>NW_027361772.1:10060000-10741250 GCF_039654945.1 Dendrobates tinctorius | reverse complement strand
TCCATACTGTGCCTGACACCGTCTGAGCCTGCCTCCTGAGACATATATTTTGAATGTGTACGCTATCCATACATGTTATCCAGGGATACGGTACCCTTTCTAACCTTTGTGCAATCACGTGCAATCCATACTGGGCCTAACACCGTCTGAGCCTGCCTCATGCTGTATAGACATATATTTTGAATGTGTACGCTATCCATACATGTTATCCAGGGATACGGTACCCTTTCTAACCTTTGTGCAATCACGTGCAATCCATACTGGGCCTAACACCGTCTGAGCCTTCCTCCTGAGACATATATTTTGAATGTGTACGCTATCCATGCATGTTATCCAGGGATACGGTACCCTTTCTAACCTTTGTGCAATCACGTGCAATCCATACTGGGCCTAACACCGTCTGAGCCTGCCTCCTGAGACATATATTTTGAATGTGTACGCTATCCATACTTGTTATCCAGGGATACGGTACCCTTTCTAACCTTTGTGCAATCACGTGCGATCCATACTGGGCCTAACACCGTCTGAGCCTGCCTCCTGAGATATATATTTTGAATGTGTACGCTATCCATACATGTTATCCAGGGATACGCTACCCTTTCTAACCTTTGTGCAATCACGTGAAATCCATACTGGGCCTAACACCGTCTGAGCCTGCCTCATGCTGTATAGACATATATTTTGAATGTGTACGCTATCCATACATGTTATCCAGGGATACGGTACCCTTTCTAACCTTTGTGCAATCACGTGCAATCCATACTGGGCCTAACACCGTCTGAGCCTGCCTCCTGAGACATATATTTTGAATGTGTACGCTATCCATACTTGTTATCCAGGGATACGGTACCCTTTCTAACCTTTGTGCAATCACATGCGATCCATACTGGGCCTAACACCGTCTGAGCCTGCCTCCTGAGACATATATTTAGAATGTGTACGCTATCCATACATGTTATCCAGGGATACGGTACCCTTTCTAACCTTTGTGCAATCACGTGCAATCCATACTGGGCCTAACACCGTCTGAGCCTGCCTCATGCTGTATAGACATATATTTTGAATGTGTACGCTATCCATACATGTTATCCAGGGATACGGTACCCTTTCTAACCTTTGTGCAATCACGTGCAATCCATACTGGGCCTAACACCGTCTGAGCCTGCCTCATGCTGTATAGACATATATTTTGAATGTGTACGCTATCCATACATGTTATCCAGGGATACGGTACCCTTTCTAACCTTTGTGCAATCACGTGCAATCCATACTGGGCCTAACACCGTCTGAGCCTGCCTCCTGAGACATATATTTTGAATGTGTACGCTATCCATACTTGTTATCCAGGGATACGGTACCCTTTCTAACCTTTGTGCAATCACGTGCGATCCATACTGGGCCTAACACCGTCTGAGCCTGCCTCCTGAGACATATATTTTGAATGTGTACGCTATCCATACATGTTATCCAGGGATACGGTACCCTTTCTAACCTTTGTGCAATCACGTGCAATCCATACTGGGCCTAACACCGTCTGAGCCTGCCTCCTGAGACATATATTTTGAATGTGTACGCTATCCATACTTGTTATCCAGGGATACGGTACCCTCTCTAACCTTTGTGCAATCACGTGCGATCCATACTGGGCCTAACACCGTCTGAGCCTGCCTCCTGAGACATATATTTTGAATGTGTACGCTATCCATACATGTTATCCAGGGATACGGTACCCTTTCTAACCTTTGTGCAATCACGTGCAATCCATACTGGGCCTAACACCGTCTGAGCCTGCCTCATGCTGTATAGACATATATTTTGAATGTGTACGCTATCCATACATGTTATCCAGGGATACGGTACCCTTTCTAACCTTTGTGCAATCACGTGCAATCCATACTGGGCCTAACACCGTCTGAGCCTGCCTCCTGAGACATATATTTTGAATGTGTACGCTATCCATACATGTTATCCAGGGATACGGTACCCTTTCTAACCTTTGTGCAATCACGTGCAATCCATACTGGGCCTAACACCGTCTGAGCCTGCCTCATGCTGTATAGACATATATTTTGAATGTGTACGCTATCCATACATGTTATCCAGGGATACAGTACCCTTTCTAACCTTTGTGCAATCACGTGCAATCCATACTGGGCCTAACACCGTCTGAGCCTGCCTCATGCTGTATAGACATATATTTTGAATGTGTACGCTATCCATACATGTTATCCGGGGATACGGTACCCTTTCTAACCTTTGTGCAATCACGTGCAATCCATACTGGGCCTAACACCGTCTGAGCCTGCCTCATGCTGTATAGACATATATTTTGAATGTGTACGCTATCCATACATGTTATCCGGGGATACGGTACCCTTTCTAACCTTTGTGCAATCACGTGCAATCCATACTGGGCCTAACACCGTCTGAGCCTGCCTCCTGAGACATATATTTTGAATGTGTACGCTATCCATACATGTTATCTGGGGATACGGTACCCTTTCTCACCTTTGTGCAATCACGTGTAATCCATACTGGGCGTGAGAACGGCTGGCGAGCTGTTAAGCACTCTATAGCACCTGTCCAGACAAGTACAGGGATTCCCTAGCGAGGAGACTTATTTGATTGTTTTCAATGTTGGGACAGCAATTTTTGGGGAGCACTATACTCTGGAGAATGATAGATGGGGCCCACCATACACTGGAACATTCCAAAGGTGGACATCAGACACTGGAGCAGCATTTACATGGCCCATTATACACTAGAGCATTAGAAATCCGGCCCATTATGTTTGGAGCATTATTTGGGCCCATAAGACAGTAGAGCTTCATCCATGGGGACCAACATATACTGTAGCATTATGTGGAGCTCATCATATACTGTTTCAAACATTATATGGGACCAATGATTCTGTATGGAGAAATAGATGGGCCTCGTCATGAGATGTAAAAAGTGAGGTATTTTTCATTGTACTATACCGCTATTTCTCTGCCGTATCGGAGCATGATGAGTTGTGGTATGTGTTAAAGGGGTGCTCTTTCGCCCAGGGTACATGAAAACCTGGAGCCAGCCCTCCCCCCCCACAATTTGTAGCCAAATAACCCCCATTTTTCAGTGCGTAACTTGTATTATGAAGTTAATTAAGGTTGACAAGCTTAAGAAAGAAGAATTGATGCTTTTGACATTCAAATGGGCACTGTAGGTGTGTTTCCTGTCCTCCTCTCACTGCCGACTTTTATTCCCCATTGACTTATATTGGGTTTCGTGTTTCGGGACGACCCCGACTTTTCCCTATAATCGGACGATCTTGCTCGACCCGACTTTTGGAAAAGTCGGGTTTCACGAAACGAAACGCGACCCTAAAAAACCAAAAGTCGCTCAACTCTACCTGTCACATTTAAAATTCATAATGTGTTTCATAAGTCCTTGTTGAAGAGGTTTGTTGAACCAGTAGTTCCTGTGGTGGCACCTCCTGACCCTATATTGGTTGAAGGTAACATGGAATATGAGGTAGAGAAGATACTGGATTCCCGTCTGGCTAGATGGAGACTCCAGTATTTGGTTAAGTGGAAGGGTTATGGTCATGAGGATAATTCCTGGGTCTCTTCCTCTGATATTCATGCCGAAAGATTGGTGCATGCCTTTCATCGGGCTCACCCGGATCGCCCTGGTGGCTTGGATGAGGGTTCGGTGACCCCTCCTCAAGGGGGAGGTACTGTTGTGAGTTCATTTTTCCCTTCACCATTGAGGTCTGATGAACTCCCTCCTCTGGTGAAGGAAGGTAGTGAGGCTGATTATTAAACACCTGGGCAGCTAGATGATGACTGGGTGGCTGGAATTGAGGACTGGATATAAGGCTGCCGACGCCCTTCTTCCTGGCTGGTGATTTTCCTGCTGGATTCTTGGAGACCAGTCTGATTCCTGCTTCTCAAAGCTAAGTTTTTCTGCTCTGCTTTGTACTCTTCAGTTTTGTTTTTGTTTTGCCTTGTTTTTTGGGAGTTCTGCCATCCCCGGCCGGGGGTGAGCTGAATTCCATTTTTGTCTCTGATCTGTTGATCTTTTGCTCTGTCTTCAGAATATACCTTAGTGCTGATATAGTCTTTTGAAGCCTAGTGACTTCAGGGCCTGTTTTTCCTATCAGTCGGTTGGCTCATTTTGATAGGGTTTGTGCGGATGGCAGACAGCAGCTTTCCTATCCTGTCCTATGTAGTTAGCTTGGGCCCCATCATTTGCTCAACCTATCTTTCTATCTGTGTTAGTGTTTTCATCTTGCTTCACCGTCATTATATGTTGGGGGCTGCCTATTGCTTTGGGGTCTGCTCTGGGGCAGTTTCGTTTTTTCCCTTTCTGTCTTTAGGCTATCTAGTTCTCCGGCTGTGATCGAGGGGTCTAGGGCACCGTAGGAACCCCCCACGGCTACTGCTAGTTGTTGTGGATAGGTCCAGGGGTCTGCAATCCAATAGCTGCCAACCTCTCTGGTTTTTCTGGACTTAGCTGGTATTTTGTTTTTTCCTCCTTCGGTGACTCATCATAACAGGAATCTGTCACCCTCTGGGATGTGTATGACCTATTAATATGGGCATACAGATGATAAAAATGTTACACTGGACCTACGTGTATGCCTCATATTAATGGTCTTGTGGAGAAATGTTATATTCTTTCTTTATGTTAATGATTTCTTCCAGGCTCCGGGGCGTGTGTATGGAGGACAACCGGGCCATGGTTACCTGTCCAGGTCGGAGCTGTCTCCTCTGTTGTTCGTGGAAAGGAGTAAGAGACTAGACAGACCTTTGCACTAGGAAACAGGGGGTGTGGATAAGAGGCTAGAGCCACAGCGCACGCGGAAGCAGTCAGTCAGTAGAAATGATGGTACCTAGGCAATTATTTTTACAGAAATCACTCCATTTGATTATTTCTCTGAACAGGCCAGTAAATAACCAGATTATGCACCGTTCGCCAGGGAAGGCCTAGGGGAGTAGAGATGAGCGAACCTTTCAAAGTTTGATTCGGTTTGGATTTGCCGAACAGACCGCAGTTCGCAGAATAGCTCAACGAATGTACCCGAACCCCATTAGATTCAAAGGGAGGAAATACCAAAAGCATAAGGCAGAGGCATATCCGGGGGCGGCAGCCGGAGCAGTTGCCCCAGGCGCAGCCAGCAGGGGGGCGCAGTCGGGCCGCCTAATGCAGCGGTCTGCACTGTCTCCCCCCGGTGGCTACGTTCTGCCGCTCCCCGTCCTTTGAGTCAGCTGTTCTCTCTGACGGCTGACGTCTACACAGACGCCAGTACAATTGAAGCTCTGACCGCCGGGTCAGAGCGACGTCAGCAGCATGATCAGGTCATGTGATCACGCTGCTGACGTCACTCCCCGGCACCCAAAACAAATGCTGGTGGTAAGTATGCTCCACTGTGGAGCTGAAGAACCACCGAAGATGGGAGATGAGGGGGAGTTAATGAGTGGAGATGGGGGTTAATGAGTGGAGATGTGGTTTAATGAGTGGAGATGGGGGTTAATGTGTGGGGGGTTAATGTGTTTAGATGGGGGTTAATGTGGGGATGGGGGTTAATGGGGGGATTGGGGTTAATGAGTGGGGGGTTATTGAGTGGAGATGGGGTTAATGAGTGGAGATGGGGGTTAATGTGGGGATGGGGGTTAATGAGTGGGGGGTTATTGAGTGGAGATGGGGGTTAATATGTGGGGGTTAATGAGTGGAGATGGGGGTTAATATGTGGGGGTTAATGAGTGGAGATGGGGGTTAATGAGTGGGGGTTAATGAGTGGAGATGGAGGTTAATTTGGGGGGTTAATGAGTGGAGATGGGGGTTAATGTGTGTGGGGGGTTAATGAGTGGAGATGGGGGTTAATGAGTGGGGGGGTTAATGAGTGGAGATGGGGGTTAATATGTGGGGGCTAATGAATGGAGATGGGGGTTAATGTGGGGTTGGGGGTTAATGAGGGGGGTTAATGAGTGGAGATGGGGGTGTTAATATGTGGGGGTTAATGTGGGGATGGGGGTTAATGAGTGGGGGGGTTTAATGAGTGGAGATGGGGGTTAATGTGTGGGGGGTTAATGTGTGGAGATAGGGGTTAATGAGTGGGGGGGTTAATGAGTGGAGATGGGGTTAATGTGGGGATGAGTGTTAATGAGTGGGGGGTTAATGAGTGGAGATGGGGTTAATATGTGGGGGTTAATGAGTGGAGATGGGGGTTAATGAGTGGGGGGGTTAATGAGTGGAGATGGGGGTTAATGTGTGGGGGGTGTAGGGATTCAACTCGCTCAGGAGCAATGGGAGACAATCAGGAGGCACGTTCCTTTAAAAGTTCATAGGGTTTATTGCTCCATAACCCATAAACCAGCACATAACATAAGGAATAGCCTTTAGCTCAGGCGAAAACAAGCATAAATGTCCATTGTTTCAGGCTCAGTCCTGGAGCCTCAGCAAACACAGGAGGCTTATCCCTCCTCACATACAGCGAATATACATAGCCCTCACCGGGTCAGCAGCCTCAGCATGTGGTCTTGAGGAAGGTAGCACACCTTCCTCCACTTTGGCCTACCGGGACATTCCACATGGCCCAATCAGATCCATGCGCTCTCTCGTGACCAGACCTCAGGTACCTTATATGGTCCATAACCACACCCACAGGTGATCACATGGCTATGACCTCACTAAAGGTCCTATTACACACACAGCCACACACAGGCTTCCCTGACACATTGAAACAGAAACGTCAGCAGTACCTCTGCTGATCAATGCACATATTCAAGCTTCCATCACAAGGCCACCTATGGTCTTGGGATACATAACGGTCATTCAGCATCCTATACCCATTAATACAATGGATATGCCTGTAGGCCCGTCCTGGGACACCCACACAGCGCCCCCTAGTGGACATAGTGGTCACTACACCACATACCTCGCCCCTGTTCAAACTTGTGGGGTTGAACACATGACATCACCCAGGGATCTCGAGACCGGGCACCCATGTCACCTTGCCCTACAAGTCGAGAGGACCATCTCCGTCTGTTTCGGTATTCATACTGCATCATATTTACGTTAGGCCTCCCCCGCCCCCAGCGGTCAGTATCTCGGCCTTGGGTTTTGGCCTTCCTAACAACATCCGTCAGCATGACCAGACACTCTTTAGTCTCCACCTGTCTGCAGTGCACTCCGTCACCCGACCTTTCTCTCACTGGCTGGCTCTCCCGGTTCGTACGGTCACGAGTCCCACGTCCAGTTGGGCTAACTGGCTGGTCTGAGTCTGACCCTCTGTTGCTACGTCCACCACCGGGTCTCGTGCCCATGCTACTAAGATTAGAACTGCCACTTGCGGACTCTCGACGTTCTTGCCTTCGACTACCTGTCCTTTTATTTTTTGGAGGATCCCTTCGGGTCCTTACACCTTGGGTTGGAGGTGCATGTCACCTGACGTTCTGTATCTGCTTATTCAACTGCAGTCGGTCCTGTCTTAGCTGCTCTATCTCCTTCAGGTACACTACCCGATATTCCAGGAGCATGAAAAGCTTCCCAATGCTTTCTCTTCACACTGGATCGATTTACCATCTCCTGCATCACCTTTCCAAGTCTGCCAACGACTTTCCCCACCAGATTTCTGAGTACCGGAATTATGTCTTCCACAAAGCCCAGCCGACTTTGAGCTTCCCTTGCAAGCTCCAGACGTCGAGCGGCTTTCCTATTACGCAACACGAGCATCTGTTTCATGCGGAGACATTGTAGGTGCATCTCCTTCAGGACAGCCACCCTTCTGTCTTTGTCTTCCGTTTCTGCCAGTATCACCAATTGGTCTGTCTCTGGTGCCCAGCTCACACTATAGGCCTTTACTGCCTTTTTAAAGGTCTCATGCACACTCTCACTGGCACATGCTTCTCGCACGTCTTTGGGTACCTCCATCACGCACTTGAAGGTCGTGGACTTGCTGTCATCCTGGACAGATGGCTCTGGGTTCCCCACGGACACTTCCTTTAATACAGTTGTACAGTTCCACTCCAAATCTTCAGGAGATTTTACCTCTTTGAGACCCCTTGCCAAGATGGGCTTTGGCAGTTCTGCCTTGCTATCAGTCGGGCACGGCTGCTGTAAGTCTTCGCCCAACAACTTCTTCTCCCGCAGAAGACCTCCTACCGTTTCTTTGAGCACTCTCACATCTTCTCTGAGGGTCTCATTCCCACCTTGCCACGTTGTCAGGTGACCTCTGAGCTCCAAGACCTCTCTCTTCAGCTCATCCACTCTGCGCTCGGCCGTTTGTCTCAGGGCCTTGACTGCCGAGAGCTCGGACTCTAGGTGGCGCAGCCGCTCCACCTGCGTGGAGTTGGCGACTTCCATGCTCGCCACCTTCAGACACTCCCTCGCCAGCTGTTGACACATCTCTTTGTGCCCTTGCTCCAAGTCTCGTAGGTGCGCTTCTACCTGGTGACAACTGTCAACTTGCTCTTTCCACATGTATACATCTTTAGTCAGGTTGTCAACTTGACCCTCTAGCTGTTGGGTGATAGCGGTCAAATTCACACAGGTGTCGGACCCTTTTTCTGGAGGTCCCCTGTCTCCCACGGTCACTTCTACCTCTGACCTGTCCACTTTAGGAGGCGTCACCGTCTCAATGTCTGCTAGCCCACCAGTAGAAAGGTCTCCATCCCCCTGCTGTAGAGGAACTCCCCTCTCCCACAAGCCAGAGAACAGTCTAGAGTCCCGGCCTATAACCACTGCACACGACAGATTCGGGACTATCGCGACATCCGGTCCCGCAATGTACCAGCCTGTCTCAAAGACTACCCTGGCCACTGAGTGGAGATGGGGGTTAATGTGGGGATGGGGTTAATGAGTGGAGATGGGGGTTAATATGTGGGGGTTAATGAGTGGAGATGGAGGTTAATGTGGGGATGGGGGTTACTGTGTGGGGGTTAATGAGTGGAGATGAGGGTTAATGTAGGGATTGGGGTTAATGAGTGGGGGGTTAATGAGTGGAGATGGGGGTTAATATGTGAGGGTTAATGAGAGGAGATGGGGGTTAATATGTGGGGGTTAATGAGTGGAGATGGGGGTTAATGTGGGGATGGGGTTAATGTGTGGGAGTTAATGAGTGGAGATGGGGTTAATGAGTGGAGGGGTTAATGAGTGGAGATGGGGGTTAATGAGTGGGAATGGGGGTTAATGAGTGGAGATGGGGGTTAATGTGTGGGGGTTAATGAGTGGGGATGGGAGTGGGGGGGTTAATGAGTGGGGATGGGGGTTAATGTTTGGGGGGTTAATGAGTGGAGATGGAGGTTAATGTGGAGATGGGGTTTAATGAGTGGGGGGGTTAATGAGTGGAGATGGAGATTAATGTGGGGATGGGGGTTAATGAGTGGAGGGGTTAATGAGTGGAGATGGGGGTTAATGTGTGTGGGGTTAATGAGTGGGGATGGGGTTAATGAGTGGGGGGTTAATAAGTGGAGATGAGGGTTAAAGTGTGGGGGTTAATGAGTGGGCATGGGGTTAATGTGTGGGGGGTTAATGAGTGGGGATGGGGGTTAATGAGTGGGGGGTTAATAAGTGGAGATGAGGGTTAATGTGTGGTGTTTAATGAGTGGAGATGGGGGTTAATGTGGGGATGGGGGTTAATGAGTGGGGATGGGGGTTAATGAGTGGGCATGGGGGTTAATGTGTGGGGGGTTAATGAGTGGGGATGGGGTTGATGAGTGGGGATGGGAGTTAATGTGTGGGGGGATTTGGAGTGGGGGGTACATAATGAGTGGGGGCTACATAATGAGTGGGGAGTACATAATGTGTTGGGGGATTTGGGAGTTGGGACGGGGGTTATTGAGTGGGGATGGGGGATACTTAATGTGGGGGGATTTGGAGTGGGGATGGGGGGTGCTTAATGTGTGTGGGGTATTGGGGATGGGGGGATTTGGAGTGGGGATTGGATTTAATGTGTGTGGGGAGATTTGAGGACACAAAATGAAGAGTATGTATGTATGAGGGCATGTAAGAGGAATACTGTAGAGAACGGGGTGCTCACTGCCAATTTAGGTGCTCAGAGTTAAAAGACATATATTGTGTAGTAGAAAAACCTCGGCACACAAAATTTATGAAATATAATGCTCAACTTTATAAGACTAAAGCAATTCTGAAAAAGTTATTTCAATACATATATTGTATGCTGATACAAAGAAAGTACCTCAGATTACCACCACAGAGATAAACAGTATTCTTTCTTTGTATCAGCATATATGTATTGAAATGTTTATCTCTGTGGTGGTAATCAGAGGTACTTTCTTTGTATCAGCATATATGAAATAACTTTATCAGAATTGCTTTAGTCTTATAAAGTTGAGCATTATATTTCATAAATTTTGTGTGCCGAGGCATGTGTGAGGAAACAGTTTGTGGGATGGGTGCAGACACAGTATGGTGAGTGGGGGGATGGGTGCAGACAGTAAGGGGTGTGAACGGGTAATTGTATGTTGACACAGTATGAGTAGTGATGGGAAAAATGTAAGTGGACACAGTATGGGGAGTGAGGGTGATGGGTTGTGTACAGGCACAGTATGGGGAGTCGGGGATATGTGTGAGCAGACAGTGAGGGGGTAAATATATGAAGAGACAGTATGGTGAACAGGAGGGATGTTAGAGGAGACAGTATGAGGAAGGAGGGGAATAGTGTGAGGCGACAGTATGTTGCAGATATTTTTATTCAGGAGCATTATAATTACACTGCTATCTTTAAGGGCATCGTGTGGAGATTTGCTGCAGAAGACCGGAGAAGATGGAAGTCTGCAGAGACGGCCGTGGATGAGAAAACTCATCATGGGGTCTGGACAAGAAGAAGTAAAGAAGGAGAACGACTCCAGAGACAACGTCATCTATAAAGTACCTGGATGTAAATATTATTTGTGATACTGACTAATTCTCATGTTTTTATTTATGTTAGGAACATTAAAGGGGTTGTCCAGGTCGGTGACGCGTCTGCAGTCATTCTATGTGACTGCAGACGTCTGAATTCTCACAGTGCTCACTGAACGCTGTTAGGACTCTCTCGTGCCGGTAATTTACATACATGCGGCCACATGCTGACTAGACATGCGTGGTCTCACTCAATGAAAATGAACACAGCGAGGCCTGGCACGTCTAGTTGGAATTTGGCCAGAAGTATATAAATCACATGCTTGTGCTGACATGACTGTACATCGGCAAGGGAGAATCCTAAAAGTGTGCAGTGCATTCGTTGTGAGAATTCAGTCATCACATGGACACTTCACTCATATGCAGCACTGTAGCTACCGGGGGGGCAGGGGGGCTGTGGCCCCAGGCCCCGCGCTCTGAGGGGGCCCACCGGAGCTACACTACATTACACCACTATTCTGCAGCAGAGCAGGGAGAATCAATCTCCCTACTCTGCTGCCCGGCCACTATGGGCCCCTGAGAAGGCGGTGAGGGGCCCGGTGCCAGCAGTGGGCCCCCCACCTCACAGCCAGCAATGTTGTCCTGGGCTATTCTGTGCGCACAGGATCTGTGATGAGGCTGCAGGACTCTGCTGTGCTGGTTGTCATGGTGCTGGCTGGATGAGGTGAAGTTTCTGTGTGGGGTCAGGAGGGGTTTACAGGGTGGATGTAGCAGAGCTGTGTGTGTATGAGGTGTCCAGATTGGCGCCGTGTGTGTAGACGGTGTATG
This sequence comes from Dendrobates tinctorius, assembly GCF_039654945.1. Lineage (NCBI taxonomy): Eukaryota > Metazoa > Chordata > Amphibia > Anura > Dendrobatidae > Dendrobates > Dendrobates tinctorius. Next base: position 10,729,577 of record NW_027361772.1, on the reverse strand, counting down.
GAGCAGAGATATGCATGTATGAGTTGTACGGAGGAGCGGAGCTGTGTGTGTATGGTTTGAGCAGAGCCGTTTGTGTACAAGGTGTACGGAGTGGAGCCGTGTGTGTACGGGGTGCACGGAGCGGAGCCGCATGTGTACAGCGTGTACGGAGCAGAGCCGCGTGTGTACAGCTTGTATGGAGTGGAGCCACGTGTTTACAGCGTGTACGGAGAGGAGCCGCTTGTGTACAGCATGTACGGAGCGGAGCCGCGTGTGTATAGGGGGTGCAGAGCGGAGCCGTGTGTGTATAGGGGGTATCAGGTGCAGTAATAGGGACACAAACGGCAGCAGCGGCTCAGCATTGGGGTATCAGGTGCAGTAATAGGGACACATACAGCAGCAGCGGCTCAGCATTGCGGTATCAGGTGCAGTAATAGGGTCACATATGGCAGCAGCGGCTCAGCATTGGGGTATCAGGTGTAGTAATAGGGAAACATACGGCAGCAGAGGCTCAGCACTGCGGTATCAGGTGTAGTAATAGGGACACATACGGCAGCAGAGGCTCAGCATTGGGGTATCAGGTGCAGTAATAGGGACACATACAGCAGAGGCTCAGCACTGGGGTATCAGGTGCAGTATTAAGGACACACACAGCAGCAGCGGCTCAGTATTGGGGTATCAGGTGCAGTAATAGGGACACATGGCAGCAGAGGCTCAGCTTTGGGATATCAGGTGTAGTAATAGGGACACATGTGGCAGCAGCGGCTCAGCATTGGGGTATCAGGTGCAGTAATAGGGTCACATACGGCAGCAGTGGCTCAGCATTGGGGTATCAGGTGTAGTAATAGGGACACATACGGCAGCAGTGGCTCAGCATTGGAGTATGAGGTGCAGTAATAGGGACACATATGGCAGCAGCGACTCAGCATTGGGGTATCAGGTGCAGTAATAGGGACACATACGGCAGCAGCGGCTCAGCATTGGGGTATCAGGTGCAGTAATAGGGACACATACAGCAGCAGCGGCTCAGCATTGGGGTATGAGGTGCAGTAATAGGGACACATATGGCAGCAGCGGCTCAGCATTGGGGTATCAGGTGCAGTAATAGGGACACATATGGCAGCAGCAGCTCAGCATTGGGGTATCAGCAGGATGAGTGGTTTGTGCAGGTTGGAGATACATGGTGATGGAGCTGGAATATGAGAAGTGAAACATGTCTTTGTTGTATTCTCTGTAGCAGGGTCCTAGCTGGAGGAGTCGTCATGTCAGTCTGGGCCAAGTGGAAAAGATGTGAAAAGTGAACGATTCCATCAGAAAGATCGTCAGCGGTAAGTCACCCACTATAACTGTGCAGTAATCACTTATATGTTTTGTAGGACTGGTATTTACCACTGACCATATGGCAGTAATATCAATATTGATCTTTATATAAGGATTATTTTCAGTAACAGCGCAGTCATCTCCTACATCCACTATTAGGGGCGTCACCGAGTTGTAATCAAAGTTACCTAGTTAGTGGCCCACTCAGAAGTTTCACCCCCCCGAACCAAAACCCTAGCTACGCCTCTGGTCATATGCAATTTTCACAGTTATGGTCTTGTGACAACAAGCTTCTCATCCTGCTTTCAGTTTTTTACTGAACATTGAGAGCATTAGGGAGAGCAGCTTGTGGGTACTTGGCTAAGTGTGCAAGTCGCATATGTACTTGGGGTGGGGGGGCGTCGAACCAAATTCTTGCCCCTGGTGCCAGAAAGCCTAGATACACCTCTGCTTTAAGGGGTAATAAAAAGCTTCCCAAACAGCTAAAATTAGGGGGAGACACCGTGAAAGGTTTTAATGAGGACAAGGTGGTTAAGGGAGCAGTGTAAGCCTTCTTAGCTGGGAGACCTCACACCTCATGCCACACCTACAGTTATTTTTTTATTCCAGCCATACTCAGATGGCACAAACATCAGTTTCATAGACTATTGATAGAAAAATGTAAGAATAGTAGCACAGGTAGTTGACTGAAAGTAAGGGCAGACCTGCCTGTCTGGGAGCCCTACTTACATGGGCAACCCACCAGATGAGGACCCAACTTTGAATCTCCGTATTTCAAAACATAATTGTCACACAGCGCTAAAGTGGCATCAATTTCCACAGAGTAGAAACAGTATAATAGGCCTCTGACACACCTTCTACTACAGGTGGGTCGCCCTCCCAGTGCCGTCGGGTACTCGGTACCGGGCCGATGTCAGCGGGATGTGTCACAGCAGCGGTGACCCGATCCTTTGCCCCGGGCGCCCAAGCAATGGCGGGGAATGGAAATGGTGGAATGTAGTTAATGGAATAGTTTGTGACGCCACCTGTGGTGTTCGACAAGGGAGGTGTTTAGCCAACGCTGCAGACAGATCCTCCGGGACAGATGGTGTGGTGCAGCAATAATGTTATAGCCCTCCACAGGCAGGCCTGTTGTCCCAGGGCAGGATAGGTGAAGAGACACTTAGATGGTGTAGTGTTTGGCGCAGGGGATGTAGCAGTGCCAGGTGGACGGATGCAGGAAGGAATGGAGGACACCAGGGCATGTAGTTCCAAAGCTTTACTCACAGTCTGCAGTGCCCACTTCTGTGCCGTGTCCTCCGGGTCAGGGACTCAGTCAACCTCCAGGCAAGATGGAATGCTCCCATCCAACACTCCGCCAACTTATGTGCCTTTTCTGAACGTCTCCTCTATAGCGCCTTTAAGTGTGAAGATCTCCTAGTACTGAGTTACACTGGAGTTCCTCCTGACAGATGTTCCCAAGAACTCTACTTGTATGGCAGACAGCTGTAGCCTGCTTCGGGGACTCTCTACACCTGAGCCCCGGCTCTCTATCCAAATTGCTGTTGTACCCCAAAGCCTTAGATGGGAGTAGTGCATTTACAGCCCACTACTCCACCGGTGTCTGCTGCAGAACCATTAGTGTCCATACAACCTCGGGGACCGGGCCCTGGCCTTGCGCTTAGAACTTCTAGGCAGGGTTCTTCCTCTAACCCACGTCCTCTGTGTTCCCTTTCACTCCTACGTTCCGTACTTGTCTTTCCCTCCTATGGAAGCTCAGGCTTCGGTTCAATGTCTTTCTCCTTCTTTCCTTTCCCATGCCAGCTGGCTCAGATCACAGGCAGCTGCAGCACTCCTTCCTCCATCCCTCTTCCAGGGATCCCCACTCCTCTCCGAGTGGCTTCCTCTCTCAGACTACCTGTCTGACTGACTGCTAATCCTAAAACCTTCCCGCTCTTTTATGTGTATTCTCAACTCCACCCACCTCCCAGCACGTTTAGTGTTCCAAGCAGGGAACCACCAAAGGTGCTCTGATCTCTCTAAGCAAGGAGCCGCAATGTGGTTTTGCTGAACTATTCTATTGTGTGGGGTGCGAGTGTTGGAGCGTGGTCAGGAGCCTCCAACTTACCTGGATGGTGGGGCACCACACCTTAGGAGAAGGTGCAGTACCTCTGTGGCGACTGAGCCTCAGGGGAGCCACATATTCCCCCGTTAAACACAGCACATCTGCGGGCTGCAAGGTAAACAAAGTTGACAGTACAGGAACTTACAAAGTTTTTTTGTAATGCTGAATAAACATTTCTTATACTAAACTTCCCGATGTGAGAGGCACTCATTCTTGAACGTTGCAAACAATTCTTAATTAACTCTCTAAAATCCTAAGTCAAAAGTGCAATTTTCTATGCAATACTTAATTCGAAGTGCTATTGTCTGTTACTCACTATTTCACTATTTCACTATTTCACAGTATTCTTCATCAACACATTTCTTTTCTCTTAACTCTGAGTGACAACCGTGGTGCCTGGTTCATCATCTACATTTTCAATTCTTTATTATTCTCTATCTAAATCTCTTATCTCTTTATTTAGACATTCTATATATAAAAGCCATTTACTCTCATAAGACACATCATTATTAAATACTTCACATTAAACTTTTCAATAATTCTTGTAAGTGCTGGACACTGCTCCCAGCCGGGATCTCTTGCAGTGTCCTTTGATTGGAGTCATGCTCCAAATGAGGTAGACGTTATCTTCGCAAAGTGTTCTATGTAAAACCAAGAGAGGGCACCTAAAGAGGTGCAACTATTTACTACTGCAGTTCTGGACCATTCAGCGTTCATGATCTTCTTAGCTCAATGGAAAGGCTGCCAACAAAACAGGGCAACACTGGAAAAATAAACTAGGGCATGATAACCAAAAATAGGAAAACTGGTAGAAAAATAGAAAAAAATGGCACAACTGTGCAAATACCCTCCTGGGTAACGAGAGTTATTTTAAGGAAACATCTTGACTAATGGTTGTTGTTCCCTCCTGGGGTTCTGGAAGCTGATGATTGGAAACTGCTACCAGATGAAAGGAATGCATGGGCAGTCCTCAGGTACTCCTCCAGTGGGGTGAAGCTTGCGGCTTTCCGTACCTTTAGCGCACCTTGGCACATGGGGGCAGTAGTTGGTTTCTGCCTGCAGGTCTGGATGAGATCCTCCGGGACTCGCCTGATGTTCATCGCATACCAGCCTCTCAATCCTTCATGTCTGGTGAACGTCACATGATCTCCCGGGCTCAGGTTCCTGGCAGGGTGCCCCTTCCTCAAGTGTGGCTCTACATCCCTCCGGTTAAAGAACAGATCGGAGATTAGGCTAGGGTCATGGATAAAGCCGAACCCCCTGTCATGATTCACGTTCAGGACGTGGCCCCAACCTGTTGCATCTTTGGGACCATAATGACCGGCTCTGACCTGTTCCTTCCGGTCCAAATCTGGGCCTAGTACCGCTAACCGGCGCTGCTCCCTCTCCCGGTGTTCAGCTGCCAGTTGCCGGATGGTAGCTTGACAACTAGCCCAGTTCTCATTATCCTCCCGGGACCGAACCAGGCTGGTTTGGTACCGCGGCGCCACCTCCAGGGGTTCCAGTGTTCTCCCCCGGGGACTGGTATCCCGGTCCCAGACCAGATCTTGCACGACCTGGCCAGCCGCTGCAACCGTTGTACACATTCCAGGGCCTTCCTAGGTGTCGGGGCATCGGACGTACCTGGAGCCTCCTGGCGGTGTGGACTCTGCTCCGGTGCAGGTGAAAGCGGGCCGGTGGCAGCGGGTGGTGGCTCCAGGTCCGCAGGGGCCTCTGTTGGGGCCTGCGCAGTCGCGTCAGGTCCAGGCGGGAGCTCCTCTTCCTCTGCTCCGGCTTCCGGGGCCTCATACAAGTCTTCCGGTGGCGGCAGCAAGGGGGCTTCGGATGCTGCCGGTGGTGTGATGGCGGTGGCAGGCTCCATGGAATCTGCCTGTGGAAGATCCGGTGCAGCAGCGGCGGTTACCGCCGGTGTACGCCCCTCCTGGGCGTGCTGCCAGTTCAGCCTCCACAAGGTCTCCTGCCTCAGTTGCAAGCTGCGTGTCAGCTGGGCTATTTCTTCCTCCAGCTGCTGGCGATTCATCTCGGACACTGGGTTGGAGCCTTCAGCCATGGTGCCGGGGAGATCCACTTCCCCGCGCTCCGCAGGCCTCCTCTCGTCTCTCTCCAAGATGGCGTCCTGGTGTTCTTCTCCCTCCTCTCTCGGCCCCTTTCCCGCCACTGGCTTCTGCTCTTCCTTCTTGGGGCGGCGTCTTCTTCCAGCGCCTCCATACCAAGCCAGTATACGAACCCCTCGGGGGGTGGGCCATGTTGCGGTCACATAGTAATTCAGACAGGGGAGGCCCAAGACTGTTCGCCGTCTTTTCCTAGGACCTCCCATCTTGTCACGCCCTTCTTCTCCACGCCAACGGCCATTTTTAATGTTCATTTTACAGTCTATTAAATTGGGTCTTCTGCATATTCTCAAAAGATTTAAGTCCAACAAATCTTAGGCACACAGAACCCGATAGCATGGGGTCTCATCATCCTGTTCGTGACGCCAAGTTGGGTCACCCTCCCAGGGCCGTGGGGTACTCGGTACCGGGCCGGTGTCAGCGGGATGTGTCACAGCAGCGGTGACCCGGTCTGTGGCCCCGAGCGCCCAAGCAATGACGGGGAACAGAAATGGTGGAATGTAGTTAATGGAATAGTTCGTGATCCCACCTGTGGTGTTCGGCAAGGGAGGTGTTAAGCCGACGCTGCAGACAGATCCTCCGGGACAGATGGTGTGGTGCAGCAATGATGTTATAGCCCTCCACAGGCAGGCCTGTTGTCCCAGGGCAGGATAGGTGAAGAGACACTTAAATGGTGTAGTGTTTGGGGCAGGGGATGTAGCAGTGCCAGGCGGATGGACGCAGGAAGGAATGGAGGACACCAGGGCGTGTCATTCCAAAGTTTTACTCACAGTCTATAGTGCCCGCTTCTGTGCCGTGTCCTCCGGGTCAGGGACTCAGTCAACCTCCAGGCAAGATGGAATGCTCCCATCCAACACTCCGCCAACTTATGTGCCTTTTCTGAACGTCTCCTCTATAGCGCCTTTAAGTGTGAATATCTCCTAGTACTGAGTTACACTGGAGTTCCTCCTGACAGATGTTCCCAAGAACTCTACTTGTATGGCAGACAGCTGTAGCCTGCTCCAGGGACTCTCTACTCCCGAGCCCCGGCTCTCTATCCAAATTGCTGTTGTGCCCCCTAGCCTTAGATGGGAGTAGTGCATTTACAGCCCACTACTCCACCGGTATCTGCTGCAGAACCATTAGTGTCCATACAACCTCGGGGACCGGGCCCCGGCCTTGCGCTTAGAACTTCTAGGCAGGGTTCTTCCTCTAACCCAAGTCCTCTGTGTTCCCTTTCACTCCTACATTCTGTACTTGTCTTTCCCTCCTATGGAAGCTCAGGCTTTGGTTCAATGTCTTTCTCCTTCTTTCCTTTCTCGTGCCAGCTGGCTCAGATCACTGAGGCAGCTGCAGCACTCCTTCCTCCATCCCTCTTCCAGGGATTCCCACTCCTCTCCGAGTGGCTTCCTCTCTCAGACTCCCCGTCTGACTGACTCCTAATCCTAAAACCTTCCCGCTCTTTTATGTGTATTCTCAACTCCACCCACCTCCCAGCACGTTTAGTGTTCCAAGCAGGGAACCACCAAAGGTGCTCTGCTTCTCTCTAAGCAAGGAGCCGCAATGTGGTTTTGCTGAACTACTCTATTGTGTGGGGTGCGAGTGTTGGAGCGTGGTCAGGAGCCTCCAACTTACCTGGATGGTGGGGCACCACACCATAGGAGAAGGTGCAGTACCTCAGTACCTCAGTGGCGACTGAGCCTCAGGGGCGCCACATAGGCAACCTACCAGATGGAGACCCAACTTGGAGTCTCCACATTTCAAAAAACTATTTGTAACATCAGCAGCAGTAGCAACAGCAGGCACAGAAGCAACGACGATGATGGCACAGACTGCAATACATGATCAATGCATGAGACTAAAAATGACACCATCTCTCAGTCAGCTCAATTTGCGACTGGGGTGCAAAAATCACAGGAGAGAGCCATGACTTGCTCATTTTGATGAAAGTTAGGTGATCTACACTTTAAGGGGACAGCTGGGTGCGCTTATCCAGAGGCGTATCTAGGGAGGGCAGCCGGGGCATGTGCCCCGGGCTCGGCCAGCAGGGGGGTACAGTTGGGCCGCCTAATGCGGCAGTCCGCAGTGTCTACCCTGGCAGTTGCATTCTGCTGCCCCCAGCCTGAGAGTCGGCAGTTCTCTGTGTCGGCTGTCACAGCTGACAGCCAGCGCAGAGAAGCTACTGCCCACCGGCTCCCAGGGATTAAATGTACTGGCGTACAATTGAAGCTCTGACCGCCGGGTCAGAGTGACGCCAGCAGCGCGATCAGGTCATGTGATCACGCTGCTGACGTCACTCGATCACTTATATCCTCTCTTAAAGGGAATCTGTCACTCCTTTTTTCGAATATGAGCTGCTGGCACTGACATCATTAGATTATATTCACCCGGGGGGCAGGCCGGTCCGATGCGTGTCGCGGTCCGGTCCGGCGCTTCCCATCTTCATACAATGCCGTCCTCTTCTTTCCTTCCTGCCGTGGCTCCTGCGCAGGCGCACTGCTCTGCCCTGTTGAAAGAAGAGGATGTCATCGCTAGAAGATGGGAGGCGCCGGACCGGACCATGACACCCATCGGACCAGACCGCCCTCCTCGGTGAGTATAATCTAACTCTTTTTTCTTCTTTCAGGTTGCTTATCTACAGAATGCTGTAGATAAGCCTCTGATGTCGGTGCCGGCAGCTCATATTCAAAAAATCAGAATAAATGGCAAAGGATATGGTGAGGCAAAGAACAACGATTCAGATAACGGCAGTTCGGCAGCACGTGTATCAGGAAGTCCTTAAACTGTAACTCCTGCTGTGAACTCAGTAGAGCCGGCAACTGCTGTTGCAGTGTCTTTTCCAGGAAAATACTGTAGTACAATGGTCTGTGTTCTGGCGGCAGTGGTCGGTCTCCGGTACCTTCCACTGCTCCAGTCCATATGCTGCAGTGGCCTACAAGGGTACAGGCCACAGTCCTGTATGAGCCCAAAGTGGCTCTGCAACTACATTCAAGGTGAAGTCAGGTCACAAGTGTCAGGGCAAATATTCACTATTAAAGTCAGGGTGTAGATCATGGTCATGCACCCGGTCTCTTTCAGGCGGCACGCGCGCGGTACTCACGGTCCCGAAGTGTCTGGCACCTAGCTTTATGGCGATCACCAGGCACACTCTGCACACCTCTCTCTCTCTGGTCCCCGCTGTTAGCGGTGGGAGATGGCAGACCCTGGTCTGCACGATGATGATACTCCAGGATGCAGCCATCCTCTCTCTCTGGCTGACACACGGCTGGCTCGGCTCTGCTCGGTCTGCACGGTTCTGCTCTATGTATACGGCTCAGCTCTGCTCTGCACAGCTATGCTCTGCATGGCTCTGCTCTGCACGGCTCTGCAGAGGTCTCTCTCTCTTGATCACTGCTGTGCACACTTCCCTCAGCACAGCAGTCCCTGTCCTTCTGGTCTGCTGCAGGATGCCCTGTCGTAGCACTGGTACTCTGTGTAGGGACGGAGAGTGTAGCGCACCGCTCACCTGTCTACGAGCTGCTCTTAGTTTGCGCCAAACTGCTCTGCCCCGTGCGCCTTTTACTTCTCCTTCTCTGCCCCCTCTGACAGCAGGAAGCTCTACCTCACTAGGGCTTCCCCCATGCAACAGGGAAAGGTACACCTCACTATTCCTTCCCCCAGGGAACAGTGGATGTGTAATAATCTGCAGGTACGGAGGATATCGCCACAGATCCGAGACAGACCAAGAGTTAAAGGTTTATTTACAGGGATTTTCTCTCCATGCAGGGAGGAGCAGTAGGGGGTTAAATGTGATAGAGTAATACAGTAAAGCAGAATAATGGAGATGAAGGAAACAATTAAACGATAATGCAGCATTTAAACGGTTAAACTCAGGTAATTATAACTTATTATTTTTTTTCGTTTTTTTCATTTTGTCTTTTGTAGGTTTTATATGCTTTTTGGCCATGTGAACATGCATTTATATGCTGCATGTGTACCAACTCAAACCAAGCTCAATTTTTGTGTTTTTTCTTTGTATTTTTGCATTCTGTGCAAGCTGGGGTGTGGCCTCCCTCTCCTGAGCTGGAAATTGTATTTAAAGGCTTCCTCTAACTGGTGTCCAGTGGTTGGGACCCGGTCCTTGTCTGCCCTTATTCACACAGACGTCACCTTTGACACATGATAAGGTTATTAATACTAGACAGTGTAGGACCGCCCCGACCACAGAGTCACCTTGTTGATGGTGGGCGGCTTTTATGCTATGTTTGATCTAATACAGTATTACTAAGAACTCTGTATGATTTAAATGCACTTTTGCTTTTTACATATTTAATTATAGCAGGGTTTTTTTCATTATGTCTCTTGTAGGTTTTGTATAATTATAACTTATTAGTCCGGGGAAATCTTGTTTGAAGAGTCTACTTCTCTTATGTCGGCACCGGCAACTGCGGCACTTGCAGTCTCTAAAGTCTCTGCTCTAGATGAAGTTGGGACTTCCAGGGGTTAAAGCTGGGAGCTGATGCGAACCTGGGTCTCCCTGCTCCGAGTCTCTGTATGACACCTCGCCTGTCTCACCGCAGGAGCGATGCTCCGCACACTGTTAGGTCTCTTTATCACACACAGGGGCTCCGGCTCGTCACTGCGGTCCCAGGGACTGCGCGCTTGTGTCACTGTCACTGTACTATCAGGGGGAAAGTCTTCTCGGGTCACGGAGGCTACCGAGTCCATGTACTCACATATGGCGCTCAAAACGCCTTGTCCTTCAGTCTCAGTCCTCAGACAGGGAACTCTCTCTCTGGGAGCGCAGTGCAGCAGCCTGCTCTCTGTTCCGCATGCTCTGCTTTTACACCCTGACGCCACACAGTTTCCAAGCCACCGCCCCTTCTTTCTGGTCACTGCCCCCCACGGTCACAGGTTCTAGACGGTTCAGGTCATAAAGTCTTCACTGCAGCAATCCTGCTGTCTGGCTAGGTGATTCCGGACACGGAGCAGGCACGCCGGTACCCGCTGTCTCGTCGTCCCCCATACAACTGCACCACTGTATTAGGCCTAACAATTTTTATGTGGAAATCTGGTCTTCTGATTTGCCACTGAAACACAGTTTTAAAACAAAAACAATTTGGAGTAGCTAATTGGGCCTCATGGCTGCAACACTATATTAGGCCTAATGATTTTTACATGGAAATCTGGCCTTCTGGTTTGCCACTGAAACACAGTTTTAGCACAAACTATATAAAATAGCTAACTGGCCCTCCAGGCTGCAACACAATATTAGTCCTAATGATTTTTTAGTTGAAATCTAGCTCTCTGATTTGCCACTGAAACACAGTTTTAGCACTAATGATTTGGAATACAAAATGGGTCTTCTGGAGATTTCCACACAGTTTTTGCAAAATCTACTTTGATGCTGGACAGGATCCTAGCTATTTCAATGAGAAGTTCACTTTCAGCACTAACGCAGAAGCGGCCTCTCTGCACTGTGACACTGAGCAAATGGCCCCAGAAAAATAAGGTGTCCGCTTTTTATATGGCCAGGGACATGTGACTTTGGCAGCCAATCACATAAGACCTTGTGTCATGATGTTGTAGATGCTTTCTGTGCCCTGATTGGCTTTGCTTGCTGGAATCAACACATATAAAGTTAAGGGAAAAAAAAGCGCGCGCCAAACCTGTAATATCTTCACACGCTCGTCTAACCTTTCCACATCCCCTCCCCTCATCAAACACGTCCCCCCGTGCCTCCCGCTCCTCATACAGCACCACTATCCTAGCCAAAGTAATGACAAAAGCATTAGTGGAAACGTGATGATTTACCGAACTGTCACTGATTTTTGCCGCCTTTGAGTAAAAATGCTCGTGAAATCAAACACGTATCCGAATGTGCTACATTCGTGCCAAATTTGAGATTGGCAAATGTTTTCCAAACACATTCGATCATCTCTAGTCAGGAATCAGGAGGCAACATTTGCTAATCAAAATCATTAGGCCAAATATTGGGGTTAAGCTAGAAGGCCCCATTTGCTAATCCAAATCACTTTGGCTAAAACTGTGGTGCTGTGAGGAATCAGGAGGCTCCATTTGCTAATAAAAATCATTAGGGCTAATAGTGTTGTTCAGGCACTCTATCTTAGAAAATAAATACTGATTGCTCATTTAGTGACAGGTGACAGATGTAGGCTTAAGGTTATAAAAAAAAAACTGGTTAAAAGAGGGGATGGGTACATACAACATGAGTGGGAAAAAGCGAGATAGTGGTGGTATAACTACCCTGCTGGCATCACTGCATGGCCTCCCATCCCCTGCACACCAACTAACTCACTGCTCCGGGTCATGCTGTGAATTCTGTTTGCTGCCAGTCCTATGTTCTGTGCTCTGTGCCTCTGCTCTCCTGCATGCTTCCTGGCTATGTGTGTATAGGGGGGCGGCGCCAGAACTCTCTGGTTCTTATGCAGTCAGTGAGCACCTGAATAATCTGTCCCTGACCAATGACCTAGAGCCCAGGACTACTTAGGTCTGCCACATCCACTGGAACATTGCCTGTGCAATGTCTAAATTCAGTTAGCATCTTACTACTGAGCCTGCCAGGTCCTCTCCAGTGTATCTTCTCCTTCTCTGGAGGAATACTCCTTGTTTTGCATAGTACCTTGTCCGCCTGCCAGGAGGCTGAATATCCTGGTCCTTGAGTCTTTGTCCCTGTACCTTGTCTGAACTCTGTCCTACCCCTGCCTCCTTCTCTTTGGCTTCCTTCCCTGCTATATCTTTCCTTGTGTCCTCCCTATCTGTGCCTCTGCACCCTTGCAGCTCTGTCTGTGCCTCTGCAGCCTTGCAGCTCTGTCTGTGCCTCTGCAGCCTTGCAGCTCTGTCTGTGCCTCTGCAGCCTTGCAGCTCTGTCTTCTCTGCTGTTGCAGAACTTCTTGCTGCAGCTTCTCTCCACAGACCTTGTGGTTCAGCTTTGCTCAGCTCCTGCTGCCACTGCAGAACCTCTTTCTGCAGCTTCTCTCAGCACTCCTGCCGCTCCGCCTACTCCGCCCTCCTGCAGCTCCACCTTCTCTGCACTCCTGCGGCTCTGCCTACTCCGCACTCCTGCCTGTATCCATACCTGCACCTCATGTGTGAACAGGTCCAAAACCTGTTCCTTCATATTCCACTCCTTCCTGTCTATATCTGTACCTGTACCTGCTGTGTGAACAGGTCCAAACCTGTTCCTTCATATTCCACTCCTTCCTGCCTATATCCGTACCTGTACCCGCTGTGTGAACAGGTCCAAACCTGTTCCTTCATATTCCACTCCTTCCTGCCTGTATCAGTACCCATTCCTGCTGTGTGAACAGGTCCAAACCAGTTCCTTCATATTCCACTCCTTCCTGCCTGTATCAGTACCTGTTCCTGCTGTGCGAACAGGTCCAAACCTGTTCATTCATACACCACACCTGCCTGCCCTGTGTCTCAAGCTGTGCCCGCCTGCCCTGTGTCTCAAGCCGTGCCCACCTACCCTGTGTCTCAAGCCATGCCCGCCTGCCCTGTGTCTCAAGCTGTGCCCTCCTGCCCTGCCCTCTGTATCAAGCTGCGCCAGCCTGCTCCGTGTCTCGTCTGTACCAGCCTGCCCTGTGTCTCCAAGCCGTGCCTGCCTGCCAATGTCTCAAGCCGTGCCTGCTTGCCCTGTGTCTCAGCCATACCTGCTTGCCTTGTGTCTCAGCCTGCCTGTCAGTCACACCTGTCCAAGTGACTTGTCCCCAAGTGGGATCAGCAGCCACAGCCAGACACCACCCTGGAGTGGCATCCAGCAGATACCGGCCACACAAGCCTGACCTCACCATCAGAGGCTCCAGCGAAGACCAAGGTAGCTGTCGTAGTCACGCCCCTTCCAGGGTAGTCTGGTTTGTGGCAATGTGGGGCCACAACCCCCCGGTTTGCGCCAATCAGCCAAGGCGCGAGCGTGACAGGTGGAAGGAGAAATAAGATTGGTGCTTGATGTGTATGTGGGTTATTGTTACTGAAAGTTCAACTGAGCAAACGCTGTCTCATCCTATTCAAAGACCACTGACAACATCTGTTACTGATAATTTTAATTACATCTAATTACATCAGGTTCTGACCAACCCATAAATGTAGGCTTTACCAAGATATTGGCCATAGCTAAGTGTTCATACTGGACAGTTAGGTCAGGGACCCATCCGATTCATGAGATTACCTTGACGATGGTAGATGGGCTCACAATTTTTTGCCAAATTTTGTGCTAAGCATCTCATGTGTTTTTTCCTACATTTCAAAAGCCATTATGCTATTCATAATGCAATTGTGTGCAACCATTTCCTTATTTTAACATCTGTTACTGGACAGGCTACTCAATTCCCTTTCTTTGGCAGCCATGGTATACCTTGTAGATAAGTGTCAGAAAGAGCATGTGCTCCAGTGGATAGCAAACGCTGCATCAAGTGGCCTCTCCTCCTCTTCCTCCACCTTAACATCACACACAGTACAATCCTCTGAGATGGCACCCCAATTCCCTATCTGAAAAGGTACACGCGCATGCTGGAGTACCGAAACACGCTTGTAGACAATCTTAAAAGTGGATTTCCCAAAGACAGTAGTGAGGCACACAGTGTGCATCGCAGTTCTTCCAACCCTGTAGACGTCAAGTTGTCACCACAAAAACATTAGCAGCAGCAACAGCAGTGAAAGTGGCATAAGCAATTTCTGTGAGTCATTTCACACATTTTTTGGACCAGTCTATACACAAGCAGTACTGAATACAAGTCTGACACGCTGTGAACAACTGGAGAGGATGGTGCAGGAGTGTCTCGAGCTCAATATCAATGCCATTAGGGGGAATTTAGACCCTTTTGCATTTTGGTCTTAAAAAAAATAAAGAGTGGCCTGAGCTCGCCTGTGATTCCTTGGAGGTTTTATCATGCCCAGCAGCCAGCGCTCTCTCAGAAAGTGTCTTCAGCACTGCTGGTTGTGTCCTGACAGATAAATGCGTCCAACTGTCCCCTGAAAGTGTAGACCACTTAACTTTCATCAAAATGAACAAGTCATGGATCTCCAATGACTTTTGCACCCCAGTTGCAGACTGGACAGACTAGATGATGGAGTTGTTTGTAGTGTCATGCATTGATCTCGCATTGTTGCAGTCTGTGACACCTTTTGTCGTGGCTTCTGTGCCTGCTGTTGCTACTGCTGCTGATGTTACAAACTTTTTTATGAAATGTGGAAATTCCAAGTTGGGTCTCCATCTAGTGGTTTGCCTGTTGTGGATAGGGTGTCATAGGTCCATTATATTGTTTATACTCTGGGTAAATGAATGCCACTTTTGTGGTATGTGGCAATAATTGTTTGAAATATTTGCACTCCAAGTTGGGTCTCCTTCAGGTGTGCTGCCTGTAGCAGTAGGGCTCCCAGACTGGCAGACCTGCACTTACTTTCAGTCAAATACCTGTGCTACTATTATTAAATTTTTCTTACATTATTGCTCTACCAAGCTGGTTTGTGCCATCTGAGTGTGGCTGGAAAAAAATTGAGCTATTGCATGAGCTTACACCGCTTCCTTACCCACCTTCTTGTAAATGAAATTTCAATTCAAAGCTCTAAATGCTGGCCAAGACCCTGATACCTCATGCATGGCCCATGGTTGACTGCTTTTGTACCATTATAAAATGTTCTACTGTGGGTAAATTGATCAGTCAACTACCTGTGTCAATATCATTACATTTTTCTACTAATAGTAGTCCACAAAACTGATGTCTGTGCCACCTGAATGTGGCTGAAAAAAAAATTGAGCTGTTGCATGAGGTATCAGGGCTCCAAGCAAAAAAGGTTTATACCCATACCCACCTCGTCTTAATTGAAACTTCGATTCAAAGCTGTAAAAACTGGCCCAGACCCTGACACCTCATGCATGGCCCATGGCTGACTGCTACTGTGTCATTATTAAATTTCTACTGTGGGTCAATTGGTACCACTTTTCCTTGTGTCTGCCCCTAATTTTTGTAAATGTTTGGTCTCCAAGTTGGGTCTTCATGTGTGTTTCTTGAATTTGGCAGCACTCCTGATCCACTTGTTACTAATATATATTTAAGCTAGAAATGCATGTCTAAGAACAGTCCCAGTCCCAGTGTCATGCATTCATGCTGCACAATTATACTATTTGTGCTCTCAATCAATTCATGACAGTTTGCCTGGTGTCTGCCCCTAATTTGAGCTGTTTGGAAAGCTTTATATACCCTTTTTAAAGTGTTGTGTAAAAGTTTGGTTATGCCTACCTTTGAATTCAACGGGCTTTGGGTATGTGTGGTGAACCGTTCGATGAGCATGCTCGGCAACCATCAGGACATTGGCCGAGCGGAACCGAACTTTGGAAGGTTCACTCATCTCTAGTCATGACCACATTGTTTGCTTCAATTTTTTTTCTATTTTCCTCCTCTAAAACCTAGGTGTGCATTATGTTCTGGTACGTCTTATATTATGAAAAAAACGGTAGTTAGTTACCAATAAGATGATAATAATCATCATTTTCATAAGTAAATTGTTATTAATTGAGATAGAAACAGCTGTGTAGGAAACAAAACTCTGCTATAAAGGTGAAGTTGTAGAAAACAGTTTCATGTCACAAGTCACACACCATGGAAAGATTGAACACAGCAACAAGACACAAGGGAGTTATACTGAATCAGCAAAGTCTCTCCCAGGCAAATATTTCAAATCTGACTGGGTTATCAATATCTACTTTTTAAGCTCTTTTGAAGAAGTACCAAGAAATGGGAAGCATTGAGGACAGTAGACGCAGTAGACGGCCAAGGAAACTTAGTGCAGCAGACACATCATGATTACATCACTTCAAAATCAAAAGATGTCCAGCAGTATCATCAGTTCAGAACTTGCCATGAACAAGTGGTACTCTACTATACCTATATACTGTTGGGAGAAATCTGTCAAGAAGTGGTATTCAATGAATTTATTAATTTCATCCGGTCTTCATTTGTTAGGGAAAGCAGGCTGGAACGTAAGTTAAACTAAGGGACAAGCAAAAAGGTAACAATGTTTTGAACTTTTGACTTTCAGGCTCCATATCCCTCAATTCACTACTGCTTCGAACATGAGACTACCATCATTTTATAGACAATCATCTTGGCTATTTCATACATAAATTTGACTACATAATGTTGTTGCGCCCCTGAGGGTTCAGTCGCCACAGAGGTACTGCACCTCCTCCTGAGGTGTGGTACCCCACTATCCAGGTAAGGTGGAGACACCTGACCACACTCCAACACTCACATTCCACATGCACACCAGTAGTGTAGCAGAGCAACCTTTGTGGCTCCCTGCTTGGAACATGAAGAGTCCTGGGAGGTGGGTGGAGCTTAGACTGCACAAGAGAGCAGGAGAATATTAGGAAAAGGTCAGTTGGTGAGAGAAGATCCCCAGAGAGGGATGGAGTGAAGGAAGTGCTGCAGCAGACTCCTGTGACCTGGAGCTGCTGGAACAGGAAAGAGCCATAGAAAGCCTGATTCTTCAGAGATAAGAAAGATTAGTGCGGAACGTAAGGAGAAGAGGACTAGGGACAGAGCAGAGTCCTTCCTCAAGTTTGAAGTGCATGGCTGGGGTCCGGTCCCTGAGGTTGTATGGATACTGATGTTCCTGCAGCAGAAACCGAAAGAATAGAAGTCGTCACCACTTTATTCCCATCTAAGACTTGGGGCACAACAGCAATGTGGGTGAGCTGGGGCATGATAGCAAGGAGTTCCCAAAGCATGCTACAGCTGTCTGCCATACAAGTAGAGTTCTAAGTAACTTCAAGAAGGAGGAACTTGAGTTTAATACGCAACTACAATGTGACGACCGTCTACGAATCTGGGCTGCAGTAGGAACAGTGGCCCGATTAACCCCGAGACCCTTAACCCCTATACAGGGATCTTGAATTGTAGCAAGGTCCAGGGGTTAGCTGTCTAGAGGAGCAGTGGACCAGAGCAGGATGGCCGCGAAGGGGTTAAAACTAAAAGTCGGAGGCCGGCGGGCAGCAGAGGTACAAAATCAGCAGGCAAAAGAAGGTTCTAAAGTCCGGGACAAGGTCAGTAAAAAACCAGGAGGGCACAAAATCAGCAGGCAGAAGAAGGGTCAGGAATCCAAGCTAAGGTCAGCGTCAAAAAATCGGGAGAGAGGCAGAGGTACCAAAACGGCAGGCAATAGAATGGTCAGAAATCCAGGCTGAGGTCAGAGTTAACTATAGCAAATCACACAGTAGCACGCAGGGGAACTAAGAATATATCCGGTGGCTTGCAAGACCAGTCCCAAGGTATTTGAGGGATCAGATCATCCCTCACAGGTTCCCGGACTGATGATGTCATTAGGACCGCCCCCAGGACTAGGCCAGATGGTGATGCAGTAACCCCCTGATGACTGACAGAGGGGCAGAGCCTGCGCCCACCAGATGCCTGCGCAGGAGCCCCTTCTCTGTCACCACCATCACCCACGGGCGAACCACGGCACCTCCCAGTGGCTGAGGCAGGAACAGCCATCCCTGAGTCTGACGGCAAAGTGACAGACCGGCGCCTCCTAGTGGCCGAGGCCAGAACAACAGGCACCGAGTCTGGCGGCGACGTGCCAGTCTTTACCTTGCCTGGGAGTTGGCTGAGCCCCTGACCTGGAGGACACGGCACCGAAGCGGGCATCTGTGTGCACCAGACTGTGAGTAAAGCCTTGGTACTACATGCCCTTGTGTCCTCCACTTATTATTGCGCCTTATACCTGGCTCTGCTACATCTACTTCTTTACACCATCTCCCCACTTGCCAACCTCATCCACACTGCCCTGGGACTACAGCTCCACCTGTGGGGAGCTTCAACATCATTGCTGCAACACAGCATCTGTCGCAGAGAAGCAACTCTGCAGCGCTGGTCAAACTGACCAGAAACCAGAGGTGGCGTTACGAATCATCTCAACAACTTTATCCCCATCACTCTACCCCTTTTACATTGACCGCCTGAGGCCACGGACTGGGTCACTGCCGCTGTGACATCTCCCATTGAAGTCAACGGGCCCGGTACCAAGTAACCCACGGCCTCCAGGGGCGAGTCAATCTTGGCGTCACGAACAGGATGATGAAGCCCAGTACCCCCAGGTCCTGTGTGCTGAAGATTTATTGGACTTAAAATTGCTGAAAATGTGCAAAATAACCAAAATTATAGACTGTAAAATGGACTCTCAAAATGGCCACCAGCGCGGTGAAGATGGGCGTGACAACATAGGTGGCCCTAAGAAAAGAGCCCGAACTGTCCTGGGCCTCCCCTGCCTGAACTTCTATGCAACAGCAACAGGGCCCACCCCCAGAGGGGTTCGTATACTGGCTTGGCATGGAAGCAGAGGAAGAAGACGCCGCCCCAGGAAGGAGGAGCAAAGCCCTGTGGCGGGAAAGGAGCCCAGAGAGAAGCCAGAATGCCAGGACGCCATGATGGAAGAAAGACGGCGGCAGGAAGAGCGCGAGGAAGAGGAGCTTGCCTTCCCCGGCGCAGTAGTCGAAGGCTCCGGCCCTGCTTCTGTGATGGACTGTCAGCAGCTGGAGGAAGAAATCGCCATGCTGAACCGCAGTCTGCGGCTGAAGCAGGAGGCTCTGCAGGCCTTGGATCGGCAGCGCACCCAGGAGGGGCCTGCAGAAACGGTACCTCCACCACCGGTACCCACCGCCGCTGCACCAGTTCCACCCCAGGCAGCACCTGTGAAACCCGCGGCCGCTGCTATGCCATCGGCAGCGCCTGTCACCACTTCCACGCTGCCACCGCCACTGGGCACTGCCTGCCAGGAGGAGTTACCCGAGGACCCGGGAGCTGAATGTGAGGCAGAGACTGTGATCTTGCCTGGACCTGGCGCTGCTGCACATGTCCCACCGGAGGCCTCATCAGACCCTAAACCAGCACCTGCTCCACTCCAGTCGCCGCCCGCTAACCAGGCAGTTCCAGCAACCACTGCTGCCACCGGCTGATGTCCAGTGCCTGCACCGGAGCCAGAAAACCGTCAGGAAGCGTCTGGTATGACCGCCGCCCCTGCAGCTGGGGAGACCTCAGAGTTCCCGTCCCCTTCAACGTCCGGGCAGGTCGTGCTGGACCTAGTCTGGGACAGGGATACTAGTACCTGGGGGAAACACCCGAACCCCTGGCAGTGGTGCCCCTGCCCGCTGTGGGCAGAGGCCGGCCCCAGGAGGTGGAGGAGGAAGAGCCTTACTACCAGCAGACTATCTGCCAGCTGGCAGCAGAGCAACGGGAGCAACGGAGACTGGCAGTGCTGGGCCCTGACCTCGACAGGAAGCAAAAGGCCCACGCCGGACACTGTGGTCCCCGGGACTCGGCAGGTTGGGGTCAGGTTCTGAACTTTAACTTGGAAAGGGGGTTTGGTTTCATTGCGGACTCCCAAAGGATCTCCGACCTCTTCGTCAGCCACAGGGATGTAGAGTCCCACCTCCAGAGGGGCCACCCTGCTCGTGATCTATACCCGGGAGATTACATCACATTCACCTGTCACAAGGGGCTACGCGGCCTGGTATGCTCTGAATGTGCACCGCATCCCGGAGGAGTTCATAGCGGCATACAAAAAAGACAAGGCTTATGTTCCACCTGCAGAGGCAGTTCCCACCATGGTATTTGTACCCACCAAGGCCAAGCAGGCCACATCCACAGAAGTAAAGCACCCTCTGGTACAAGTTGCTATACCTGCTGTGCCACAGGCAGCAGTTCCACCAACTGTCAGGCCAAAGACCAGGGCAGCTACCACGCCATCAACAGCTGCTGAGCTACCACTGCAGGCAGCCATTCCCCAAGCTCAAAAGGAGGACTATGGACCATATGTGATGCCACCAGATAGCGGCCGTCCTGAAAGTCTTCCCTGGAAACAGAAGAAACCTGCTTCCACCACCCCAGGAGGGGACCACCACTAAGTACATTTTGAATTGAACTGTTACCCAGGAGGGTATGGGCACCGTTGTGCCCTCATTTTCTGTGTTTCCCCAGTTTGCCCAGTTGGCACCCATTTTATTGAACTGAGCTATCATGAACTTGGAGTGATCCACAAACTTTGCTTGTAAATAGTTTGCGCCTCTTAAGGTGCTCTCTCTTGGATTTACAGGATTTACATGAACAGTCTTCAAAAAGGACTACCTCAGACCCGAGTTCTACTTCAGCTACAGAGACACTGCAAGAAATCCCGTCTGGGAGCGGTGTCCAGCCCTTGCAAGAATTATTGCTGTCTTACTGTGAAGTATTTTATAATGTGCCTTTTGAAAATGTTGGTAGCAATGTTTAGCTATGTGATTAGGAGTGAATATCTTGCAGAATCTAGCTTAGGAACAATGTTTAATAAAAATGTGAAGTTTTGAATAAAAATTTGAATCCAGGTGACGAACCAGGGTCAGCGGTTGTCACCAAGGTAGCACTTCAGATAGTAGTAAATACAAAGTAATTTTAGGTAATGTTAAAAGTAAAAGTACCTCTCCTGTGAGAAAATGTTTTATTAGTAATATAAATAATGTTTACTGCAGGCAGTATTGTAAAAATAAAAATTTTGTATGTTCCTTATATAACAACCTTTGTTTCACTTGCAGCCCGTGGACGTGCTGTGTTTAACGGGTGGGTATGTGGCACCCCTGAGGGTTCAGTCACCACAGAGGTACTGCACCTCCTCCTGAGGTGTGGTACCCCACTATCCAGGTAAGGTGGAGACACCTGACCACACTCCAACACTCACATCCCACACGCACACCAGTAGTGTAGCAGAGCAACCTTTGTGGCTCCCTGTTTGGAACATGAAGAGTGCTGGGAGGTGGGTGGAGCTTAGTCTGCACTAGAGAGCAGTAGAATATTAGGAAAAGGTTAGTTGGTGAGAAAAGATCCCCAGAGAGGGATGGAGTGAAGGAAGTGCTGCAGCAGACTCCTGTGACCAGGAGCTGCTGAAACAGGAAAGAGCCATAGAAAGCCTGATTCTTCAGAGATAAGAAAGATTAGTGCGGAATGTAAGGAGAAGAGAACTAAGGACTAGAGTCAGAGCAGAGCCCTTCCTCAAGTTTGAAGTGCATGGCTGGGGTCCGGTCCCTGAGGTTGTATGGATACTGATGTTCCTGCAGCAGAAACCTGAGGAATAGAAGTCGTCACCACTTTATTCCCATCTAAGACTTGGGGGCACAACAGCAACGTGGGTGAGCCAGGACATGACAGCAAGGAGTCCCCGAAGCAGGCTACAGCTGTCTGCCATACAAGTAGAGTTCTAAGTAACATCATGAAAGAAGAACTTGAGTTTAATACGCAACTACAAGTACTTCAGATTAGGCGCTGGTGTGGAGACGTTCAGGGAAGGCACATGTTCGAGTAGTGCTGGAAAGGTTTACTTTACCTTGCCTGGGAGATGGCTGAGCCCCTGACCTGGAGGACACGGCACCGAAGCAGGCATCTGTGTGCACCAGACTGAGTAAAGCCTTGGAACTACATGCCCTTGTGTCCTCCACTTATTCTTGCGCCTTACACCTGGCTCTGCTACATCTACTTCTTTACACCATCTCCCCACTTGCCAACCTCATCCACACTGCCCTGGGACTACAGCTCCACCTGTGGGGAGCTTCAACATCATTGCTGCACCACACCATCTGTCCCAGAGAAGCAACCCTGCAGCGCTGGTCAAACTGACCAGAAACCACAAGTGGCGTCACGAATCATCTCAACAACTTTATCCCCATCACTCTACCCTTTTTACATTGACAACTTGAGGCCATGGACCGGGTCACTGCCGCTGTGACATCTCCCATTGAAGTCAACGGGCCCGGTACCGAGTACCCCACGACCTCCGGGGGCGAGTCAACCTTCTAGCAGAACAACGACCCGAAGCATACATTGAGATTGGAGAAGAAATGTATCAATGACAATGAAGTAGAGGTGCTGGATTGGACTCCACAGTCCCCTGACCTCCACTCAATTGAACACTTGTGGATAGAATTGAAGAAAAATTGTATACACACCCAAGAGATTCAACCAGTACGCACCAACTTTGGGAACGTGTAGAAGAGACCTAGGGTCAGATTTTGGTTGAGACATATTTGAATCTGATCGAAAGCATGCCAAGAAAGATTCAGGCAGTGTTGAAAGCTAAAGCTGGATTTACAAAATACTAAAAAAATAATAAAACTTAAAATGTAGATTTTTTAGAAGCAAAACCGTAACTATGCAATGACATGACAAGAATCTGCATAACTAATCATATGCTAAATAGTTGCAAATCAAATTTATGTATGAAATAGCCAAGATGATTGTCTATAAAATGATGATGTCTCATATTCGAAGCAGTACTGGTTGGTGAGATATAGAGCCTGAAAGTCAAAAGTTCAAAACATTGTTACCATTTTGCTTGTACAAGGACCAAGACAACAGGCTATGTTCGAAGGTAGACAAACAATTGAGGCAGGACACACTAAAAGCCACAGAACCAAGAGGGCGGATGAATAGGAAAAGGGCTGTTGAGCTATATAAAATGAGTTTCTGCAGGCAACAGTGAAGCATAGTGGAGGTTCCTTTCAAGTATGCAGCTGCATTTCTGCATCTATCATCCTCAACGTTGAAAAAGTTGTGGAATTATGAAAATCACACAATGGATAGAAAGGTTAATGATATGCAAATAACGAAAAAAAGAAACTAAACTTTCAAAACATCTCGATTTATTTAGTATCGAGTATGACCACCAACGACACAAATCCTCGCACATGCAGCATTGTCTGCTATCAATGAAGTTATTAATGGTTGTCTGAGGAATGTTTCACCTTGTTGAATTGACTGTGACAAATCATGAAGATCTGCTGATAGCAGGTAATTTTGCAATTACCAACCAATGATGTCCCTGGTGTGCTCAATGAGAGACAAGTCCACAAACGCTGAAAGCCATGGTAACATTTTAAGGCCACGCAGACTGCGTACAGTAGCTTGAGAAACATGAGGCCTGGCATTGTCTTGTTAAAAAACGTCTTCTAGAACACTTTGGAGAAATGGCCATATCACTGATTCTACAACCAGATCAATGCAATGCTGAGTTGTTAGTGTACCAGGAATGAAGACTCGAATGATGTCTGGCTACTGTCCATTGTGGCATACTCCATAGTTGCGAGAATAGAACCGATGGGACATTCCCTTGTAAAGTCCTCTTCATGGAGTTACTCACGTGGTCTCTAGACCAAAACAACAGCGGGACTCACTGAAGAACATGACCTTAATTTCCATTGCTCCATTTCAGCCTCTGGTCTCCATCTGGACCACTCTAGCTTTCAAGTTTTAATGCCATTTACACTAACAGCTCCGCCTTACATTGTTTTGGTGCTTGCAAACAGTATACTAACATCAATGACAGCTTGAACTCTTTTGGGGTAGTTGTGGATGAGGTTCTTTATTTTCTCAGATGGTAAAGCTGCCCACTCGTTTTGGCAAAAAGCCTCCAGTTCCTGTAAATTCCTGGGCTGTCTAGCATGAATTGAACACTTGAGATCTCCCCAGAGTGGCTCAATGACATTGAGGTCGGGAGACTGAGATGGCCACTCCAGAACCTTCACTTTGTCCTGCTGTAGCCAATGACAGGTTGACTTGGCCTTGTGTTTTGGATTGCTGTCATGTTGGAACATCCAAGTATGTCCCATTCACAGCTTCCGGGCTGATGATTGCAAATTTGCCTTCAGTATTTGCTGATAATGTGCTGCATTCATCTTTCCTTCAACTTTGATCACGTTTCATATGCCTTTGCAGCTCAAACATCCCCAAAACATCAGCGATCCACCTCCATGCTCTACAGTAGGAATGGTGTTCCTTTCATTATAAGCCGTATTGACCTCTCTTCAAATGTAATGTTTATGATTGTGGCCAAAAAGGTCAATTTTGGTCTCATCACTCAAAATTACCTTGTACCAGAAGTTTTGAGGCTTGTCTCTGTGCTGTTTTGCATATTGTAGGCAAGATTCTTTGTGGCATTTGCACACTAATGGCTTTCTTCTGGAGACTTGACCATGCAGCCCATTTTTCTTCAAGTGCCTCCTTATTGTGCATCTTGAAACAGCCACACCGCTAGTTTCCAGAAAGTCCAGTATTTCAGCTGATGATATTTGTGGGTTTTCTTTGCATCCCAAATAATTTTCCTGGCAGTTGTGGATGAAAACTGGATTACTTACCGGTAATACTCTTTTGTAGAGTCCACGACAGCACCCACTGAGAGAGGGGATCCGCCCCAGGAACAGGAAACCTACAGAGAGATAAATGGGGCGGTCCCCCTCGCTCCCTCAGTTTGTATTACCGAGAACAACGGAGGAACCGCCATACATGTTTTAGTCATTTGGTTTGGGCGATTCATATATCTTACCCCTATAGCCTTTACATTCGCTAAGTTTAATCATATATTAAATTCTAATTACAATCTCCACCACCAAGGAGACCCATGTGTGAAAAATTTTTACGGGAGGGAAGTGAGCGGGTGCTGTCGTGGACTCTACAAAAGAGTATTACCGGTAAGTAATCCGGTTTTTCCTCTTCGCCACGACAGTACCCACTGAGAGATTACCAGAGATATTCACTTGGGAGGGCACACCGTGTTAAGGACCGATCTACCAAAGGTCAAATCCTCTGTAGAGGACAAATCTAGTCTATAGTGACTATAGAAGGTAGATGGAGAAGACCAGGTTGCAGCCTTACATATTTGTTCAATTGGGACGTTTGCTCTCTCGGCCCAGGAGGATGATATGGCTCTAGTAGAGTGCGCCTTAATCCCCAGCGGAGGGTCTTCTCCTTTTGCCAAATATGCCATTGTGATCGCATCTCTAATCCACCTGGATAATGTGCCTGTTGTAACTCCAGACCCCTTTCTGTTGCCCTGGAAGGAGACAAAAAGAGACCTACTCTGCCTCCAGGGACTGGTCCTATCAAGGTAGGCTAGTACAGCTCTCCTCACATCTAAGGTGTGATATTTCACCTCGTCCTGGTTTGACGGGTTCTCATAGAAGGAAGGTAGGCATATCTCCTGAGACCTATGAAATTTAGTTGCCCGTTTGGGAAGGTAGGACGGGTCTGTCTTCAAAATCAGTCTGTCTCGTGTTATTGACAGGAACGGAGGGTCTACTGATAGAGCATGAAGATCACTTACTCTTCTAGCTGATACCAAAGCTACTAGTGTAGCAGTTTTCCATGAGAGGCACTTCACTGATGCCGACTTTATGGGCTCAAACGGGGCCTGAGTAAAGGCATCCAAAACCAGAGTAAGGTTCCATGCCGGAAGCCGAGGAATATGCACCGGTTCTGATCGTTGACAAGCTGAAACAAAACGGTTTACCCATCTATTTGCTGCCACGTTATAGTTAAATAGGGCTCCTAGGGCCGATATATGGACCTTTAGAGTATTAACTGAAAGGCCCAATTCTCGGCCTCTTTGAAGAAACTCTAAGATGGGCGTAATGGGTACTTCACCGGCTAGCTCTGCTGGGTGAAAGGCCAGGAATTTTCTCCACATCTTAGCATATATTCTTGTAGTAGACTCTTTCCTACTTTGTAGCAGGGTATTAATCAGGTTTTCCGAAAAGCCCTTCTGCTTCAATAGTTCCCTTTCAAATTCCAGGCCGCTAGGTGTAGGGATTTGGCCTGTGGATGGTAGCAGGGTCCCTGCGAGAGAAGATCCTGGTGCAGCGGCAGGATCCACGGGTCGGTTATTGACATGGCTCTCAGCCATGAAAACCACGGCCTTTTGGACCAAAACGGGGCTATCAAGATGACCCTCGCCCTCTCTTGTCTTATTTTCCTGACTACTGTTGGAAGTAGAACCATTGGAGGGAAGGCATAGGCTAGCCGGAATGCCCAGGGTGCTTGGAGGGCATCTAGAATGTCTGGGTTGTCTGACCTGTAGAGCGAAGCGAATTTCTTTACGCGTCTGTTGGCTCTGGTGGCAAACAGGTCTATCTCTGGTCTGCCCCATTCTGTCGCTACTGTCTCGAAGACGTGCCTGCTGAGGACCCACTCGCCCTGATATAGGACCTGGCGACTGAGATAGTCTGCTTGAGAGTTGTCTACTCCTCTTATGTGGAGTGCCGACAAGGAGTGAAGATGTACCTCGGCTATCTCTAGGATCTCTTCCACAATAGACATCAACGGTCCTGACCGCGTACCTCCCTGACGGTTTATATAGGCCACTGCGGTGGTATTGTCTGTCTGGATTCTCACGTGGGTTCCTCTTAACTGCGGGAGAAATTGAGATATCGCATAGTAAATTGCTTTTAGCTCCTTTACATTAGAGGAGGTTTCTATCTCATGTTTACGCCACCGGCCTTGTATCATGTGCTCCTCCAGGTGGGCCCCCCAACCCAACGGGCTAGCATCCGTGGTGAGCACCTTGGATGGAGTTACCCACCATTGCACTCCCTTAGACAAATTGGTAGGATTTAACCACCACTTTAGGGATTTAACAACTTCTGGCGATAGGGACATCCTCCCTTCCAACCGCCCCTGCAGTCTCTCTGTTTCCTGCAGAATAGCCAACTGTAGTGTTCTAGAGTGGAACTGGGCCCATTGCACCGCTGGGATGCACAATATCAGGGACCCCAGCAAGGACATACCCTGTCTCAATGATATTACGGGTCTTCCTGTAGTAGTCTGTATCTTATTGATTATGGCCACTGCTTTAGCGTCTGGTAGAAAGCACTTCTGACTTACAGAATCTACTTGCAGGCCTAGGAACCTCTGACAGGTAACTGGTTCTAGTCTGGACTTCTCCCAGTTGATTAGCCATCCTAGCGTTTGTAGGGATGAGATAATCTTAGCCATTCTTGTTTTGCACTGAGAAACAGAATTCCCTACTACGAGCAGGTCGTCCAAGTATGGGACCACTAGTGTGTCATTCAGCCTTACATACGACATCACTTCCAGCATCAATTTGGTAAATACCCGAGGAGCCATGGATAGCCCGAATGGCATTGCCACAAACTGGAAATGCTGAATCCGACCCTTGAACCAAACCGCTACACGCAGGAACTTCTGGTGCTCTCGGTATATGGGTAGATGGTAATAGGCATCCTTTAGGTCCAAGACTGCCATGTAACACCTGTGAAACAAAAGTTTTATTGCAGAATTTATTGACTCCATCTTAAATGGCCTCAGCCTTAAGAAGGTATTAAGCTTCTTTAAATTTATTATGGTCCTAAAAGAGCCATCTGGTTTTGGGACTAAAAATAGAGGAGAATAAAAGCCCATTCCTTCTTCGTCCCCTGGGACCTCTATCAGGACCTGTTTAGTTAGTAATACTGCAATCTCCATCTCCAGTGCTTCCTGCTGTATCTGGGACTTCATGGAAGTCAATAGGAAGAAGTTCGGTGGATGCCGAACAAATTCTAGTTTTTGGCCCAATGAGACGATATCAATGGCCCATGGGTTTGATGTTACCTTCCCCCATTGGTGGCTGAATTCCAGTAGTCTGCCACCTACCGGTGTACTGGTATTAGCGGAACCTGTCTCCTCTGAAGGGACGCTTCCCAAATAGATTGCCCTTCTGTTGGGGTCCTTATTTCCCCAGCGATCCTGGGGTTTAAAGTCTTTCTTTTTGCCAAACGGCGGCTTCCTGTAGGACCTCCTATTAAAGGGAATATACGGGTTAGGAAAACCTTTTTTTCTCTCTCCCGCTTTTGTTAAAATCTCGTCCAGTTCCGTGCCAAATAGGTACTTACCCTGGCAGGGTATAGCACACAGTTTAGTTTTTGTCTGCGTGTCCCCTTTCCACCCCTTCAACCTTAAGGCCCGCCGGCCTGCATTGGTTAGCCCTGCTGCTCTAGCCGATAAACGGAGAGAGTCCGCTGAGGAATCGGAGAGGAAGGCCGCTGCTCCTTTAATGAGGGGCATAGAGGACAGGAGTTTATTCCTGGCCACTCCGTTTTTAATAATGTCCTCTAGGTCATTCAGCCATACCAACATTGATCTTGCTGTGCACGTGGCTGCTATTGCGGGCTTAAAAGCTGCCGTACATGCTTCCCAGGATCGTTTAAGGAGTGTATCGGTCTTACGATCTAATGAGTCAGCCAAAGTTCCTGAATCCTCTACCGGCAGGGAGGATCTACGAGAGGTAGAGGTCACCGCCGCATCCACTTTGGGGGCTCTCGACCAAGCTGTCAATTCCTCATCGTCAAATGGATATTTATGCTTTGACGTTAAGGGGAGGAAGGTTCTCTGCCCCTGTTTTTCCCACTCCCTTTTCACCAGCTCTTTTATAGCTGGGACCACTGGGAATGCTCGGACCTTTCTACGGGAAATGCCTGCAAACATTATGTCTTGTGGAGTCTTGGGGTCCTTACTCTCTGGTAGCCCCATGGTATTTCGGACAGACTTAACTAAGTTACTGACGCTGTCCGTAGGGAAACACGCCTGCTCCTCGTCCTCTGAGGAAGGGTATTCCTGGGATCTATCAGAGTCTAGTTCCCCGGATTCTGACGGCGACTTTGACGCCGGCGAAGCTCCTCCTCTCGGTGAACTTATCTGTCTCACGGAGGAGTGACCCCCCAGACTACTGGAGCTGCCCAAGGCCCGTAGCTCTTCCCTAATTATCGTTCGGATATCCTCTTTCTTCCGTGAGGATTCCTCCTGTAAGGCCTCCTCAATACACGCTTGGCATAATCTTTTAGGGTGGCCGTCTGGGAGGGGCTGAGAACATAAGGCACACTCTCTATTTTTCGCCTTCTCTGTTCTTTTGGCCTAAAAAGGGGTGTATGGACCAGAAAAAAGAAGGCCATCAGCTATTTATTCTGACTAAAAACACTCACCCGTGAGTCTCGTCAGTAAACTACCGGCTGCGGGGTCCGCGCCTCAGTCTGACTTGCCTGGAAGGTCCGCTAGATTCCTTCCTGGAGCTGCCACTTCTTCTGGTGCTGCTGCTTCTCCTTGTAGCACCGCTTTGTCTGCTGCCATGTGGGGATTCCACTGGCTGACTTAGCGGGAGCCAAGCTGGGTCATCTATGGATGACATGACTGCGCACTAGCGCTTCCTCCGTGGCTTCTTTTTATAGCCTTTCCACTTTTTTTTTTTTTTTCCCATCCTCCATTTTTTTTTAAGCCCCTTCTGCGCATGCGCGGGCGTTCTCCCGCGAGCGCCGCCTCCTGCACTGATCCCGGAAGGCCTCCATACTCTTACTTCCGGGTTGCCTGCCTGGGAGCGCCGCTGGAAGCGCTGATGCAGCGGCCCCGACAGTGACACCACGGGCCCACACGTTAACCCCTGCAGGTATGACCTCCGGTAGCGCTGCCTGGCACAAATGCTCAGGCTCTTCTGCTTCCCTCGGGGGGAGGGGGGGCGCGCGGCCACCATCCCTGACATGCCTAATGGCATTATGTAATGCATTCGTCCCCTTCCTGGGGGGGGGTATATGCCCCTGTCCCCTCAGTGAGCCTTGGCACCTTCTTACCTCCGGCCTCACCTGCATTACCAGCTCTGGGGGGGGGAACATCACCTCTCCGCCCGACGCTGCCTCCAGTCCTGGGGCCCCTGCTGCTCATATTATGCACGCAGGCGGCTACCAGACCAGGTATCCTCTTCTGCGGGTTCCTTCCTAGGAACAGGAAACCAAACTGAGGGAGCGAGGGGGACCGCCCCATTTATCTCTCTGTAGGTTTCCTGTTCCTGGGGCGGATCCCCTCTCTCAGTGGGTGCTGTCGTGGAGAAGAGGAACATTTTTGTTGGTCTACCTAACCGTGGTTTAGTTCTTACAGAACCCCTGATTTTCCATTTGTTAATCACAGTTTGAATGCTGCTGACTGCCATTATCAATTCCTTGCATAGATTTTTGTATCCCTTTCCTGTTTTATACAGTTCAACTACCTTTTCCTGTAGATCCATTGAAAATTCTTTTGCTTTCACCATGACTTACAATCCAGAAATGTCAGTGGCTTAATGAAAGATGCAAGAGTCTGTCTGGATCCCAGAAACTCACTCAGCTTTTATGTACACACACTGATTACAAGCAAACAGGTCACAGGTGAGGATGTTACCTTTAGTAGCCATTCAAGCCCATTTGTGTCAACTTTTGTGCATGTTATTAGGCCAAAATCACCAGGGTATGTGAACTTTTGATCACGGTCATTTGGATGTTTTGGGTTGTCATTATGATTTAAAAAGAGAAAACATAGTAGTTTGAAAATAAATGGCTTCACCCAACCACTAACCATGAGTGGAGAAAAAGTTTTGGTGCTATCATTCATATTCTCCGAAAAAAGGCAAAGAAAGCAAAAAATTCAAAACTTTTGAGCACAACTGTGTGTTCATTTCTTCAGATTGTCCTAAGAGTCATTTTTTAAAACAACTAAGGAAGGTCACTTGTTGCTACTGTGAGCAGTCTACATGTTCTAAATAGGCCACTATGAGCTGCTGCTTCTCTGGACTGGTTTCCCATCGAGCACATTTGGGATGCCATTTGTAGACAACCATTAATAACGTCATAAATAGTGTTGAGCATTCCGATACCGCAAGTATCGGGTATCGGCCGATATCAGCGGTATCGGAATTCCGATACTTAATTCCGATACTTTTTTCATATCGGATTCCGGGATCGGAATCGGAATAGGAAGTTCCCATCATGCTATGAGCCTGCTTGCTTTGATTAAGCCAATGGGAATCCTCCGAAGTGTGGGCACATCCTGTTAGGCATGTAGGCATGTTAACTATTGGCATGGCTGTGATTGGCTGCCGAAATGATGTCATGATGCACTATAAAAGCCACCGCAGCCGCCATTTCTGGTCACTCTGCTGTGAATTCAGTTAGGGACAGGCTGCTGTAGAAGACTGTGAGGGACAGTTAGAAATAGCGATTCTAAAAACAATATTGTGCTTTATCCAGGCTACATAAACCACCACTGTAGCTTGCTTTTCCCTAGCAGCGCTGTTTTCACAGCTGTCTGCAAGGGCTGTGTGAGTGCAGCTCACGCTGTGGAGTGGGTCCTGCAGCCACGTCAGGCTGTAGGCCACCCAGTGTGATCACTGCTGCCTCATACATCTTTTATTTTTTGAGCTGCATTTTTTAAATAATTTCAATCTAGTGTGCTTCCATCCGTATCCATATACGTTGGTTGCAAACACTAGTAGTAGACAGCGGAGCCTTTCTGCAGCCTTTCAGTGCTAGTGTCCACTTTGCTGCACTGTTCACGGCTGTCTGAGAGGTCTCTGACTGTGTGTGAGTGCAGCTCATGCTGAGTAGTGTGTCCTGCAGCTACGTCTGGCTGTAGGACGCTCAGCGTGCGTCACTGCCTCACACATATTTTTATTTGAGTGCAGCTCATTTTTTCTTCTATTAGTGTGCATCCATCCGTCTCCATCTACGGTGGTTGCAAACACTATATAGGAGTACACAGCGGAGCCTTTCTGCAGCCTGTCAGTGCCAGTGCCCACTTAGCTGCACTGTTGACGGCTGTCTGAGAGGTCTCTGACTGTGTGTGAGTGCAGCTCACGCTGAGTAGAGTGTCCTGCAGCTACGTCTGGTTGTAGGACGCTCAACGTGCGTCACTGCCTCACACATATTTGTCTCTGAGTGCAGCTCATTTTTTCTTCTCCTATTAGTGTGCATCCATCCGTATCCATCAACATTGGTTGGTTGCAAACACTATATAGGAGTAGATAGAGGAGCCTTTTTTTCTGGCTTGTGCCCTGCCGGCGCAGCCAGATTAGTATTACCCAATTTTTTTGGAGCCTCATCTTTTGCATTGTAGGTTACCTGCCTGCATTGTAATAGCTCCAAAAAGTTGGTGATACTATCAGTTTCAATTCTTTGTTCTCATACTTTGAGTTTGTTTCAAACAAAGAAACCACATAAAAAGTTCACCAAACACTACATTTTGAACTTGTGTAGGCCACATCAGCTCCTATTAAAGTCTAGTCCACACACACACACTTCATAAAATTAGTGTTTCTTGTACCTGTAACCAGCTGTTCAGGAATAAGCACACTAAGGCCCCCCTTTGTCCTTTTTTGCCTATCTTAAGCAGTCTTGCAAGATGAAGAAGGCAGGGAGTAAGGCGCGGGGGCGTGGGCGTGGGCGTGGAGTTTCAGCAGGGAGAGGACGTGGGGATTCTGCAGGGAGAGGACGTGGGGATTCTACAGGTAGAGGACGTGGGGATTCTGGGCCTGCTGCGGGCACCAGTGGATCAGCATCCCCCAGTTTTAGCAGGCAACAGTCCTTTATGCGCAGCTTTGTAGGACCTCAACGTACCCCACTGCTGCGGGAGGAACAAATTGAAGCCGTTGTCGGATGGATGGCAGCTAACGCATCGACTTCAATTACTTCCGCATCCTCTCAGGGTCAGAGCACCGAAGAGCAACCATCTGTCTCTTCACCACCTGCCAAAGTGCCCAGGCAGTCAGAGAGACATGGACAGGAGCCATCACAATCTCTACTTCTGTTCTCGGAATCTGTTGGCTTGGAAAGAGGGGGCCAGCCAAGCAGCATTCCTGAATGTGAAGAAGAGGGAGTATGCAGTGATGCGCAACTTCTTTGTCCCTCTGAATCTGAAGAGGCGAGTGGGCCAGTGCCTATGGTCAGCACACCTCAGTACGCATCAGATGATGACGAGACTCAGTTGCCACTTTCTGGTGCGTACGGTGCTGGCGAGACAACCCCGGAGAAGCAGCTGTTTGAAGAGGGGAGGGAAGATGATGAGGTCCTTGACCCATCATGGCGTGAGCAACAGGAAGGTGGTGGGAGCAGCTCGGAGGAAGAGATTCCCCTACCGGCCAAAACAGGAGGCAGAGGGAGGGGGAAGACTTGGTTGCCTGTACCCTCCACTTCGGCACCCGTTAGGAGCATTCCTCCTTCCAAAGGCAAACCGGGCGCTCACAAGAGTTGCAGTGCGTGGTCCTTTTTTGACACAGTTGCAGATGACATTTGCTTTGTCAAATGCAAGCTGTGTCATCAGAGAGTCAAAAGAGGGAGAAATGTCAGCAACCTCAATACCACAAATATGTGGAAACATGTGCGCACCAAGCACGAGTTGGAGTTGCATAGACACCCTCAAGACGTAGGCCAACGTACAGCACCACCTACCACCTCTTCAGTTCGTGTTGGGCCCTCTTCCTCCAGCTCACACACTGCTGGTTCGGCTTCCTCACAGGATCGCCAAGGAAGAACCTCTGCCACTGTTGTCCGGAGACCCTGTCAGATTCCACCCATAACAGCACGTTCCCATCCATCACAGCCATCGGTAGCACAGGCATGGGATAAAAGGCGCCCTTACTCGGCAAACCATCCCCGAGCACAGTCTCTGAATGCTGGCATTGCCAAACTTCTGGCAGTTGAAATGCTGTCATTCAGGCTGGTGGACACTGACACCTTCCGGGACTTAATGGCATTGGCAGTCCCCCAATACAACGTGCCCAGCCGCTTTTATTTCAGCAGGCGAGCCGTCCCTGCCCTGCAGAAACATGTTGAGGGCAAAATAAAACATGCGCTACTAAACGCCGTTAGTAGCAAGGTCCACCTGACCACCGATGCGTGGACCAGTAACCATGGACAGGGACGATACCTTTCCCTCACTGCCCACTGGGTCAATGTTGTGGAGCCGGGTACGGATCTGGAGAGTGGCGCTGTACGTGTTCTTCCAACGCCACGGATTGCAGGACTCCAGTCTGTACACATAGACTCCTCCTCCTACTCAAGTTCCTCAGAAACAGCAGAGCAGGAGCCTGTTACGACCGATATGAGCACAGCCGTGGCCAAACGTCAACAGGCTGTACTCAAATTAATTTCTTTGGGGAATCGAAGCCACACAGCGCAGGAGCTCTGGAATGCTATCAAGCTGGAGAGCGATGTGTGGTTTGGGCCAGCGAATCTCCAGCCGGGCTTGGTAGTGTGTGACAATGGCCGAAATCTGGTGGCAGCTCTTGGCCTAGGCAACCTCACACACATCCCATGTCTGGCACATGTTCTTAACTTGGTCGTGCAGAGCTTTCTGAGGGACTATCCGGATCTTGATGCACTGTTGCACAAGGTCCGCATAGAGTGCGCTCACTTGCGACGTTCCAGCACGGCAAGATCGCGCCTCGCTGCTCTGCAGCGACGATTTGGCCTTCCAGAACATCGCATCATATGTGACCTACCCACCCGGTGGAATTCAACGTTACATATGTTGGAGCGGTTGTGTGAGCAGCAGGCAGCAGTCATGGAGTACCAGCTGCATCAGGCGCAAACAAGTCGCACTGTGCGCCGTTCACACTTCAGCACCATTGAGTGGGCCTCTATGAAGGACATCTGCCTCGTTTTGCGTGCCTTCGATGAATCCACGCGGATGGCGAGTGCAGATGATGCACTAGTCAGCATGACTGTCCCCCTTATCTGCCTGCTTCAACAAACACTGCAAGCACTAAGGGATGAGGTTTCAGAAGAGGTGGAGGATGAGGAGTCCCAAATGCCATCTGCTTCTGGACAGTCTGCGCTACGTGTTTCCTCACAAAGGCCTAGGCAGGGGACACTTTGTGAGGAGGATGAGGAGGAGTCGATGGAGGAGGAAGACATCTCTCCAGAGGAGGGAGGTACACAAACCTCTACTCAGTATGTACAGCGAGGGTGGGGTGATGCAGAGCAGGTCGAGGTCACGCCTCAAACAGGGGACAGCGGTTCTTTGGCAGTTGGGAGTCTGCAGCACATGGTTGATTTCATGCTGCAGTGCCTGAGAAACGACCGCCGCATCGCCCACATTCTCGTCTCGGCTGATTATTGGGTGTACACCCTCCTAGATCCTCGCTACCGGGACAGCGTACAAAGGCTCATACCAACGTTGAACCGGGAGCGTAAAATGCGGGAGTACGAAGAGTCACTGGTGCAGTCCATAATGTTTTCCATTCCACCCGACAGCATTGTTGCAAGTGCTTTACAAAGCAGCTCTGTGCGTCGAGGCAGTGGAGGAAACTCTGCACAAAGAGGGAGCAGAGGCAGTGCCGCAGCACAAGGCAAGACCACTATGGCCCAAATGTGGCAAAGTTTTGTGTGTCCACCACAATTGTCTACACCATCAGCGACGCCTCGAGTCAGCAGGAGGCAACGCTTCCGTCAGATGGTGTCAGACTACATGTCTTGCCCTGTCGCTGTACTCCCAGATGGCTCTTCCCCCTTCAAGTTTTGGGTCTCTAAGCTGGATACATGGCCAGAGCTTAGCCAGTATGCATTGGAGGTGCTGGCTTGCCCTGCTGCCAGTGTATTATCGGAACGTGTCTTTAGTGCCGCAGGTGGTGTACTAACAGACCGTCGCACGCGACTATCTTCCGATAATGTTGACCGGCTGACTTTTCTGAAAATGAACAAGGCCTGGATCTCCAAAGACTTTGCCATTCCTCTTACAGACTAAATTAGTGGTTGGCAACTGTATCCAGGTCTGCTGGTGTGTTCATTTTTCTACCACCTGAACTATAATCCCTGTGCTTCAACACAGCCAGTTGTCGCTCAGATGTGTCGTCTGCACAGAGAAACACACTAGCTCCTGTGTTACTGGGGTTCAGTAATGCCAGCTGATCCCCTGCTGTGTGGACGGCAGAGTCACCAGCTCCATCAACATTCAAACCACTACTGATTTTTAACCGTGCCCAACTTAGGTCTCTGGCTCCACTGTCTCTACTATTTCCCCTGACCTCCAACCCCGCCATCTACATCTCTGAAGTGGCGTCAGCACAATCTACACTTGTTCCTGTGTTCCTGTGGCTCAGTCCCATCAGTTTATCCCCTGATGTGTGTCCGGCAAGGTCTCCTGCTCTGTCCACATTCCCATAACCAGTAGTGGGAATGAGGACAGAGCTGGCGAACTTGCCGGACAAACATCAGGGGATCAACTGATGGGACTGAGCACCAGTAACACAGGAACAAGTGTAGATTGTGCTGACGCCACTTCAGAGATGTAGCTGGCGGGGTTGGAGGCCAGGGTAAATAGTAGAGACAGTGGAGCCAGAGGCCTAAGTGGAGCATGGTTAGAATCAGTAGTAGTCCACAACCTCCATAAAAACCGCTGCCCATTGGCCTCTGCATGCGGCATGCGTAATCCTGGGCACCAACAGCGTCAGTTGGTGTTCAGAAGTGTCGTCTCCACAGAGCCAAACACATTCGTTCAAGTGTTAGTGGGGTTCAGCACTGCCAGCTGTTCCCCTGCTGTGGAGATGGCAAGTCTCCTGCTGCCTTCACCTGCCCAAATCCAGTAGGCCCCAGCCTGCTCCTCGCCTAATCCTGGGCTCCAACAGCGTCAGTTGGTGTTCAGAAGTGTCGTCTCCACAGAGCCAAACACATTCGTTCAAGTGTTAGTGGGGTTCAGCACTGCCAGCTGTTCCCCTGCTGTGGAGATGGCAAGTCTCCTGCTGCATTCACCTGCCAAAATCCAGTAGGCCCCAGCCTGCTCCTCGCCTAATCCTGGGCTCCAACAGCGTCAGTTGGTGTTCAGAAGTGTCGTCTCCACAGAGCCAAACACATTCGTTCAAGTGTTAGTGGGGTTCAGCACTGCCAGCTGTTCCCCTGCTGTGGAGATGGCAAGTCTCCTGCTGCCTTCACCTGCCAAAATCCAGTAGGCCCCAGCCTGCTCCTCGCCTAATCCTGGGCTCCAACAGCGTCAGTTGGTGTTCAGAAGTGTCGTCTCCACAGAGCCAAACACGTTCGTTCAAGTGTTAGTGGGGTTCAGCACTGCCAGCTGTTCCCCTGCTGTGGAGATGGCAAGTCTCCTGCTGCATTCACCTGCCAAAATCCAGTAGGCCCCAGCCTGCTCCTCGCCTAATCCTGGGCTCCAACAGCGTCAGTTGGTGTTCAGAAGTGTCGTCTCCACAGAACCAAACACATTCGTTCAAGTGTTAGTGGGGTTCAGCACTGCCAGCTGTTCCCCTGCTGTGGAGATGGCAAGTCTCCTGCTGCCTTCACCTGCCAAAATCCAGTAGGCCCCAGCCTGCTCCTCGCCTAATCCTGGGCTCCAACAGCGTCAGTTGGTGTTCAGAAGTGTCGTCTCCACAGAGCCAAACACGTTCGTTCAAGTGTTAGTGGGGTTCAGCACTGCCAGCTGTTCCCCTGCTGTGGAGATGGCAAGTCTCCTGCTGCATTCACCTGCCAAAATCCAGTAGGCCCCAGCCTGCTCCTCGCCTAATCCTGGGCTCCAACAGCGTCAGTTGGTGTTCAGAAGTGTCGTCTCCACAGAACCAAACACATTCGTTCAAGTGTTAGTGGGGTTCAGCACTGCCAGCTGTTCCCCTGCTGTGGAGATGGCAAGTCTCCTGCTGCCTTCACCTGCCAAAATCCAGTAGGCCCCAGCCTGCTCCTCGCCTAATCCTGGGCTCCAACAGCGTCAGTTGGTGTTCAGAAGTGTCGTCTCCACAGAACCAAACACATTCGTTCAAGTGTTAGTGGGGTTCAGCACTGCCAGCTGTTCCCCTGCTGTGGAGATGGCAAGTCTCCTGCTGCCTTCACCTGCCAAAATCCAGTAGGCCCCAGCCTGCTCCTCGCCTAATCCTGGGCTCCAACAGCGTCAGTTGGTGTTCAGAAGTGTCGTCTCCACAGAACCAAACACATTCGTTCAAGTGTTAGTGGGGTTCAGCACTGCCAGCTGTTCCCCTGCTGTGGAGATGGCAAGTCTCCTGCTGCCTTCACCTGCCAAAATCCAGTAGGCCCCAGCCTGCTCCTCGCCTAATCCTGGGCTCCAACAGCGTCAGTTGGTGTTCAGAAGTGTCGTCTCCACAGAGCCAAACACATTCGTTCAAGTGTTAGTGGGGTTCAGCACTGCCAGCTGTTCCCCTGCTGTGGAGATGGCAAGTCTCCTGCTGCCTTCACCTGCCAAAATCCAGTAGGCCCCAGCCTGCTCCTCGCCTAATCCTGGGCTCCAACAGCGTCAGTTGGTGTTCAGAAGTGTCGTCTCCACAGAGCCAAACACATTCGTTCAAGTGTTAGTGGGGTTCAGCACTGCCAGCTGTTCCCCTGCTGTGGAGATGGCAAGTCTCCTGCTGCCTTCACCTGCCAAAATCCAGTAGGCCCCAGCCTGCTCCTCGCCTAATCCTGGGCTCCAACAGCGTCAGTTGGTGTTCAGAAGTGTCGTCTCCACAGAGCCAAACACATTCGTTCAAGTGTTAGTGGGGTTCAGCACTGCCAGCTGTTCCCCTGCTGTGGAGATGGCAAGTCTCCTGCTGCCTTCACCTGCCAAAATCCAGTAGGCCCCAGCCTGCTCCTCGCCTAATCCTGGGCTCCAACAGCGTCAGTTGGTGTTCAGAAGTGTCGTCTCCACAGAGCCAAACACGTTCGTTCAAGTGTTAGTGGGGTTCAGCACTGCCAGCTGTTCCCCTGCTGTGGAGATGGCAAGTCTCCTGCTGCATTCACCTGCCAAAATCCAGTAGGCCCCAGCCTGCTCCTCGCCTAATCCTGGGCTCCAACAGCGTCAGTTGGTGTTCAGAAGTGTCGTCTCCACAGAACCAAACACATTCGTTCAAGTGTTAGTGGGGTTCAGCACTGCCAGCTGTTCCCCTGCTGTGGAGATGGCAAGTCTCCTGCTGCCTTCACCTGCCAAAATCCAGTAGGCCCCAGCCTGCTCCTCGCCTAATCCTGGGCTCCAACAGCGTCAGTTGGTGTTCAGAAGTGTCGTCTCCACAGAGCCAAACACATTCGTTCAAGTGTTAGTGGGGTTCAGCACTGCCAGCTGTTCCCCTGCTGTGGAGATGGCAGTCTCTCCTGCTGTCTCCGCATTACAAAGACAGTAGGCCTCTGCCTACACCCTCCTATTTCCTGGGCTTCAACACAGCCAGTTGTAGTTCGGAAGTGCCGTCCACACGGAAAGAGATACTTGCTCCCGTGTCTCAGTGGGGTTCAGTAACGTCAGCTGATCCCCTGCTGTGTGGATGGCAGTCTCTCCTGCTGTCACCTCATTCAAAATTCAGTAGGCCTCTGCCTACACCCTCCTATTTCCTGGGCTTCAACACAGCCAGTTGTAGTTCGGAAGTGCCGTCCACACGGAAAGAGATACTTGCTCCCGTGTCTCAGTGGGGTTCAGTAACGTCAGCTGATCCCCTGCTGTGTGGATGGCAGTCTCTCCTGCTGTCACCTCATTCAAAATTCAGTAGGCCTCTGCCTACACCCTCCTATTTCCTGGGCTTCAACACAGCCAGTTGTAGTTCGGAAGTGCCGTCCACACGGAAAGAGATACTTGCTCCCGTGTCTCAGTGGGGTTCAGTAACGTCAGCTGATCCCCTGCTGTGTGGATGGCAGTCTCTCCTGCTGTAAACTCATTCAAAATACAGTAGGCCTCTGCCT
Source organism: Dendrobates tinctorius (assembly GCF_039654945.1). Lineage (NCBI taxonomy): Eukaryota > Metazoa > Chordata > Amphibia > Anura > Dendrobatidae > Dendrobates > Dendrobates tinctorius. The sequence continues at coordinate 10,689,847 of NW_027361772.1, read as the reverse complement.
ACACCCTCCTATTTCCTGGGCTTCAACACAGCCAGTTGTAGTTCGGAAGTGCCGTCCACACGGAAAGAGACACTTGCTCCCGTGTCTCAGTGGGGTTCAGTAACGTCAGCTGATCCCCTGCTGTGTGGATGGCAGTCTCTCCTGCTGTAAACTCATTCAAAATACAGTAGGCCTCTGCCTACACCCTCCTATTTCCTGGGCTTCAACACAGCCAGTTGTAGTTCGGAAGTGCCGTCCACACGGAAAGAGATACTTGCTCCCGTGTCTCAGTGGGGTTCAGTAACGTCAGCTGATCCCCTGCTGTGTGGATGGCAGTCTCTCCTGCTGTCACCTCATTCAAAATTCAGTAGGCCTCTGCCTACACCCTCCTATTTCCTGGGCTTCAACACAGCCAGTTGTAGTTCGGAAGTGCCGTCCACACGGAAAGAGATACTTGCTCCCGTGTCTCAGTGGGGTTCAGTAACGTCAGCTGATCCCCTGCTGTGTGGATGGCAGTCTCTCCTGCTGTAAACTCATTCAAAATACAGTAGGCCTCTGCCTACACCCTCCTATTTCCTGGGCTTCAACACAGCCAGTTGTAGTTCGGAAGTGCCGTCCACACGGAAAGAGACACTTGCTCCCGTGTCTCAGTGGGGTTCAGTAACGTCAGCTGATCCCCTGCTGTGTGGATGGCAGTCTCTCCTGCTGTAAACTCATTCAAAATACAGTAGGCCTCTGCCTACACCCTCCTATTTCCTGGGCTTCAACACAGCCAGTTGTAGTTCGGAAGTGCCGTCCACACGGAAAGAGATACTTGCTCCCGTGTCTCAGTGGGGTTCAGTAACGTCAGCTGATCCCCTGCTTTGTGGATGGCAGTCTCTCCTGCTGTAAACTCATTCAAAATACAGTAGGCCTCTGCCTACACCCTCCTATTTCCTGGGCTTCAACACAGCCAGTTGTAGTTCGGAAGTGCCGTCCACACGGAAAGAGATACTTGCTCCCGTGTCTCAGTGGGGTTCAGTAATGTCAGCTGATCCCCTGCTGTGTGGATGGCAAAGTCTCCTGCTGCCTACACAGTCGTACCACTACTGATTTTTAACCGTGCTCCAATTAGGCCTGTGGCTCCACTGTCTCTCGTATTTCCCCTGTCCTCCAACCCTGCCAGTTACAGCTCCGAAGTGGCGTCTGCACAATCCACACTTGTTCCTGTGTTACAGGTGTTCAGTCCGATCAGTTAATCCCCTGATGTGTGTCCGGCAATGTCGCCTGCTCTGTCCACATTCCCATTATCGGAATGTGGACAGAGCAGGCGACATTGCCGGACACACATCAGGGGATTAACTGACCGGACTGAACACCTGTAACACAGGAACAAGTGTGGATTGTGCAGACGCCACTTCGGAGCTGTAACTGGCGGGGTTGGAGGACAGGGGAAATACGAAAATCAGTGAATCCACAGGCCTAAGTGGAGCTTGGTTCAAATTAGTAGTCTACAACCGATCTTAAAATTTCTTCAATGCAGCCTAAGCCTGCTCCGTGCTTGTCCCTGGGCTTCAACACAGCCAGTTGTTGCTCGGAAGTGCCGTCTTCACAGAGTAAAACACTAGCTCCTGTGTTTGTGGGGTTCAGTAACGTCAGCTGTTCCCCTGCTGTTTTGATGGCAATCTGTCCTGCTGCCTCCCAATTGACAGCACATCAGGCCTCAGCCTGCTAAGTGCTTGTCCTGGGCTCCAACATCGCCAGTTGCTGCTCATAACTGACTTTGGCACGGGTACTCCCTCCTGCCCAGCTTGGTTCCAGCCCTGCCTGCTGTTTCCGGGAAGTGTCAATGTCAGTTTGCCACCCCAAGTTGCCATGTCGTGTTGCGGTTGGGTTAGCCGAGGCTAGGGTGCCAGCAGTTTAGGTGCTTCCTATGTGGACTGCGGGTTCTGGTAAGAAAGGTTTGTTCCACAGTGCCAGTAGGACAAGCACCCCCTGTAGGACTGTGTGATTCGGTAACTGCGGCCAGCTTGCGGCATGCCAACTTTGCTTTTCAGGGGTAACTTCTGATACCCCTCCGGGTTCCAGCACCGTCAGCTGGTTCTCATCAGAGCCTTTGGCCTAGGTGCCTCCATCTCGGTATCCGAGTTCCAGCAACGTCTGCTGGTCCTTGGTAGTGCTTTGTAGCACAGGTACCTCCTGCTTAGTAACCGGGTTCCAGCACCGTCAGCTGGTCCTCGGTTGTGCCATTGGCTCTTATTCCTTCTGCTGCCCCTCCGGGTGCCAGCACTGTCAGCTGGTCCTCGCTATTTCCATTTGCTCTTGCAGCTTATGCTACCCCTCCGGGTTCCAGCACCGTCAGCTGGTTCTCGTCAGAGCCTTTGGCCTAGGTGCCTCCATCTCGGTATCCGAGTTCCGGCAACGTCTGCTGGTCCTTGGTAGTGCTTTGTAGCACAGGTACCTCCTGCTTAGTAACCGGGTTCCAGCACCGTCAGCTGGTCCTCGGTTGTGCCATTGGCTCTTGTTCCTTCTGCTGCCCCTCCGGGTGCCAGTACCGTCAGCTGGTTCAAGAGGACAAAGAACAGGAAGACAACCACCAAGATGCAGAACAACAAGAGAGAGAAGACAAAGAAGCATAAAAAAAACAAAGCAGAAGAACATTAAGCATAAGACTAATACTCTGAGCAAATGATATTATCTTATTTATAAGCAGAAGAAGACTAAGCAGTGTATGGGGGTGAGTCCGTTCCTCCTCATGGTGCCCCTGGAAAAGGCCTGCTTCTGCAGGCCAAACTGAACGCGGACAAATCCTGTTGTAAATCTTTTGTGACAGGCAGAACGGAAGGTGTAAACTTCTAACTTTTCTAGATAACAACTACAGGAATGCCTGACACAAACAAGAATATGATGAAGAAGAATAGGAAGAAGATGAAGAAGCTGAATATGTAGAATAATAATTGTTGAATAAGAAGAATATGAAGAATGTAAGAAAAGGAAGAAGAAGAAGAAGAAGAAGAAGAAGAAGAAGAAGAAGAAGAATGTAAAAAAAGGAAGTAGAAGAAGAAGAAGAAGAATGTAAAAAAAGGAATAAGAAGAAGAATGTAAAAAAAGGAAGTAGAAGAAGAAGAAGAAGAATGTAAAAAAAGGAAGTAGAAGAAGAAGAAGAAGAATGTAAAAAAAGGAAGTAGAAGAAGAAGACATACATGTCTGGCAAAATATAAATGAGGCTAACATAGTCAATATCTTTGTAACTCCTAACATCTTTAAAAAAAAAAGTTTAATTCCTGCTATTCCATTTGATTGGGCTAAACCTCTATGGCTTTAATGTCTCCTCCACCTCCCACAATACATTCTACATTATTCTTAGTTGTTTTTCTTCATGTAGAATTAACCTACAAGGAAAGAAAGGGTTTTTTTTAATTCCGATATTTTGGCCCCATTGACTTGCATTGGTTCCCGGTATCGGAATCGGCGATACCGATACTTTTTTTTAAGATTGGCCGATCCATTCCGATCCGATATTTTCAAGTATCGGCTGGTATCGCTCAACTCTAGTCATAAAACACTTGCTAAAAAGTAAAATATCTAAAGAACAGCATAATGCAGGGCATGCGATAGAAGAGCTAAAGCCAGTAATGAAGTGAGGCTTGCAAGAGAGACCTAAAGCAAAAAAAAAGATTTGGGAAGTATGTGAAAAACAAAAGAAAAGTCAAAGCTGCTATAGGATTTTTAGAGGATGAAAAGGGTGAAGTGGTTAAAAATGATGTTGAGAAGGCCAAACTTTTAAATTCCTATTTTACATCTGTGTTCTCTAAGAAAGTAAATGTATCATCAATTGATCTTCACTTTGTTGTCAAAGGAATAAAAGAATCCACACTATCCATAAACAGAGAGATAGTGAGGAAACATTTAGCTAATTTAGCTGAATTTAAATCTCCTGGTCCAGATGAATTACATCCTAGGGTAAAGAAAGTGATAGCAGAGGATTGCAGAACCAATAGCTAGAATCTTTGAAAAATCCTGGAGAACAGGAGAAGTCCCAGAAGATTGGTGAATGGCAAATGTTGTCCCTATCTTCAAAAAAGTAAAGAAGATGGAGCCAGGAAATTACAGGCCAGTGAGCCTTACTTCTATACCAGGAAAGATCTTTCAACAAGTTATTACACAGCATGTATGTAAGTACTTGGATAAGAATACAGTAATTAATCAGATCCAGCATGGGTTTGTAGCAAACAAGTCATTCCAGACCAATCTAATTTCCTTCTATGATGGAATCACTGACTGGGTGGATTAGTGAAATACGGTAGATATAATATATTTCGACTTCAGCAAACCATTTGATAAAGTATATCAAACTATTCTTATTGAAAAAATGACCAAGTATGGGATTGACAAGGCTACAGTTAGGTGGATTCATAGCTGGTTCAATGATCATACTCAAAGAGTGGTAATAAAGGGTTGCACATCCAATTGAAATCCAAGGCTCTCTCCTGGACCCAGTGTTGTTCAACATTTTTATAAATGATCTAGATAAGGGAACTGAAGGTAAACTAATCAAACTTGCAGACGATACAAAGCTAGGAGGGATAGCTAAAGCCCCCACCACACAAGTTTTGTGAAGCAACAGCGATCTCACCAGCGAGATCGCTGTGTGTGACACTGACCAGCGACCGGCCCCCTTGCCGGTATCACTGATGGTTGATGGAAAAGCCCTGGACATTTTTTTGATCGCTGGTCTCCCGCTGGCCAGCACGCATCGCTGCGTGTGACAAGAGGGAGACCAGCGATCAGCGAGCTGGTAACTAAGGTAAACGCAGGGTTGCATGCCCCTTAGAAACCCGCTGTTTACCTTAGTTACCAGCTCCCTGCATCAGCGCACTGGTAACTAAAGTACACAGTGGCGTCGCTGGTGTTGATCGCTGGTGAAGCTGTCTGTCTGACAGCTCACCAGCGATCATGTAGCGACTCACCAGCGATCCTGACAAGTTGATATCGTTGTCGGGATCGCTGGTGAGTCGCTAAGTGTGACGGGGCCCTAACAGTAGAGAAGACAGAGAAAGGATTCAGAAGGATCTAGATAAGCTTGAACAATCGGCAGCGACTAATAGAATGGTAGTTAACGGAGAAATGCAAGATTCTACATCTATCCTTTTTCTATCCTGCCTAGTACATTTAAAGCTACATCTCCAGCTATGCAGTCCCGCCTCTCTGCCTCCCTTTATATAGTGCACATACATAGATGAACACTGCAGTATGGAATGGAGCTAAATCTTCCATATTATGCATTACTATGACCTCATTATATTGTTTCTTTAACTCTTTCCTTCCCATATCTCAGATGGCGCTCCGTATATAAATAGATATATCTGCAGAAGCATCTAGTTATAGAAATCCTACACATTTGTGGCCTACGTGTGAGCTTCTTTTCTCTATATTTTTCTAATTCACTTGCCCTAGAGGTGCCAAGCTCTTTATTCTGCCATGTCCTAGAGGTGCCAAGCTCAGTGCGGTGACAGATGGCAGGGGGTGATGTGAGCAAGATGGTGCAATCCAGACTGACTCCCACAATACAGGGACACGGTGACTCAGTCACCTCACAAGAAAATACATAACAGATATAACGTGTCCCCCACAATGCTCGGGGTGATATAGGGATGCACGGCGTCGGTATGTATTTTACATGTAAGGGTTGGCGTGTGTCTCCTCCTGTGGGGCTGAATCAGCGTTTGCCTGCGCCTCTGAGTATTAATGTCGTAAGGTTAAAGATGAAAATATTAAACCATCCATCAGCTGTCACCAATTACGGGATACATAGCACGGCCGTATCCACCAGCGTACATGTAGAGGCCTAGACAAAGGAGAACAGTAATTCACAGGCAATGCAAATCCTCACAGAGATCCCTATTATCAATGCAATAAAGTACAAATGTGAGTGATGCTGTTTTAATTTAAGATAGGAAAACACAAAGCCCGTGATGGCCCCTGGGATAAACATGTGTGGCTCCACAACCATGGGAGAAATGATTCAATAAATCCCAAATATTAATGCTGAAGGACATTTAAAGGGAATCTGTCTGCAGGTGTTTGGTATGTAATGTGAGAATAGCATGATGTAGGGACTGAGAACCTGATTCCAGTGATGTGTCATTTACTGGGCTGCTTGTTGTCATTCTGATACAATTCCTGTTTTTACTACTGCCAAACTAGTAGTGCGGAGCCCTGTATAACCCCACCCACAGCACTGATTGGCAAGTTTCTGTGCACACTGTGCATTGACGGAAAGCTGATACTCTGTGGCGGGGGCGGGGTTATAGACAGCAGTTGACCAGGAAGCACAAGACACCTAGTCCTGTATTGATATTCATCTGCTGAGAAAACACTGATTTTATTGGAACAGCAACATGAAGCCCAGTAAGTCACACCACAGGAATCAGGGTCTAAGTCCCTGCATAATGTTTCACTTCGATTACGTCGCAAAAAGCTACTGACAGAATCGCTTTAAATAATAAAATTGTACAGTGCCAGTTCGCTAGTATCATTCATACAGCCATAGCTGCCCGTTATATCATACAGTAGTCAGTAAACCAGGTCCATTTACATGCTGGAAATACACTGGTTTACTGAAAAGTGCTATACAGGTCCTACATAATAGTGCCATAAAGATCCTACATAGTAGTGCCATACAGTTACTAAATTATAGTGCAATAAAGTTCCTACATAATGAAGCCATTAAATGTCTACATAGCAGTAGTATATAGTTACTATATAATAGTGCCATATAATGTCTACATAGCAGTAGTATACAGTTACTATATAATAGTGCCATATAATGTCTACATAGCAGTAGTATACAGTTACTATATAATAGTGCCATATAATGTCTACATAGCAGTAGTATACAGTTACTATATAATAGTGCCATATAATGTCTACATAGCAGTAGTATACAGTTACTATATAATAGTGCCATATAATGTCTACATAGCAGTAGTATACAGTTACTATATAATAGTGCCATATAATGTCTACATAGCAGTAGTATACAGTTACTATAAAATAGTGCCATATAATGTCTACATAGCAGTAGTATACAGTTACTATATAATAGTGCCATATAATGTCTACATAGCAGTAGTATACAGTTACTATATAATAGTGCCATATAATGTCTACATAGCAGTAGTATACAGTTACTATATAATAGTGCCATATAATGTCTACATAGCAGTAGTATACAGTTACTATATAATAGTGCCATATAATGTCTACATAGCAGTAGTATACAGTTACTATATAATAGTGCCATATAATGTCTACATAGCAGTAGTATACAGTTACTATATAATAGTGCCATATAATGTCTACATAGCAGTAGTATACAGTTACTATAAAATAGTGCCATATAATGTCTACATAGCAGTAGTATACAGTTACTATATAATAGTGCCATATAATGTCTACATAGCAGTAGTATACAGTTACTATATAATAGTGCCATATAATGTCTACATAGCAGTAGTATACAGTTACTATATAATAGTGCCATATAATGTCTACATAGCAGTAGTATATAGTTACTATATAATAGTGCCATATAATGTCTACATAGCAGTAGTATACAGTTACTATATAATAGTGCCATATAATATCTACATAGTAGTAGTATAATATAGTTAATATATAATAGTGCCAAGCAATGTCTACATAGCAGTAGTATGCTTTATATTAACTGCGGTATATGCTACTGCTATGCATATATTCTATGGCACTATTAAATCTTAACTATATAGCACTGCTATGTAGACATTATATGGCACTATTATATAGGAATTATAGTGGTTTGAAAAAACCACTATATTGTAATCCGAACGCTGCTAACTTCTTCTTCTTCTTCTTATTGTTAAGTTGATTTCCGCAATTAATACGGCCTGAACAGCTACACGCACAGACTCCGTTGAGGTGTCGTTTCGAAGCCAGCGTCCATGAGAGGTGTGCTAAGTATTTTTCGTGTCGATCGGATTTGTAGTTTTTGCGCAATTTGCGTTAGAAATTTTTTTTCCCGTCATTGGAATGAATTGTCTCAATGCATTTGAATGGGGAAATTTTGCCATAGACAAAACGTGCCCTGATGCGATTGAAATGGCAGTTGAGCTCATTGATATGCGCAGGCACACCCAGTTACTATGCCAACGCCTACGAACGTCACATGACGCCCCCAGGACAGAGCTTCTGCCACATAATATCAGCTCTTAAAGCGAAACCCACAGCACAAATGCAAATCTAGCTTCATCACATGACGCATGCCCCTGAAAGAGAATGTGCGCCAAAGTGGATTTAGAAGCCCAGTGAGTCAAACTGGCTCTTAAAGGGCCGACGCGCCAAAGTGATTCCTAAAGGGCCGGTGCACCGAAATGAGTCTTAAAGAGTCGGCGCGCCAAATCGAAAGCTGAGTGACCCAAGGCTCCAAATCGGAGGCTGAGCCACCCTGGCCTCCAAATCGGACCCAGTGTGGCCCCACTCAAAAAATCAGACCCAGAGTGGCCCCGCCCACCAAATCGGACGCAGAGTGGCCCCACCCACCAAATCGGACCCTGAGGGGCCCCGCCCACCAAATCGGACCCTGAGGGGCCCCACCCTCAAAATCGGACCCTGAGGGGCCCCGCCCACCAAATCGGACCCAGAGTGGCCCCACCCACCAAATCGGACCCTGAAGAGCCCCGCCCACCAAATCGGACCCAGAGTGACCCCGCCCTCAAAATCGGACCCCGAGGGACCCCGCCCACCAAATCCGACCCTGAGGGGCCCCACCCACAAAATCGGACCCCTGAGGGGCCCCACCCTCAAAATCGGACCCTGAGGGGCCCCACCCACAAAATCGGACCCTGAGGGGCCCCAGCCACAAAATCGGACCCTGAGGGGCCCCGGCCACAAAATCGGACCCTGAGGGGCCCCGGCCACAAAATCGGACCCTGAGGGGACCCACCCACAAAATCGGACTCGGAGGGGCCACACCCATAAAATCAGACCCTGAGGGGCCCCACCCACAAAATTGGACCCTGAGGAATCCCGGCCACTAATTCAAATCCTGAGGAGCCCAGGCCACTGAATCGGATCCTGAGGGGCCCCACCCACCAAATCAGACCATGAGGCCAAAGTGGCCCCTGAGAAGCACCCACATTTAAAATGGATCCTGAGTTGAAAGTCTTGCAGGGACAGCAGGCAAGTCTCTCTTAAAGGGGCAGCCCGGGCACCATTTCAAACCACTATCTGTACTTCCTTCAGGAAATACACATCTAGTTATATACTGCTTCTATGTAGATATTATATGGCACTATTATACAGTACCATGCAATGTCTACATAGCAGTAGTATATAGTTAATATATAATAGTGCCATATAATATCTACATAGCAGTAGTATATAATTCCTATATAATAGTGCCATATAATATCTACATAGCAGTAGTATATACTTCCTATATAATAGTGCCATATAATTTCTACATAGCAGTAGTGTATACCGTAGTTAATAAATAATAGTGCCATGTAATGTCTACATAGCAGTAGTATATAGTTCCTATAATATAGATATAATAATATACTGTATATCTGTAAAAACTGGTGTATAGTAGAAATTAATACTGAGTTAGTTGAGACAACACAGAGGAAGCCACAGTGTGCTTTATGTGAGAAAAGAGAGCTAGTTGTTGCACAGTAAGACATTATAAAGCAATAAAAAGTTTATGTGTTAAAAAAAAACAGAAATAAGAAGAGGGAAAACGTTTCATCCAGCTCCAAATAGAAGAAATAAACCAAAAAAAGTACATATACGAGTGTATCTCCACTTCCGGAATGACCTGATCTTTGAAACTGTCACATTAATTAACCCTTTCAGTGAACACCATAAAAAAAATGATATAAAAAATGAGTAAAGAAACTATGCTTTTCCTTCATACCGCCATACAAAACGTGGAATAAAACACGATCAAAAAGACGAATGTTACATAAAAATGGTACCTCTGTAAACGCCATCTTGTCTCACAAAGAACAAGCCATCGTACAGTGTCGTCTGCAAAGACATAAAAAAATGTAGCTCTCAGAAAGCAGAGATGCAAAAACAATTATTGTTTATAAAATTGTTTTTAGTGTGTAAAAAAGGCAAAACATAAAACAATGACATGAATGTGGTATCGCTGTAATCGTACTGATCTGAAGAATAAAGCTGCCTTATCAATTTTACCACACATGGAGTTGCATAAAAAAATCCTGAATTGCTGGTTTTTGTTCATTCTGCCTCCCAAAAATCAGAATAGAAAGCGATCAAAAAATCTTATATGCACGAAAATGGTATCAATAAAAACGTCAACTGGACCTGCAAATAACAAACCCTCATATGTCTTTGTCATCAAAAATTTAGAAAAAAATATAGCTATTAAGTATGGGAATGCAAAAACACAAAAAAGTGTTTTTTAGCGTTTCATAGCAGTCAAATATAAAATAGCTATATAAATCTGGTATCGCTGTAATCTCACCGATACCAACAATTAAGTAATCTAATTAATTACCGTATATCGCATGAGGAACAGTGTAAAAAATAAATAAAAACAATTCTTGATCTACTAATTATTTGTTCATTCTGCCACCCAAAGATCGCAGTAAGGTTTGGTGCACATTTATCCTGCGCTCTGCTTTGAGCACTTATGTGGTGGGGGCCAGGATTGGGGGTTGGTCCACTGCTTACCACGTCCGGACGACACAGACACCAGGTGAAGCAAGGACAAGATGGAGGCAGAGTTCAGTTGTAACAGTTCCGGATTTTATTTGTCGTCCTCCTGTTGACCACAACCACGCACCACAGCCTCTTTACAGTTCTCCATCTCCAGGCCTGGGTACCTGCACCGTTCCTCCAGTCGAAGTAACGTACCTAGCGGATCTTTCGCTGGGGCTGTCCTAGACCAATCTACCGCCAGCGCTTCACCTGCTCGAGGTCATCATCTAATCGGTACCCCCGGGGCTTTGTCTGTCCTGCGGTCCGTCGGGTCAGGGCCACCCTCCTGACTGTCTCTTTCCTGTCAGTCCCATAGTCGAGCTCTTCGCTGTTCTCCGTCTTCTGCCGAGCTCCTCCCGGGACTAGCCTGCCTGGAACCCCAACCAGTCCTATTTATCCCCTCTCTCACCGGGAATTCCCCTCCTGGGTTCCTAACTCCCCGCCCCCCATGACTAAGCGTTTCTCAAGCTCTAAGCTGCTGTTGAGTCCTGAACTACTCCCCCTGCCATCTTGTGGTCATTTCTAGTTACTGCACTCTCTTGTCTGTCTTCCCAGCTATCAACCTGCTGTCCTTGTCAATCTCCGTCCATAGTGCACCAACCGTTCCCGCCTACTTCCAGTCAAGTCTGTCCGTCAAGTCACCTTCTCAACACTTACACCACGGTTTCTGTGTACATCTCTGAAATACATGATTCAGGCGAAATCTGGCAGAAGATTCCCAATAATGAAACAGATTGAGGCACTGTGGACACTGTGTGGCCTATAATCCGATGGTGTCTGTCTTTTTAGGCGTGCGGAAAAGTGCAGTCAGGCCACAGTTTGTGCATTTTTTAAAAAAAGAATGACATCACTGAACAGAGGCCAGACGGAGTCCAGAGTAACTCTGCTGCCGCATTATAGCGAATGGATCCCTCGGGGTTTCATTTGAATCACATCACTCAGAGATTTAGATGGAAACCCCAATATAAGTGCTTAGTGTAGAGCACAGGATAAACATGATCAAAATGTTATGTAAAATGTTCCCAGTAAAAGCTTCAACTCAATCCACAAAAAAGCAAGCCCCCACTTAGGTTCGCAATTTGCCAATGGAAATATAGGGGGCTTCAACGCTACTGGTTACAAAAAAGCTCTGGAAAAATGACTTGGCTCCCCCAAAAGAAATTCAGTGAATTCTGCACTTCCAAACACAAATTCCCCCTCCCTTCTGATCCCAAGTGTGCCTAATCCACATTTAGAGCCCACATGTTTGGCATTTCTGTTGCCTTCAGAGCTTGCCTAATTTATGAAGGCATGTCTCCAGAAGCATGAGCTGAGCATAATGTACTGAACATTACAATGTACTGGACACTATAACATATGGGCACTACAATAAAAGATTTTCAATTTTCACTCAACAACATCCACTGCTGCTTGTTTGTGGAAGACACACATGGAGTCAAATCATCACTACACCTGTATATCTGTAGATTGTCACGCTTGTGGATTACGGACCCACTGTGCCAAGGGCCGGGGAGAAACTGGAGAGGTGTGACTAAGTGTTCACCTGAGCTTTCACTAGAGCCTCTAATGGTGGGGTTTTACTTGAGCCCAGGTGAACGCCAGGTGCTACTCCAGGACAGATCACGGTACCGTGGCAGCTGACCCCTAGTGTCAGAGCAGCAGAAACGGACTCCAAAGCACAGAGTCCAAGGCAGGACCCAATACAGATGGTACTTATGTAGACGCTTGTTCAGACAGTTCAGGCTCTGGAACTGGAACTGGCAGCGTGAGTTTCAGGCACAGTTACTGCCGGAGCAGTTTCAGGATTCTGGTACTGTGGGTGCGGTTTTGAGTTCAGGTACTGCCGAAGCGGTTTCAGGTACAGCTGGAGTGGTTTTGGGTGCAGATACCGCCAGAGCCGTTTCAGGATTGTCTTAGACAAGACAGATACTGGAACGCAGAACTGGTACTATAGGTTTAACTGGACTGGTACAAGGACCTGATACGCTAGCAGCTTGCAGACTTTCTAACTACAATTATTGCTTAGGCACCTCCTAAAAGGTGGAGGTGTCTTAAGTATTAAGAGTCTCCCAGCTATTGGCTGAAGATATGTTAGAAGAGTGTATGCTGTCTCTTTAAGAGATTGGAAGAGAGTGCGCGTGTCCTAAGCACTCTACCAGGGAACCTGCGTGGCGCACTCAGACCCTAGGACATAGAAGGCAAAGCATGAGACACAGGAGGGTAGCCTGAGTGGTGAATAAGTCGGCACCCCTGCTGGTGGGAGGAGAATAGGCATTCAGGGACCCTGGTGTTACATAGATAAATTTGCAAAGATGTATAATTTCTGTTGTGAGTTCATTTTCCCCTTCACTACTGAGGCCCGAGGAACTCCCTCTTCTGGTGAAGAAAGGTAGTGAGCCTGATTGTCAAACACCTGGGGCTGATGATGATGACTGGCTGAGTGGAGTTAATGACTGGATATAAGGCTGCTGACGCCCTTCTGGCCTGCGGGTGATTTCTCTGTGGACTTCTAGGAAACCAGTCTGATTCCTGCTCATCTAAAGCTAAGATTTCTGCTTTGCCTTTTTGCATTAGTGTTTTGTTTTCCTTGCTTTTCTGGATTCTGCCATTCCCTGCTGGGGTGAGCTGAATCTCCTTTTGCCTGTTGCTCTGTCTTCAGAATATTCCTGAGTACTGACATAGCTTTTTTGAAGCCTAGCGTCTTCAGGGCCTTTTTTACTGTCAGTTTGTTGGCTCTTATTTTCATAGGGTTTTTCACGGATTGCAGACAGCAGCCTTCCTGTCCTTTCCTATCTAAGCTAGCGTGGGCCCCATCTTTGCTCAGTCTATCTTTCTGTCTGTGTTTTGTTCTTTCTTCTTGCTTCACCGTCATTATATGTGGGGGGCTGCCTTTTGCTTTGGGGTCTGCTCTGGGGCAGTTTAGATTTCCCTTTCTGTCTTTAGGCTATGTAGTCCTCCGGCTGTGATCGAGGGGCCTAGGGCATCGTAGGAGCCCCTCACGGCTACTGCTAGTTGTGTTGATAGGTTCAGGGGTCTGCAATCCGATAGCTGCCAACTTCTCTGGTTTTCTGGACTTAGCTAGCATTTCTATTTTTGCCTCCTACGGTGACTCAATCATAACAGAATCACCCGCCATACCGCAGATTCTAGGGTACTCAATAGCAGGAAAGAATTGTATAAAAAAAAAAAAAAGTGTGTATATTTTTTCCTCTATATCCCTGAGGCTGTAGGGGGAATTTTTTTTTTCTCTCAATGGAGATAAAGCAATTGTCTGATCGTGTGGAGCAGCTCGCTGTGGAAGTGTGGGGAATTGCCGCCTACCTTGCTCATTCACATGCTGCTGAACCAAAGATTCCTACACCTGATGTATTTTTTGGGGATCGGTCTAAATTTTTGAATTTCAAAAATAATTGTAAATTATTTTTTGCCTTGAAGCCTAAGGCTACTTTCACACATCAGGTTTTCGGCGTCAGGCGCGATCCGGCGTCGTGCCGGAACGCCGGATCCGGCAAATGTTTTGTAAAACCTGATGTGCCGGATCCGGTTTTCTGCCGGATCCGTCTTGTTCTTGACAGACAAAACCGGATCCGTCTCATCCGGTTCATCCGTTTTTCTATCCGTTTTTCAACGGATTACGCCGGATCCGGTTTTTAAAATTGACCCTTGTGGCCTTCCGAACGGGATTGGCTACTGGAAAACTATATATAGCGTGTTCCTACAGCCCTTCTTTGACAGGTTGTAGAGGAGAAAGTGCAGGTTGGAGAGAAGAGCAAGTTACTGGCGAAGATGGATGTTGTGATTGGAAATATTTTGAAGAATTTGGCGGATTTTATAGCGGAGGCGAATCGTTTGAGGGTGATTGTTCTGGAGGAGAGAGCGAGACAGCAGCGCATCAGGCATCGTAGACGACGTTTGTGGATCCACCCCATCACAGCCAAGAGAATGACGCGTGGGGTCTATTCTACACTCTGCATGGACCTTCGACGAAACCCGGATACATTTTTTGGATATGTTCGGATGAAAATGGAGAATTTTGATTACTTGGTGGAGCGCATTGCACACCTCATAAGAAAAGCGGACACCTATTGCCGCTTCTCTGTTTCACCCGCAGAGCGTCTGATGGTGACTTTAAGGTAAGCCACATTTATTGGATGTGCTCGCATCAGAGCACACTTTCACTGCAATCTTGTTGGTGGTAGTTTGTATCTCCAAGTGTTATAGCTGAGTTTTGGTATGTAATGCTGTGATTTAAAACTAATTCATTGTTTTTTAATTCCCCACAGATTTCTTGCAACTGGAGAATCCCTTTCGTCACTGCATTTCCAGTACAGACTCGGGATTTCCACCATATCTGGAATAGTGAAGTACACATGCCGTGCACTGTGGGACTCCTTAGCTGAAGAGTTTTTACCAGAGCCCACAACAGAGAGGTGGATTGAAATTGCTGACAAGTTTCAACAGATATGTCAGTTTCCCAACTGCTTGGGCGCTGTGGACAAGAAACATATCCGCATTGCAAAGCCAGCTGGATCGGGATCGGAATATTTCAATTACAAGAAATATTTTTCAATTGTCCTCATGGCCATCGCTGACGCGGAATACAAATTTATTGCAGTTGATATTGGGGCCTATGGCCGCTCCAATGACTCTCAAGTTTTCAAACTGTCTGCCATGGGGCGTAAACTGTATGGAAACACCTTCCAGTTCCCACCACCTAGACCGCTGCCGCAAACATCTGGTCCACCTATGCCATTTGTCTGTGTAGGGGATGAAGCCTTCCAGCTGTCAGAACACCTTTTGAAACTGTATGGTAGCAGAGGATTGTCAAGAACAAAACGCATTTTTAATTACCGCCTCACAAGAGCAAGAAGAATGGTTGAATGTACCTTTGGTATTCTGACAGCCAAATGGCGGGTCCTATTGACTGCGATCAACCTCAAGACAGAAACTGTTGACGAGGTGATCAAAGCTTGCGTGGTACTCCACAATTTTGTTATCTGCAAGGAACCCATTTCCATTGAGGACACCTCTGAAGAAACCACCTTGCAAGATTACCATGACATTACCACTAGAAGTTCTGTGACGGTTTCAGTAATGAGGGACAATTTTGCACTATACTTTATGTCACCTCAAGGCAGAGTACACTGGCAGGATGACAGAGTGTGAAAGATTTGTGCCCTTAACCAAACTTGTGTACCTTCTGTACCAACAGTATATACCTTTGCCAACCAAAGTTGGCTATCTTGTCATGGTCTTACTATTTTTACCTTTAGGCCACAGGTGTGTACCTGGTTGTGTTTTATGCAAAGTATTTCACCTTTAAACAAAAGTTGTGTACATTGTTAGGAAATCACCAACAATAAACACAACTTTTTAGGTGAAATACTTTGCTTCAAACACAACCAGGAACACAACTGTGGCAAAAAGCTAAAATTTACCCACAGTTATATACCTGGTTTTGAATACCTTTTTACCTTTTGAATACCCTGCATTTAACCTTTTTTTAAACATATTTCGCCGCAGAAAGAAATGACAGACAACCAGTGTAAACAATAATTTAACTTTTATTTAAAATATTTTTTTTTTGTAAACTGTTTTTAAAGTTAATAAAAAATTTTTTAATACAGGTTTGAAACCAACAGGGCATTTTTATTACAAAACACATCATAAATCTGTGTAGTGTGGGGTGGAAATACTGCTGGAGGGGCTGCGGGACACTTCGACAATGGGAGTGTGGAGAGAGGACTGGGATCGTGGTGGGGAAGGAACAGTTAGAGGTGATGGTGTGGAAAAAGCTACAGAATGGGTGGACATATGGGAGGCAGAAGAGGTGGTGGGCGGTGGAGTGGAGGGTTGGGCAGGGACTGTAGGAGCAGATGATGTTGATGGAAAGTTGTATGGGGAAGGAGTTTGGTACGGGGAATGAGTTTGGTACGGGGAAGGAGTTTGGTACGGGGCAGGTTGCTGGAAGTGGGGAGATGTCTGGTACTGGGGAGGTTGCTGGTACTGGGGAGGTTGCTGGTACTGGGCAGGTTGCTGGTATGTAATAGGAGGGGGAGGATGGAAAGTGGCTGGAGGGGGTGCAGATGTAATAGGAGGGGGAGGATGGAAAGTGGCTGGAGGGGGTGCAGGTGGAGGAACTACAGTGGTGGGAGGTGGAGGTTGGGAGGTAACCTGCTGTAGAGCACCGTGGCACGAATGCATTACATGCATCTGCTGGGTAGGAGATAGTGTTGCCATGCGCTCCACAACAGACCTGAAAAAGGTGTGGTTTGGCGAAGATCTTGCTTCTGAATGCATGGTTTGCAGAAGTGTCTTCACCTCCAGAATGCTGGAGTTGATCTGCTGAAAGCCTGCGGAGATTTGCTCTGACAAGACTTTTAGACAGTTCTGGAAAGATGCATTCAGATGCAAGAACTCTGGCGCATAACTCTTTTCCTGACCCCTCTGCCGCTGCCGCCCAGTACCCGCAGGTGTACTAGAGGTGGCAGGGGCAGAAGGGTGGGGTAAAGGGAAAGCGATCTCCTCACCAGCAGCTTCATGTAATGTAGGCGGCCACGATGCTCCTGTGCTGGTGGATGGGACAGATGGGTCAAATGTGTGGGAAGGCTGGGAAGGTGCAGATGTACCGGGGCGGTCGAAGTGTCCCTCGGTGCCGGTCTCCTCAGGGATCGCCTCAGAAGGGTCCAATCGTGCAGGCTCCCGAGTGCTGCTCACCGTGCTGTGGAATAAAGAGAAAAAAAAACAATTAAAATAGTGACATGGCATGGCCCTGGCTGAAAAAAAAAGTTACATCTAAACATTTTTTTGTCACATGTGGTGTGTAATATTTACCTTCTGGTGAGCATTGTCTCCCGGAGGAACGACAGGGCTCGTGCGTACTTGTACTTGCTCCTGCGTCCTCCAGATCCACTCGGGGCCCGCATCTCTTTATTGAACTCCTTCTTGAAACGATCCCTCACAGACCGCCACTGCTTCAAAATTCTCTCCCCTGAAACGAGAAAGGACAAAGTGGTTAGTATACAACATCAGTGTTTCCCAAACTCCAGTCCTCATGGTCCCCAGGGGTCATGTTTTCAGGATTTCCAAAGTAAATAGAAATCCTGAACACATGATCCGTGGGGACCACGAGGACTGGAGTTCGGGAAACACTGGTTTAAATCAAGCAACCGGTACTGTATATACTTACGCTCTTTAATCTGGGCCCGAGCTTCGAGGTCCTCCCAGCGGTCCACAAGGAGCGAACAGATTTCCTCCCAGAGTCGTCGGGTAACGATAAGGTCAGTGTGGCGGCGGTCAGCCATATTCCAGAGCGGCTCCCTTTCTCTGACGAGATCGATGAGGTGGTCCACATCAATCCCTCCATCCTCACCGTCAGAGTCGGGAGCACGCTGTGAAGGCTGTTAAAGAAAAAGATAAAAATAACATAATTAGCCACCACAAAAGAAATGAAATAAAAAGTGCAAAAAAAACAAAGCAAAAATATTTATACTTACACGCTGGTGACCGCCGCGTTGCTGTCGCCGACGACCCCGGGAGGCACTGCGAGGACCTCTTGGCCGAGCACCAGATTGGGAAGACTAGAGAAGAAAACCAAAAATGTTATGTCTTTGGATGTAGGCATTTGTTTGCTGTGTGTGGTCTGCAGAACATTGTTTTCTATGTGTTGTGTGTAGTGTGATGTTGTGTTTCTGAGTTTGATGCAAAAAACTTACCAATTGTGAGCCCACTCCAAGTGTCTGTCCACCCCTTCCTTCTTCTTCTGGGAGCTCCTCTTCATCTTGGATTCCTGTTTTGAAATAAAAGCCAATGAATAGACATATATTACAGAGATGATGGATTTTGGAAATAAAAATTTACCGTCAAACGCTGACGATGCGAGGGAGGGCTCCCAGAAGAAGATGTGCTGTCTTCCTCATGGCCAGACTCCATGGCTGTGGGTGGTGTTCCTGCTGCTGCCGCCATTGCTGCTGCTGCTGCTGCATCTATTGGGCGGCTGTTGAATAAAGAGAAACAAAGGGCCAATGAATATCTTGATATTCCATAGCCCTAGTTTGGAGGAATGGGGGATTTGATAATTACCGTCTCTCATCTGCTGCTGGACTCCCCTCCCGTTGTTCAGCATGCTGCTCCATTTGGGGTGGTGCTGATGGTGCTGCTGCAGATGTCTGCTGCCTTCTCCTGCTCCTGGTTCTTGGCTTGGGTGGCATGTTGGGTGTGGCTGAGGGTCCCACTGTCTTGCTTTTATATATGTCTTGTGGGCAGAGCTACTGAGCATGCTCAGACCAAAAAAAACGGATCCGGCCACCGAATCCGGCTGTCGCCGGATCAGGCGCATTGCGGCGCTCATAGGCTTTCATTGTGTGAAAAAGCCGGACACGCCGGATCCGGCGTGTCCGGCTTTTTTGCCGGAGACAAAAAACGTTACAGTAGCCGTTTTTTCCAGACGCCGGATCGCGTCACATTGCCAGATCCGGCGAAAATTGGATGAAACGCATGGCCATCCGGCTCGATCCGGCTCTAATGCAAGTCAATGGGGGGGAAACCGGATCCGGCATTGCATTTCGCCGGATCCGGTTTTTGTCAAAAGCGCCGGATCGCGCCTGACGGCGAAAACCTGATGTGTGAAAGAGGCCTAACTTGTCAGGGAGCTCCGCGCAGCAGGTTAAAATTGTCATCTCTTTGCTGCGTGGCGATCCCCAGGATTGGGCGTTTTCTTTGAAACCAGATGATCCTATTCTGACTAATGTGAACGCATTTTTTCAGGCCTTGGGGTTGCTGTATGACGAACCTAATGCCATTGATCAGGCTGAAAAGACCCTGCTGGCATTGAACCAGGGTCGTGATTCTGCAGAATTGTACTGTCAAAAATTCCGAAAGTGGGCAGTACTTACTACCTGGAATGATAATGCCTTGGCTGCTCTCTTTCGGAAGGGGTTGTCAGAAGCCATAAAAGATACTATGGTGGGATTTCCTGTTCCCTCTGGTCTTGACGATTCTATGTCTTTAGCCATTCAGGTTGATCGGCGTTTACGCGAACGCAGAGCTGCACGAGAGGTGTTGCCACCTGTTGAACAGATGTCTGAACCTATGCAATGTGATAGAGTTTTTTCCAGAGAGCAGCGTCAGGAGTTCAGAAGGCGTAACAAGTTGTGTCTTTTCTGTGGAGATGCCTGGCATATTATTTCTGTCTGTCCTAAACGCGAGAAACGCTTTGCACACACGTTTTCTGTTGGTGGTGTTCAACCTAAGTTTCTTCTGGCTATTACTCTGATCTGCTCCCTGTCCACATTTTCCGCCAAGGCTTTTGTGGATTCGGGAGCAGCTCTAAACCTAATGGACTTGGATTTTGCTAAACGTTGTGGATTTCCGATGACACCTCTGCAGACGCCTATCCCTTTGAGGGGTATTGATGCTACTCCTTTGGCTAAAAATAAACCTCAGTTTTGGACCCAGGTGGTAATGCGGGTCGCCCCAGACCATCAAGAAAATTGCAGGTTTTTGGTGTTACATAATCTGCATGATACTATTGTTCTGGGGTTTCCCTGGTTACAAATTCATAATCCAGTTTTGGATTGGAAATCTGTGTCTGTGGTGAGTTGTGGTTGTCGGTGTGCCTTTAGTGAGGCTCCGGTGTTCTCCACCTCTCCTCAGTCGCATGATGTTCCTGATTATTTGGCGGACTTTTATGATGTATTTAGTGAGAATGAGTCTGCGTCTCTGCCTCCTCATAGGAGTTATGACTGTGCTATTGAACTGAGCCCGGGGTGTAAATTTCCCAAGGGTCGGCTCTTCAATTTATCTGTACCCGAGCACGAGGCTATGCGATCCTATATTAAGGAGGCGTTGGAGAAGGGTCATATTAGACCATCCTCGTCACCCTTAGGTGCCATTTTTTTTTTTTTTGTAGCCAAAAAGGATGGATCATTAAGACCTTGTATTGATTATTGTGCTCTCAACAAAATTACTGTTAAATATCAGTATCCGTTACCCCTGATTTCTGATCTATTCTCCAGAGTTAAAGGTGCTTGCTGGTTTACCAAGCTTGACCTCAGGGGGGCGTATAATCTTATTCGCATTAAGCATAGGGATGAATGGAAGACGGCGTTTAATACTCCGGAGGGACATTTTGAGTACCTGGTGATGCCTTTTGGGCTCACTAATGCCCCTTCTGTCTTCCAGGGCTTCATGAACGATATTTTCCGAGATTTTGTCGATAAATTTTTGATTATCTATCTGGATGATATTTTGATCTTCTCCAAGGATTGGGATTCTCATGTGGAACATATTCGGACTGTGTTCCGGATCTTGAGGGAGAATTCCCTGTATGTCAAAGGATCTAAATGCCTTTTTGGAGTACAGAGGATTTCTTTTTTGGGATTTATTTTGTCCCCGTCAACTATTGAAATGGACCCGGCCAAGGTACAGGCCATTTAAGATTGGGTTCAGCCCACTTCTTTGAAGGCCCTCCAGAAGTTTTTGGGTTTTGCTAATTTTTATCAGAAATTTATAGCAAAATTTTCTAGTATTGCCAAGCCATTGACTGATTTGACTAAGAAGGGTGCTGATGTGTTAAATTGGTCTCCGGAGGCTGTTTCTTCCTTTCAGGAGCTGAAGCGAAGATTCACCTCCACCCCAGTTTTGCTGCAACCTGATGTCTCACTTCCGTTGCAGGTAGAGGTGGATGCTTCTGAGATTGGTGCAGGAGCTGTTTTGTCCCAAAAGGATCCTGTAACATCTAAAATGAATCCCTGTGCTTTCTTTTCCCGAAAGTTCTCTCCATCTGAACGTAACTATGATGTGGGGAATCGGGAACTGTTAGCCATGAAATGGGCATTTGAGGAGTGGAAACATTGGTTGGAGGGAGCTAAGCATCAAGTCGTGGTCCTCACTGACCACAAGAATTTGATTTACCTAGAGTCGGCGAAGCGCTTGAACCCTAGACAGGCTAGGTGGGCCTTGTTTTTTACACGTTTTGATTTTGTGGTTTCTTTTCTTCCTGGAAATAAGAATGTCAAGGTTGACGCCCTCTCTAGGAGCTTCTTTGCTGAATCTCCTGTGGTGACCAAGCCTGCTACCATCTTAGGCGAATGGGTAGTTCTTTCTGCCATCTCGCCCGATTTGAGACGTGCTCTGGAAGAGTTCCAGGAGGACAAACCTAAGCGTTGTCCCAGTGGAAAGTTGTATGTTCCTGACCAGTGGAAGAAGAGAGTGATGTCTGAAGTTCATTGCTCTGCTTTGGCTGGTCATCCAGGTATTTTTGGCACTAGAGATCTGGTGAGTCGGTCTTTTTGGTGGCCCTCTTTGTCTCGTGATGTCAGGAATTTTGTGCAGTCCTGTGGGACGTGCTCCTGGTCTAAATCGTGTTCTCGCTCTAGTGGGTTGTTGATGCCTTTGCCTGTCCCCAAGAGGCCATGGACCCATATTTCAATGGATTTCATCTCTGATATGCCTGTCTCTCAAAGGATGACTGGTATTTGGGTGATTTGTGATAGGTTCTCTAAGATGGTTCATCTTGTACCACTCCCTAAGTTGCCGTCTTCCTCTGAATTGGTGCCCCTGTTTTTACAACAGGTGGTTCGCTTGCACGGGATTCCTGAGAACATTGTATCTGACAGAGGAGTCCAGTTTGTGTCTAGATTTTGGAGAACTTTCTGTTCCAAGCTGGGAATTCAGTTGTCCTTCTCCTCTGCTTTTCACCCTCAGACCAATGGGCAGACAGAGAGAACAAACCAGTCCTTGGAGTCATATTTGAGATGTTTTATTTCTGCTGATCAGGATGATTGGGTTTCATTTTTGCCCTTGGCCGAATTTGCTTTAAATAATAGAGCTAGTTCTGCCACTTTGATGTCTCCTTTTTTTTGTAACTTTGGGTTTCATCCTCGATTTTCTTCAGGGCAGGTGGAGCCCTCTGCCTGCCCAGGGGTTGACACTGTGGTGGAGAGAATGCGCCAGATCTGGGACCAAGTGGTGGATAAGTTATCTCTCTTCCAGGAAAAGGCCCAGCGGTTTTCCAACCGACATAGGACCATTGGTCCCCAATTTAAGGTTGGTGATATGGTGTGGTTATCATCAAAAAATATTGCTATGAAGGTGGCTTCTCCTAAGTTTAAGCCTAGATTTATTGGACCTTACAAGATTTTGGAGATTATTAATCCGGTCTCCTTTCGTTTGGCTCTTCCTGTCACATTTAAAATCCATAATGTGTTCCATAAATCTTTGTTGAAGAGGTTTGTTGAACCTGTTGTTCCGGGGGTTGCACCTCCAGACCCTGTATTGGTTGAAGGTAACATGGAATATGAGGTAGAGAAAGTACTGGATTCCCGTCTGGCTAGACGGAGACTCCAGTATTTGGTTAAGTGGAAGGGTTATGGTCAGGAGGATAATTCCTGGGTCTCTGCCTCTGATATTCATGCCAAAAGATTGGTGCGTGCCTTTCATCGGGCTCACCCTGATCGCCCTGGTGGCGTGGTTGAGTGTTCGGTGACCCCTCCTCAAGGGGGAGGTACTGTTGTGAGTTCATTTTCCCCTTCACTACTGAGGCCCGAGGAACTCCCTCTTCTGGTGAAGAAAGGTAGTGAGCCTGATTGTCAAACACCTGGGGCTGATGATGATGACTGGCTGAGTGGAGTTAATGACTGGATATAAGGCTGCCGACGCCCTTCTGGCCTGCAGGTGATTTCTCTGTGGACTTCTAGGAAACCTGCTCATCTAAAGCTAAGATTTCTGCTTTGCCTTTTTGCATTAGTGTTTTGTTTTCCTTGCTTTTCTGGATTCTGCCATTCCCTGCTGGGGTGAGCTGAATCTCCTTTTGCCTGTTGCTCTGTCTTCAGAATATTCCTGAGTACTGACATAGCTTTTTTGAAGCCTAGCGTCTTCAGGGCCTTTTTTACTGTCAGTTTGTTGGCTCTTATTTTCATAGGGTTTTTCACGGATTGCAGACAGCAGCCTTCCTGTCCTTTCCTATCTAAGCTAGCATGGGCCCCATCTTTGCTCAGTCTATCTTTCTGTCTGTGTTTTGTTCTTTCTTCTTGCTTCACCGTCATTATATGTGGGGGGCTGCCTTTTGCTTTGGGGTCTGCTCTGGGGCAGTTTAGATTTCCCTTTCTGTCTTTAGGCTATGTAGTCCTCCAGCTGTGATCGAGGGACCTAGGGCATCGTAGGAGCCCCCCACGGCTACTGCTAGTTGTGTTGATAGGTTCAGGGGTCTGCAATCCGATAGCTGCCAACTTCTCTGGTTTTCTGGACTTAGCTAGCATTTCTATTTTTGCCTCCTACGGTGACTCAATCATAACAATTTTCCAAAATGATATCACTTGGGGGGATTCGGCTCTTGTAGCACTTAGGGGCTTTGTATATGGAGTCTGCAAACTATTCTAGGAAAATCTGTGCTCCAGGAGTCAAATAGCGCTCCGTCCCTCCCAAATCTCGCCGTGTGACTAATCAGTACTGTAGAGGCACATATGGGGTATTTCTACATTCAGCAGAAATTGTGTAAACAAATTTGATGCCATTTTTACCCATTTCCCCTTATAAAAATGTAAAATCTGGGGCTGCAACAAATTTTTTGTGGTAAAAATGTAATTATTGCTTCTTCACTGCCCAATGGTATAAAATTATGTGACACACCCGTGGTGTCAACATGATTACTGCACCCTTAGATTAATTCATTGAGATGTGTAGTTTGGAAAATAGGGTCAATTTTGGGGGGTTTCTAATGTTCTGGCACGTCAGGGGCTCTTCCAGTGGGTCATGGCATTCGCAAAAAAAAAGTAAAATCTGCATTATAATATGGCGCTCTTGCGCTTCTGAGCTTTGCACTGTGACTGAAAAGTAGTTCTCAAATACATGTAGGGTATTGATGCACTCAGGAGAAAATGCACAACAATCTGTGAAGTCCATTTTTCTTTAATGGCCCTTAAAAATTAAAAAATTGTGCTAAAACAACTTTTTAGTGGTAAAAATGTAATTGTTTTTTCTTCACCGCCTAATGGTATAAAATTCTGTGAGGCACATGTGGTGTCAACATGCTCACTACACAAACCGGTCAGAATTGTCCAATTTGGCCTGGTTGGGAAGGTGACAACAGGGTCGGAGGTGAAGAGGTTAGTTAAAAGTCGTGATTATTGTAGAGCTTATTCCATTAAAAAACATAAAAAGAGAGCACATTACTCGTTTCAGACTAGCACAAGTCCTCATTCATAGGTATGGTTTAATGGAATAAGCTCTACAATAAACATGACTTTAATTTGATCAAGAATTTTTTCTATTCGGATGAAACTTTTTCCCCCTTCCCATTCCCCGTTTCTCCCATGCTGAATGTCCCGCAATGACTTGGAGGATTCCATGCACTGACTCCATGAATTGTTTGGCCATGCTGTTATCGCTGGCATCATCTATTCATACTGTGCTTTAGACAGGCTAAAAACCTTCAGGACATTTTTGGCTTATGGATGTTTTTTTCCAATACAAATCAGAAAATGTGGCTTACTAAAGGAATATTGAAAGGGAACTGTAGATGTGATCAATGCTGTTCAGTCATCTTAGTACTAAATAAAGCTTTTTATTTTACCTATTGGAAAGTATCGGGGAATTTCAGGATTTTTTTTATTACAATCCTTAGGAAAGGTCATCAATGTCAGTTCGTTGGAGGAGGAAAGGTGGAACACCACACCGGAGCAGCTGATATGTGGAGATGTAAGCAGGTTGCGGGTTGCAGTCACAGACAAAAGGCAGAGCAAGAGTTAATAACTTTACTTTAACAGGGGAATACTCCACGCAGGGAGATAAACAGTTAAAGGAGGGAATAAATGGTTAAATTTGCAAAGGATATGCAGAGTTAAGGTGATGGCAGTTCTTGTGAACCACTTAACGTGTCAGAAATTCCTCAGACTGTGACTCCTGCTGGGAAGTCAATAGTGTCAACAAGTGCTTATCCAGGAAGGTCCTGTAGGCAACAAGGATCTGTCTTCTGGCAGCAGCGGTCAGTCTCCGGTACCTTCAGCTGAGCTCCTAGTTCATAAGTTGATGTGGCTGAGTCAATTAAGGCCGCAGCACTGTCCGGGTCCAACGTAGACCGGCAAGTATCAACTGGCAAATCAGGGTGCAAGTTTCTGTCCCACACACGGTTTCTCTTATATGGCATGTGCGCTGTACTCACAGACACAGAATGTACGGCACCTTGCTCTCTAGTAGTCACCGGGCACCCTGCACCTCTCTCTCAAGTCCCGGCGGTTGGTGGCGGGGGTTAACGGACGCAAGCCTGCGCAGCACCGGTGCTTTGGGGATGGAGCACACCTCTCAGACTGCTGCATGCTGCCTGTCCATACTAAAACTGTCTCTAGGCCATTTGGTCTGTCTGCTGCAGTCCGTTGCAGCACCGGCGGTTCAGGTGCAGAGTGTGCTGCTTTCCCTGCTGCTCGCAAGCTGACAGCGGGGGCCTCTCCGCAGCTTTGCGTGCTTTCTACCTCAGCTTCCGGCCGGGATCTCTGACTAAACACACCCCCTCTTCCTGGGTCATGGGACCTATCCGGTCCCCTATTCCTTCCCCCAGGATACAGGGAAGGCAGCCTCAACAGTTCTGGTCCCAGCAAGCAGGTACCTGCAGCCCGGTCTTCTCCCTTACACTCCCCCTGTCCTTTAGCTCGTCATTCCATGGGTGAGCGTTCCTTCATCAGACGTTCACACGCCTCCATTTCTCGCACCATACACTGCCAAATAAACTGGTCTTGGTCATAACGAGTAGAAGGTATTCCAGCCGTCGCCTGCTCAGCATGTATAGTTCAGGTTGGGTCGTAGAGGACGGGAGTACGACCGGGTTCAACGGAGCAGCCATCTCTGGAGATTCAAACCTACGTACTACCCTTGGGCTGGTGGGCGGCAAACTTTCCATTTTAGAGAATGAGGCAAGTGGTTCTTCCTCATCACACTCAAGAACCACGGGAGTGAGCATTTCAGGGACACTTAGCACTTTCTCCCCTCCTTCGCGTTGAGTTTCATAGACGAGACCATTGGATCCAATTCAGCGTATCACCCGATTCAACTTCATGCTCCCGAGGAACGCTTTTATCTCACTGTATGCAGGCAACGCCTTCTCCCTCACTTCTCGGCGTCCGACGCCATGGCTCTGCCTTGCTCTGGGTGAGGCTCCACTCCGCTCACTGTACCACTTCTTCCTGGTACCGCGTTCTCTCCAGTGAGCATGACCTTCGGAGGGGTGAGCGAATCTTTGCCGTCGGTGATTTCGTGTAGGGCAACTCCTTGACAGGTGTCAACACTCACTTCTTTGCATTTCTGGTTGGGGCTTCGGTCTGGATCGCCGTCCTCCAGGAGAGGCACACCTCCTCTGTAATCGCTCTACATCCCAGGGTACGGGATTAAATTCTGGGGCTGCTGAAGTTTCTTTTACGCCCTGTATCTCTCCTCTAACTTCTCCCATTTCTTGCTGTAAGTTACCCCGGGGTATAGAATTGGTCTCCAGGGTAGTAGCGAGGGCTTCCTTCAGGCTCCCTATTTCTGCCCTTATTTTCCACGTTCCCTGCTGTAATTCGCGGGACCACTCTGGCTCTTCCTCATTCAAGGTAGGTACAGTACTTTGCGGCTCCGGACCATCCCTGCCAAGGCTGCAGTCCCTTGCTTCTGTTCCCTTATGGGCACTTCCATCCCAATTTCTGCAACAGTCATATGCGGCCTTGCACGCAGGCACTCCGGCAAAGCTTGCTTAAGCAGCGCATCTCTAAAGCCTGCCACTAGCTGGTCCCTCACAATTATATCAGGAGGCCCTATGCCTACGTCATCCTGCTTAGCGATTGCAGCTTGTATCTCCTGTAGTGCATTCATGTATGGGTCACGGACTCTCCCTCCCTTTGGACAAGGCTAAACAAGCGCATGTGCAATTCTCCAATGTCCATGGGGTCTCTGTGCATCTCCTCTAGGATTTGTAACACCTTGGTAAAAGTGTCTCACTCATGCGGGTCCCGGAACATGATAGAGCACCCTGCCTCTCCATCCAGGGCCATCATGGCAATTTCTGCCTGCATCGCGGGGGTCATGGGGTGCATTCCTAATATACCCTTGACCCGCTTATTCCAGTCCCATCTTAGATTCAGGGTTGAGGAAAGGAAGGATTCTGGAAAGAAAAAACTGAGAAAAAAGGTAAATTGGACATCATTTCACAAAAACGCCAAAAATGGTTCAGATAAAATTGCTGGCAACTTTCCAAAATTGTGGGTAAACAACATTGTTTAAGCATGTCAAGCGACAGCAGATGAAAATTAATGAGAGATTGAAACGCAGGATAGTCCGGATGTTGGATAAGCAGACCCAAAAAAGTTCCAAAGAAATTTAAGCCTTCCTGCAACCTCAGCATGCAACAGTGTTAGGCTACTTTCACACATCAGGTTTTCGGCGTCAGGCGCGATCCGGCGTCGTGCCGGAACGCCGGATCCGGCAAATGTTTTGTAAAACCGGATGTGACGGATCCGGTTTTCTGCAGGATCCGTCTTTTTCTTGACAGACAAAACCGGATCCGTCTCATCCGGTTCATCCGTTTTTCTATCCGTTTTTCGACGGATTACGCCGGATCCGGTTTTTAAAATTGACCCTTGTGGCCTTCCGAACGGGATTGGCTACTGGAAAACTATATATAGCATGTTCCTACAGCCCTTCTTTGACAGGTTGTAGAGGAGAAAGTGCAGGTTGGAGAGAAGAGCAAGTTACTGGCGAAGATGGATGTTGTGATTGGAAATATTTTGAAGAATTTGGCGGATTTTATAGCGGAGGCGAATCGTTTGAGGGTGATTGTTCTGGAGAAGGAGAGAGCGAGACAGCAGCGCATCAGGCATCGTAGACGACGTTTGTGGATCCACCCCATCACAGCCAAGAGAATGACGCATGGGGTCTATTCTACACTCTGCATGGACCTTCGACGAAACCCGGATAAATTTTTTGGATATGTTCGGATGAAAATGGAGAATTTTGATTACTTGGTGGAGCGCATTGCACACCTCATAAGAAAAGCGGACACCTATTGCCGCTTCTCTGTTTCACCCGCAGAGCGTCTGATGGTGACTTTATGGTAAGCCACATTTATTGGATGTGATCGCATCAGAGCACACTTTCACTGCAATCTTGTTGGTGGTAGTTTGTATCTCCAAGTGTTATAGCTCAGTTTTGGTATGTAATGCTGTGATTTAAAACTAATTTATTGTTTTTTAATTCCCCACAGATTTCTTGCAACTGGAGAATCCCTTTCGTCACTGCATTTCCAGTACAGACTCGGGATTTCCACCATATCTGGAATTGTGAAGTACACATGCCGTGCACTGTGGGACTCCTTAGCTGAAGAGTTTTTACCAGAGCCCACAACAGAGAGGTGGATTGAAATTGCTGACAAGTTTCAACAGATATGTCAGTTTCCCAACTGCTTGGGCGCTGTGGACGGGAAACATATCCGCATTGTAAAGCCACCTGGATCGGGATCGGAATATTTCAATTACAAGAAATATTTTTCAATTGTCCTCATGGCCATCGCTGACGCGGAATACAAATTTATTGCGGTTGATATTGGGGCCTATGGCCGCTCCAATGACTCTCAAGTTTTCAAACTGTCTGCCATGGGGCGTAAACTGTATGGAAACACCTTCCAGTTCCCACCACCTAGACCGCTGCCGCAAACATCTGGTCCACCTATGCCATTTGTCTGTGTAGGGGATGAAGCCTTCCAGCTGTCAGAACACCTTTTGAAACCGTACTCTAGCAGAGGATTGACAAGACCAAAACGCATTTTTAATTACCGCCTCACAAGAGCAAGAAGAATGGTTGAATGTACCTTTGGTATTCTGACAGCCAAATGGCGGGTCCTATTGACTGCGATCAACCTCAAGACAGAAACTGTGGACGAGGTGATCAAAGCGTGCGTGGTACTCCACAATTTTGTTATCTGCAAGGAACCCATTTCCATTGAGGACACCTCTGAAGAAACCACCTTGCAAGATTACCATGACATTACCACTAGAAGTTCTGTGACGGTTTCAGTAATGAGGGACAATTTTGCACTATACTTTATGTCACCTCAAGGCAGAGTACACTGGCAGGATGACAGAGTGTGAAAGATTTGTGCCCTAACCAAACTTGTGTACCTTCTGTACCAACAGTATATACCTTTGCCAACCAAAGTTGGCTATCTTGTCATGGTCTCTATTTTTAGCTTTAGGCCACAGGTGTGTACCTGGTTGCGTTTTATGCAAAGTATTTCACCTTTTAACAAAAGTTGTGTACATTGTTAGGAAATCACCAACAATAAACACAACTTTTTAGGTGAAATACTTTGCTTCAAACACAACCAGGAACACAACTGTGGCAAAAAGCTAAAATTTACCCACAGTTATATACCTAGTTTTCAATACCATTTCACCTTTTAAATACCCTGTATTTAACCTTTTTCGCCGCAGAAAGAAATGACAGACAACCAGTGTAAAATAATTTAACTTTTATTGAAAAATGTTTTTTTTAGTAAACTTTTTTAAAATTTTAATAAACTTGTTTAATAAAGCTTTGAAACCATAAAACTGGTCATTTTTATTTAAATACACACATTATAAATCTGTGTAGTGTGTGGTGGAAATACTGCTGGAGGGGCTGCGGGACACTTCGACACTGGGAGTGTGGAGAGAGGACTGGGATCGTGGTGGGGAAGGAACAGTTAGAGGTGAAGGTGTGGAAAAAACTACAGAATGGGTGGACATGTGGGAAGCAGAAGAGGTGGTGGGTGGTGGAGTGGAGGGTTGGGCAGGGACTGTAGGAGCAGATGATGTTGATGGCAAGTTGTATGGGGAAGGAGTTTGGTACGGGGCAGGTTGCTGGAAGTGGGGAGATGTCTGGTACGGGGCAGGTTGCTGGAAGTGGGGAGATGTCTGGTACGGGGCAGGTTGCTGGAAGTGGGGAGATGTCTGGTACGGGGCAGGTTGCTGGAAGTGGGGAGATGTCTGGTACTGGGGAGGTTGCTGGTACTGGGGAGTTTGCAGGTACTGGGGAGGTTGCTGGTACTGGGGAGGTTGCTGGTACTGGGGAGGTTGCTGGTACTGGGGAGGTTGCTGGTGCTGGGGAGGTTGCTGGTGCTGGGGAGGTTGCTGGTGCTGGGGAGGTGGATGGTGCTGGGGAGGTGGATGGTATGTAATAGGAGGGGGAGGATGGAAAGTGGCTGGAGGGGGTGTAGATGTAATAGGAGGGGGAGGATGGAAAGTGGCTGGAGGGGGTGTAGATGTAATAGGAGGGGGAGGATGGAAAGTGGCTGGAGGGGGTGCAGGTGGAGGAACTACTGTGGTGGGAGGAGGAGGTTGGGAGGTAACTTGCTGGAGAGCAGCGTGGCATGAATGCATTACATGCATCTGCTGGGCAGGAGAGAGCGTTTCCATGCGCTCCACAACAGACCTGAAAAAGGTGTGGTTTGGCGAAGATCTTGCTTCTGAAGGCATGGTTTGCAGAAGTGTCTTCACCTCCAGAATGCTGGAGTTGATCTGCTGATAGCCTGCGGAGATTTGCTCTGACAAGACTTTTAGACAGTTCTGGAAAGATGCATTCAGATGCAAGAACTCTGGCGCATAACTCTTTTCCTGACCCCTCTGCCGCTGCCGCCCAGTACCCGCAGGTGTACTAGAGGTGGCAGGGGCAGAAGGGTGGGGTAAAGGGAAAGCGATCTCCTCACCAGCAGCTTCATGTAATGTAGGCGGCCACGATGCTCCTGTGCTGGTGGATGGGACAGATGGGTCGAATGTGTGGGAAGGCTGGGAAGGTGCAGATGTACCGGGGCGGTCGAAGTGTCCCTCGGTGCCGGTCTCCTCAGGGATCGCCTCAGAAGGGTCCAATCGTGCAGGCTCCCGAGTGCTGCTCACCGTGCTGTGGAATAAAGAGAAAAAAAAACAATTAAAATAGTGACATGGTATGGCCCTGGCTGAAAAAAAAAAGTTACATCTAAACATTTTTTTGTCACATGTGGTGTGTAATATTTACCTTCTGGTGAGCATTGTCTCCCGGAGGAACGACAGGGCTCGTGCGTACTTGTACTTGCTCCTGCGTCCTCCAGATCCACTCGGGGCCCGCATCTCTTTATTGAACTCCTTCTTGAAACGATCCCTCACAGACCGCCACCGCTTCACAATTCTCTCCCCTGAAACGAGAAAGGACAAAGTGGTTAGTATACAACATCAGTGTTTCCCAAACTCCAGTCCTCATGGTCCCCAGGGGTCATGTTTTCAGGATTTCCAAAGTAAATAGAAATCCTGAACACATGATCCGTGGGGACCACGAGGACTGGAGTTCGGGAAACACTGGTTTAAATCAAGCAACCGGTACTGTATATACTTACGCTCTTTAATCTAGGCCCGAGCTTCGAGGTCCTCCCAGCGGTCCACAAGGAGCGAACAGATTTCCTCCCACAGTCGTCGGGTAACGATCAGGTCAGCGTGGCGGCGGTCAGCCATATTCCAGAGCGGCTCCCTTTCTCTGACGAGATCGATGAGGCAGTCCACATCAATCCCTCCATCCTCACCGTCAGAGTCGGGAGCACGCTGTGAAGGCTGTTAAAGAAAAAGACAAAAATAACATAATTAGCCTCCACAAAAGAAATGAAATAAAAAGTGCAAAAAAAACAAAGCAAAAATATTTATACTTACACACGCCGGTGACCGCCGCGTTGCTGTCGCCGACGACCCTGGGAGGCACTGCGAGGACCTCTTGGCCGAGCACCAGATTGGGAAGACTAGAGAAGAAAACAAAAAATGTTATGTCTTTGGATGTAGGCATTTGTTTGCTGTGTGTGGTCTGCAGAACATTGTTTTCTATGTGTTGTGTGTAGTGTGATGTTGTGTTTCTGCGTTTGATGCAAAAAACTTACCAATTATGAGCCCACTCCAAGTGTCTGTCCACCCCTTCCTTCTTCTTCTGGGAGCTCCTCTTCATCTTGTGATTCCTGTTTTGAAATAAAAGGCAATGAATACACATATATTACAGAGATGATGGATTTTGGAAATAAAAACTTACCGTCAAACGCTGACGATGTGAGGGAGGGCTCCCAGAAGATGTGCTGTCTTCCTCATGGCCAGACTCCATGGCTGTGGGTGGTGTTTCTGCTGCTGCCATTGCTGCTGCTGCTGCTGCTGCATCTATTGGGCGGCTGTTGAATAAAGAGAAACAAAGGGCCAATGAATATCTTGATATTCCATAGCCCTAGTTTGGAGGAATGGGGGATTTGATAATTACCGTCTCTCATCTGCTGCTGGACTCCCCTCCAGTTGTTCAGCATGCTGCTCCATTTGGGGTGGTGCTGATGGTGCTGCTGCTGCAGATGTCTGCTGCCTTCTCCTGCTCCTGGTTCTTGGCTTGGGTGGCATGTTGGGTGTGGCTGAGGGTCCCATTGTCTTGCTTTTATATATGTCCTGTGGGCAGAGCTACTGAGCATGCTCAGACCAAAGAAACCGGATCCAGACGCCGGATCCGGCTGTTGCCGGATCCGGCGCATTGCGGCGCTCATAGGCTTTCATTGTATGAAAAAGCCGGACACGGCCTAAGGCCTCTTTCACACATCAGATTTTCGGCGTCAGGCGCGATCCGGCGCTTTTGACTAAAACCGGATCCGTCGAAATGCAATGCCGGATCCGGTTTCCCCCCCATTGACTTGCATTAGAGCCGGATCGAGCCGGATGGCCATGCTTTTCATCCGATTTTCGCCGGATCCGGCAATGTGACGTGATCCGGCGTCTGGAAAAAACGGAGACTGTAACGTTTTTTGTCTCCGTCGAAAAAGCCGGACACGCCGGATCCGGCGTGTCCGGCTTTTTCATACAATGAAAGCCTATGAGCGCCGCAATGCGCCGGATCCGGTTTCTTTGGTCTGAGCATGCTCAGTAGCTCTGCCCACAGGACATATATAAAAGCAAGACAATGGGACCCTCAGCCACACCCAACATGCCACCCAAGCCAAGAACCAGGAGCAGGAGAAGGCAGCAGACATCTGCAGCAGCAGCACCATCAGCACCACCCCAAATGGAGCAGCATGCTGAACAACGGGAGGGGAGTCCAGCAGCAGATGAGAGACGGTAATTATCAAATCCCCCATTCCTCCAAACTAGGGCTATGGAATATCAAGATAATCATTGGCCCTTTGTTTCTCTTTATTCAACAGCCGCCCAATAGATGCAGCAGCAGCAGCAATGGCAGCAGCAGAAACACCACCCACAGCCATGGAGTCTGGCCATGAGGAACACAGCTCATCTTCTGGGAGCCCTCCCTCGCATCGTCAGCGTTTGACGGTAAGTTTTTATTTCCAAAATCCATCATCTCTGTAATATATGTGTATTCATTGCCTTTTATTTCAAAACAGGAATCACAAGATGAAGAGGAGCTCCCAGAAGAAGAAGGAAGGGGTGGACAGACACTTGGAGTGGGCTCACAATTGGTAAGTTTTTTGCATCAAACGCAGAAACACAACATCACACTACACACAACACATAGAAAACAATGTTCTGCAGACCACACACAGCAAACAAATGCCTACATCCAAAGACATAACATTTTTTGTTTTCTTCTCTAGTCTTCCCAATCTGGTGCTCGGCCAAGAGGTCCTCGCAGTGCCTCCCAGGGTCGTCGGCGACAGCAACGCGGCGGTCACCAGCGTGTAAGTATAAATATTTTTGCTTTGTTTTTTTTGCACTTTTTATTTCATTTCTTTTGTGGAGGCTAATTATGTTATTTTTGTCTTTTTCTTTAACAGCCTTCACAGCGTGCTCCCGACTCTGACGGTGAGGATGGAGGGATTGATGTGGACCGCCTCATCGATCTCGTCAGAGAAAGGGAGCCGCTCTGGAATATGGCTGACCGCCGCCACGCTGACCTGATCGTTACCCGACGACTCTGGGAGGAAATCTGTTCGCTCCTTGTGGACCGCTGGGAGGACCTCGAAGCTTGGGCCCAGATTAAAGAGCGTAAGTATATACAGTACCGGTTGCTTGATTTAAACCAGTGTTTCCCGAACTCCAGTCCTCGTGGTCCCCACGGATCATGTGTTCAGGATTTCTATTTACTTTGGAAATCCTGAAAACATGACCCCTGGGGACCATGAGGACTGGAGTTTGGGAAACACTGATGTTGTATACTAACCACTTTGTCCTTTCTCGTTTCAGGGGAGAGAATTGTGAAGCGGTGGCGGTCTGTGAGGGATCGTTTCAAGAAGGAGTTCAATAAAGAGATGCGGGCCCCGAGTGGATCTGGAGGACGCAGGAGCAAGTACAAGTACGCACGAGCCCTGTCGTTCCTCCGGGAGACAATGCTCACCAGAAGGTAAATATTACACACCACATGTGACAAAAAAATGTTTAGATGTAACTTTTTTTTTTCAGCCAGGGCCATACCATGTCACTATTTTAATTGTTTTTTTTTCTCTTTATTCCACAGCACGGTGAGCAGCACTCGGGAGCCTGCACGATTGGACCCTTCTGAGGCGATCCCTGAGGAGACCGGCACCGAGGGACACTTCGACCGCCCCGGTACATCTGCACCTTCCCAGCCTTCCCACACATTCGACCCATCTGTCCCATCCACCAGCACAGGAGCATCGTGGCCGCCTACATTACATGAAGCTGCTGGTGAGGAGATCGCTTTCCCTTTACCCCACCCTTCTGCCCCTGCCACCTCTAGTACACCTGCGGGTACTGGGCGGCAGCGGCAGAGGGGTCAGGAAAAGAGTTATGCGCCAGAGTTCTTGCATCTGAATGCATCTTTCCAGAACTGTCTAAAAGTCTTGTCAGAGCAAATCTCCGCAGGCTATCAGCAGATCAACTCCAGCATTCTGGAGGTGAAGACACTTCTGCAAACCATGCCTTCAGAAGCAAGATCTTCGCCAAACCACACCTTTTTCAGGTCTGTTGTGGAGCGCATGGAAACGCTCTCTCCTGCCCAGCAGATGCATGTAATGCATTCATGCCACGCTGCTCTCCAGCAAGTTACCTCCCAACCTCCTCCTCCCACCACAGTAGTTCCTCCACCTGCACCCCCTCCAGCCACTTTCCATCCTCCCCCTCCTATTACATCTATACCCCCTCCAGCCACTTTCCATCCTCCCCCTCCTATTACATCTACACCCCCTCCAGCCACTTTCCATCCTCCCCCTCCTATTACATACCATCCACCTCCCCAGCACCATCCACCTCTCCAGCACCATCCACCTCCCCAGCACCAGCAACCTCCCCAGCACCAGCAACCTCCCCAGCACCAGCAACCTCCCCAGTACCAGCAACCTCCCCAGTACCAGCAACCTCCCCAGTACCAGCAACCTCCCCAGTACCTGCAAACTCCCCAGTACCAGCAACCTCCCCAGTACCAGACATCTCCCCACTTCCAGCAACCTGCCCCGTACCAGACATCTCCCCACTTCCAGCAACCTGCCCCGTACCAGACATCTCCCCACTTCCAGCAACCTGCCCCGTACCAAACTCCTTCCCCATACAACTTGCCATCAACATCATCTGCTCCTACAGTCCCTGCCCAACCCTCCACTCCACCACCCACCACCTCTTCTGCTTCCCACATGTCCACCCATTCTGTAGTTTTTTCCACACCTTCACCTCTAACTGTTCCTTCCCCACCACGATCCCAGTCCTCTCTCCACACTCCCAGTGTCGAAGTGTCCCGCAGCCCCTCCAGCAGTATTTCCACCACACACTACACAGATTTATAATGTGTGTATTTAAATAAAAATGACCAGTTTTATGGTTTCAAAGCTTTATTAAACAAGTTTATTAAAATTTTAAAAAAGTTTACTAAAAAAAACATTTTTCAATAAAAGTTAAATTATTTTACACTGGTTGTCTGTCATTTCTTTCTGCGGCGAAAAAGGTTAAATACAGGGTATTTAAAAGGTGAAATGGTATTCAAAACTAGGTATATAACTGTGGGTAAATTTTAGCTTTTTGCCACAGTTGTGTTCCTGGTTGTGTTTGAAGCAAAGTATTTCACCTAAAAAGTTGTGTTTATTGTTGGTGATTTCCTAACAATGTACACAACTTTTGTTAAAAGGTGAAATACTTTGCATAAAACACAACCAGGTACACACCTGTGGCCTAAAGCTAAAAATAGAGACCATGACAAGATAGCCAACTTTGGTTGGCAAAGGTATATACTGTTGGTACAGAAGGTACACAAGTTTGGTTAGGGCACAAATCTTTCACACTCTGTCATCCTGCCAGTGTACTCTGCCTTGAGGTGACATAAAGTATAGTGCAAAATTGTCCCTCATTACTGAAACCGTCACAGAACTTCTAGTGGTAATGTCATGGTAATCTTGCAAGGTGGTTTCTTCAGAGGTGTCCTCAATGGAAATGGGTTCCTTGCAGATAACAAAATTGTGGAGTACCACGCACGCTTTGATCACCTCGTCCACAGTTTCTGTCTTGAGGTTGATCGCAGTCAATAGGACCCGCCATTTGGCTGTCAGAATACCAAAGGTACATTCAACCATTCTTCTTGCTCTTGTGAGGCGGTAATTAAAAATGCGTTTTGGTCTTGTCAATCCTCTGCTAGAGTACGGTTTCAAAAGGTGTTCTGACAGCTGGAAGGCTTCATCCCCTACACAGACAAATGGCATAGGTGGACCAGATGTTTGCGGCAGCGGTCTAGGTGGTGGGAACTGGAAGGTGTTTCCATACAGTTTACGCCCCATGGCAGACAGTTTGAAAACTTGAGAGTCATTGGAGCGGCCATAGGCCCCAATATCAACCGCAATAAATTTGTATTCCGCGTCAGCAATGGCCATGAGGACAATTGAAAAATATTTCTTGTAATTGAAATATTCCGATCCCGATCCAGCTGGCTTTACAATGCGGATATGTTTCCCGTCCACAGCGCCCAAGCAGTTGGGAAACTGACATATCTGTTGAAACTTGTCAGCAATTTCAATCCACCTCTCTGTTGTGGGCTCTGGTAAAAACTCTTCAGCTAAGGAGTCCCACAGTGCACGGCATGTGTACTTCACAATTCCAGATATGGTGGAAATCCCGAGTCTGTACTGGAAATGCAGTGACGAAAGGGATTCTCCAGTTGCAAGAAATCTGTGGGGAATTAAAAAACAATAAATTAGTTTTAAATCACAGCATTACATACCAAAACTGAGCTATAACACTTGGAGATACAAACTACCACCAACAAGATTGCAGTGAAAGTGTGCTCTGATGCGATCACATCCAATAAATGTGGCTTACCTTAAAGTCACCATCAGACGCTCTGCGGGTGAAACAGAGAAGCGGCAATAGGTGTCCGCTTTTCTTATGAGGTGTGCAATGCGCTCCACCAAGTAATCAAAATTCTCCATTTTCATCCGAACATATCCAAAAAATTTATCCGGGTTTCGTCGAAGGTCCATGCAGAGTGTAGAATAGACCCCACGCGTCATTCTCTTGGCTGTGATGGGGTGGATCCACAAACGTCGTCTACGATGCCTGATGCGCTGCTGTCTCGCTCTCTCCTTCTCCAGAACAATCACCCTCAAACGATTCGCCTCCGCTATAAAATCCGCCAAATTCTTCAAAATATTTCCAATGACAACATCCATCTTCGCCAGTAACTTGCTCTTCTCTCCAACCTGCACTTTCTCCTCTACAACCTGTCAAAGAAGGGCTGTAGGAACATGCTATATATAGTTTTCCAGTAGCCAATCCCGTTCGGAAGGCCACAAGGGTCAATTTTAAAAACCGGATCCGGCGTAATCCGTCGAAAAACGGATAGAAAAACGGATGAACCGGATGAGACGGATCCGGTTTTGTCTGTCAAGAAAAAGACGGATCCGGCAGAAAACCGGATCCGTCACATCCGGTTTTACAAAACATTTGCCGGATCCGGCGTTCCGGCACGACGCCGGATCGCGCCTGACGCCGAAAACCTGATGTGTGAAAGTAGCCTTAGAGTGAACTATTCATTCACATTTGAATGAAATGAAACGCTATTGGAGGAGACCCAGGAGGATCCCACTGCTGACACAGAGACATAAAAAAGCTAGACTGCAGTTTACCAAAATGTATGTGAGTCTTGTGGTCAGATAAGATAGAGCTTTTTGGTAAAGCACATCATTGCACTGTTTACTGAAAACAGAATGAGGCCAACAAAGAAAAGAACACAGTACCTACAGTGAAATATGGTGGTGGTTCAAAGATGTTTTGGGGTTGTGTTTCTGCCTCTGGCACTGGGTGCCTTGAATGTGAGCAAGTTATCATGAAATTTGAAAATTATCAAAGGATTTTGGGTCGCAGTGTAGTTCCCAGTGTCAGAAAACTGGGTTTGGGTCCTATTTCATGGGTCTTCCAGCAGCACAGTGACCCCAAACATACTTCAAGAAGCACCCAGAAATGTATGGAAACAAAGTGGTGCAGAGAGAGTTCTAAAGTGGACAGCATTGAGTCCATATATAAATCCCATTAAACACCTGCAGAGATATCTTAAAATTGCTGTTGGGAAAAGGCATCCCTCTAATATGATAGACCTGGAGCAGTTTGCAAAAGAAGAGTGTTGCAAAATTGAGAGTTCTAAGAGGCTTGTTAATGGTTATAGGAAGCAGTTGATTGCAGTTATTTATTCCAAAGGGTGTGCAGCCAAATATTAAGTTGAGGGTGCCAACAATTTTGTCCTGTCTATATTTTGGTTTTTGTGTGAAATTATGTCCAACATGCCTTTGTTCTCATTTTTTTGTGTTGTACTAATAATCACAAAGGAAATAAACAAGTATATAACAAAAATTTGTAATTGCAATAATTTTCTGGGGGGAATTATTCATTTTTTTCAAAAATTTCAAGGGTGCCAACCATAGGCAGATTATAATGAGGGCATTTTGGGCTACCGCTCAGGGCCCCAAGCTCTGGGGGGCTCATTACCAACTTCCCCTCATTATACTGTTCTGTGTGCCATCATCTGAGGTGCACCTATCCCGGCAGGGAGCCTTCCTGGTGCTACAGTGTCGACGATAAAGAATGGCAGTGCAACTCCAGGGAAGCTCCCATCACCTCTGCTGCAACATATCAGCGAGACGACATCATCAGCTGGTTCCAGCACGCTAGCACGTACGCGCTGGCCAGACTAAAAGTGGAGCCTCGGAGACCAGAACAGAGCACTAGGGGAACGGGAGCGAGTGATGTCTGTATGTCTTTTTTTTTTTTTATTAATATGTGTATGGAATGTGCAGTCTCATACTGTATATAGGAGGCTATGTGCAGGCTCATACTATATATAGAAGGCTATATGGGGGCGCATACTGTATATAGGGGCTATGTGCAGGCTCATACTATATATAGGAGGCTATATGGGGCTTATACTGTTTCTTGGTAGCTATATGGGGCTCATACTGTATATAGGAAGCTATGTGGGGCTTATACTGTATATAGATAGCTTTGTGAGGGTTCATACTGTATGTAAGGGGCTGTGTGTGGATTCATACTGTATGTAGAGGGCTATGTGGGGGCACATTGCTTTTTCCTCATTGCAGTACGGCATTTGGTCTCCTTTTCTTGTCATGATTGAAGGAATTCCCTGATGAACCCCTGAATGACTGAAAAGGGGGGAAACGGTCGGAAGAAGATGTCATTAAATGAAGCACACAAGTGTATATAGGGTCTATATATATATGCATACATATATATAATACACTGTGTGGATGGCAGCGGAGGATCACTTGGTAAGACCAAAGGAGGAAGCGAGCAACAGGAGTTCGGGGGCTGTTGACTCACAGGTGTCAGTGTACTTTTACTATGTATTTTTTGTATTGATCTACGCATTTGCTTGTGATTTAATGATGTAATGATACCCATCAGTTTGTAGTATTTTTAATGTCTTTACTTTGTGTGTACCATTTTAACGATTAGCTAATAAAATTGAATTAATATATTTTCTATAAATAAAAAAACCATTGCAGAATTGCGCTTATTTTTTTTGCTATTTAATAACACTTGTAATTTTTTCCTGATTTCCATCACAGCACATGTTGAAATCAAAAATATCATTCAAAGTACAAGTTATCCTAAAATACACAAAAAACAAGCCTTCACCCAGCATTGTTGACAGAAAAATAAAAAATGTATGACTCTTGGAATAAGGTGAGGAAAACATGAAAGCGCAAAAATGAAAAATCTCCCTGTCCTTAAGGAGTTAAGGTACCATACTGTACAAACAAACCAGAGCCATATAATACCCATATAATACAACTATATATTACCAAAGTAGAGCCTGGGCCAATAGCTACTGTTCATTCAGGGAGGACATTTAGACCTGGCCCCAGGTGGTCAAGGACTATTTGGTAAATCAGTGATGGCCTCATCAGTGTCTCATTGATGGGTCAATTTTCCATTATGGAGATGTATTTGCCACACAGAAGACAATGGGTGCTAAAATATGGATCTGTACAATTTTCAACCTGGTTACTAGAACAGTCACAATAGGCTGACATTTCCTGGATGTTGTAGCTCACTTTACAGCTTTATTGTGTAGACTGTGATATAATACGCAGAATCATCTCATTATTAATAGAGGATGTGTGAGTTAGTCAGTGCTCTTTTGTTTTGCTAAAGGCCCATGTAAGGCAAAATGACAAGGCCTCGTTCAGACATAGTATTTTTACACATTTTTTTATATGCTTTTTCTTGGAAAAAAAAATGCAGGGCTTTTT
Organism: Dendrobates tinctorius; assembly: GCF_039654945.1. NCBI lineage: Eukaryota > Metazoa > Chordata > Amphibia > Anura > Dendrobatidae > Dendrobates > Dendrobates tinctorius. The sequence goes on along the minus strand of NW_027361772.1, from coordinate 10,648,428 downwards.
AGACTGTGTTTAGATGAAAGTTTGCGATGTTTTTTCCCCGATTTTACAAAAACGCAGTAAAATTGCCTTGTTTTTACCGCATTTTTAGAAAAGAAAAACACATTAACAGCAAAATGAATGAGATTTGTAAAATTTCATTCACACTGTGCTTTTTTGTGACTTGTGGTGAGTTTTTTTTTTAAACGCAGCATTATAAATTGTTTCTCCTCTTTTTACGGCATTGTATTACCATTGAGATCAAAACACTAAGCACTAAAAAAAGTATCAAAACACCACATCAAAAATGCACCAGAAAGGCACCTAATTTCTGGACATAGCCTCGGTATTTCTAGCAAAAAAAAGCGCTATCGCTCAATGGGAAATGGGGCCATAGTTCACTTCTAGGAGACTGTTATATGCTATTGACATACTGGAGGGCAGAGCAGAGTGTGAATTACCTACAAGCAGAGAAGTGTGCTGAACAAAGGAAAAATCCCAGAGTGAGTAAAGTAAATAGCAATAAACCAAACAAAGAATAAAGCAAGTACTAATAACAAATATAGTGCCTGCTCCCTAAAGATAAACAGAAGATAATAATAATAATACATTTTATTTCTATAGCACCAACATATTCCTCAGCACTTTACATTTCAGAGGGGACTTGTACAGACGATAGATATTACAGCATAACAATAATCACATAGATCATAACAGATACCAAGAGAAATAAGGGCCCTACTCGCAAGCTTACAATCTATGAGGGAAAAAGGGGAGAAACGAAAGGTGGTTGGTAACAATTGCCCTGATTGTTTGGACCAGCCATAATGTTAAGTGTGTAACAGTAAGGACACAGAGGGCTAATAGATGCATAAAGCATGTGGGAACATGATACGGGGCACCTGGTTATGGTAAAACTTTTGACTGTGCCACACAGGGATAGTTAGGTTAATGTGTTGAGGCGGTAGGCCAGTCTGAATAAATGAGTTTTCAGGGCACGCTTAAAATTGTGGGGATTGGGGACTACTCGTATTGACCTGGGAAGTGCATTCCAAAGAATTGGCGCAGCATGTGTATAGTCTTGGAGACGGGAGTGGGAGGTTCTGATTATCGAGGATGCTAACCTCAGGTCATCAGCAGAACGGAGGGCACGGGTAGGGTGGTAGACTGAAACAAGGGAGGAGATGTAGGGTGGTGCTGAGCCATGGACTGTTTTGTGGGTGAGGGCAATAAGTTTGTACTGGATTCTGGAGTGGATGGGTAGCCAGTGTAAGGACTGGCACAAGGTAGAGGCATCGGTATAATGATTGGCGAGGAATATGATCCTGGCTGCAGCATTCAAGACAGATTGGGGGGGGAAGTTTGGTAAGAGGGAGACCGATTAGAAGAGAGTTACAATAGTCCAGACAAGAATGAATAAGAGAAACAGTAAGAGTTTTTGCAGAGTCAAAGGTAAGAAAAGGTCGAATTCTAGAAATGTTTTTGAGATGCAGATAACAAGAGCGAGCCAGTGATTGGATGTGGGGGGTGAATGAAAGCTCAGAGTCAAGTATGACCCCAAGACAGAGGGCATGTTTCTGGGGAGTAATAGTGGAACCACACACAGAAATGGCAATGTCGGGTATAGGTACATTAGTAGAGGGAGGAAACACAAGGAGTTCAGTCTTTGACAGGTTCAGTTTCAGATATAGTGAGTACATGATGTTAGACACAGCGTTTAGACAATCGCCGGTGTTTTCTAGAAAGGCTGGTGCGATGTCAGGAGAAGAAGCGTATAATTGGGTGTCATCAGCATAGAGATGGTACTGGAAACCAAATCTACTGATTGTTTTACCAATAGGGGCAGTGTACAAGGAGAAGAGGAGGGAGCCTAGAACTGATCCTTGAGGAACCCCAACAGTAAGGGGAAGATGAGAGGAGGAGGAGCCAGCAAAAGATACAGTAAAGGAGCGGTCAGAGAGATAGGAGGAAAACCAGGAGAGAACGGTTTCCTTGATGCCGATGGAGCGGAGCATAGTGAGGAGGAGCTGATGATCCACCGTGTCGAATGCTGCAGAGAGATCCAAGAGAATTAGCATGGAGTAGTGACCGTTAGATTTAGCTGTTAGTAGATCATTAGAGACTTTAGTGAGGGCAGTTTCAGTAGAGTGTAGAGAGCGGAAACCGGATTGGAGAGGGTCGAGAAGAGAGTTATCAGAGAGATAGCGGATAAGACAGGAGTGGACCAGGCATTCCAGGAGTTTAGAGATGAAGGGAAGATTAGAGACAGGGCTATAGTTAGTGGCACAGTTATGATCGAGGGGTGGTTTTTTTAAGTAGTGGATGCATGCTTAAATAAGGAGGGAAAGATACCAGAAGAGAGAGAGAGGTTAAATATTTTAGTTAGGTGAGGGGGACAGCAGGGGAAAGGGACTGGAGCAGATGTGACGGAAATGGGTCACTGGTGCAAGTGGTTGGGCGAGAAGATGCAAGGAGCCTGCTTACTTCTTCTTCTGTGACTGGTTCAAACTCAGAGAGTGAGCTAGATGCAGTGGGGGAGGGAGGACAGTGCATGGTATGAGGTGATTGGGAGATAATTTCCTGTCGGATATGATCAATTTTTTCTTTGAAGTAATTGGCCAGATCGTCAGCTCGAAGCTCTGTGGTTGGGGCCTGCACTCTTGGGTTGAGCAGGGAATGAAAAGTGTCAAAGAGACGTTTCGGGTTATTGGACAGTGAGGTGATGAGGGTGTTGAAATAGGTTTGTTTGGAGAGGTGAAGGGCAGTGTTGTATGTTCTAAGCATGAACTTATAATAGATGAAATCTTCGTATAGATTGGATTTTCTCCATAGACGTTCAGCACACCTGGAGCACCGCTGCAGGAAACGTGTTTGCAGGGTGTGCCAGGGTTGTCGCTGTCTTTGTCGTGTTGTTCTATGTATAGGAGGTGCAAAATCATCCAGGGCAGTTTGAAGTGTTTCATTGTAATGCTTCAGTGCAGAATCAGGACATGAGAGGGAGGAGATAGGGGCCAATGAAGACTGCAAGTTCATTGTAAGTTTCTGGGTGTTAATGGCCTGTATGTTTCTATAAGTATGGCCAGTGTGGGTGACCTGAGCAGCCTGGCAGTTCTTGATAGAGAATGAAAGAAGGTTGTGATCAGAGAGCGGGAGAGGGGAGTTTGTGAAATCATCCACTGCACAAAGCCGAGAAAAGACCAAGTCGAGGGAGTTTCCATCTTCATGCGTTGGAGAAGTAGTAAGCTGCGAAAGGCCAAACGAGGAGGTTAGAGATAAGAGGTGAGTAGCAGATGGGGAGAGGGGAAGAGCAATGGGGATGTTGAAATCGCCCATGATGAGGGTAGGGATGTCACAGGATAGAAAATGTGGAAGCCAAGTGTCAAAATGATCCAGGAACTGATGGGAGGGGCCGGGAGGATGATACTCTACCGCCACTCGCATGGAGAAGGGGGTGTAGCGTCTGACAGCATGGACCTCAAAAGAAGGGAAGACTAGTGAGGATACTTGAAGGATAACCTGAAAGGTACATTTTGGTGATAGAAGCAGACCAACGCCTCCACCTGCTCTTTTGTCTGATCTTGGGGTATGAGAGAAGTGTAATCCCCCATATGAAAGAGCAGCAGCAGCGGTAGTGTCTGACTGCTGGATCTGGTGCATTTTTGAGCCAGAAGATAGGTGCAAATTATAACAAAGAAACAGCAAAGCGTAAATCCTTAGCTGGAATCTCACAGACTGGCTAAAACCATCAATACAATGTCAGAACATCCAAATGAATATTTCACCAGCAGGAAACGCCAGCAGTGGACTGAATATAAAGCTGCACACAAAAGGTGATAGGATGACAAATTTAAACATCTTTGTTAAACTAAGCAGCCTGCAGCCAGAAAAGAAGGACCAAAACATCCAGAGGGGAGGAAGGTGTGTCTTCTGTGGCTCTGCAGGAAGAGAAGCTGACCACAGAAGACAAAGTCAAAGGATCGAATCCAGGAGCATGATAGATGATGTGCTGAAAAAACAATTATTTTAAGCTTGCTTAAAAATCATTTCACTTGTTTAAACAAATTGACTGCACTTCCATGTTTACAGAACAACATAATTTTTCTGCACGCATGGAACAGCATTGTCCTCGCCAGCACATATCCTGTTTACACAAGATGATGTGCTGCCGACAAAGTTGATTTTTTTAAGCAAGCTTAAAAATCCTATCACCTGTTTAGACAAGTTGACTGCATTCCTATGTGCACGGATCGACAGTTAACGCAATTTTTCTGTACGCATAGAACAGCATTGTTCTCGGCAGCTATGTTCTTGTTTGCATAGGATTATGTGCTGCCGAGGAACCATGATTTTTAAGCAAGCTTAAAAATCATTTCACCTGACCAATGAGCGCTTTGCTCATTCTTAAGGTGATTGGTGGCCTGTCTAAATAAGCGAAGAGACACAGCTTATGGGTTTATAATAGAGAACTGTAAGACGGCAGCATACTGGTATACAGAGTCCATCGGAAACTCATGCATAGGTCTATACACATACACACGTGTAGAGGAGTAGAGAAGAACGTCTACTCATAAACTCTATGTCATTCGCTTTACCCTATAATCAAATGGTCCAAATGAGCCCATCAGTGCGATATCTCCATAAAATAACCAAATGTCTCTCTACTACTACACAGATCATTGTCAAGGGAACTCGATTACTAAGCAACGGTTAGAGAAATGTTTAGTGTGGAATTATTCTGTAGTTAGACAAATGTTGTAACAGGTCAAAGCTTAGAAGACGACATATTACCAATCTGTAATAATGAAGGCAGTCCCCTCGTCATTACAGGAAGCAAGAAGGCGGCTGTCCGCAATAGATTAAATGGGATAGTGTCATTCACACTGCAGTATGGCACCACAACCGCATGCATATATACGTGTACAGTATGTGATTTTTGGTTAGGTTTTTGCTATGTAATCTGGCAGCAGCATGATGCAGGGGCTGAGACATTGATTCCAGTGATGTATCACTAAGGCTAGTTTCACACTAGCGTTTCCTGGAGCTGCGTCGGACTGCGCACGGCCGCCGCTAAGCTCCACCCATGGCTGCGCCTCCTCCTGTTAGCTCCACCTATGGGCATATGACGCTGCATGCGACCTGCATACCCTATCTTTAGCACTGGCCGTGCGCAGGTATTTGTTTGCCGGCACATGCATCTTTTTGACGGTGCGCCGAATGCACCAAAATGCACACGGTGCGTGATTATCACAGCAAAAAGAAGTAGGAAAAAGACCTAATGAGTATATGTACCCAATAAAAAATACTTTATTAGGTAAAAACACACAAAATACACAAATAGTAAAAACGGAGGCTTCTAAGCACACATGCAGAGGGACATAGGAATATGTAGGAGGTGAAAAGACATGAGAAATAAAGCATAAATATAGCATGACCCCCTGAGTATACTGTGATCAGTTGGATATAACTTTCCAAAACATATATAAATCAGAAGGGGAGCTATAGTAAAAAAAAAGTCGAGCTTACATACTTACAGGTCAACATCACCAGCTGCCTGCAGCGTTCCCACCGCCCCAGCGCAGAGGGATAGGTATAGTTTATAATGCATAGGCCGGCCAATGATTGAGCAAGATGGAGGAGGTGTGTCGGTCGCGTGCAACAAAGAAATGTGAGCGGTGTGTACTTGCGTACAATGCGGCGCATGCGCCGTTCAATTTTCCTATATTGAGAACGCACTGGCTTGCTGCCCTGTGACACGCAAGCGTTCCACCACCATCATGGAGACAACCCGTGAGCAGACATGTAAAAGCCGGTCACTCACTCAAACGTCTATGGTTAAACGAGCGCGCATGTGCACAGGGGTAAAATAGCACACCTCAAGTGAGTTTAGCCCATTAGTGTGATTGTTATATGGGTCCTTCGCTGATAATACCACATCAGTGATTAGCAGCTTTCTTTGTAGACTGTACAATGACAGAAACCTGCTAATCAGTGGTGAGAGTGTGCTTGGACTAGGAGACACCAGACATTTAGTCCTGTAGCGATATATTCCTACTAATAAAACAATAATTTTACTGAAACAGAAAAACCCAGCCCAGTAAGTGTCCCACCTCTGGAATGAGGGTCTCAACCCCTATAGCATGCTTCTGTAAGATAACATAGCAAAAACCTGTTTACAGATTTACTTTAATTTTAAGTAATAGCTTATATAACGATGTATTTTGAGTCAAGGTAACATAAAAGTGAACGCCAACTAGAACGTCAAGACATTGTATGTCCATAAGCTGTAAGCTGTGCAGACAGAGTGTCCATTGTGCCATAGTCACGAGGGTCAATGGTGATCATGTAAGGGTCGGCCAGGGAGGTAGTCGTGGCTGAGGTAAACGGTTCAGGCACACACTGGTCTTCCCTCACATAGACATGACAGTTCTCTGTCAGCATACCTGTTGCTCCATTCTTCTCACCTTCAAACCTTCAGGGCCTTCCCCAGGTGGCTGCGCATTTTTTCCAACTCTTTTGACAAAAAAAAAGGCACAGTCCAATTCCAAGAAACTTTACTCTTTTGTATTCTCAGTCCGTTCTATTCAGTTACAGCATTGACATCAGGTAACACAATTTGCCTTCTTCAGTTTCAATAGTTTCTCACTGTCACCTTCCAGAACATTCCCGGGTTGTCCCATCCCGGTCAGTATCACAGCATCCTTCCTGTCCAGCTTCACTATCTTTGGGAGTCCTCTGTCTGTTTCGCCCCATACAAAAGGGCATCTGCCCACGTAGCATGCTGCCTTATAATGAGCGATCTGTGCTGCCATTTTGCTGCCAACTGTCTCACTACCATCTGAAGTGTAGTGCTTGGTACTGCAATGTTCTGCACTGCTGTCATCTGTGGCCCTCAGGCCCTGAACGGCTGGAATCGTGTCCTTAAATGTTACAGGGCTACCTGCCCTATCAGGGCTACTAAGCCCATCGGACTAAAATGCCAGATGCTCCCTGGCTTAACCACAGTTAGCTCCTCCTACATTATCTATTTACATTCTGAACATAACTATATCCCCATCTTGTGGGCCTACTAGGGAACTACGCTTGCCCTACATAAATATGATAATAGCAATGCATACAGAGAATTATACAGTGGACATTAATCAACATTAATTATACATAACATAAATAAAAGACACGCATATCATGGCTTTAGACATCCCTTACATTCCTCCACCCTTTACCAATGGTCGTCCCGGACCATCTACCCAAAGACTTTATTAAGTACATATAATACTCCACGCAAGGAGAACAGCACAAAAGTCCTTTCTCTCTTAAAGGGTACCTGGCTCACAGTCCTCCAGGTTACCCATACAACATACAGTATTTATAAAATATGACCAGTCCGTGAGGTCAAAATTTCTTTAGGGGAGGCGTCCCCCTCCCTTTGTGTATGGCACTACCCTATATGCCACGTGCATGCTGCCTGGTCCTAGAACACAATCTATTGCTGCAGCTGCACCCAGTGCATTAGTCCAAAGACCCGTTATGTTCATTCAGGAGAGGTTCTGCTATCCAGCAGAAAGGGCGCAACACAACAAAAATGATATGAGCAAAACAACATCCAGTCCTGGCCATCTGGCCGTATTACTCCCCTTCTCTGGGGAGCAGTTCAAGGCTCCTTTTGCCCTCCGGGACGCAGAACAGTTCCACATCTCCTTTTTTCTATGGTGCAACTAGCACAACTTTTTCCCAGCTATGGTGTAACATTAATGGCACGTGTCTCATGCCGCATGGTCCCATTTTGGACTCCATGCCCGATTGCGAGCTGTCGCTTCTGCACCTGCAGGCGTCACTGGTTGCCAGGAGGTGGCAGAGGCAGAAGTGGCACAGGGCACTGAACGTTCCCCACTCGGGCCCGCATGCAGTTCTCTTTCCTTCTGTGTACAGAGGGTTACTGCCACCATGAAGTAACCCCTGGGACAGTCTTCTTTGTAAAGGGAGACCCAGTCTCCTTTCCCCCAGGGGTCTCCCAAAATTCACAGAGGCGGCGTTTACATAAATTTTGTCATTAGTCCCAACTTCTCTGATGAAGCCATACCCCCGGTCTGTGTTGGTGTGCACCAACTGTCCACGAGAGCGGCGCCCTGCCTAGGCACCTTCTCCATATTGCCTCAACTGCGCCCAAATTTCTTTTTCCGTTGTTTTTTTTATCTATAATGTCTGCAATCCACGCCAACTGCCCGGGAGTAGGAAAAGGGCCCAGCGTCTGGGGTATTAGGACGAGGTGCAGACAACTCATTAGGGACGGAATAAGGGGCAGCAGCCTCTGCAGTGGCAGACCGAAGCGGGATCCATCCATCCAGGGTCAGGGGTCGTGGTGCACTCACCCTCTCCTGCTGGCTTTTGCTGATTGCGCTCATTCCGGGCCCACTGTATTCTTCTGTGGCTGTGGCGGTGAACTCCGATGTTGCCTGGTAAAGGTCCATCTCATCCCCGTCTCAAGTTCCTCCGAGGTGGCCGCTACTTCCGGCTTTCCGGCCTCCAAGTCTGTGCGATATGGTTCCGGCTCCCGCCAAAGTAGTTCCGGCCCCTGCAGCTGTGGACGTCCCAACTCCAGCACTCCTGACGACTCTCGTTGACAACTCTCGACCGCTCTCCTCCGTGGACCACTCCAGCAGCCGCTGACTCTGATCCACCAATGTCAGAGGAAATTGGTGAGTCCAGTATTCGTTTGCAGCTTTTGCTGGCTGCTCGGCTCGGGTCCTCTTCGCCTGTTGCCGCCACCTCCACTCAACCCATTTTGCAGTTTTCCATAGTGGAGTGCGGGATCCTCATTCTTTTAGTCACCCACCAAGAGCAGGCTGGAGCTTGCTGACAGGTAGATTTTCACGCTCTTTCTAGGATACCAGGCCCACGAGAGGCGGAATCACAGTAGTTGTTTTCTTCTTTGGCGTCACTCACCGCCATCTTTATCACGGTATCTCCACATTGCAGCATGTCGATCCACATAAAATTTTCCAGAGTTTCAATAACATCTGAGATACGTGTCACTTTTCTCAAGTCTTCAGTCTCATCTTTTCTTTTCACATCAGTTTCATCTTTTCTTGTCACATCAGTGTCATCTTTTCCTGTCACATCAATTTAATCTTTTACAGCATTCCCACGCTGCATGACTTCAGCATCCTGCTGACTATGCCAAGTGTAAGGGCTGGCCAGGGCGATAGTCGTGGCTGAGGTAAATGGCTCAGGCATTCCCTGGTCTTCCCTCACATAGACATGACAGTTCTCTGTCAGCATACCTGTTGCTCCATTCTTCCCAACTTCAGGGTCTTCCCCAGGTGGCTGCGCATTTTTTCCAACTCTTTTTGCAAAAACGAAGACAAAGTCCAATTCCAACTTTAAACAAGAAACTTTACTCTTTTGTATTCTCAGTCCGTTCTCTTCAGTTACAGCATTGACATCAGGTAACACACAATTTGCCTTCTTAACTTTCCCTAGTTTCTCACTGTGACCTTCCAGAACATTCACAGGTTGTCCCATCCTGCTCAGCATCATAGCATCCTCCCTGTCCAGCTTCACCATCTTTGGGAGTTCCCCTGTCTGTTTTGCCCCAGAAAAAGGGCATCTGCCCATGTAGCAAGCTGCCTCAAAATGAGCGATCTGTGCTGCCGTACTGCTGCCAACTGTCTCACTACCATCTGACCTGTAATGCTCAGTACTGCAATGTTCTGCACTGTTGTCATCTGTGGCCTTCAGGCCCTAAATGGTTGGGCTCGTGTCCTTAAACGTTAGAGGGCTACCTGCCCTGTTAGTGCTACTAAGCCCAACTGACTAAAATGCCAGATGCTCCCTGGCTTAACCACAGTTAGCCCCTCCTACATTAACTATTCACATTCTGAACATAACTATATCCCCATATATTGGGCCTACTAGGGAACTGCGCTTGCCCTACATAAATACGATAATAGCAAAGCATACAGAGAATTATACGGTGGACATTAATCAACATTAAATACACATAACATAAATAAAAGGCATGTACAGTATATCATGGCTTTAGACATCCCTTATAATCGCACCCTACAGCATTGCGTTTTATTGGTGAAGGAACTGCATGGTCTTGTGGGAGTTAAGGGTTAACTGTGTTTAGTACAGTATGAACCTTAGTTGTTGTTTAATCAGTAAGCATCCAGGCAATGATTTTTGGAATGCCCTCCATCCTTTTGATTTGTGCATTTTAGTATGAAATATTGGATGAAATCATTCATTAAATTGCACCTGGCATTTTAAAATGAAACTTTTACCATATTCCGAACACAGTTTTAGGAGGGCTCATAATCATCTGCGTTTAAAACGGACGAGGGTGATCTGATTAAAAATTGAATTGCACTATGGCTAGTGCTAGTCAATGATTCCCTGATAATCTGCGATTTTTTGACTCAGTTAGGATTGGAGTGAGAAAAAAAATTGCAGCATTCTGCAAGTAGCCGCGTATATTGGACAAGTTGGCAATGCAAATCAATGGGTCATAAAAATCGCACGGCACATGGACCATGAGTGTGCCGTGCAATTTTTATGCACTGATCTCATAGGAAAACCAACAATTCATCAGCTGAGTACAGTAAATTCACAGCTCGAACCATCAGAATAGAATAGATATATAGATAGAATAAAAGAAAAAAATGGCATGAAGTTCATATTATTCTTAACCAGCTGGGGGCAGATCTTTATAGCCTGGGAAGGAGGTAATAAACGTTGAACTTTCCAGACTATTAATATCAGCTCACAGCTGTCTACTTAGGCTTTACTGGTTATTAACAAGGGGTCACCCCTGAAAAAAAATTGTGAGGTCCCCCTTATTATTAATAACCAGCAAAGGCTAGGCAGACAGCTACGGGCTGATGTTAAGAGCCAAGGAAGGGGCCAGGGATATTGGCCCCCTCACAGACTAAGATCATCCGCCCTCAGCCGCCCCAAAATTGGCGCATTCCATTAGATGCACCAATTCTGGCACTTAGCCTACGCTCTTTCCACTTGCCCTGGTGCGGTTGCATGTGGTGTAATAGTATTGGGGTTGATGTCAGCTTTCTAATGTCAGCTGACATCAAGCCCAAGGATTAGTCATGGAGAAGCATCTATAAGACATCCCCATTACAAACCCCATTGTCAAATGTAATAAAGACAAACACAGAGAAATGTCCTTTATTTGAAATAAAAACTCCCCTACTCTCTTTTAACCATTTATTAATTTTTAATATCAAAATAAAAATGAAAACACAAAGCAATCTTCACCTGTCGGCAGATAATCCCTATGTGTTTCTGTCCCACAAAAGAACTTCAGCTTTGCTACATCAGGATGGTTTGTTGAGCGGTGGCATGATGCGACTGCTCAGCAAGCCAGGCAAAACATAATGAGGCAGCAGAGAATGCTCCTGCACTGTCTAGCGCTGACGCGAGTAAGGTCACCGGAGTTCATAGCCGATGAACCCCGGTGACCTTATTGATGTCACCACTCAAAATGTGAGAAAATTCAGGACCCACTGAAGAGCAGACAGGCACAGAACAGCCATCTGCGATCCCTTGTCCCTCACTTTCCCTTGCAGCCAGTTTTAAATGCGATGTCTTGAAAAAAACATTGGATTTAAAAAGGACCGGTGAGTGCTACCGTTTTTTCTTTTCTTCAGTTTAAGAATAAACATATTTTTGATTTTTTTTATTTATGACAATATGTTGGCTTTGCAGTATGTGCAAGTTATTCTATGACCGCAGGTTCAAGTACCCTAAGGGAATTAGAAAGTAAATAAATAAATAAATAGGAAAATAAGTGATTTTAAAAATAAAAAAAATTACAAAATTCAAATTGCTCATATTTTGAGTTGAGTAATTAAAAATAAAGATATTTTAAAAAAGATATTTATATATGTAGCAGTACAATCTATCCAAATATTAAACAATACAGTAAATGTCTTTAATGATAAAAAAAAATTGAAATGCTACAGCTACCCTTTTTTGGTCGCCTCACTTCCTGAAAAAAAGATGCAATATAAAATGATCAAACTTCGTATGTATCCCAAAATGGTATCAGTAAAAACATCAACTTTGTACACAAGTCCTGATACAGTTCAATTTACGTAAGAATGAAAAAGTTTGGGGTCTAAGGGGTACTTCACACTAAGCGAGATCGCTAACGAGATCGCTGATGCGTCACAGATTTTGTGACGCATCAGCAATCTTGCCAGCGATATCGCTGTGTGTGGCACGCATCAGCGACCGGCCTCTCCTGCCGGGTATCGCTGATCATGTAGGAATGTCATGGGCCATTTTTTGATCGTTGGTCTCCCGCTGGCCAGCAGTGGGAGACCAATGATCAGCTACCTCCCAGCACTGTAAGCAGACGCTGGAAGCTGGTATCCAAGGTAAATAGCGGGTAACTAAGCGAGTATTGAGCAATCAACAGAATCAAAAGTTCTGACATGCACTGCTAATTGGGTGTAATTGACTAATTTAATGAAAGGGAGTGTTTTAATTGATAGCAGTACGGAGTTCAATAAGTGAGATCATTCAATCTGTGAACAGACATGTGTCAATTATGGCCCTTATTTAAAGGAGGGCAGCAAATATTGTACCTGCTGGTTTTAGCCCTTGCTCAGTGATTTAAATGGGTCGTTCCAGATGTAGGGTGTCAGCCCTTGCTAGGCACTGAATGACACAGTGACTTTAAGAGACTGATTATCAGAAGCCAGGTAGTAAGTTAGAATAGAGTAGCTTGCAAAACTTGTTTATACTGTTTGTATTGAACTTAGCATTGCCGTAGCTGAAGTGCAGCGTATGTGACACATTCCAGCTATCTCTTCTTGTATCTATTATTGCTGTTATTATTACAATAGCCATTAGTCTTATTTTCCGGCATATAATCCTCTGTTTTTCAATAAAGCCAGTGTTTTGCTTCTGCCTCCTCATCTACTGTACCGTATGTGAGTCTTGCCCGGTGGTGCTGTTCAGGCACCGCTGCACAGACTTTGTACCGAAGGAGAAATAACTTTGATCAAGAAGTTGATTGAAGAGGAAAAAACATGTAAAGAAGTGCAGAAATTAATTGGCTGCTCAGCTAAAAAGATTTCCAATGCTTTAAAATGGCAAACAGACCAGAAACTTGTGTTAGAAAAATAAATGCTACCATCCGTATAGATCATAAAATCACAAGAATGGTGAAGAAACATCCAATGATCACCTCCAGGAGGATTGAAGAAAATCTTCAGTTACCTGTGAGTCCTGCAACCATCAGAGGATGCCTTCTTGAAGCCAACTGAGTTTCAAGAAACCCTCATAAAGTACCATTGCTGGTACTGGTGTTAGCCAGTCGAAAAAAGTATGCTCTCAGTGGGAAAAGCAAGAAAATCTTGTAGTTATGATACCTTTTAATGGCTAACAAAAATATAATAAATGATGTTACAAAACAAGCTTTCGAGACTTCTTAGTTCCCTTCCTCAGGCATGGTATAACGAAGTTTCTGAAGAAAGACAAATATATGCACAAGCAAGAAAGAAGAGACGTGCTACCGTGCCTCTTTTTTTGTATGTTTGTGCATATATTTGGGTTTCTTCAGAAACTTCGTTATACCATGCCTGAGGAAGGGACCCAAGAAGTCTCGAAAGCTTGATTTGTAACAGCATTTATTTTATTTTTGATAGCCATGAAAAGGTATCTTACTACAAGATTATCTTGTTTTTCCCACTGAGAGTTTGCCAACGAACACATTGACTGGCCTAAAGGGAAGTGGCACAACAATCTATGGGCAGATAAGAGCAAGATGGTTCTTATTGGGTCTAAAAGTCACAGTTTGTGAGATCACCCATGACCACTAAAATCAAGCCACAGTACACTGTGAAGGCTGTAAAACATGGAGGGGCAGGTATAATGGTTTGGGGATGTTTCTCATTCTATGGGGTGGGGTTGGGCGCACCAACCGCATACCATACACCATGGAGCAGTTTGAATAGATTAAAACACTGGAAGAAGTCATGTTGCCTTATGCTGAAGAAGAAATGCCATTGAAATGTGTGTTTCTGCAGGACAACGACACCAAACAAACCAGTAAGTGGGCAACATCCTGGCTCCAGACCAACAAGATTAATGTTATGAAGTGGCCAGCCCAATCCCCAGACCTCAATCCGATTGAGACCTTGTGGAGTGACTTAAAAAATGCTGTTTTTCATACAAAATCTAAGGATGCAAAAGAACTGGAGAATGTAGTCCAGTCAGCTTAGGCTGGAATATCTGTTCGAAGGTGTCAGACTTTAGTCGACTCCATGCCACACAGATGTAAAGGAGTTATCAGAAAAAAAAGTTACAAATCTAAATATTAGTTCAGTGACTAAGGGTCCCGTTACATTTAGCGATGCACCAGCAATCCCGACAACGATACGACCCGGTCAGGATCGCTGGTGCATTGCTAAATGGTCGCTAGTGAGCTGCCAAACAGGCAGATCTCACAGTGATGCAGCGATGCTCAGCGATCGTTACTTACCTGTCAAACGCAGCAATGATGAAGACTTCCTCCCGTGTCCACGTGTCGCTCGTCGGCGCCAGCAGGAAGCCGACGATGAGAAATGGACTAGGACGATCTAGTGCGATCAGCGATATCCAGCGGGGGAGCCGGTCGGAGGTAAGTATCACATGTAGCGAGATCGCTAGCAATATCGCTGTTGCGTCACAAAATCGGTGCTGCACTGCTGTGTAAAAGGTCCTTAACAGAAAAAGGAAATCTGGAAGCTAATTTCAGTTTATACTTTAATTATTCGAGTTTCTAAATGAAAATGCAAAAGCTGCTATTTTTTGAACAGCCTATTATTCCTTTTTCTTCTTTTTCAGTTTAAAAATGAATATTTTGTTCATCTTTTCATTAGGAATGTGCAGTTCACCCAGTTCCTTTGTGCATATAGATGCTATTATGAGGATTGAGCTTTTTCTCAGTTGTTTTAAACACACTGCTATTATTTTGCACATAACTTTAGCTTTGCTACCATTTCATGTCCTCCCACCTTTGTCCATTCTTTTAGAGGATCCCTATTCCACTTAATCTAACTAGTAAACTTTAGGTTTTTTTGCCATTATTGAGCTCCCAACCTATCACATCTCCATCAGGAAATTCTCCTGCCATGTCTTCTTCTGTCACCAGACGCCGCCGTGTTCATTCTACAGGTGGCACAGGTGGTAAAAGAGATGTTTGGACCAGAATGTCTGGACAACACAGGGTCTGTCCAGTCATTTAGATTAGCGTAGCTGCGACCAGCTGTGCCGTCCGGTATGGCAGTATAAATGTGTGTGCTGTCCAGATGTAGTTATCAGCTTACTGCTCCAGCCTATTGGGGAGCACACCCTACTTAACCTTCCAACTTACTACTTGAAGCTGCCAGACATAGTTTTTTCTTCTCTGGTTTTGTCCTGTCTGTTTAGCTCCTTATTGTATTATTGTTACTTGTTTTGACCCCAGCTTGTATTTCTGACGATTCTTATGTATTCTGATTTTGTACTTTTCCTTTCCTCTTGGTTCTGACCACTTCTGCCAGCCTTTACCACCTATTAACAGTTTATTCCATGGCCCCAGCTCAGGGGCCCCTGTTTAAGTCTGAATCCCTGTACAGGTGTTAAAGATTGAAGCCCAGGGCAACCTTTGTCCATGGTAGCCATTTTAGAGCTGTCAGTTGACCATTGACAGAATGCCTTAACGGAACCTCAACAGGTCATGTCCAAAAATGGACAAATACAGATCGCATTTTCATAATGTTTCAGTTGTAGATTAAATTCTCAAGTATAAAAGAATTTGTAGGTGGACCTCTTCTAAACAAGACCTACCCAAGTCAACCACCCTAAACATGGCACAACTTGAGAATATCCCAGAGAAACAAAAATCTGTGGCAATGTATGGTGTATTTGCTCTAATTTTATATGAATATTGAAAATATAAGCAGCTAGCAATATTCAAGACCAGGTTCTAAGAAAATCATGGTCTTTAATAAAACGAGGTATACAATTTTAGCCCCAGTGAGCTAGACATGTTGGTGAAAAATGTTTTCAGGATATCAAATAAAAATCCCCCCCCCCCCAAAAAAAATGGTGATGGACTTACTCGTTATAGGTACAATATCAACACAAGAAATGAGCATCGGTCACTGTGTGAAATGGATTTTAATGGTCGATGAGCTACACAAGCCTAAGGTCATCATGCCCAGTGCCAAGCAAGATCCTGCTGAACACTTTCGAGACCTACAGAAATGCTGATCGTACACGAGCCGTTATTGTCGAAAATTAGTGTCAGACCTCACAAATGCTTTTCTGAATGAATGGATTCCAAAATATTGTAGAAAGTCTTCCTAGAAGAAGCTATTATAGCCACCTAAGTGTCAAACTCAATAACATCCAAAGTTCTGAAATAAGATCTCCAGAAATCCCCTACCACAAAAGTGGTCAAGCGTCCACTTATTTTTGGCTTTATGGTGAATTAAGGTATAATCATTTTCTATTTTTCCAGTCTGTGTAAAGTAGCATTCATCTCTTGAAGAACAAGCACCCATAGCATCACTAGTACAGATGGGTCATGGCTTTTTAGACAAATGGCAAGCTTCAGCTCTTGTTTAATTAAAGAGAATTTGCCAGAGAACTAGGTAATGAGCGACTGATTGCACCATTTGTCTAGAAGAGCAATGCTCCATCTGTAGCGGAATGAAATCAACACTGTTATGGAAGCTTTGACACATGAAGCAGCCATACTGACGACGGGGAACACTGTCATTGTTATTTTTTGGGGAAAGTATGATGCATTTGTATAGCTCGGGATCAGGACATACGTATATTTTACTGATACTTCCTTCACCTGTGGAGGGTATACGGGAGATCTGGAGCTGGCCACATATTAGTGATACTTTAGCTTAGGTTGTAGGATTAGTTCATATTTTCATCGAAGGGGATAGATGTTCCTCACACCTAGTCGGGCTCACCAGCTGGTGTTTTCATACACATGCAGGCATCAGCTGGGACCTACACATCAGCCAAAGTTGGAATGCAAATCCTATTCCGCTGTAAATGGATGCAGATGCCTGCAGCTTAAAAAGATATTGGAAAACCAAATAGTCATTCAGTTGTCAAGAGACCTCTTCCTTGAGTTCTTGGCAATATCCCTGTCTCCTGTGCTTGGCTTAATGTCATTTTTTTCCTTGTTTTTCTATTTTTTATTTATTGCTTGAACTTTGGCTTGAGCATTTTTGATCATTTCTTTGCATTTCCATTTTATTGGCTTTGGCTTACTTCTAGACTGAGTAATAGACCGGTGATCACGGCACATGATATTTTTACTACTTAGAATTAATATTTTTGGAATATTTAATCTGTGTGTGTCCAGCTCAAAAATGGTGTCTCTGACATCATCAAGTTTCTTAGCATAATTAAAAGGCATTATGTCACCAGAGCAGTATGATAATTTAGAGACGGTACGGCGGGGTTATGCAGAGCTCAGCATTCAGAGAGAACTGTTAGATCTTCGGCAGATAAATCAAAACTGCAGCGAACAGCCCAGGAAAAAACAAATCACTGGAATCAGGGTCTCTGCTTCTATGGAAATAAAAATTTGTGACAGATTCCCTTTAATGTACTCATTTATTAGGCATTTTTTTGCATAAGCATTGGTGGTAAATAAAGACTTATAGGGAATGTTCATGAAAGATTTTCATAGATACCCAACGCTAGAGTTAAGCGACTTTGGTCGGATCGTGTTTCATGAAACAAAATTTGTTTCAGATGAAACTGGTCCGACTAGGGCAAAAAAAGTTCGAGTTTCGTCCGAAACCCGACCCTATTCATCCACTCAATGCCGACTTTTATTCCCCATTGGCTTGCATTGGGGTCGGGTTTCGGACGAAACTCCGACTTTTTTTGCCCTAGTTGGACCAGTTTCATCTGAAACAAATTTTGTTTCATGAAACCCGATCCGACCAAAGTCGCTCCAGTCTACCCAGCGCTATAGAAAGATTAAACCGGTTGTATAGTTTTAGAAAAGCATGCCCGCTTTCTTTCAGAAATGCAACTGTTCACAGTTACTGCATCTCTGTTCCATTCATTTCAATAGAGCAGAGCTGCCATAACGGACACAACTCGTGGAGAGAGATTGAGCTGTTTGTGGAAGAAAGCAGTCATGCATTATAACCATGGACAACCTCTATAAAGGGGTTATTCGAGCTTATCAAGAAAGTCTGCAGACATGTGAATACTCACACAATCTGCTCTAAGGATTCTCCGGTGCTGATGGCGAGACATGTGCATACTCCCGGCCACATTCCGACTAGACATGAGCAGCCTCGCTGCGTGCAATGTGAGGATTCACAATTCTGCAGTCACCAAGAGAAGAGGACAAAACGCGCGTCGGGGTGAGGGACTTGGCATTCGCTCCACACACGTCAGTGAGCTAGGTGAGATTGGTTTCGTGCGATCTCTGTTCATTTCACATGTGGACTATTTGCTATGCACCATTGTTTAGTGTCATATAGAAGCTATGGCATTAGCCGGACTATAAATACTTCATCTTGTTTGAAGCGCATTTAATAGTGCTTAGTGTCTGGGTTATAATATTTACTGCAGAAACTCTTTATTAATCTCTACCTGTTGCTCACATATGATAATAATAATCTTTATTTTTATATAGCGCTAACATATTCCACAGCGCTTTACAGTTTGCACAGATCATCATCACTGTCCCTGAAGGGGCTCACAATCTAAATTCCCTATCAGTATGTCTTTGGAATGTGGGAGGAAACCGGAGTACCCAGAGGAAACCCACGCAAACACCGGAGAACATACAAGCTCCTTGCAGATGTTGTCCTTGGTGGGATTCGAACCCAGGACTGCAGCGCTGCAAGGCTATCCACTGAGCCACCGTGCTGCCCATATGATGTGTTTCAAGGAGTGACTAGCTATTTTGGTGTCCCACAATGGAGGTTACCTTGTTTGTATATTAGGTGTTTTAATTGTTTGCATAATAAAAATCACTTTTTAATAGTTTTTTGTATCTGTGCCTTTTTCTGTTTACCTGCTTAGGCAATTATGGAGTAACAGATGGGTTGTATATTGTTGCATATGGCACATTTAATTGTAATTTGGATCATATATTGATTATAACACCTAGAGTGACTGCAGACTTTTGTGATAACCCCTTTAATAATTTGTATGCTTTTTACTCTTGTTGTTACACTCTTGGTATGGAAACTTCTCAAAACTCAGACCGCCTGCACCTGGAGCTGGCACCGGAGAATACTCATAGCGTGCAGCGTGCGTGATGTGAAAATATACAAGTCTGTAGTCACTATAGGCCGGACAACCCCTTTTATGTATGTAGTTCGGAAGTTCACCCAACTTTTATAGTATGATATAGTCCAAAAAAATGAAACTCATGGGCATTACACAAAAAGAAAAGATAGGAAGAAAGTGTAGCTACCGTTACCGCTCCTATAATTAGTAGTCATAGCTTGCTACACAGTATTTGATATGACTTGGGCTAATGAGATGTCCCTAAAATTTGTGCGTTTCAGGGTGCTCGTGCATCGCCTCGTCAGTAACGGGCTGTTCCTAAACCTAAACACAGTAATCTGCTGCAGAGTGAAAGCCTGACGGACATATTACGATATACATAGCCCTTCAGCTTTGTAAGTACATTATTCATCTCAGTAGTGTACAGCCTTCCATGTGTATTAATGTCAAATGGGGAATTACTGTTTTTTCCAAATGCTACAAAAAAAAGGAAACACAAAGCACAAAATTTTAAGTAGGCCTGACTCCGACATTGAGCCATTTCTGCCCACGAGATTCTTCTGATGGTGCATGTGTCAGTAATATCTTATTTGCTAAGGCATAACAGAAGTAAGATTCTGAGGTTAATGTCCTCAGTGTGTTAAGCACAGTTCAATGTCATAGCACTTAGTGATAAGAGACATAAGCAGTTATAATTAAAGGGGTTGTCCACTAGTAGGACGGCCTCTTCTTGATCAAAATGTTTGTCCCCCATAAAATAATAAAGCCTATACTCCATTCCCATGCCAGCGCCGTTCCCACAAAGTCGTTAATCACTCTCTCCATGGCTCTTGTGACACGTCACTGTCCCTCCTTCAGACAAATCGAGCATGAAGAGCAAGTTTGGGCTGCAGCTGATCTCAGACTTCCTCTTCCTGTTCAAATCAACAGTGTGTGGGGACAGTGACGCCAGCACTGATTGGATGCCGGTGTCATGTGTCACAACACAGCACAAGAACCCTGGGGAAAGCGAGTGCCAACACGGAGAGAATGGCACCAGCACAGGAGGTGAGTGTAACCTTTATTATTTTATGGGGGCCAAACAAGGGGTATGAGAAGAGGTTGTCATAGCAGTGGACAACTTCTTTAAGTTTCCATTGTAGCATGCGTTTTTTTTGCATTTGGCCATTTGATTCTACCTTTTGTGGTGGTCACATGATCATATTTTCAATTGGTGCTATTGGGTGATTATGTTTCAATGTAATCAGCTTCCACTTTCATATCTGAATATTGACAACTCTACTGGAATGTCTTGTAGGATCTTAGAAAAAGAGGTGACCTTCCAGATCACCAGAAGACCGGGCAAATCACAGTGGAATTAGAGAGCATTTAGCAAACTTTCCAAAAGGGTTATCTTTGATCTCAGAGCTGGTATCCAACAAGTACTGGATCTTCACAAGAAGTGTGAGAATATAGAAACAACATTTCTGTGGTGCATTTTGCACTTTAGAATTCCCTGATCTACTGGGTCAAAAATTTGACCAGTATTGATAACAGTCTTTATTTTTTAGTCTCATTTTTTATAACCCAGAGACATTTAGTAAAGATATGTGTCTCAAGAACTGGGGTGTCATTCTGTAAACACTCCGGTTACAACCTCTAGTATTCAGAAGAAGTAGGAATCGGAAATACAGTACTTGTCCACTTCCACAGGTACTCACTGAGTGACTCTTCTAGGTGGTATTTGAACCGGTTGGTAGACCCCAGGTTGGCTGAGAGGACTGAGCTAATGTCATGTTTGCTGTACTGATTTTTCATCTTCATCCAAGTACCTGTACGAAAAATATTCTTACCAACTTTCTAACAACTTTTGGGAGTCTAAAAAAAAGGGAGGCCTCCCGGACTTTAGAAGAGTTGGCAAATCTCATGGTGAACCCCACTGAAAACAGTGCTTGTCCAACCATTTCCACTGCCATGATGGGGAGTCTATTCAAGGGGCAAGAACATGGCAGTGTCCTACCAGAAAGGAGGCATATATAATGTGAATATAAATTTGGAGGTATGCATCATGAGGCATAATCCCCCACATTCCTGAAAACACTTTAGATAGACTATGTATGACTATATATCTCCACATTGACATACAGGTTTGTCCTTAAAGGATCCTGGACACAATTAATAGTCTCCTCTTATTCTCATTAGAGATACCCTTTGAGGGGAGAACAGAGTAATACCCAAAGGAGTTTCCACTTATGAGCCCTTGGCAAAACTTGCAGCACTAGCAGCATGAGCAGACTAGATCTGGGTGGAATTGCATTTTTAAACGCTGCCTGTAAAAATTCACAGCACTCACCCACAGAGATAATTCCGAATTTACCTCCTTAATTTATTATATTTACATCAAAACAGTTAAACGGATGTGACCATCCAAGGGTTTATCTCTGCGAGTGAATGCTCGAGATCTCCTCACTGCTTACTTGCTTATTTATACTTTCCTTTTTATTCACCCTGAATCCATGAAAAAAATATAATCTTCAACAAGGACTAAAAAAGGCTGAGGTCACATCTGTGCTGTGAATTCTGGTTTTGTCCAAGTGGCAGAAATCCAAAATTGATTTGTCAAATGGTGGACACCAAAAGCACTCAACAAACTTCAGTGACTCAAAATGGGGTCCATCAAGTTCCGTCATGGTGTCTGTTGTTCGTCAAGTTTTTCCTTTCAAATATGACAAAGCCTGCGATAAAAGATCTTGATGCAGACTCAGACACATCTGTGAACAGAGCACAAGGTGGTCTTCTATGCTGGTGTTGTATTTATGAATCAGGGAACTTATGCCTAGCTGCAGGGTGAGGTGCCCATATGTGTACATGCATATTAGGTGGGGTTATTGACCAAGACTGCTCCACCTTTATACAGATTTTTTCACCCATTTTTTGGTTATATAAACAAGTCATAAATACCACAGAGACAATCTCTACCCTTATATGGGGCCATTAAGGGGAAGCCAAATTATTTTTGACATCTAGCCCTTTCCAATGGGTTATATGAAACATTTTCAAAGGCTGTGCAATATCAGCAAAAAAGAAAAAGATATTAATACTCAAGACCTTAAAGGTGTTTGGTTTAGAAAAAAAAAATCATCTCTTAATGTATCAAACACAACGTCTTCTAACTCAGGCGAGTTTTTCCAGCAGAAGGCACTTCAGGAAGCTCTGTTTTTTATTTTGCTGAAGCATCTTTTGTGTACCGTAATTTTTTTGGTGGTTTCATGGGTGTTTTTCCGATGGTTTTGGTCACAGGGCATGTTTTGGAGGGTGTTCTCATGGTTTATATTTTCATAGGGTTCTATGCGTGTTCTATAATCTCACTGTTTTTACAGTAAAGAAATTGGATCTGCGATTGCGATTAAACCTTCCCTCTCTCCTCTAGACTAAAGGGATGCCCCCTTGTCACCACGGGAGACTTAGGTGTAAAAATATCATTGGAGAGATCTTTATATTGCTCCTTCATATATTTTTCCGTTGTAGTAAGATCATCACTAAGCCTTCGTTTTTCCAAAGTAAGTAACGTCAAGTTTTAGAAAGCATCTTGGTGCCTGCAGTTCACCCATTCCCTTAATAACCTTCATTGCTGTTCTGTTCACCAGCTAAACTTCAACTATATCTTCAATTATATAAGTATTCAATTGCTCTCCTGTGTGTTGATTTACCCTGCAGAGTTTAGTATCATCTAAAATTATTGAAATTCTACTCTGCATGTGCTTTACAATGTTATTAAAAAAAATGTTAAAAAGTAGAGGGCCCAATACAGACCACTGTGGCTTATATACCAACCTTTTATGTGGCACTTTATCAAATGCATTTGAAAAGTCCATATAAACAACATCCACTATGTTTCCCTAGTCCAGTTGGGAACTTACCTCCTAACAGAAATTTATCAGATTAGTTTAACAGGACAAATTCCTCTTAAAACCATGTTTATACTGGAACATGAGGTTATTCTTATTGAAATACTCCAGGATAGCGTCGCTTAGGAAACTCTTAAGGATTTTGCCCACAGTAGAGATTAAATTTACCAGTCTATAATTTCCGGACTCAGATTTTGTCCTCTTATTCAATATTGGCAGCACATTTGCTATGCATCAGTCATGTGGAACAGACCCTGTTATGGAATCCTTGAAAACTGAAAATGATGGTCTGTCCATCATGTTACTTAATTCCTGTAGTACTCAAGGAGGTATGTCATCAAGGCTTGGTGATGTCTACTTTAGTGATTTTGAGGCATCGCCATACTTCCTGTTGGGTAAGCAGGTGACATTTAGTGGAGGATTTCTAGTAGTCCTTGATCATACCGTTTGTCATGGGATTTTCTTTTGTAAATGCTGTAGACAAAAAGGCATTAAGCAGATTGGATTTTCCCTCATCCTTGAGTTTCTTACTGTTTAGGTAGTTGAAGAATTTTATTGAATTTTTTTATCTTTGCTTCAATCTTTGCTGCCTTGATTTGATTTTTTAGGGTATGTTTCCACGCTGCGTACTTGCAGTGCATTGGACACAGCGGAAACCCCCCTCCGCCCAAAGCGCCGCCCCCTGTTGTACGCGCGGTGATACCACGTGTTCATTGAACACATGCGGAATCACCACACCCTATCCATAGACATTTGTTGGGAATCTTTCTCAGGCAAAACTAACAGGTCAAGGAAATTCTTATCCTCTCTTGCTGACAACTTTATCTTCCAAAAGGTAGGGGAGAAAACAAGGGGATCTGCTACCTTGGATCAAATCCTTTAAACAGGGAGGAAATGGTTGAGGAGGTAAAAGTGGCTGGGACCCTAGGAGGTAGAGACCATGCTAATTTAGAATTTTGGATAACTAGAGGAGGAAGACCTGTGAAGACTCAGACGTCAAGGTTAGATTTCAGAAAGGCTGATTTTAAGGGATTCAGAAAGAGAATTGGAGGGATCCAATGGCTGGATATCCTTAAAGACAAAAATGTCCAGGGAGGATGGGAAATCTTGAAAAATGAAATTCTCAATGCACAATTGTTAACAATTCCGAAAAGAGGGAAGAATAGGAAGCATTTAAGGAAGCCAGGATGGATGAACACAGAACTTAAGCACATGCTAAAAAGGAAGAAAGAAATGTTTAAAAAATGGAAAGAGGGTGGCATATCTAAAGAAGAATATAATGCTGTCTGCAGAACTTGCAGGGCCCAAATCAGGTTGTTATCTAAAGCTGAATTGAGGCTTGCAAGAGACGTCAAAAGCAATAAAAAAGGATTTTGGGGATATGTCAAAAGTAAAAGAAAAGTCAAAGATGCTATTGGATTTTTACAAGATGAAAATGATGAAATGGTAAGACAGGATGTTGAGAAGGCCGAACTTTTAAATTCCAATTTTGCATCTGTTTTCTCTCAGAAAGGAAATGTAACATCAACTGTTCTTCACTGTCCTATTAAGGGAATAGAAGACTCCAGGATATCTATAAACAGATAGATAGTGAGGAAACACTTAGCTAACCTAAATGAATTCAAGTCTCCAGGTCCAGATGAATTACACCCCAGAGTACTGAAAGAGATAGCAGAAGAAATTTTTGAACCCCTCTCCATAATCTTTGAAAATTCTTGGAGAACAGGAGAAGTCCCAGAAGACTGGAGAAGAGCAAATGTTGTTCCTATCTTCAAAAAGGGGAAGAAGGTGGACCCAGGCAACTATAGGCCGGTGAGTCTGACTTCTATACCAGGAAAGATCTCTGAACAAATTATTAAACAACATGTATGTAAGTACCTGGATAAGAATGAAGTGATTTAACAGAGTCAGCATGGGTGTTAGGCATCGGATTCCTGACTCTGCACAGCAGCAATCCAGAGCCAGACATCCAGCGGTCTCCCATTCTCCTCCGACCGCTCCGGGTGCTGCTCAGCAATCACGGCGAGCCAGGCATGCTGCTCAGACTTGCTCTGACAGACTGGATGTTGCTGCTACCTCTGGTGCAGCAATGGTAGCGCAACCTGTTCTGCAGGGAACCGCTCCAGAGGCTGTCCTTGTGCCGTGCTACTGGGCATGCCCGCAAGGTGACCTCTCACTGGAGAGCAGGGGTCACATGTTCAGGTCCTGCATCGGATCTGATTGGTCCTTTCCATGGTACTGGAAGGTCCTGGAAGAGCATGGCTATAAAAAGCCCGCATGGCGGCTCGGCCATGCGCTAGTGTAGCATATTATGCTGTGTGTGTGTATGGTGATGGATGCATGGACTGGTGACTGACCTATTTAGAAACCCCTTCCCTCTGATAATACGAGTGTTGACCGAGTGTTGGTTAGTCAGCTCCAGATTGTGGCAAGCTACACGCCACTGTGCCTTCTGCACTGCACACTAGCGTCCGACGGTGCCCGGCCTTCCGGCGCCGTCGTCCTGCAGCTTTGGTTATTGCCGTGCTGTGGTAGCAGCGTCCATTGGTGGTTGCGGCTGCAATGCCACCCGCTGGGCTTCCTGTGAAGCTAACAGCACCAGCGTCTTTATATTAGTTACTGCCAAGCGACTCTGTGTCTGAACAGAGCCGCTCTTAGCATTCGGGTGACGTTAACCCGAGCGCAGTACTTCACCTTTTGGTGCATCTGCCATTGTCCAGAAGCGGTAATACCATCTACTGCACGGTGGACCCCGGGCGGCGAACTGTTATGATTGAGTCACCGAGGAGGAAAAAACAAAACACAAGCTCAGCCCAGAAAAACAGAGAGGTTGGAAACTAGCGGATTGCAGACCCCTAATCCTATCACACAACTAGCAGTAGCCGTGGAGTGTTCCTACGGTGATCCTAGACACCTCGTCACAGCCGGAGATCTACATAAGCCTAAAGAGAGAAAAGGGAAAAACTGACTGCCCAAGAGCAGACCCCAAAGCAATAGGCAGCCCCCATCATATAATGACGGTGAAGCAAGATGAAAACACTGACACAGATAGAAAGATAGGTTGAGCAAACGATGGGGCCCAAGCTAACTAAAAAGGACAGGATAGAAAAGCTGCTGTCTGCAATCCGAGAAAACCCTGCTAAAAATATTACCAACACAACTAGACTTCAAACCCTATATCAGCACTCAGAATATTCTGGAAGCAGAGCAAAAGAGAACACTGATCAAGGAAAAAGAATCCAGCACACCCCCGGCCGGGGATGGCTGAACTCCAAAAAACATGGTAAACAAAACCAAAACTAATAAGTTCAATAGCAGAGCAAAAACTTATCTTTGGGAAGCAGGAATCAGACTGGTCTCCAAGAATCCAGCAGAGAAATCACCAGCGAAGGGTGTCAGCTGCCTTATATCCAGTAAGGAGTTCCCGTTACCCAGTCACCATCCACCTGATCAGGTGTTTGGTAATCAGCCTCACTACCTTCCTTCACCAGAAGAGGGAGATCCTCGGACACAAAAGATGAATGAACAGATGAGCTCACAACAGCAAACGCACCTTCTATTATTTTTATCTGGTGCGTTCCGCCGACCCTAATAATGGGTTTGTAACTAATAAGTCATGTCAGACTAACTTAATTTCCTTCTATGACGGAATCACTGATTGGGTGGATAAGGGAAATGCTATAGATATAGTATATCTTGACTTCAGCAAAGCATTTGACAAAGTATCTCACACAATCCTTATTGAAAAAATGACTAGGTATGGAATGGACAAGGCAACTGTTAGGTGGGTTCATAACTGGCTTAGTGATCGGACCCAAAGTGTAGTCGTAAAAGGCTGCACATCCAGTTGGAAGAATGTCTCAAGTGGGGTACCACAGGGCTCTGTCCTGTGCCCTGTATTGTTCAACATCTTTATCAACGATTTAGATGAAGGAATTGAGGGTAAACTGATTAAATTTGCTGATGACACAAAGCTAGGAGGGATAGCTAATACTAGAGAAGAGAAAGAGAGGATTCAAAAAGATATAAATAAACTGGAGCAGTGGGTAGCAACTAGCAGAATGGTTTTTAACAGGGAAGAATGCAAAGTACTACATCTAGGCAATAAAAATGAAAAAGCATATACAGAATGGGAGGAATAGGGTTAAGCAACAGCACATGTGAAAAAGACTTGGGTATACTAATAGATCACAAACTGAATATGAGTCAACAGTGTGATGCAGCAGCAAAAAAGGCAAATGCAATTCTAGGATGTATTAACAGAAGCATACAGTCTAGATCACGTGAAGTCATTATTTCCCTCTACTCCTCTTTGGTCAGATCTCATCTGGAATACTGTGTCCAGTTTTAGGTGCCACATTTTAAAAAGACATCAACAAACTGGAGCAAGTTCAGAAAAGAGCGACCAGAATGTGACCGGTCTGCAAACCCTATCTTATGAGGAAAGGTTGCATGATTTGGGAATGTTTAGCTTGCAAAAGAGAAGACTGAGAGGAGACTTAATAGCTGTCTACAAATATCTAAAGGGCTGTCACATTGTAGAAGGATCATCTTTATTCTCATTTGCACAAGGAAAGACTAGAAGCAATGGGATGAAACTGAATGGGAGGAGACACAGATTAGATATTAGAAAAAAACTTTTTGACAGTTAGAGTGATCAATGAGTGGAACAGGCTGCCACGAGAAGTGGTGGTGAGTTCTACTTCAATGGAAGTCTTCAAACAGAGGCTGGACAGACATCTGTCTGGGATGATTTAGCGAATCCTGGTTTGAGCAGGTGGTTGCACCAGATGGCCCAGGAGGTCCCTTCCAACTCTCCGATTCTATGGGTTATTTATCTTGCGTGGACAGAGCGTTTCTGCAAGATAAATAGACATGCTGCGGTCTGGAAAGACGTGCCGCATGTCCTTAATTTTGGGTGTGTCACCCGCGTCCCTGCACACATAGTGGAGACGGGATTTCATAAAATCCCCTTCACTATGCTGTAACATCTGAACGCTGCAGATTGAACGCTGCGGCTGTACGCAGCATTCAATCCGCTGCAAATCCTGATGTATTTTGCCGTGTGGAAACATACCCTTACACAATTTTTTTTCTATAATTATTTAATGCCTTGTCACTCCTCTCTTGGTTTAATGCCCTAAACATTTAATTTTTTACATTTATTGCACCCCTTACAACTCTATTTAGCCCTAGTAGTTTACTCTTATTCCTTGCCTGCTTATTTCCATAGTGTATATATTGTGCACAGTCATAGCTTTCAACAGTCCCGGATTCAGCAGCACTGTCCTGGCAAGTCAGGACTTTGTCCTGACTTCTAATACTCAACTCTCTCTCAGATATCATCTTTGCCCCATGGCTCCCCTTCTCCTCTGTGGTCAAGGCCGCATCTCTCTGCTTTGACATAAATTAGATAAACTATTCCTTTCTTCTCTTGTGATCTGGTCTCCCCGAGAATCTCACTCAAGATCTTATGTTTATAGGCAGCAGCTCTAACTATGAGCCACAGCCCATAATCATACACGAGAGAATTTGGTAATCTTGAGCTGTATTGCAGACAGTGAACCCAGAATCAGATCAAAGAGGTTCATAGTGGTACATTGCATATAGCAGTGTATCACTATGATTCTGTGTTCTAAAGATGAAGAAAAATCAGTTTTTTTCTAATGATAAAACTATTAAAAATAAGTCTCCCTGGGACTTGAATGCACAACCTCCATAATTGCAGGCAGGAGCTAAAGCAATGAGCCACTGGCTCCAGAGACAGCATTGGGAGAATTTGTATACTTGTTGCGTATTGCAGACACTAACCCAAAAAGCAGACAATACAGGTACATAGAGATACATGTGTATGTAACAGTCTACACTGGGTGCAGAATTATTAGGCAAATGAGCATTTTGATCACATCATCCTTTTTATACATGTTGTCCTACTCCAAGCTGTATAGGCTTGAAAGCCAACTGCCAATTATGTAAATCAGGTGATTTGCATCTCTGTAATACGCTTCATGGCAAATATCCAACAGGGTCGCAAGAAGCGTGTTGATAAAAAAAGGCGCAAAATAACTGCCCATGAATTGAGGAAAATCAAGCGTCAAGCTGCCAAGATGCCATTTGCCACCAGTTTTGCCATATTTCAGAGCTGCAACGTTACTGGAGTATCAAAAAGCTCATGGTGTGCCATACTCAGGGACATGGCCAAGGTAAGGAAGGCTGAAAAATGACCACCTTTCAACTAGAAACATAAGATAAAACGTCAAGACTGGGCCAAGAAATATCTTAAGACTGATTTTTCTAAGGTTTTATGGACTGATGAAATGAGAGTGACTCTTGATGGGCCAGATGGATGGGCCCAAGGCTGGATCAGTAAAGGGCAGAGAGCTCCACTCCGACTCAGACGCCAGCAAGGTGGAGGTGGGGTACTGGTATGGGCTGGTATCATCAAAGATGAACTTGTGGGACCTTTTCGGGTTGAGGATGGAGTGAAGCTCAACTCCCAGACCTACTGCCAATTTCTGGGAGACACCTTCTTCAAGCAGTGGTACAGGAAGAAGTCGGTATCGTTCAAGAAAAACATGATTTTCATGCAGGACAATGCTCCATTAGATGCATCCAAATACTCCACAGCGTGGCTGCCCAGTAAAGGTCTAAAAGAAGAAAAATTAATGACATGGCCCCCTTGTTCACCTGATCTGAACCCCATAGAGAACCTGTGATCCCTCATAAAATGAGAGATCTACAGGGAGTGAAAACATTACACCTCTGGGAACAGTGTCAGGGAGGCTGTGGTGGCTGCTGCACGCAATGTTGATCATAAACAGATCAAGCAACTGACAGAATCTATGGATGGAATGCTTTTGAGTGTCATCGTAAAGAAAGGTGGCTATATTGGTCCCTTTTGTTTTGGTTTTGAATGTCAGAAATGTTTATTTCTAAATTTTGTGTTGCTCTATTGGTTTACCTGGTGAAAATAAACAAGTGAGATGGGTATATATTTGGTTTTTATTGAGATGCCTAATAATTCTGCACTGTAAGGCCTCTTTCACACATCAGGTTTTCGCCGTCAGGCGCGATCCGGCGCTTTTGACAGAAACCGGATCCGGCGAAATGCAATGCCGGATCCGGTTTCCCCCCCATTGACTTGCATTTGCGCCGGATCGCGCCGGATGGCCATGCGTTTCATCCGGTTTTCGCCGGATCCGGCAATGTGTCGCAATGTGTCGCGATCCGGCGTCTGGAAAAAACGTCTACTGTAACGTTTTTTGTCTCCGGCGAAAAAGCCGTACCCGCCGGATCTGGCTTTTTCACACAATGAAAGCCTATGAGCGCCGCAATGCGCCGGATCCGTTTTTTTTGGTCTGAGCATGCTCAGTAGCTCTGCCCACAGGAGATATATAAAAGCAAGACAATGGGACCCTCAGCCACACCCAACATGCCACCCAAGCCAAGAACCAGGAGCAGGAGAAGGCAGCAGACATCTGCAGCAGCAGCACCATCAGCACCACCCCAAATGGAGCAGCATGCTGAACGGGAGGGGAGTCCAGAAGCAGATGAGAGACGGTAATTATCAAATCCCCCATTCCTCCAAACTAGGGCCATGGAATATCAAGATATTCATTGGCCCTTTGTTTCTCTTTATTCAACAGCCGCCAAAGAGATGCAGCAGCAGCAGCAGCAGAAATGGCATCACTGGCAGCAGCAATACCCACAGCCATGGAGTCTGGCCATCAACAGGACAGCACATCTTCTTCTGGGAGCCCTCCCTCGCATCGTCAGCGTTTGACGGTAAGTTTTTATTTCCAAAATCCATCATCTCTGTAATATATGTCTATTCATTGCCTTTTATTTCAAAACAGGAATCACAAGATGAAGAGGAGCTCCCAGAAGAAGAAGGAAGGGGTGGACAGACACCTGGAGTGGGCTCACAATTGGTAAGTTTTTTGCATCAAACGCAGAAACACAACATCACACTACACACAACACATAGAAAACAATGTTCTGCAGACCACACACAGCAAACAAATGCCTACATCCAAAGACATAACATTTTTTGTTTTCTTCTCTAGTCTTCCCAATCTGGTGCTCGGCCAAGAAGTCCTCGCAGTGCCTCCCAGGGTCGTCGGCGACAGCAACGCGGCGGTCATCAGCGTGTAAGTATAAATATTTTTGCTTTGTTTTTTTGCACTTTTTATTTCATTTCTTTTGTGGAGGCTAATTATGTTATTTTTGTCTTTTTCTTTAACAGCCTTCACAGCGTGCTCCCGACTCTGACGGTGAGGATGGAGGGATTGATGTGGACCGCCTCATCGATCTCGTCAGAGAAAGGGAGCCGCTCTGGAATATGGCTGACCGCCGCCACGCTGACCTGATCATTACCCGACGACTCTGGGAGGAAATCTGTTCTCTCCTTGTGGGCCGCTGGGAGGACCTCGAAGCTCGGGCCCAGATTAAAGAGCGTAAGTATATACAGTAACGGTTGCTTGATGTAAACCAGTGTTTCCCGAACTCCAGTCCTCGTGGTCCCCACGGATCATGTGTTCAGGATTTCTATTTACTATGGAAATCCTGAAAACATGACCCCTGGGGACCATGAGGACTGGAGTTTGTGAAACACTGATGTTGTATACTAACCACTCCTTTCTCGTTTCAGGGAACAGAATTGTGAATCGGTGGCGGTCTGTGAGGGATCGTTTCAAGAAGGAGTTCAATAAAGAGATGCGGGCCCCGAGTGGATCTGGAGGACGCAGGAGCAAGTACAAGTACGCACAAGCCCTATCGTTCCTCCGGGAAACAATGCTCACCAGAAGGTAAATATTACACACCACATGTGAAAAAAATGTTAGATGTAACTTTTTTTTTTCAGCCAGGGCCATACCATGTCACTATTTTAATTGTTTTTTTTTCTCTTTATTCCACAGCACGGTGAGCAGCACTCGGGAGCCTGCACGATTGGACCCTTCTGAGGCGATCCCTGAGGAGACCGGCACCGAGGGACACTTCGACCGCCCCGGTACATCTGCACCTTCCCAGCCTTCCCACACATTCGACCCATCTGTCCCATCCACCAGCACAGGAGCATCGTGGCCGCCTACATTACATGAAGCTGCTGGTGAGGAGATCGCTTTCCCTTTACCCCACCCTTCTGCCCCTGCCGCCTCTAGTACACCTGCGGGTACTGGGCGGCAGCGGCAGAGGGGTCAGGAAAAGAGTTATGCGCAAGAGTTATTGCATCTGAATGCATCTTTCCAGAACTGTCTCAAAGTCTTGTCAGAGCAAATCTCCGCAGGCTTTCAGCAGATCAACTCCAGCATTCTGGAGGTGAAGACACTGCTGCAAACCATGCATTCAGAAGCAAGATCTTCGCCAAACCACACCTTTTTCAGGTCTGTTGTGGAGCGCATGGCAACACTATCTCCTACCCAGCAGATGCATGTAATGCATTCGTGCCACGGTGCTCTACAGCAGGTTACCTCCCAACCTCCACCTCCCACCACTGTAGTTCCTCCACCTGCACCCCCTCCAGCCACTTTCCATCCTCCCCCTCCTATTACATCTGCACCCCCTCCAGCCACTTTCCATCCTCCCCCTCCTACTACATACCAGCAACCTGCCCAGTACCAGCAACCTCCCCAGTACCAGCAACCTCCCCAGTACCAGTCATCTCCCCACTTCCAGCAACCTGCCCCGTACCAAACTCCTTCCCCGTACCAAACTCCTTCCCCGTACCAAACTCCTTCCCCATACAACTTTCCATCAACATCATCTGCTCCTACAGTCCCTGCCCAACCCTCCACTCCACCGCCCACCACCTCTTCTGCCTCCCACATGTCCACCCATTCTGTAGCTTTTTCCACACCTTCACCTCTAACTGTTTCTTCCCCACCACGATCCCAGTCCTCTCTCCACACACCCAGTGTCGAAGTGTCCCGCAGCCCCTCCAGCAGTATTTCCACCCCACAGTACACAGAATTGTAATGTGTGTTTTTTGTAATAAAAAACCTTTATTAAAAAAGTTTTTTGCACTTTAAAAACATTTTACAAAAAAAAAAAAAATTTAAATAAAAGTTAAATTATCGTTTCACAATGGTTGTCTGTCATTTCTTTCTGCGGCGAACTATGTTTTAAAAAAAGGTTAAATACAGGGTATTTCAAAGGTAAAAAGGTATTCAAAACCAGATATAACTGTGGGTAAATTTTAGCTTTTTGCCACAGTTGTGTTCCTGGTTGTGTTTGAAGCAAAGTATTTCACCTAAAAAGTTGTGTTTATTGTTGGTGATTTCCTACCAATGTACACAACTTTTGTTAAAAGGTGAAATACTTTGCATAAAACACAACCAGGTACACACCTGTGGCCTAAAGGTAAAAATAGTAAGACCATGACAAGATAGCCAACTTTGGTTGGCAAAGGTATATACTGTTGGTCCAGAAGGTACACAAGTTTAGGGCAAAAATCTCTCACACTCTGTCATCCCAGTGTACTCTGCCTTGAGGTGACATAAAGTATAGTGGAAAATTGTCCCTGAAACCGTCACAGAACTTCTAGTGGTAATATTTCCAATGACAACATCCATCTTCGCCAGTAACTTGCTCTTCTCTCCAACCTGCACTTTCTTCTCTACAACCTGTCAAAGAAGGGCTGTAGGAACATGCTATATCTAGTTTTCCAGTAGCCAATCCCGTTCGGAAGGCCACAAGGGTCAATTTTAAAAACCGGATCCGGCGTAATCCGTCGAAAAACGGATAGAAAAACGGATAGAAAAACGGGTGAACCGGATGAGACGGATCCGGTTTTGTCCGGCACTTCAGGTTTTACAAAACATTTGCCGGATCCGGCATTCCGGCACGACGCCGGATCGCGCCTGACGCCGAAAACCTGATGTGTGAAAGTAGCCTAATAGTTACCTGCACAAACAGATATCCTCCTAAGATAGCCAAATCTAAAAAAAACCACTCCAACTTCCGAAAATATTAAGCTTTGATATCTAGGAGTTTTTTGGGTTGACTGAGAACATAGTTGTTATTCAATAATAAAAAGAATCCTCTCAAATACAACTTGCCTAATAATTCTGCACCCAGTGTATTTCTATGTCCTCATGTTGTAGAAGGAAAAAAAGAGTTTTTTTTCTTCCCATAAAACTAATAAAAAATAATGAAAAACAATAATTTCATTTTTAATGTGCTTTTTCTAAAAACAATAAATAAACATCACAAATCGGCAAACAACACAAACATATTTGGTGTCTCAGTAATCAAAAAATTCTGCACAACATAGTGATCAGATTATTTGTTAAGAGCGGTAAATGGAGTAAAAATTGGGTCATTGATACTTTTTATGAGTTTAATAGAGAAAAACTAAAAATATAATGCTGAAGCCGTGTTCACACGTAGAGTAAATGGTGTGTTTTTTCTATTGCTTTTTTCTGCAGGTGTCTGCACTACACAGCGCAATAACAATCTTCCCTGACTATTATGTGTTTGCTGCATTTCTTTTATGTGTTTTCTCCAATACTTGATGCTTTTTTGGTGCAATCTGAATCTGTATTTTTAATGCCTTTTTAAAGGGAATCTGCAACCAGTTTTGTCAAATAAGAGCTATAACTATGACTTTATCCAGTGCTGTATTCAATAAATGCTAATAGAACTGCCTAAGACGCACCTGTATATCACCCAAAAAAACCTTTTTACGTTGTCCTGAGCTGTATGATAATCGGGTCAGTCGAGTCCAATGGTCGTGATTTCAGGCCTTTACATCCCTCCTTCTAGCTGCTGCTCCCCGTCCTTATTTAATTGATGTGAAAGACACATCGCATCATCCATATTGTTGGGAAAAATCTTGCGCTTGCGCACAGAAATTGCACACTATACTTTGCCCTACTGCGGGCAGAGCTGAAAGCATAAGTGCACATGCGCATGCAGTAGCTCAAAACAGCAGGTCACTGAGCTGAGCGTCAGAGCGTAGCTTCAGTGACCTGAGATGACATCATTGAAATATTTCACGGTGCTAGCGGTGAGCTTATTGAGGTCGCTGCAGTTCATCGGGCCGCTCACAATGAGTTGCTTATAGAAGCCTTTGCATTACTAACCTCTGGACTGAATGTCAGCGGCCATAAAAAAGCTGACATCAACCCCCAGTGATTGGCTTTCCTTCTGCTGGTTATGAAAAATATGCCGGAACCTATGCTATTTCATTTTTAATTTATTTAATACATGCTAGACACACGCCGGTCACAGACTACAACTATCAACAGAGTAGCCTGCTCTCGCTGATTGCAGGGAGAACAGGCAACAATGATGAGAACTGCCTTCAAAACCAGGTGCCAGGGAACAGTGTGAACTGTACTGCTTTTCTCAGGCGCCGGTACATGTCACACTGATGACACACAGATGCCATCCATGTGTTGTCGGTGTGCACGTATGCGGCATGCATTTCGCTTGTGAAGTTGGCTAAAAATCGACACATCTGTGGGTTTTTCACATGGACACACGGTCCGTGTGAAAAACCTGACATGTGCACACCACTTTGAATAAAATGGGTGTGCATGTGTTCGTATTCGTGGGCCTTAAAAAATGGACTGCATAAAGACATGAAAAACAGACGTATGAAGGGGGACTCACAGTTAGACTATTTAAATACCACCAGGTAATAGAATAGAATACTTTGATGCCAGATTTTTTCACTGATTACAGCTGATCACAGAGGGTACTAAGTGTATAACGCAATGATCAGTTTTATTTTTACAGCCAAAATGGACACAACTTTAACCTTTTTACATAAAACCTTTTTCCTGCCCAATTAAATCTTATAGTACTGAAAAAGTACAATATAGAAGATTCAATTTCCACAAAGTACATTCCAGAAATTTTCTATCATTTGCTTAATTGAAGAAACACTCCCAACAAAGTTTTTATTCGCCTAATATATTGTAGTCATCATATTATATGGCACTGTGTGCTTACAATTTGCTCATTTTTCCCTTATACCCACTAATTCTTCTCTTTTCCATTAGGTCTATGACATCACATGATTAAAAACTCAATAGCTGAAGCCTTCTAAGCTCTATGTAGAAACAGGAGGTCAATTTTCCCTGCATGAGTCATGAGTCACTGCAAAAGTCAGGAGGAGGGAGCAGCTGGGTCAGGAGCTGAAGAGAGGAATGATAAATGCAGGGAAAAGAGACTTCATGTTTCTACATAGAATAAAAAAAATAAAAAAAAATAAAAAACAAATCTGAACTGAGAAAAGTAAGTTAATGTGTATGCACAATGTAAGTGCATATTAACACATGACCATTAACCAGAGAAAACAAAAAGCAAAAAAAATATCCTGAACTAAAAAGTAAAAAATATACTGCAAATAATGCATAAAAGTAATAATAATAATAATAATAATGGTATTTAGTAAACATAATTTTGATCAAAATAATGTACAAGCCATCCCGCCACGTCACGGCAACCCTTGTGGGACAGTCCCTACTCTAGTATTTAAAACCTTTTCACTTGCCAAGTGGCGTGAATGTGAATAAGGGTCGAGCGGCTGAACCACTAGTAACAGCTTAGGCCAGACTGGATGGCTTTCCCAGCTCAGAAAGAGGGCGGTCACACCCATATATAATAATAATAATAATCTTTATTTATATAGCGCCAACATATTCCGCAGCGCTTTACAGTTTAACAGTTTCAAAACACAAGTCATAAGTAACAACGCTAACAATACAATAATTAAAGCAAAATAAGACGAAATAAGACGACCCTGCTCGTGAGAGCGTACAATCTACAATGAGGTGAGGGAGATACAGAGTACAGGTGTGTATTTACAATGGTGTATTTACAATGAAGGTCCAGCCATCTTGCAGGAGTGAAGGATGGATGGAGATAGTGAATGGGCTACGCACGCACACTTACACAGAGAATGACTTTGATTAGTGAATGTGATAGGCCGCTCTGAACAGGTGTGTTTTGAGGGAGCGCCTAAAACTATGCAAATTGTGGATAGTCCTGATTTCTTGGGGTAGAGCATTCCAGAGGATAGGAGCAGCACGGGAGAAGTCTTGGAGTCGGGAGTGGGAGGTACGGATTAGTGCAGAGGTTAGTCAAAAGTCGTTTGCAGAGCGCAGCGATCGGCTAGGCCGATAGACAGAAATGAGAGAAGAGATGTAAGGGGGTGCCGCACTGTGGAGAGCTTTGTGGGTGAGAACAAGTACTTTGAATTGGATCCTATAATGAACCGGCAGCCAATGTAAGGACTGGCGAAGAGCGGACGCGTCCGAGTACCGATTACCCAGATGGACGATCCTGGCTGCTGCATTGAGTATGGACTGGAGAGGGGATAGTCGAGTGACGGGGAGGCCAATTAATACAGCGTTGCAGTAATCCAGGCGAGAGTGGATCAATGCAACAGTGAGGGTTTTTCTTGTTTCCATAGTGAGAAAAGGGCGGATTCTAGAGATGTTCTTTAGGTGTAAGCGGCAAGAGCGGGCAAGGGATTGTATATGGGATGTAAAGGAGAGATTGGTGTCAAACATAACACCCAGACAGCGCGCCTGCTGCCGGGGTGTTATTATGGTGCCACCCACGGAGAGGGAAATGTCAGATTTAGGGAGGTTAGTAGATGGCGGGAGCAGAAGTTTAGTTTTGGTGAGGTTGAGTTTCAGATAGAGAGTGGACATGATATTGGAGACTGTGGACAGACAGTCACTGGCGTTCTGTAGTACAGAGGGGGTAAGGTCGGGGGAAGACGTATATAGTTGTGTGTCATCAGCATAAAGATGGTACTGAAAGCCAAATCTGCTGATGGTCTGTCCAATTGGGGCCGTGTAGAGAGAGAAAAGAAGGGGGCCAAGGACTGAGCCCTGAGGTACCCCGACAGCAAGAGGAAGAGGAGATGACGTGGAGCCAGAGAACAAAACACTGAAGGAGCGGTCAGAGAGATAGGAAGAGAACCAGGAGAGTGCAGTGTCCTTAATGCCTAGTGACTGGAGCCTAGAGAGTAGGAGATGGTGGTCAACAGTATCGAAAGCTGCAGATAGGTCAAGAAGAATGAGCAGAGAGTGGTCACCGTTACGTTTTGCTGTCAGAAGGTCATTGGTCACTTTGATGAGTGCAGTTTCAGTCGAATGTAGGGGTCTAGAAGGGAGTGAATGGAGAGGTAACGGGTAAGGCGGGAGTAAACTAGGCGTTCCAAAAGTTTAGAGATGAAGGGGAGATTTAGAGACTGGTCTGTAGTTGTTTGTGCAGGATGGGTCGAGAGCAGGTTTCTTTAGTAGTGGAGTAACGATGGCGTGTTTGAAGGAGGATGGGAAAATGCCCGAGGAGAGGGAGAGATTAAAGATTGTAGTTAGGTGGGTTGTGACGACTGGAGAGGGAGACTGGAGGAGATGTGAGGGAATGGGGTCGGTAGTGCATGTAGTCGGACGAGAAGAAGAGAGGAGTCTGGAGACTTCTTCTTCTGTTATGGGATCAAATGTGGAGAGTGAGCCAGGGGAGATGTAGGAAGGGATGGGAGTCACAGCACTTGGTGGTTGGGAGCAGATTTCTTGATGGATATTATCTATTTTTTCTGTAAAGTGGGAGGCCAGGTCATCAGCACAAATGTCTGTGATAGGGGCTTGTGCTTTTGGCCTGAGGAGGGAGTGAAAAGTGTCAAAAAGTTTCTTGGGGTTGTTGGCTAGTGAGGAGATCAGGGTGGTAATGAAATGAATAAAAAACAAATCTGAACTGAGAAAAGTAAGTTAATGTGTATGCACAATGTAAGTGCATATTAACACATGACCATTAACCAGAGAAAACAAAAAGCAAAAAAAATATCCTGAACTAAAAAGTAAAAAATATACTGCAAATAATGCATAAAAGTAATAATAATAATAATAATAATAATAATAATAATAATAATAATAATAATAAGGGTATTTAGTAAACATAATTTTGATCAAAATAATGTACAAGCCATCCCGCCACGTCACGGCAACCTAACCTAACCTGGCCTAAAAAGAAAATGAGAATAGGGACAGTTCCTGAACATCTTAGAATAAAAGCAGTTTTAACTTGATACTGGGGCGGAGGTCAACAACCTGACTCATACCTCTAAGGCCTGTTTCACACGTCAGTGGCTCCGGTACGTGAAGTGACAGTTTCCTCACGTATCTGAGACATTGACACACGTAGACACATTAAAATGAATGTGTCTCTGCACATGTCAGCATGTTTTCACGGACGCACGGTCCGTGAGAAAAACACGGAAACATGTCAGTGTTCGTGGGAGTGCACGGTCCGCAAAAATTCTGAACACATGCAAACGGAGAACAGTTCACACTGTCCTCCGTGATCACAGATGGCCGTAAGCCGCTGTTCCCCGGCGGCTGATGCTGATCGCGGCTGTCATTCTGCTCTCCTGCTCTGCCCCCAGCTGTAAGTTTCGTCTGGGTGGTTCATAAACTGAGGGGAACCCCATGTTGGGTTTTCATTCATTCTTTCTCTCCTACTTGCTGTTGCCTGCAGAGCAGGAGAGAGGAATGACAGACGCGATCAGCACCAGCCGCCGGGAACAGCGCTTTTACTGTAGCGCTTCTTCCCGGTGCTGTCCGTGTGGTCCTGATGGGGCTCACGTGTGCCACACGGAGGTACCACGTGTCCACACGGGCACAGATAGCTCCGGTACCGGAAATATTTGGACGTGTGAGACCGGCCTAACACTGGTACTACTATTGTGTAAGTCACATAGTACAATATGATGAAAAATAAAAATAAAAAAGGAACATGGCAAGATTATACCGATTGAGGGCTAATGATGAAGGATATGGTCTGATGACAATGATCGAGCACTGTCCAAAAAGGTATTCTGGGCCTCAGGACAAAGTAGAAAGAAATGGATCATGCTCCAGTGCTACATAGGTCCTAGTCTCCAGGTGATGTGATGGGATAATAGTGGTGCACTGGTAAAAGCTGTTTATACTGCTTAAGGGTCTTAGAATTATGTGATTGTGTGGAATAAATAGTTGTTATATCCAAGATCCGTATATGCTATACAACACCAGTAATTTACTGAAGATCAGGAACCCCCAGTGTAGCTTCCAGCTAGAATTGGAGGATAACCCTGACGTTGACATGTTATCCTCCATATTGAGCTCTCTAGGAAAAGAGATTTTCCACTTGAACACAGATCATTGCGTCTATTCAGGTCTGGACAATGACTGGAAAGTTATTACAGCTGACTTAAAAGACTACAGTACATGACCACAACATGTTTTCAATTACTAAAGGGATACAGATGGCGTATGGAGAGCAAGCTCACCGCCCGGGAGCTGGGGAGAAGAATTAAGTAAGTGCTTTCTATGGCTAGAATAGGATAATCTGTGTAATATGTGGACATAGAAGATAGAAGGGGAGAGAACATTCATCCTTCTCTTTCCCATCGCATGCTTTTCATCCTACAGTATTCTCTTGTCTGTACTTCCTGATCCTAATATTTTATTACTATCATTCTTCTATATTTTTTATTACATGTTTATTGCTTACTTATTTTTTGGCACTGTACACAATATGTATCATAACTACTTGTCCCCAACTGTGACCCTAAATATAATTTCCACATATCAAACATGCTGCGTCCAATTCCAAAGGAAAACAGAGTCTGGACAGACATCTGAGATGGCCCTGGAGGACCCTTCCAACTCCAAAATTCTATGAAAATAACCAATATATTTTTGGATTTAAGAAAGAAAACGCTTTAATCCAATGATTAGTTGTAACTGCCTAGCTTTTTACTAAAATCAGGGCCTGTAGTCACTAGGTGTGTGTCTACTAGATGAAGTAGAGTCAAGTATGCTGGAGTTGGTGAGTGACCAGCCAAAAGGTGAGCTATGAGAGACATGTGGACATCTTTTTCTGAATGGAGACTGCATGGGTCATCTAGGAAAGCTGAGCAGTCTGTGTGTTGGAGCTGCAGAGAGATGTGTGGAAGATGCAGACTGTTCAGTGTGAACTGTGCCTAGAGTTGAACACTTCTGTTTGATGGTGGAAGCTGTTGGGGCTCAAGCTGAAGGGGATAACGAGACATGGCAGAATTGTGCCTCTTCTGTGTATAAAGTTTGCTCTGGGAGAAAGGACTGTTAGCAGTTTGGGTGAGCCTGCACTGGCATATATGCCCTACTAAATGAACTGTTTATTTGCTGTGATACCTTTTTTCCCAGAAGAGGCGGTTTTGGATTTGAATTCCTTGGAGTTTTATGAAAGCATTAAAACTGCACCTTTTAGGACCAAACCACATTACCTGTGTGAACGCCACCTAATGCCTACTTGAGAGACTAAATCCCTACAATATACAGTATATTACATCCACTTGCTGATACCTTATTGAATGGGATGTTCACCTCTGAAAACATTTTATTTTTAGGTGCATAAAGCTAAAAATTCTTTTTGCAATTTGGTTTAAATAAATATGCTATACTTAGTGATGAGCAAGTATACTCGTTGCTCGGGTGTCCTCCGAGCATGTATTCAGCCTGTCTAGCAGCCGCAAATCATGCAGCTGCATTGAAAAAAACTAAGTCTCCGAGCACGCCAAAATACTCGGAGGACACCCGAGCATGCTCGGGAAAACCCGAGCAATGAGTATACTCGCTCATGACTAGTTATGCCCTTTGTCTTTTACAGGCTCTTTGTTTCCTACAGAATCAACTTAGATGTGATCTATTGCCATAAATCAGCCGAGAGCAGCTGAAAAAGATAAGGATTACAAACTCTCCCATTGAACTATCAGAACACGATTCCCTGGTATAGCTGATGTGAGCGGTCACATGACTGCATGTGATTTGCATATCAAATAAGAAAATGGCTGCACTCATTTGCATTAAGGCATATCAAATATGAAATATGTGAAATACGAATAGCATAATGGCTTTTGTAATCTAGAAAAACATATGAGATACTTAGCACAAAATTTGGCCAAAAGATGTGAGCCCATTCACCAACGTCAAGGTGATCTCATTGAACGGGTCCCTATACTAACTGCCTAGTGTGAACTAACCTCTGGCTAATAACATGGTAAAGCCTGTCTTTATAGGAAGATAGGAACCAGAATGTGATTGGATGTAATTAAAATCACAGCCTGATGAAGGGCGGAGTGCTCAATCAGAAAGCTAACATACAAATGACAGAAAAAACTGACGGCACATCTAGAACTAGTCTGAATAGGTGCATGCCCAAAAACAGCTTACATATCAAATAAGAAAATGGTTGCACTTAATTGCATTTGAGTGCAACCATTTTCTTATTTGATATGTAAGCTGTTTTTTGGTATGCACCTATTCATACTAGTTCTAGATGTGCCGTCAGTTTTTTCTGTCATTTGCATGTGACTTGCATACATTTGGCGACATGCCACCTAGATACATTCGGTTTCTCTCAATTCACTTCTGTTGAGAAAAGCCGGATGAGACTAGTCAGCACAAGACTGCATATATGCAAATCCCATGGACAACCACTTTAAGGAGATTGTCTTACCACAAATTTGGGATCTAAATGCACTGGGCTCATTTCTGACAATGGCAAACATGGCTAGAAATTTTGGCCACTGATGGGAAATTTTATTAATACAGAGCGGGATCTTCATTTTAGAGAGAGTCGTGAGCAAGGAATCCACTACTGTCCGCTCCATATGTCTTAATGGAGCATATATGGGTTGTCTTCAAGCTCATGTCACACTAACTGGGTAAAACTCAATTAGGTCGCAGCAGCCTAATGCAGTAGTAGCCCCAGCATGGAATAAAAATACATCCATGAATATGGAAATCCATGGAAATATCACTCGGAGGCATGAGAACACCTACACACGAACAACTCTCTGGTAGGAAGAACTTCTCAGGTCTCAAGTGTGACATGAACCCAGAAGGTGCTAGTGTCCAAATTTGGAAGCGTATGAAACTTGATAAGACTATTCAAGGCTCAGTAGCTTTAGGGTTACTAAATATTTGGTCCTAAGTTAATAAAAAGAAGAAATCGTAGCTGTATATTAAGGAATTTTTATGGGAATGTAATAGAGATGTCTCTCAATATTTGATTGGTGAGGGTTAAAGTTTTGTCACTCCCACCATCGATTTGATAGATAGGGTCCTCTTCATTGTTTGGGGAAAAAAAAGGATAAGAAAGTCATCTCACCAATCTAGATTACCTATATCCGAAGTTTGGGACTCCTCGCACGGATAATGGCTGAGGAAAAGACACTATGGAACTTAGTAGTACAAGAAAAGGAACAATCCAGAGTAATAGTGAAGTCACAGGAAGATATTAAAAATTAACATTAACCGTATTCCAACATTTAAAATCTCCATAAGGGTTAGGTGAGTTCGGACACGGAGGAAAGCACAGAAAAAAAAGAACCTACTTGTTTTGGCAATGAGCCTTAAGGGCCCGTTACACACAGCGATGTCGCTGGCGAGATCGCTGATTTTGTGACACATCAGCGATCTCTCCAGCGAGATCGCTG
The DNA here is from genome assembly GCF_039654945.1 of Dendrobates tinctorius. Lineage (NCBI taxonomy): Eukaryota > Metazoa > Chordata > Amphibia > Anura > Dendrobatidae > Dendrobates > Dendrobates tinctorius. The sequence goes on along the minus strand of NW_027361772.1, from coordinate 10,604,811 downwards.
TGTGTGACATCCAGCAGCGTTCGGCCCCCCCCGCGGGGTATCGCTGATCGTGCTGGATTGTCCAGGCCTGTTTTTCATCGCTGGTCTCCCGCTGGCCAGCGCGCATCGCTGGTTTTCCCCACTGCAGCTCTATCTGTTCAATCATCCTGATACATGTTCTCCCATCCTTCTATATGTTCCCCCAATTCATGTATATGTTCTCCCCATCCTGGTATATGCTCTTCCCATGCTTGTATATGCTCCCCATCCTTGTATCTGATCTTCCATCTTTGTTTATGCCTTTCATCCTGGTATATATGCCCCTATCCTTGTATATGTCACCTTATTTCATGTAAATGTCACTCAATCATTGTATATGCGCCCCCTTCCTGGTATATGTCCCCCATCCTGGCAGCGCCACTGTTCAATGCATAAAAAGAAGAAAATCTCAATAAACACTGCTACTCGCCTTTCTTCCTTCCTCTCCCCGGTGCGTCATGTCATCTTCCAAAGCTGGCAGCTGAAATCAGCATCCAAGTGATCGGGGATGCAAGATGTCACTGCCATGCACCCAATCGCATGTATGCCAATGTCAGCTGCTGGCCTCTGATTGGCCAGCATGTATTGCGGTGCACGGACATGGCATTTTGTACGCTGCAATACACTTCAGCTGGATGTATGTCCGAGGATGCAGATCCTGCAGAAGGGCTGGCGTCACGAGGCTCCTCACCCGCCGGCCCTTGTCCACTGATGCGGAATGGCGATGGCACGTTTCCTAGGCCAAAGGAATAGATGGAGAAGATTCGTGATTCCAGGACTGAGCCTTGAGGGACACCAACAGGGACAGGGCAGAAGGAAGAAGTAGTATGGAAATGGGAGATGATAAATGTGCATATAATGAGTTATGGGGATATCCAGGTGAAGGCAAGGTTGTTTTTGCCAAGATAAGAGAAGATCCGTGTGATGCTAGTTACTACCCATGGAGAGAAGTCAGACGTTCTGGGGTCAGTACCAAAAGAGCATGTAATAAACTAAGGGAAAAGACGAAGGTTTAAGTCAGGTCACAGTCCAGGGTCAGAATACCAGAGAAATAGCGGATAAGCAAAGGGGCAATAACAAATGGGTAGTCAAAACATAGTCCAAAGGTTAGGCAGTAGTAGATCAGAACTCACAGCACAGGAATCAGGTAAACACACACCAGAGAGCAGAAGCATTTCACTGGCAGTGTTTTGGGCCAGACAGCTCACCTAAATAGCAGTGCAATTACTAATAACAGGAAGTACCTGGAGAAATCTCTGCACCTTCCAGTCTCAGACAGGTCAACTGAGCTGTCAATCAAAGCACCAACAGCTCAGCATGCCCCAGAACAGGATAGGATGATAGAGCTGTTCATCACTGAGTCCCAGGCTCACTGAGCGGAGGAATCGTGGCAATCTGTAGTAAGAGGGGGTGATCAACTGTGTTGAAGCCAGAGGACAGGTTTTGAAGAAGGAGTAAAGAATATAGTCTTTTAGCTTTGGTGGTTAGTAAAGTCATTAGCAATTTTGGTTACGGCAGTTTCAGTGGGGTGATGGAGACAGAAGCCAGATTCATGGTTGTCGAAGAGTATGATGGATAAGAGGTGGGGGGTAGAGATGACTTTGCCTTTTCAGGGTCAAGTTGGGTTTCATGAAACCGACTTTCTCAAAAGTCGGGTCGAACGAAATCGGCCGACTATAAGGAAAAGTCGGAGGCCGACTGAAACACAAAACCTAGAGCAAGTCAATGGGGAAGCAAAGTCGGCAGGGAGTGGAGGACAGTAAACACACCTACTGTGCCCATTTCAATGCCAAAAACATCAATTCTTATTACTAAAGCTTGTCAAAATTAATTTACTTCAGAATAATAGTTACGCATTGAAAACTGGGGGTTATTTGGCTAAAGTTGTGGGGGGTAGGGCTGGTTCCACGTTTTCGTGTGCCCTGGGCCAAAGAGTGTCAGTGCGCCCCTTTAACACATACCACAACTCATGATCCTCTGATACGGCACAGAAATATAGGTATAGTACAATGACAAATACTTCATTGCTTACATGACATGACTGATCTATTTTAAATTGTACAATAGCTCAAATAAAGGACGGTATATTACTCCATACAGTATTATGGAGACACCACATTGTGCGCCATACAGAATAATGAGCCCCATATATTTCTCCATAGATAATAATTGGTCACATATAATGTTCCATACAGTATATGATGAGCTCCACATAATGCTACAGTATATGATGGTCCCCATGGACGATGCTCCAGTGTGTTATGGGCCCAAATCATGCTCCACATATAATGGGCTCCATTTCTAATGCTCCAGTGTATAATGGGCCCCGTAAATGCTGCTCCAGTGTCTGATGTCTCCATCTGGAATGCTCCATTATATGATGGGCCTCATGGATGATGCTCCAGTGTATGATGGGCCCTAATAATGCTCAATATATAATGGGCTCCATTTGTAATGCTCCAGTGTATAAAGGGCCCCGTAAATGCTTCTCCAGTGTCTGATGTCCCCCATTTGGAATGCTCCAGTATATGATGGGCCTCATGGATGATGCTCCAGTGTCGTATGGGCCCTAATAATGCTCCATATATAATGGGCCCCATTTCTAATGCTCCAGTGTATCATGTGCCCCATAGATGCTGCTCCAGTGTCTAATCTGCCCCATTTGGAATGCTTGAGTATATGATGGGCCTTATGGATGATGCTCCAGTGTATGATGGGCCTCATGGATGATGCTCCAGTGTCTTATGGGCAATAATAATGCTCCATATATAATGGGCCTCATTTCTAATGCTCCAGTGTATCATGTGCCCCATAGATGCTGCTCCAGTGTCTGATCTGCCCCATTTAGAATGCTCCAGTATATGATGGGCCTCATGGATGATGCTCCAGTGTCAGATGTCCCCCATTTTGAATGCACCAGTATATGATGGGCCCCATTTTTAATTAACCCAGGCATGGTATGTGAAAAGAGCTCCCTGTAGTAATCTGAAGTGTGCTGCCCCATCATTCACTTTTGGTGTGGGTGAAGGACACAAGGAAAGTGGTTGCTCCTGACCAGAAGCCTGCACTTACGACTCAGTGCTTGCATTTTTTTAAACTTCAGAAGAGGAGGAGATAGAGCTGGAGGCTGTTTCAGCAATGTAAGCCAAAAACAGTTCCTGATGCTCCGGCTTTAAAAGCAGTCTACCTACTCCCAGAAAACAGAGCCATACAGACCTTCCAGAACTACACCATGACGCAGGCTCAACACCTCCTGCCTTAGCTGCTATTGTGTTTTTGGCACTACCAGCAGATGCACCACCACCACCATCAGTGCCAGGTGGCCCCCCACGCCCACGTCCGTGTCCTCTTCCACCATACTTCCTCATGTTTTAGAAAATTGACCCAAAATACCAGCAGATATATGGTACTGTATCAGAAGCGTACAGCTCTATGCAGTCTAGGGATGACAGTAAATCTCCGTATATATTTCATGAGTCATACACAGACACTCACAGGCTCAGTATGGATTACCCAATAAAATAAAAAGGTGAAAAAGGGTACAGTTTCACCAGATACAAGGTATATATAATATAGTGAAAACCAAAAGCAAAACACAAAACAAATATCCTGGAATAAAAAAGTAAAAAAATATATTGCAAAAATTGCATGAAGGTAGTAATAATAGTAATAATAACTATTACTATTATTACTACCTTCATGCAATTTTTGCAATATATTTTTTTACTTTTTTATTCCAGGATATTTGTTTTGTGTTTTGCTTTTGGTTTTCTCTGTGTAAAGGTCATGTGTTCATATGCAATTACATTTTGCATGCACATTAATTTACTTTTTCTGCTCAGACCCAGTTTCTCATTTGTTTCATTGTGCATTCTGTGCATATAAGGGTGTGACCGCCCTGTTTCTGAGTTTGAAAATCCATCCTGTCTGGCCTATACTATTACTGGTGGTTCAGTCCCTCTGTCCTTGTTCACATTTACGTCACTTGACAAGTGGAAAGGTTTTAAATACAAGAGTTAGGACTGTCCCACAAGGGTTGCCGTGACGTGGCGGGATGGCTTCTACATTATTTTGATCAAAATTATGTTAACTAAATACCCTTATTATTACTAGAGTTGAGCGACTTTTGGTTTTTTAGGGTCGCGTTTCGTGAAACCCGACTTTTCCAAAAGTCGGGTCGAGCAAGATCGTCCGATTATAGGGAAAAGTCGGGGTCGTTCCGAAACACGAAACCCAATGTAAGTCAATGGGGAATAAAAGTCGGCAGTGAGAGGAGGACAGGAAACACACCTACAGTGCCCATTTGAATGCCAAAAGCATCAATTCTTCTTACTTAAGCTTGTCAACCTTAATTAACTTCATAATACAAGTTACGCACTGAAAAATGGGGGTTATTTGGCTAAAGTTGTGGGGGGGGAGGGCTGGCTGCAGGTTTTCATGTGCCCTGGGCGAAAGAGCGCCCCTTTAACACATACCACAACTCATCATGCTCCGATACGGCAGAGAAATAGCGGTATAGTACAATGAAAAATACCTCACTTTTTACATCTCATGACGAGGCCCATCTATTTCTCCATACAGAATCATTGGTCCCATATAATGTTTGAAACAGTATATGATGAGCTCCACATAATGCTACAGTATATGTTGGTCCCCATGGATGAAGCTCCACTGTCTTATGGGCCCAAATGATGCTCCAAACATAATTGGCCCCATTTCTAATGCTCTAGTGTATAATGGGCCCTGTAAATGCTGCTCCAGTGTCTGATGTCCACCTTTGGAATGTTCCAGTGTATGGTGGGCCCCATCTATCATTCTCCAGAGTATAGTGCTCCCCAAAAATTGCTGTCCCAACATTGAAAACAATCAAATAAGTCTCCTCGCTAGGGAATCCCTGTACTTGTCTGGACAGGTGCTGTAGCTTGCTTAACAGCTCGCCAGCCGTTCTCACGCCCAGTATGGATTGCACGTGATTGCACAAAGGTTAGAAAGGGTACCGTATCCCTGGATAACATGTATGGATAGCGTACACATTCAAAGTATATGTCTCAGGAGGCAGGCTCAGACGGTGATAGGCCCAGTATGGATTGCACGTGATTGCACAAAGGTTAGAAAGGGTACCGAATCCCCGGATAACATGTATGGATAGCGTACACATTCAAAATATATGTCTCAGGAGGCAGGCTCAGACGGTGTTAGGCCCAGTATGGATTGCACGTGATTGCACAAAGGTTAGAAAGGGTACCGTATCCCCGGATAACATGTATGGATAGCGTACACATTCAAAATATATGTCTCAGGAGGCAGGCTCAGACGGTGTCAGGCCCAGTATGGATTGCACGTGATTGCACAAAGGTTTGAAAGGGTACCGTATCCCCAGATAACATGTATGGATAGCGTACACATTCAAAATATATGTCTCAGGAGGCAGGCTCAGACGGTGTCAGGCACAGTATGGATTGCACGTGATTGCACAAAGGTTAGAAAGGGTACCGTATCCCCGGATAACATGTATGGATAGCGTACACATTCAAAATATATGTCTCAGGAGGCAGGCTCAGACGGTGTCATCACAGTATGGATTGCACGTGATTGCACAAAGGTTAGAAAGGGTACCGTATCCCCGGATAACATGTATGGATAGCGTACACATTCAAAATATATGTCTCAGGAGGCAGGCTCAGACGTTGTTAGGCCCAGTATGGATTGCACGTGATTGCACAAAGGTTAGAAAGGGTACCGTATCCCCGGATAACATGTATGGATAGCGTACACATTCAAAATATATGTCTCAGGAGGCAGGCTCAGACGGTGTTAGGCCCAGTATGGATTGCACGTGATTGCACAAAGGTTAGAAAGGGTACAGTATCCCCGGATAACATGTATGGATAGCGTACACATTCAAAATATATGTCTCAGGAGGCAGGCTCAGACGTTGTTAGGCCCAGTATGGATTGCACGTGATTGCACAAAGGTTAGAAAGGGTACCGTATCCCCGGATAACATGTATGGATAGCGTACACATTCAAAATATATGTCTCAGGAGGCAGGCTCAGACGGTGTTAGGCCCAGTATGGATTGCACGTGATTGCACAAAGGTTAGAAAGGGTACCGTATCCCCGGATAACATGTATGGATAGCGTACACATTCAAAATATATGTCTCAGGAGGCAGGCTCGGACGGTGTTAGGCCCAGTATGGATTTGACGGCCCAGATTACACAGCGGAGGAGCAGGGAGAGGTAAAGATTGCAAATGCTGGGGCCCTGCCCAAGCAAGGGGGGCCCACTCGTGGGCGTCGGTACTGGCACTGGGCCCCTCATAGTACAGCGGTGTGTCTGACGGCGGGTGTGCACCACCACCGTCAGAGACACTTGATTGCACTATGAGGGACCCTGTGCCAGTGCCCGCGCCCAAGAGTTGGCCTACCCACCTGTCCAGGGCAACGGCACTCGCACGGTGTCGTGCGCTAGGTGTTGACCCCGGCCATGGGGGGGGAGGCAGCACAGTTAGGGAGTTTTAGAAAGTGGCATATGTTGATGTTGGACATTCAGCTGATGCAAAAGGCGAAATAAGTGAAGTACCAGGAAGAGGTGGACCAAAGCAAGCCATTTTTCTGTCACCCTATGTGTCATGAGGGGAAGGTGGGACAAAATCCTTGGAAACCCATGCGTGGTTCATTTTAATGAAGGTTAGATCATCCACATTTTGGGTTGACAGACGGGTCCTTTTTTCTGTCAGGATTGATCCAGCTGCACTGAAGACTCTTTCTGATAGCACACTTGCAGTTGGGCAAGCGAGCTCCTGTAAGGCATATTGTGCCAATTCAGGCCAGGTGTCCAGTTTAGCGGCCCAATAGTCAAAGGGGAATGACCTGTGTGGGAGAACATCGATATGGGAGGAAAAGTAGTTTGTAACCATAGTTGACAACTGCTGTCTCCTGTCACTTTCCATCGATGCAGTATTACCAGTTGTGTGAGCGGTATTTGAAAAATCAGTTCACAACATTGTCATGAAACCCCTGTCTCCAATGCCACTTCTGCTGTGTGCACCACGAACACCTCTGCCAAGCTGCCCCCGGCCCGTACGGCTCGTGTGAGAACCATCACCGCTGCTGTGTGCTGGGAATGCCTCAAGCAACCGATTTACCAGAGTTGCTTGTTTATTAGCCAATATTAGGTCAAGGTTCTCCTGTGGCATGATGTTTTGTAATTTGCCTTTATAACGTGGATCCAGGATGCTGGCCAACCAGTAGTCGTCATCGTTCATCATTTTGGCAATGTGGGGGTCCCTTTTTAGGATCCGCAAGGCATAATCTGACATGTGGGCCAATGTTCCCGGTGTCAATGATGCACTGCGAGTGCTTGGTGGAGGAGCACTTTCTGTCAAATCCACATCCCTCCAGTCACGCACAAACCCTGTACCAGACCTTGCCACGCCAACATTTTCACTTGCCCCACGAGATGCATCCTCCTCCCCTAAGTAATCATCCCCATCATCCTCCTCCTCCTCCTCTTCTTCCTCCACCTCGTCCAGGAGAGGTCCCTGAGCAGACAATGGCTGAATGTCATCAAGGATTCCCTCCTCCTCTTCCTCCTCATCAACATTGGCTGCAGACGCCTGCTCCTTAAGGTGCGTCAAAGTTTGCATGAGCAGACGCATAAGTGGGATGCTCATGCTTAGGATGGCGTCGTCTGCGCTTACCAGCCGTGTGCATTCCTCAAAACACTGAAGGACTTTACAAAGGTCTTTCAGCTTCGACCACTGCACGCCTGTCAACTCCATGTCTGCTCTCAAAGTGCCTGGCCGTGTATCCTCCCACAAATGCATTATGGCCTGCCTCTGCTCGCACAGCCGCTCCACCATGTGCAGGGTGGAGTTCCACCTTGTTGCAATGTCGATAATGATGCGGTGGTTGGGAAGGTGGAGCAATCGCTGCAGCTTCTGCATACGAACGGAGTGTACAGGCGACCGGCGGATGTGCGCGCACAGTCTTCGCACCTTCTGGAGCAGGGCTGTTAACTCCGGATAATTTTTGAGGAAGCACTGCACCACCAGATTCAAGGTGTGAGCCAAGCAAGGTATGTGGCTGAGTTTTGAAAGGGCTATGGCTGCCACAAAATTACGGCCGTTATCACTAACTACCTTGCCTGCCTCAAGATGTACACTGCCCAGCCATGACTCAGTTTGTCGCTTCAAGTACTCGGCCAGCACCTCGGCGGTGTGTCTGTCGCCCAAACACATCATCTGCAACACAGCCTGCTGACGCTTTCCACTAGCTGCTCGATAGGGGGACACATCGTGTGCAACAGTGGCAGCTGCAGATGGAGTGCTCGTACGACTGCGCTCTGTGGACGAGCTTTCGCTTCTGGAGGAGGAGGAGGAGGAGGGTCGAACGCCTACAGCCAACTGTTTCCTATACCGTGGGCTAGGCAGCACTGTCCCACCACCGCTGTCCCCTGTGGACCCTGCATCCACCACATTAACCCAGTGCGCAGTGATGGACACGTAACGGCCCTGGCCATGCCGACTGGACCATGCATCAGTTGTGAGGTGCACCTTTCCGCTCACTGACTGCTTGAGTGCATTGACAATGCGGTCTTTCACATGATGGTGGAGGGCTGGGATGGCTTTGCGAGAGAAGAAGTGGCGACTGGGTAGGTCATAGCGTGGTACTGCATAGGCCATGAGTTCGCGGAAAGCTGTGCTTACCACCAACCGAAAGGGCATCATCTCAAACGAGATTAGTTTGGCAATGTGGGCATTCAAACCCAGTGTACGCGGATGAGAGACTGAGTACTTTCTTGACCTACTCATAGTGTCTGGGAGGGTGAGCTGAACTTGAGAGCTGCATATGGTGGAAGTAGCGGTGGACAGGGCGGACTGAGAGAGGGTTGATGATGGTGATGGAGTTGGTGTTCTTTCTGATGGCCTAGAATCAGTCTTTCGTTGATATAACAGTGGGATTCCCTGACTGCTGTGGTCTTGCAACGACACCTCAACATTTGCTGCTGTGCTAACCGGTGGGCTTACAGTGGGGGAAACAATGTAGCGTTGCTGACTACCTTCGTTGTGATCAGTTGCACATGTGGCACTTGAGGTTTGGTGTTGTGTCCACGCTTGCAAGTGCATGCTGGTTAAATGTCTAAGCATGCAACTGGTATTCAAATTTTTCAGATTTTTCCCTCGGCTAAAAGTCTTTGCGCACTTCTTACACATAACCTTGGCCTGATCATGAGGATTTTGTTCAAAAAAGTGCCACACTGCACTCTTCCTACTTTGGCAGACATTTTGCGGCCTAGCACGCTGTGATCTTTTGACCCTCTGGACAAGCTGTCCAGCAACTCTTTTGATGTTTGGAACCTGTCTTTGGAGTGCTCCGGGCCTGCCAGATAACAGCTGTTGCGATGTCGATGTCTGCTGTGGATGCTCCTCATCTGAGCTATTGGAAGCAGCACCCTCTTCCCCCAATGGATGCCAATCTGGGTCAACAACTGGGTCATCCATCACCTCCTCTTCTATGTCATGTGCACCTTTCTCTGTGTCACCGTGTATGGTGGTATAGTGTGCGGGAAGGGGCACCTGAGTCTCATCAGGGTCAAAATCTGGCTCTGTACACTGCGAGGACAATGTAGTGCTCTGAGTGAATGTACCAGCAGAATCATCCATCAGCGGCTGTGCATCAGTGCACTCCATGTCAGATTCATCTTGGCCTGGGTAATTCACCATTTCACTTGATAATCCAGGCATGGTATGTGAAAACAGCTCCATGGAGTAATCAGTAGTATGGCCTGCGTCATCCTTCAATCTTGGTTGGGGTGAAGGACACAAGGAAAGGTGTGGTTCATGAACATGAGCCTCCAATGACGACTCAGTGCTTTTACTTTTTACAACTGAAGAAGAGGAGGCGATAGAGCTGGAGGCTGAGTCAGCAATGTAAGACAAAACTTTTTCCTGATGCTCTGCCTTTAAAAGCGGTTTGCCAACTCCTAGAAAACTAAGCGTTCGAGGCCTTATGTAGCCAGACGATGACGCAGGGTCAGCACCTCCTGCATTCGGTCCTATTTTGCTCTTGCCACTACCATCAGATCCACCACCAACACCATCATTACCAGCTGCCAACCCCCGCCCAATTCCACGGCCTCTTCCACCAGCCTTCCTCATTTTTGGTAGAAATGTAGACAAAATCCAACAAACTATATAGTAATGTAAAACAAGGTACAAGGTGTCTATAGGACAGGGGAGATTTAGAATTTCTGCACACACTTGTGGACAGTGGACACTTTTGGATTGTGTGAGGCCCACTGATATCTGAGCGCTATGTGACAGGCTCGATGGCACAGCTGCCTGTGACAAAAGTGACGAGAGGATAATGGAGATTTTGAATCTCTGCGCACACTTTTGGACACTGGACACTTGTGGATTGTGTGAGGCCCACTGATATCTGAGCGCTATGTGACAGGCTCGATGGCACAGCTGCCTGTGACCAAAGTGACGAGAGGATAATGGAGATTTTGAATCTCTGCGCACACTTTTGGACACTGGACACTTGTGGATTGTGTGAGGCCCACTGCTATCTGAGCGCTATGTGACACGCTCGATGGCACAGCTGCCTGTGACCAAAGTGACGAGAGGATAATGGAGATTTTGAATCTCTGCGCACACTTTTGGACACTGGACACTTGTGGATTGTGTGAGGCCCACTGATATCTGAGCGCTATGTGACACGCTGGATGGCACAGCTGCCTGTGACCAAAGTGACGAGAGGATAATGGAGATTTTGAATCTCTGCGCACACTTTTGGACACTGGACACTTGTGGATTGTGTGAGGCCCACTGATATCTGAGCGCTATGTGACACGCTCGATGGCACAGCTGCCTGTGACCAAAGTGACGAGAGGATAATGGAGATTTTGAATCTCTGCGCACACTTTTGGACACTGGACACTTGTGGATTGTGTGAGGCCCACTGATATCTGAGCGCTATGTGACAGGCTCGATGGCACAGCTGCCTGTGACAAAAGTGACGAGAGGATAATGGAGATTTTGAATCTCTGTGCACACTTTTGGACACTGGACACTTGTGGATTGTGTGAGGCCCACTGATATCTGAGCGCTATGTGACACGCTCGATGGCACAGCTGCCTGTGACCAAAGTGACGAGAGGATAATGGAGATTTTGAATCTCTGCGCACACTTTTGGACACTGGACACTTGTGGATTGTGTGAGGCCCACTGATATCTGAGCGCTATGTGACAGGCTCGATGGCACAGCTGCCTGTGACAAAAGTGACGAGAGGATAATGGAGATTTTGAATCTCTGCGCACACTTTTGGACACTGAACACTTGTGGATTGTGTGAGGCCCACTGATATCTGAGCGCTATGTGACACGCTCGATGGCACAGCTGCCTGTGATCAAAGTGACGAGAGGATAATGGAGATTTTGAATCTCTGCGCACACTTTTGGACACTGGACACTTGTGGATTGTGTGAGGCCCACTGATATCTGAGCGCTATGTGACACGCTCGATGGCACAGCTGCCTGTGACCAAAGTGTCGAGAGGATAATGGAGATTTTGAATCTCTGCGCACACTTTTGGACACTGTACACTTGTGGATTGTGTGAGGCCCACTGATATCTGAGCGCTATGTGACAGGCTCGATGGCACAGCTGCCTGTGACCAAAGTGACGAGAGGATAATGGAGATTTTGAATCTCTGCGCACACTTTTGGACACTGGACGCTTGTGGATTGTGTGAGGGACACTGATATCTGAGCGCTATGTGACAGGCTTGATGGCACAGCTGTGACAAAAGTGACTAGAGGATAAGGGAGATTGGATTGCTTTTAAAAAAGCAGTTTGCGGAGCAGTGGGTAAACAGCAATGCCAGCGTGTCAGGAAGCCTTAAAAGGCTGCCCAACAACCAACACCACTGATACACCACAATATAGCCTCCCCTTGCACTGCACACACAGTGACTTGTGTGTTGTGCAGGCCAAATCGCTAGCAGCAGAAGCAGTTTTTTTGTCTTCTTCCCTGCCTAACGCTCTCCCTACAGAATCAGCAGCAACCTCTCCCTATACTAAGATCGGCAGAAGTAAGATGGCGGTCGGCGTGCACGCCCTTTTATACCCCCTGTGATGCCCACCAAAGCAAGCCAATCACTTGCATGCCCTTCTGAAAGATGGTGGTGACCCGTGCCTAGGTCATCACGTTGCCCACAGTGTCCGTGGATCCTGATTGGCTGAAAAAGAGCGCAAAACAAACTTTTGAAACGCGACTTTGGCGCGTAAGTCGCCGACCTCGTGGCCGACCTCATCCTAGGGTCGGATTTCGTTTCATGAAACCCGACTTTGCCAAAAGTTGGCGACTTTTGAATTTTTTCGACCCGTTTCGCTCAACTCTAATTATTACTATTATTACTACCTTCATGCAATTTTTGCAATATATTTTTTTACTTTTTTATTCCAGGATATTTGTTTTGTGTTTTGCTTTTGGTTTTCTCTGTGTAAAGGTCATGTGTTCATATGCAATTACATTTTGCATGCACATTAATTTACTTTTTCTGCTCAGACCCAGTTTCTCATTTGTTTCATTGTGCATTCTGTGCATATAAGGGTGTGACCGCCCTGTTTCTGAGTTTGAAAATCCATCCTGTCTGGCCTATACTATTACTGGTGGTTCAGTCCCTCTGTCCTTGTTCACATTTACGTCACTTGACAAGTGGAAAGGTTTTAAATACAAGAGTTAGGACTGTCCCACAAGGGTTGCCGTGACGTGGCGGGATGGCTTCTACATTATTTTGATCAAAATTATGTTAACTAAATACCCTTATTATTACTATTATTACTACCTTCATGCAATTTTTGCAATATATTTTTTTACTTTTTTATTTCAGGATATTTGTTTTGTGTTTTGCTTTTGGTTTTCTCTGTGTAAAGGTCATGTGTTCATATGCAATTACATTTTGCATGCACATTAATTTACTTTTTCTGCTCAGACCCAGTTTCTCATATATAATATAGTGTAAACATTCTGAATCTCCATATACATTTCAGGAGGCAGACACAAACGCTCTCAGGCCCAGTATGGATTACACAAGAATATGAAAAGCTGTAAATGGGTAATGTAACACAAGTGTACAGCTGTATACTATGTTAGCCAAATTTGAAATCTCGGTATATATTTCCGGAGTCACCCTCAGACGCTCACTCAATCTGGGTTTGACCATAATAAAAAATGTTGTAAGAAAGGTACTGGATAACAAGATAGCAAGTATACATATTATAGGGTACAATTGAAATCTCCATATACATAGTCCCGCAGTCAGTCTCAGACGCTCACTCAGTATGGATTTGACCGTAATACTAAATGTCGAACAAAGGTACTGTATAACAAGATGCAAACTGTATTGAGTATAGGGTAAAAATTGGTATCTCCGATTCACCGTATATATAGAAGGCGTAATCCACACACACTCACTCACTATGGATGATACCGTAATAAAAATTTTTGAACAAAGGTACTGTATCAGCACATACCAGGTGTATCCAGTCTAGGGGTAATTGTAAATTTCCGTCTATACTTCCAGAGTCAGACACAGACACTCACAGGCTCACTATGTATTACACCAGAATTTAACAAGTAGAAAAATGGAAAGGTGCTCGAAGCGTACAACAGTATACAGTGTTGTGGTACTTTTAAATCTTCGTATATATTTCAATCTCAGTAAGCCAGTCCAGACTCTCCGCTACTGAAAACTAAATGGATACAAGTACAGACGGAAAGTCGAGTGTTAGCAGAAATTTGGGAATTACACATCGCGGGAAAACCTCCCGGTAGATGTTACAGAGGCGATGCAGACCCTCAATTACTCTGTCTGTGGAGACAGTGAAAACGGTTCTTTGTGAAGAAAGGATTGCTTTATCGCAGTAGCGTGGATCACATCACCGTTACTCGTCTCCATCAAATTGTGATCACAGGGAGAGATGTAGACATGGTCCTCACTGCCTATCATGATGTGTCGGGTCATTTGGGAGTGCAAAGGACAGAAGCCACAGACCGTAGGCGATTCTATTGGATTGGCATGAGAGAGACATTGAAAAATGGTGGCAGGAATGTCACACGTCTGTGACTATCACAACTGTGAAAGGTGATCATAACGCACCACTGCATCCGCTTGTAAGTTGACGTCCATTACAAATGGTAGCCATTGATCATCTGAAGGTAGAGGCCAGCAGGACAGGGCATAGCTACATCTTAACCATCATCGATCAATACACCAAATTTCTAGTGGCCGTCCCTTTGAAGGATTTAACTGCCCAGACTACACAGCAGTGGAGCAGGGAGAGGTAAGTATTGCAACTTGCAAGTACTGTGGCCATGACCAAGCAGGGGGGCACACTCGTAGTCAACGGTACTGGCACAGGGCCACTCATAGTACGCTGGTGTGTCTGACGGCGAGTGGGCCCCCCACCGTCAGAGACAATGTATTGTACTATGAAGAGCCCTGTGCCAGAGCCGTCGGCCATCTGTGGGCCCATCCACCTGTTCAGAGCAATGGCACTTGCCCAGGTGCATCAGGTGTTGACCGCAGCCATTGGGGGGGTGGGCAGCCCACTTAGGGAGGTTTAAAAAATGGCATATGTTGATGTGTTGGCTGGACATTCAGCTGCTGCAAAGGGCGGAATTGGGCAAATCTGAGGAAGAGGAGGACAAAAGCGAGGCAGTTTTCTGGCAACCTATGTGTCATCAGGGGAAGGTGGGACAAAATCCTTTGAAACCCATGCATGGTTCATTTTAATGAAGGTTAGATCATCAACATTTTGGGTCGACAGATGGGTCCTTTTTTCTGTCAGGATTGATCCAGCAGCACTGAAGACTCGTTCAGATAACACACTACCAGCAGGGCAAGCAAGCTCTTGTAAGGCATATTGTGCCAATTCAGGCCAGGTGTCAAGTTTAATGGCCCAATAGTCAAAGGGGAATGACCGGTGAGGGAGAACATTGATATGGGACGAGAAGTAGTTTGTTACCATAGTTGACAACTGCTGTCTCCTGTCACTTTCGATCGATGCAGTATTACCAGTCATGTGAGCGGTACTTGAGAAATCATTCCACAACATGGTCATTAAACCCCTGTCTCCAACGCCACTTCGGCTGTGTGCACCACGAACACCTCTTCCATTGTGCCCACTACGGCTCGTGGGAGATCCTACACCGCTGCTGTGTACTGGGAAAGCCTCAAACAAACGTTTTACCAGAGTTGC
This sequence comes from Dendrobates tinctorius, assembly GCF_039654945.1. NCBI lineage: Eukaryota > Metazoa > Chordata > Amphibia > Anura > Dendrobatidae > Dendrobates > Dendrobates tinctorius. Next base: position 10,589,522 of record NW_027361772.1, on the reverse strand, counting down.
TTGTTATGAATGAGTCACTGAAGGAGGAAAAAACAAAAATACAAGCTAAGTCCAGAAAACCGGAGAAGTTGGTAGCTATCGGATTGCAGACCCCTGATCCTATTGACACAACTAACAGTAGCCGTGGGGGTGTTCCTACGGTGCCCTAGACCCCTCGTTCACAGCTGGAGAACTAAATAAGCCTAAAGAAAGAAAGGGGAAATCTAAACTGCCCCAGAGCAGACCCCAAAGCAATAGACAGCCCCCAACATGTATTGTCGGTGAAAAGCAGATGAAAACACAAACACAGACAGAAAGACAGGTTGAGCAAACGATGGGGCCCAACTAACTAGATAGGACAGGACAGAAAAGATGCTGGCTGCAATCCACAAAAAACCCTACCAAAAATATCCCAACCGTCTGATAGGGAAAAAGGCCCTGAAGTCACTAGACTTCACAAACACTATATCAGCACTCAGGTATATTCTGAAGACTGAGCAAAAGATCAACTTGACCAGAGACGAAAATGGAGCTCAGCCTGTACCAACAAGGGCAGGCAGAACACAAACACTAAGTAAACAGACAATAACTCATGGAAAAATAAGAGAGCAAATACTTAGCTTTCAGAAGACAGGTACTGAACTGGTTTGCAAGAGCTCAGAGCAGAAAGGATCACCAGCACCCCTGTAGGGCGTCGGCTGCCTTATATCCACTCAGTGATTCCGGGTGTCCAATCAGGCTCCACCTGTTCAGATGACAGGTTCTTCCCAACCCAATCAATTTCACTACCTCTCTTCACCAGCAGAGGGAGTTCATCAGACATCAACGATGAAGGGGAAAATGAACTCACAACAGTACCTCCCCCTTGAGGAGGGGTCACCGAACCCTCATCCACGCCACCAGGATGATCAGGATGGGCCCGATGAAAAGCACGAACCAATCTTTCGGCATGAATATCGGATGCAGGGATCCAAGAATTATCCTCCTGGCCATATCCCTTCTATTTAACCAAATACTGGAGTCTCCGTCTAGCCAGGCGAGAATCCAGTATCTTCTCAACCTCATATTCCACATTACCTTCCACCAATACAGGGTCAGGAGGTGCCACCACAGGAACTACTGGCTCAACAAACCTCTTTAACAGAGACTTATGAAACACGTTATGGATCTTAAATGTAACAGGAAGAGCCAATCGAAAAGAGACAGGATTAAGAATCTCCAAAATCTTGTAAGGTCCAATAAATCTAGGTTTAAACTTTGGAGAAGCCACCTTCATAGAGATATTCTTTGATGACAACCAAACCATATCACCCACCTTAAACTGGGGACCAATGGTCCTATGACGGTTGGAAAACCGCTGGGCCTTTTCCTGGGAGAGAGACAACCTATCCACCACTTGGTCCCAGATCTGGTGCATTCTCTCCACCACAGTGTCAACACCTGGACAGGCAGAAGACTCCACCTGCCCTGAAGAGAATCGAGGATGAAACCCAAAGTTACAAAAAAAGGTGACATCAAAGTGGCAGAACTAGCTCTATTATTTAAAGCAAATTCGGCCAAGGGCAAAAATGAAACCCAATCATCCTGATCAGCAGAAATAAAACATCTCAAATACGACTCCAAAGTCTGGTTTGTTCTCTCCGTCTGCCCATTGGTCTGAGGGTGAAACGCAGAGGAGAAGGACAACTGAATTCCCAGCTTGGAACAGAAAGTCCTCTAAAATCTAGAAATAAACTGAACTCCTCTGTCAGATACAATGTTCTCAGGAATCCCGTGCAAGCGAACCACCTGTTGCAAAAACAAGGGCACCAACTCTGAGGAAGATGGCAACTTAGGGAGTGGTACAAGATGGACCATCTTAGAGAATCTATCACAAATCACCCAAATAACAGTCATTCTCTGAGAGACAGGCATATCAGAGATAAAATCCATTGAAATATGGGTCCATGGCCTCCTGGGCACCGGCAAAGGCATCAGCAACCCACTAGAGCGAGAACAAGGTTTAGACCAGGAGCAAGTCCCACAGGACTGCACAAAACTCCTGACATCACGAGACAAGGCGGGCCACCAAAAAGACTGACTCACCAAATCTCTAGTACCAAAAATACCTGGATGACCAGCCAATGCAGAGCAATGAACTTCAGACATCACTCTCTTCCTCCACTGGTCAGGAACATACAATTTTCCAATGGGACAATTCTCAGGTTTGTCCTCCTGAAACTCTTCCAGAGCACGTCTCAAATCGGGCGAGATGGCAGAAAGAACTACCCCCTCACCTAAGATGGTAGCAGGCTTGGTCACTAGAGTTGAGCGACTTTTGTTTTTTTAGGGTCGAGTTTCGTTTCGTGAAACCCGACTTTTCCAAAAGTCGGGTCGAGCAAGATCGGCCGATTATAGGGAAAAGTCGGGGTCGTCCCAAAACACGAAACCCAATGTAAGTCAATGGGGAATAAAAGTCGGCAGTGAGAGGAGGACAGGAAACACACCTACAGTGCCCATTTGAATGCCAAAAGCATCAATTCTTCTTACTTAAGCTTGTCAACCTTAATTAACTTCATAATACAAGTTACGCACTGAAAAATGGGGGTGATTTGGCTAAAGTTGTGGGGGGGGTAGGGCTGGCTCCAGGTTTTCATGTGCCCTGGGCGAAAGAGCGCCCCTTTAACACATACCACAACTCATGATGCTCCGATACGGCAGAGAAATAGCGGTATAGTACAATGAAAAATACTTCACTTTTTACATCTCATGACGAGGCCCATCTATTTCTCCATACAGAATCATTGGTCCCATATAATGTTTGAAACAGTATATGATGAGCTCCACATAATGCTACAGTATATGTTGGTCCCCATGGATGAAACTCCACTGTCTTATGGGCCCAAATAATGCTCCAAACATAATGGGCCCCATTTCTAATGCTCTACTGTATAATGGGCCCTGTAAATGCTGCTCCAGTGTCTGATGTCCACCTTTGGAATGTTCCAGTGTATGGTGGGCCCCATCTATCATTCTATAGAGTATAGTGCTCCCCAAAAATTGCTGTCCCAACATTGAAAACAATCAAATAAGTCTCCTCGCTAGGGAATCCCTGTACTAGTCTGGACTCCTCGTCGTCCCCATCTTCCATCTCACTGCACAGTATTTCAACCTTGCAAGTGCTGTGATCCTGAGCAAGCAGGGGGGGCCCACTCGTTGGCGACGGCACTGGCACAGGGCCCCTGATAGTACGGTGGTGTGTCTGATGGCGGGTGGGCCAAACCTGCACTTTCATCTGCAGCTTCCTCTTTGTCACCGTGTAAGATGGAACTGTATATGGGAAGGGTAACCTGAGTTTCATCAGGGTCAGATTCAGGCCGTGTAGCGTGCGAGGGGAATGTAGTGGTCTGGGTCAATGTACCAGCAGATTCATCGAGCAGTGGCTGGGCATCAGTGCACTTGTGTCGCCCCCAGGAGTACGGTCGCCACAGTGGCATTACCTTCCTCCTAGGGAGTGTGATGTCATGCTTGGGAGCAACGAAGGATCTCTCTAGCAGGTTAACTGATTGGGCGGCGTTATTCCCACGAGTCATGACCCTCCAAACAGCGTTCATGAAGGCAAAGTGTTTGTTTTACGTGGGCAGTATGGTTGCAAAGCTGAACCTTAAAGAAATGTCCAGAAAGGCACCACCAGGAGTGGAGCCTACGGTTAAATTCGACTCCACCTGGGAAACCTCAACCATGCCAGCTACAGAAAAGATGCACGCATTGCAAGCTTAATTCCGTTAACGAACGAGACTCCGTCATGCCCCACGGTCCGAGTCCGGCTTACTAGAGGGACACGTGAGGCTCTGGCACATGAGATTGGCCAATAACTGGTGTGTCATGCCCTTACATGTCCGTGGCTGCATGTGCGCTACACTGAAAAGGCCAGCGTTTGTCGCTTACAGGTGCAGATATCCGGTTAACAACGTTAGTGATGGGGATCACTGATTACAATTATTACCCGCGAACGATGATTTCCCTGTAAGTGCAGGTCAACCGCAGTTCCGGAATTAGGCCTAACCGTCATTCCTGAAAAAATGAAAAACTTACGTGTGCAAACCACAGGTGCTGTAGCTTGCTTAACAGCTCGCCAGCCGTTCTCACGCCCAGTATGGATTACACGTGATTGCACAAAGGTGAGAAAGGGTACCGTATCCCCGGATAACATGTATGGATAGCGTACACATTCAAAATATATGTCTATACATCAGGAGGAAGGCTCAGACGGTGTTAGGCCCAGTATGGATTGCACGTGATTGCACAAAGGTGAGAAAGGGTACCGTATCCCCGGATAACATGTATGGATAGCGTACACATTCAAAATATATGTCTATACATCAGGAGGCAGACTCAGATGGTGTTAGGCCCAGTATGGCTTGCACGTGATTGCACAAAGGTGAGAAAGGGTACCGTATCCCTGAATAACATGTATGGACAGCATACACATTCAAAATATATGTCTATACATCAGGAGGCAGGCTCAGACGGTGTTAGGCCCAGTATGGCTTGCACGTGATTGCACAAAGGTGAGAAAGGGTACCGTATCCCAGGATAACATGTATGGATAGCGTACACATTCAAAATATATGTCTATACATCAGGAGGCAGGCTCAGACGGTGTCAGGCACAGTATGGATTTGACGGCCCAGACTACACAGCGGAGGAGCAGGGAGAGGTAAAGATTGCAAATGCTGGGGCCCTGCCCAAGCAAGGGGGGCCCACTTGTGGGCGTCGGTACTGGCACTGGGCCCCTCATAGTACGGCGGTGTGTCTGACGGCGTGTGTGCACCACCACCGTCAGAGACACTTGATTGCACTATGAGGGACCCTGTGCCAGTGCCCGCGCCCAAGAGTCGGCCTACCCACCTGTCCAGGGCAACGGCACTCGCACGGTGTCGTGCGCTAGGTGGTGACCCTGGCCATGGTGGGGGAGGCAGCACAGTTAGGGAGTTTTAGAAAGTGGCATATGTTGATGTTGGACATTCAGCTGCTGCAATAGGTGAAATAGGTCAAGTCCCAGGAAGAGGTGGACCAAAGCAAGCCATTTTTCTGTCACCCTATGTGTCATCAGGGGAAGGTGGGACAAAATCCTTGGAAACCCATGCATGGTTCGTTTTAATGAAGGTTAGATCATCCACATTTTGGGTTGACAGACGGGTCCTTTTTTCTGTCAGGATTGATCCAGCTGCACTGAAGACTCTTTCCGATAGCACACTTGCAGCTGGGCAAGCGAGCTCCTGTAAGGCATATTGTGCCAATTCAGGCCAGGTGTCCAGTTTAGCGGCCCAATAGTCAAAGGGGAATGACCTGTGTGGGAGAACATCGATATGGGAGGAAAAGTAGTTTGTAACCATAGTTGACAACTGCTGTCTCCTGTCACTTTCCATCGATGCAGTATTACCAGTTGTGTGAGCGGTACTTGAAAAATCAGTCCACAACATTGTCATGAAACCCCTGTCTCCAACGCCACTTCAGCTGTGTGCACCATGAACACCTCTGCCAAGCTGCCCCCGGCCCGTACGGCTCGTGTGAGAACCATCACCGCTGCTGCGTGCTGGGAATGCCTCAAGCAACCGATTTACCAGAGTTGCTTGTTTATTAGCCAATATTAGGTCAAGGTTCTCCTGTGGCATGATGTTTTGTAATTTGCCTTTATAGCGTGGATCCAGGATGCTGGCCAACCAGTAGTCGTCATCGTTCATCATTTTGGCAATGCGGGGGTCCCTTTTTAGGATCTGCAAGGCATAATCTGACATGTGGGCCAATGTTCCCGGTGTCAATGATGCACTGCGAGTGCTGGTTGGAGGAGCACTTTCTGGCAAATCCACATCCCTCCAGTCATGCACAAACCCTGTACCAGACCTTGCCACGCCAACATTTTCACTTGCCCCACAAGATGCATCCTCCTCCCCTGAGTAATCACCCCCATCATCATCCTCCTCCTCCTCTTCTTCCTCCACCTCGTCCAGGAGAGGTCCCTGAGCAGACAATGGCTGAATGTCATCAAGGATTCCCTCCTCCTCTTCCTCCTCATCAACATTGGCTGCAGACGCATGCTCCTTAAGGTGCGTCAAAGTTTGCATGAGCAGACGCATAAGTGGGATGCTCATGCTTAGGATGGCGTCGTCTGCGCTTACCAGCCATGTGCATTCCTCAAAACACTGAAGGACTTTACAGAGGTCTTTCAGCTTCGACCACTGCACACCTGTCAACTCCATGTCTGCTCTCAAAGTTCCTGGCCGTGTATCCTCCCACAAATGCATAATGGCCTGCCTCTGCTCGCGCAGCCGCTCCACCATGTGCAGGGTGGAGTTCCACCTTGTTGCAATGTCGATAATGAGGCGGTGGTTGGGAAGGTGGAGCAATCGCTGCAGCTTCTGCATACGAACGGAGTGTACAGGCGACCAGCGGATGTGCGCGCACATTCTTCGCACCTTCTGGAGCAGGGCTGTTAACTCCGGATAATTTTTGAGGAAGCACTGCACCACCAGGTTCAAGGTGTGAGCCAAGGAAGGTATGTGGCTGAGTTTTGAAAGGGCTATGGCTGCCACAAAATTACAGCCGTTATCACTAACTACCTTGCCTGCCTCAAGATGTACACTGCCCAGCCATGACTCAGTTTGTCGCTTCAAGTACTCGGCCAGCACCTCGGCGGTGTATCTGTCGCCCAAACACATCATCTGCAACACAGCCTGCTGACGCTTTCCACTAGCTGCTCGATAGGGGGACACCTCGTGTGCAACAGTGGCAGCTGCAGATGGAGTGCTCGTACGACTGCGCTCTGTGGACGAGCTTTCGCTTCTGGAGGAGGAGGAGGAGGGTCGAACGCCTACAGCCAACTGTTTCCTATACCGTGGGCTAGGCAGCACTGTCCCACCACCGCTGTCCCCTGTGGACCCTGCATCCACCACATTAACCCAGTGCGCAGTGATGGACACGTAACGGCCCTGGCCATGCCGACTGGACCATGCATCAGTTGTGAGGTGCACCTTTCCACTCACTGACTGCTTGAGTGCATGGACAATGCGGTCTTTTACATGATGGTGGAGGGCTGGGGTGGCTTTGCGAGAGAAGAAGTGGTGACTGGGTAGGTCACAGCGTGTTACTGCATAGGCCATGAATTCGCGGAAAGCTGCGCTTTCCACCAACCGATAGGGCATCATCTCAAACGAGATTAGTTTGGCAATGTGGGCGTTCAAACCCAGTGTACGCGGATGAGAGACTGAGTACTTTCTTGACCTACTCATAGTGTCTGGGAGGGTGAGCTGGACTTGAAAGCTGCATATGATGGAAGTAGCGGTGGACAGGGCGGACTGAGAGAGGGTTGATGATGGTGATGGAGTTGGTGTTCTTTCTGATGGCCTAGATTCAGTATTTCGTTGATATAACAGTGGGATTCCCTGACTGCTGTGGCCTTGCAACGACACCTCAACATTTGCTGCTGTGCTAACCGGTGGGCTTACAGTGAGGGAATCAATGTAGCGTTGCTGACTACCTTCTTAGTGATCAGTTGCACATGTGGCACTTGAGGTTTGGTGTTGTGTCCACGCTTGCAAGTGCATGGTGGTTAAATGTCTAAGCATGCAACTGGTATTCAAATTTTTCAGATTTTTCCCTCGGCTAAAGGTCTTTGCGCACTTCTTACAGATAACGTTGGCCTGATCATGAGGATTTTGTTCAAAAAAGTGCCACACTGCACTCTTCCTACTTTGGCAGACATTTTGCGGCCTAGCACGCTGTGATCTTTTGACCCTCTGGACAAGCTGTCCAGCAACTCTTTTGATTTTTGGAACCTGTCTTTGGAGTGCTCCGGGCCTGCCAGATAACAGCTGTTGCGATGTCGATGTCTGCTGTGGATGCTCCTCATCTGAGCTATTGGAAGCAGCACCCTCTTCCCCCAATGGATGCCAATCTGGGTCAACAACTGGGTCATCCATCACCTCCTCTTCAATGTCATGTGCACCTTCCTCTGTGTCACCGTGTATGGTGGTATAGTGTGCGGGAAGGGGCACCTGAGTCTCATCAGGGTCAGAATCTGGCTCTGTACACTGCGAGGACAATGTAGTGCTCTGAGTGAATGTACCAGCAGAATCATCTATCAGCAGCTGTGCATCAGTGCACTCCATGTCAGATTCATCTTGGCCTGGGTAATTCACCATTTCACTTGATAATCCAGGCATGGTATGTGAAAACAGCTCCATGGAGTAATCAGTAGTATGGCCTGCGTCATCCTTCAATCTTGGTTGGGGTGAAGGACACAAGGAAAGGTGTGGTTCATGAACATGAGCCTCCAATGACGACTCAGTGCTTTTATTTTTTACAACTTCAGAAGAGGAGGCGATAGAGCTGGAGGCTGAGTCAGCAATGTAAGACAAAACTTTTTCCTGAAGCTCTGGCTTTAAAAGCGGTTTTCCAACTCCTAGAAAACTAAGCCTTCGAGGCCTTGTGGAGCCAGACGATGACGCAGGCTCAACACCTCCTGCATTCGGTTCTATTTTGCTTTTGCCACTACCATCAGATCCACCACCAACACCATCATTACCAGCTGCCAACCCCTGCCCAATTCCACGGCCTCTTCCACCAGCCTTCCTCATTTTTGGTAGAAATGTAGACAAAATCCAACAAACTATATAGTAATGTAAAACAAGGTACAAGGTGTCTATAGGACAGGGGAGCTTTTGAATTTCTGCAGACACTTGTGGACACTGGACACTTTTGGATTGTGTGAGGCCCACTGAATATCACAGCGCTATGTCACTAGCTCGATGTCGCAGGTGTGAAAAATGTCACTAGAGGATAACGGAGATTTTGAATTTCTGCACACACATGTGGACACTGGACACTTTTGGATTGTGTGAGGCCCACTGAATATCAGAGCGCTATGTCACAGGCTCGATGGCACAGGTGTGAAAAAAGTGACTACAGGATAAGGGAGATTTTGAATTTCTGCACACACTAGTGGACACTGGACACTTTTGGATTGTGTGAGGTCCACTGAATATCAGAGCGCTATGTCACAGGCTCGATGGCACAGGTGTGAAAAAAGTGACTACAGGATAAGGGAGATTTTGAATTTCTGCACACACTAGTGGACACTGGACACTTTTTTATTGTGTGAGGCCCACTGAATATTAGAGCGCTATGTCACAGGCTCGATGGCACAGGTGTGAAAAAAGTGACTACAGGATAAGGGAGATTTTGAATTTCTGCACACACTAGTGGACACTGGACACTTTTGGATTGTGTGAGGCCCACTGAATATCAGAGCGCTATGTCACAGGGTCGATGGCACAGGTGTGAAAAAAGTGACTACAGGATAAGGGAGATTTTGAATTTCTGCACACACTAGTGGACACTGGACACTTTTGGATTGTGTGAGGCCCACTGAATATCAGAGCGCTATGTCACAGGCTCGATGGCACAGGTGTGAAAAAAGTGACTACAGGATAAGGGAAATTTTGAATTTCTGCACACACTAGTAGACACTGGACACTTTTGGATTGTGAGAGGCACACTGAATATCAGAGCGCTATGTCACAGGGTCGATGGCACAGGTGTGAAAAAAGTGACTACAGGATAAGGGAGATTTTGAATTTCTGCACACACTAGTGGACACTGGACACTTTTAGATTGTGTGAGGCCCACTGACTATCAGAGCGCTATGTCACAGGCTCAATGGCACAGGTGTGAAAAAAGTGACTACAGGATAAGGGAGATTTTGAATTTCTGCACACACTTGTGGACACTGGACACTTTTGGATTGTGTGAGGCCCACTGAATATCAGAGCGCTATGTCACAGGCAGAAATTGGCTAGTGTATCACAAACTACAAGGTGTATGTAGAATTGAGCAGAATAGGAATCTCCCTATAGTGTAGGTCTGTAAGAACGGAACAAGTCCTCCACTTATCCTTCCACAGTGACACACAGATAGCTTCACTGTGGCCGTGATAACAGCCGTTACACGGTACTGAGAGGAGCGTGCACGTACACGGCTGTCCGGTGTACGTAAAATTGTCAAGCTCCGTGTTTTTTAAGTATACGGACTGACACACGCTGTCTCTCTATAGTTTTGAATGTGATCAAACAGCAAATATATTTAACTGTTTGAAAGCTAGACAAAACTAGTAGGTGCAGGTCTGTAAGAACGGAACATGTCCTCGACTTATTCTCACAGAGTGACACACAGATAGCTTCACTGTGGCTGTGATAACAGCCGTTACACGGTACTGTGTGAGGAGCGTACACCGCTATATGGTGTGAAAAAATGCACGCTCAGTACCTCAGCAGGACAAAAAAAAAAATTGGGATTGCTTTTAAAAAAGCAGTTTGCAGAGCAGTGGGTAAACAGCAATGCAGCTGTCAGGAAGCCTTAGGAGGCAGCCTAACAACCAACACTGCTGATCCACCACAATATAGCCTCCCCTTGCACTGCACACACAGTGACTGGTGTGTTGTACAGGCAAAATCGCTAGCAGCAGAAGCAGTTTTTTTTCTTCTTCCCTGCCTAACGCTCTCCCTAAAGAATCAGCAGCAGCAACCTCTCCCTATGCTAAGATCGGCAGAAGTAAGATGGCGGTCGGCGTGCACGCCCTTTTATAACCCCTGTGACACCCACCAAAGCAAGCCAATCACTTGCATGCCCTTCTGAAAGATGGTGGTGACCTCTGCCTATGTCATCACGTTGCCCACAGTGTCTGTGGATCCTGATTGGCTGAAAAAGAGCGCAAAACAAACTTTTGAAACGCGACATTGGCGCGTAAGTCGCCGACCTCGTGGCCGACCTCATCCTAGGGTCGGGTTTCGTTTCATGAAACCCGACTTTGCCAAAAGTCGGCGACTTTTGAAATTTTTCGACCCGTTTCGCTCAACTCTATTGGTCACAACAGGAGAATCAGCAAAGAAACTCCTAGAGAGGGCGTCTGCCTTGACATTCTTAGTGCCCGGAAGAAAAGAGACCACAAAATCAAAACATGTGAAAAAGAAGGCCCACCTAGCCTGTCTAGGATTCAAGCGTTTGGCCGACTCCAGGTAAATCAAATTCTTGTGGTCAGTAAGTACCACGGCTTGATGTTTAGCTCCCTCCAACCAATGTCACCACTCCTCAAATGCCCACTTCATGGCTAACAGTTCCCGATTCCCCACATCATAGTTACGTTCAGATGGGGAGAACTTTCGGGAAAAGAAAGCACAGGGATTCATCTTAGATGTTATCGGATCTTTTTGGGACAAAACAGCTCCTGCACCAATCTCAGAAGCGTCCACCTCTTCCTGAAACGGGAGTGAGACATCAGGTTGCCGCAAAACCGGAGCAGAAGTGAACCTTCGCTTCAGCTCCTGAAAGGAAGAAACAGCCTCCGGAGACCAATTCAGCACATCAGCACCCTTCTTAGTCAAATCAGTCAGTGGTTTGGCAATACCAGAAAAATTAGCTATAAATTTACGATAAAAATTAGCAAAACCCAAAAACTTCTGGAGGGCCTTCAAAGAAGTGGGCTGAACCCAATCATAAATGGCCTGTACCTTGGCCGGGTCCATTTCAATAGTTGACGGAGACAAAATAAATCCCCAAAATGAAATCCTCTGTACCCCAAAAAGGCATTTCGATCCCTTGACATACAGGGAATTCTCCCTCAAAATCCGGAACACAGTCCGAACATGTTCCACATGAGAGTCCCAATCCTTGGAAAAGATCAAAATATCATCCAGATAGATGATCAAAAATTTATCCACAAAGTCTCGGAAAATATCATTCATGAAGCACTGGAAGACAGACGGGGCATTAGTGAGCCCAAAAGGCATCACCAGGTACTCAAAATGTCCCTCTGGAGTATTAAACGCCGTCTTCCATTCATCCCCATGCTTAATGCGAATAAGATTATAAGCCCCCCTGAGGTCAAGCTTGGTAAACCAGCAAGCACCTTTAACTCTAGAGAATAGATCAGAAATCAGGGGTAACGGATACTGATATTTAACAGTAATTTTGTTGAGGGAACGATAGTCAATACAAGGCCTTAATGAACCATCCTTCTTGGCCACGAAAAAAAAAACAGCACCTAAGGGTGAAGAAGATGGTCTAATATGACCCTTCTCCAACGACTCCTTAATATAGGATCGCATAGCCTCGTGCTCGGGTACAGATAAATTGAAAAGTCGACCCTTGGGAAATTTACACCCAGGGCTCAGCTCAATTGCACAGTCATAACTCCTATGAGAAGGCAAAGACGCAGACTCATTCTCACTAAATACATCATAAAAATCAGCCAAATAGTCAGGAACATCATGCGACTGGGGAGAGGTGGAGAAAACAGGAGCGTCACTAAGGGCACACCGACAACCCCAACTCACCACAGACACAGATTTCCAATCCAAAACTGGATTATGGATTTGTAACCAGGGAAAACCCAGAACAATGGTATCATGCAGATTATGCAACACCAAGAATCTGCAATTTTCTTGATGATCTGGGCGACCCGCATTACCACCTGGGTCCAAAACTGAGGTTTATTCTTCGCCAAAGGAGTAGCATCAATACCCCTCAAAGGGATAGGCATCCGCAGAGGTGTCATAGGAAATCCACAACGTTTAGCAAAATCCAAGTCCATCAGGTTCATAGCTGCTCCCGAATCCACGAAAGCCTTAGTGGAAAATATGGACAGGGAGCAGATCAGAGTAATTGCTAGAAGAAACTTAGGTTGAACACCGCCCACAGCAAATGTGTGTGCAAAACGTTTCTCTCGTTTAGGGCAGACAGAAATAATATGCGAGGCATCTCCACAGAAAAAACACAGCTTATTACACCTTCTGAACTCCTGACGTTGCGCCCTAGACAAAACTCTATCACATTGAATAGGTTCAGACATTTGTTCAAGAGGTGGCAACACCTCTCGTGCAGTTTTACGTTCGCGCAAACGCCGATCAACCTGAATGGCTAATGACATAGAATCGTCAAGACCAGAGGGAGCAGGAAATCCCACTATAGTATCTTTTACGGTTTCTGACAAACCCTTCCGAAAGAGAGCTGCCAAGGCACCATCATTCCAAGTAGTAAGGACCGCCCACTTTCGGAACTTTTGACAGTACAACTCTGCAGAATCCTGACCCTGGCTCAATGCCAACAGGGCCTTTTCAGCCTGATTAATAGCATTAGGTTCATCATACAACAGCCCTAAGGCTTGAAAAAATGCGTTCACATTAGCTAGAATAGGATCATCAGGTTTCAAAGAAAACGCCCAATCCTGAGGATCGCCGCACAGCAAAGAGATGACAATTTTAACCTGCTGCGCGGAGCTCCCTGCTGAGTTAGGCTTCAAGGCAAAAAATAATTTACAATTATTCTTAAAGTTCAAAAATTTAGACCGATCCCCAAAAAACACATCAGGAGTAGGGATCTTTAGTTCAGCAACATGTGAATGAGCAAGATAGCTCCACATGATCAGACAATTGCTTCATCTCCATTGAGAAGAAAAAAATTCCCCCTACGGCCTCAAAGACAGAGGAAAAAATATACACAAAACCAAAAACAAAAAAATTCTGACACTTTTTTTTTTTTTTTTACAATTCTTTCCTGCTATTGAGTACCCTAGAATCTGCGGTATGGCTGGTGATTCTGTTATGAATGAGTCGCCGAAGGAGGAAAAAACAAAAAAACAATAATACAAGCTAAGTCCAGAAAACCGGAGAGGTTGGTAGCTATCGGATTGCAGACCCCTGATCCTATTCACACAACTAACAGTAGCCGTGGGGGGTTCCTATGGTGCCCTAGACCCCTCGTTCACAGCTGGAGAACTAAATAAGCCTAAAGAAAGAAAGGGGAAATCTAAACTGCCCCAGAGCAGACCCCAAAGCAATAGACAGCCCCCAACATGTATTGTCGGTGAAAAGCAGATGAAAACACAAACACAGACAGAAAGACAGGTTGAGCAAACGATGGGGCCCAACTAACTAGATAGGACAGGACAGAGATGCTGGCTGAAATCCGCAAAAAACCCTACAACGAATGTCCCAACCGTCTGATAGGGAAAAAGGCCCTGAAGTCACTAGACTTCAAAAACACTATATCAGCACTCAGGTATATTCTGAAGACTGAGCAAAAGATCAACTTGACCAGAGACAAAAATGGAGTTCAGCCTGTACCAACAAGGGCAGGCAGAACACAAACACTAAGTAAACAGACAATAACTCATGGAAAAAAAGAGAGCAAATACTTAGCTTTCAGAAGATAGGTACTGAACTGGTTTGCAAGAGCTCAGAGCAGAAAGGATCACCAGCACCCTGTAGGGCGTCGGCTGCCTTATATCCACTCAGTGATTCCGGGTGTCCAATCAGGCTCCACCTGTTCAGATGACAGGTTCTTCCCAACCCAATCAATTTCACTACCTCTCTTCACCAGCAGAGGGAGTTTATCAGACATCAACGATGAAGGGGAAAATGAACTCACAACAGTTGCTTGTTTGTTAGCCAATATTATCTCTAGGTTCTCCTGGGGCATGATGTTGTGTAATTTGCCTTTGTAGCGTGGATCGAGGATGCTGACCAGCCAGTAGTCATCATCCCTCATCATTTTGGCAATGCGGGGGTCCCTTTTTAGGATCCGCAAGGTATAATCACACATGTGGGCCAATGTTCCAGGTGTCAATGATGCACTGCCAGTGGTGGGTGGAAGAGCACTTTCTGGCAAATCCACATCCCTACAGTCACAAACAAACACTGTACCTGACCTTGGAACACCAACATTTTATCTTGCCCCCTGAGAAGAATCCTCCTGCCCAACATAATCATCCCTCTCATCCTCCTCCTCCTCTTCCTCTTCTTCCTCCACCTCGTCCAGGACAGTTTCCTGACCAGACAATGGCTGACTGTCATCAAGGCTTCCCTCCTCCGCTGCAGACGCCTGATCCTTAATGTGCATCAAACTTTGTATGAGCAGACGCATAAGTGGGATGCTCATGCTTATGATGGTGTCGTCTGCGCTTACCAGCCGTGTGCATTCCTCAAAACACTGAGGGACTTTACAGAGGTCTTTCAGCTTTGACCACTGCACACCCGACAATTCCATGTCTTCCTTCAAACTGCCTGCCCGTGTATCCTCCCAACAAATGCATTACAGCCTGCCTCTGTTCACACAGCCTCTGAATCATGTGCAGGGTGGAGTTCCACCTTGTTACAACGTTTATGATTAGGTGGTGCTTGGGGAGGTTGAGCAATCGCTGCAGCTTCTGCATACGACTGGAGTGAACGTTTGAGCGACGGATGTGCGAGCACAGTCTTCGCACCTTATGGAGCAGGGATGTTAACTCCGGTAATTATTAAGGAAGCACTGCACCACCAGGTTCAAAGTGTGAGCCAGGCAAGGTATGTGTGTAAGTTTTGCACGGGCTATGGCTGCCACAAAGTTACGGCCATTATCACTGACCACATTGCCTGCCTCAAGATGTAGACTGCCCAGCCATGTCTCAGTTTGTCGCTGCAAGTAGTTGGCCAGTACCTCCGCGGTGTGTCTGTTGTCGCCCAAAGACATCATCTTTAACACACCCTGCTGACACTTACCACTAGCTGTTCAATACTGGGACATCTCGTGTGCAACACTGCCAGCTGCGGATGGAGTGCTCGGACAATGCGGTCTTTCATATGCCAGTGGAGGGCAGGGATGGCTTTTCGAGAATAGAAGTGCCGACTGGGTAGGTCATAGCGTGGGACAGCGTAGACCATGAGGTCGCGGAAAGCTTCACTTTCAACCAAATGGTAGGGCATCATTTCTAATGAGATTAGTTTGGCAATGTAGGCGTTCAAACAAAGTGTATGCGGATGAGAGGATGAGTACTTTCTTGCCCTACTCATAGTGTCTGGTAGGGTGAGCTGGACTGGAGAGCTGCATATGGGGAAAGTAGTGGTGGACCGGACGGAGTGAGAGGGGGTTGGTGATGGTATTGGTGGTGATGACCTAGATTCAGTGTTCTGTTGCCAAACCATTGTGATTCCCTGAGTGCTTTGACTTTGCGACGACACCTCCACATTTAGTGCTGGTGGTGTGCTTATCGGTGGCGGTGGTCTTACAGTGGGGGAAGCGATGGAGCGTTGCTTGCTACTTTCAGTCGGCGCATGTGCACATGTGCTACCTGAGGTTTTGTAGTCCGTCCACGCTTGCAAGTGCATGTTGATTAAATGTCTAAGCATGCAATTGGTATTCAAATTTCAGAGTTGTTTACCTCGGCTAAAGGTCCTTCCACACTTCTTACAGGTAACCTTTGCCTCATCAGTAGGATTTTGGACAAAGAAGTGCCACACTGCACTCTTCCTACTATGGTATACATTTTCTGGCCTTGCATGCTGTGCTAAGTTGACCGTCTGGCCAAACTGTCCTGCAATTCTTTTAGTTTTTGTTCCACGTTTTTGGACAGCTACGGGCCTGGCAGATAACCGCTGCTGCGATGTCAATACCTGCTGCGGATCCTTCTTATCTCAAATATTGCCAGTGCCACCCTCCTCCCTCAATGGATGCCAATCCGGGTCAAGAGCTGGGTCATCCATCACCTCCTCTTCAAAGTCATCTGCACCTTCCTCTTTACCTTCCTCTGTGTCACCGTGTAAGGTGGTATAGTATGCGGGAAGGGGCACCTGGGTTTCTTCAGGGTCAGATTCTGGCTCAATAGACTGCGAGGGCAATATAGTGCTCTGGGTCGATGTACCAGCAGAATCATCTAGCAGTGGCTAGGCATCAGTGCACTCCATGTCAGATTCATCTTGGACTGGGGAATTCTGGATTTGACTGGATAACCCAGGCATGGTATGTGAAAAGAGCTCCATAGAGTAATCTGAAGTGTGGGCTGCCGCATCTTTTTGGTGGGGGTGAAGGACACAAGGAAAGGTGTTTTTCCTGACCAGAACCCTGCACTGACAACTCCGTGCTGGCAGGTTTCGAACGTTCAGAAGAGGAGGCAATAGAGCTGGTGTCTGTTTCGGCAATGTATGCCAAAACCTGTTCCTGATTCTCCGGCTTTAATAGCGGTTTTCCTACTCCAAGAAAAGGGAACCTTACAGGCCTTCTTGGGCCAGAGGATGACGCAGGCTCAACACCTCCTGCCTTAGCTGCTATTGTGCTTTTGCCAGAACCAGCCGATGCACCACCACCATCAGTACCAGCTGCGCCCCTCTGCCCACGTCCGCAGCCTTCTCCACCATACTTTTTCATGTTTGGGAAAATGGACCAAAAATACCAGCAGAGAGATGGTACTGTATGAGGTGCGTCCAGCTGTGTAAGGTGTATTAAAAAAATTAAATCTATGTATATATTTTGTTAGTCACAGATGCTCTCACAGTATGTATTGGACCGTAATCCAACAAGCAGATATACGGAACTGTATCAGAAGTGTACAGCTGTATACATTTTTTGTGTAACTAACAATTTCCGTATATGTATTTACAGAGTGTCACACACACGCTGACTCTGAATTGATGTGACTGTAATGCGAACGGCAGAAATACAATACTGTTTGAGAATCGGACAGCTCTATACGGTGTGTGTATGGAAAATTGTCAATCTCCGTCTATTTGTATAGGGACTGACATCTGTCTAGTTTTGACCGTTATCAAACAGCAGATATACGAAACTGTTTGAAAAGCGGACAGCACTCAAAGGTGTAAGTCTGGAAAAACGGAAAAACTCCTCGGCTTTTTTTTTCAAAGTCACACACAGATAGCTTCTATTTGTCTGTGATGCAAGGTGGTACACGTTTGTGTGTGAGGAGCGTACACCGCTATACAGTGTCTGTATGGAAAATTGTCTATCTCCGTCTATTTGTATAGGGACTGACACACGCTGTCTCTGTCTAGTTTTGACCATTATCAAACAGCAGATATCCGAAACTGTTTGAAAAGCGGACAGCACTCTAAGGTGTAGGTCTGGAAAAATGGAAAAACTCCTCGGCTTGTTCTTCCAGAGTCACACTCAGATAGCTTCTATTTGTCCGTGATACCAGCCGGTACACGGTAGTGTGTGCGGAGCGTACACCGCTATACGGTGTGTGAAAAAATGAACGCTCAGTAACTCACCAGGACAAAATAATAAAAGTTGGAGTGCTTTGAAAAAAGCAGTTTGAACAGCAGTGTGCACACAGCAATACAGCTAGCAGGTAGCCTTAAAAGGCAGCCTAATCACCACCAGTGCTGCTGTACACAACAAAAATCCTCCCCTTTCACTGCACACTAACTGTACAGTGAAAAGCGCTATCAGCAGAAGCAGTTTTTTTTCTTCTTCCCTGCCTAACACTCTCCCTGTTCAGAATCAGCAGCAGCACCTCTCCCTATTCTAAGATCGGCAGAAGTAAGATAGCGGTCGGCGGTCACAGCCTTTTATACCCACTGTGGCGCCACACAAAGCCAGCCAATCACTTCAATGCCCTTTTCTAAGATGGTGGTGGCCGCTGCTCATGTCATCGCGTTGCCCACAGTGTGTGTCCTCCATCATTGGCTGAGAAAAGGCGCTGGAAGCATTATTTGAAACGCGACTTTGGCGCTCTGATCGGCGACCTCATGGCCGACCTCATGCTATGGTCGGGTTTCAATCGGCGAAACCCGACTATAGCTAAAGTCGGCTATGTTTGAATTTGATGGACCCGTTTCGCTCAACTCTAGTGGGAGGAAAGTTCACTGAGGACGTGCTGATTGAGGAGTTTGGAGGCGAACAGGAGTAGTGATTTTGGACATTAGCTGGATGTAGAGGTTGAATTCCTTCAAATAAGCATATGATTATTGCACATTTGAAAGCAGAAGAAAAGACATCAGAGGTTGATAATAGGTTGAAGAGTTGGGAAAGGGTTGGGATTAGTGCGGTGATGAGGATATGGAGGGAGTGGGATTGGATAGGGTCATGGGCACAAGTGGTGAGGTATGAGCTGGAGAGAGAATGAGTAAGATTTTCTTCAGTATGGTGGGAAAGAAGGTTATGGGGAAGGGCAATGGTCTGTTATACAGGGGAGTTGTGGTGGTTGAACATTAAAGCTTGTCTGATATGGTCGATCTTGCATTTAAAGTGTCAGGTAAAGTCTTCAGAAATGAGGGAGTTTGAAGTTGGTGATAGTACATTAAGAAGAGAATTAAAAGTTTTGAACAATTGTGTGAAGTTGTGGGAAGATGCTACACGTTTGTTGGTTGGGCATTTTTTTTTTATTAGGGATCAGAAGCTCCTGGCTGTACCTCTACCAATAAGGTCTGCCAACTCTTCCTGTAAATAAGTTGAAACCTACATGAAGGGCATATTTTTTACTCAAATTACTTTTAATAATTTTTCATGAAAAAATAATAATTACAAAAGATTCCTTAGGGTAAAACCATGCAATATCCATTGAAGAGTTCCAAAATGTGGCGTGTTTACAACAACACTTCATCAACCAGATTGCCTAGAGGTAAAGATTAAGGATGTTGTCTCAGAAAGCATTATAAAAAAAATGGCTTTCTA
Organism: Dendrobates tinctorius; assembly: GCF_039654945.1. Lineage (NCBI taxonomy): Eukaryota > Metazoa > Chordata > Amphibia > Anura > Dendrobatidae > Dendrobates > Dendrobates tinctorius. The sequence goes on along the minus strand of NW_027361772.1, from coordinate 10,570,064 downwards.
AAGAGGTGGTCATATCAAAGAAGAGATGTAAACAGGATATAAGAGAAATGAAAATCAATCATAAGAAAATCCAGTCTATATCAGTGGTTTTCTTCTAAAGGGGTTATCTCAGCTTCATTTCCTCCAACAGAAGTCCCAGATTTTATTATTCACTTCAACCATATCTTGTTACTCCTGTTGTGGATTTACTTTTGCTGAGAAGGCAGCTTTAAAGAACTTATAATCATCAGCAACACGATTTATGCACAGAAAGGTTAAAAATCCTCATTACACTTATTAATAAATCATATTTTAATAAGCAAAAGCACAATATTCATATTTGGAGAATGATTGGCATTCAACAGACTTTGCAATTTCATATTTGCATTCTTAAGTCAATTGAGTAGAGGAAAAGAGAAGACAAGATTGTCTCCATAAAGAGCTGTCTCCATCTGCTTTATATTTTAGGAGCATCTTGTATACAGGACGTTTTCTTAAAAAGTTGAAGTTGCCTAAAAATGAAAATATTCTTCTTGATTCATGGATTATGTGGTATACTCCATGTAAAGCTTTTCAGAACTGAGCTGAAGACTGAACCGAGTCATCGGAATGTTCGCAGCAGTAGGTGTAGCGCGTGTTTGTGGGAGGACAATGCGGCATAATATACATAATTTCACTAGTTTGTAGCAGATTTACTCACATTTACTCATTTTAGTTAATAAAAGTGGTTTTGTCCTATTACAGTTTTAGATGCGGATGTTCTTCAGCTCGCTATCGTGAAGCGATGTCCCATTCAGATTCCAGTACAACCAGCTGGCGTATTCTAGTAAAATCCTTTAGAATATAACAAAGGGCCAAGAAAACGAAAACTCAGTTCTCAATAATGGCAACTTTATAAGGAAAAAAAACATGATTGGATTAAGATTGGATATGAAATCTGTACCCTGGTGTTCCACTCATCAGAAGTTTGTCCTTGTTGACACTGCTGTCAGCTCATTCAGAGTCTACGTTGGCACGCTCGACAGACTTGCTAGAAGGAACAGCACTGCCTGCAGTGCTATTCTTCCTGTGGCAACAATGGAGACCCTACTGTAAGTCAAAAGGGTTTGTCAGGGGCCTGGAGCACCCTCTATAAGTAAAAATGAGGAGCCACTCTTTAGGAAAGGCTACCATTCAGGCAGAATCAAGCTGTGCTTGAATTACATGGATAGCCATTCATCTGAGCGACCAGATGAATGCATTTACCCTTCAGTGGCTGGTTGTTGGCAGCGCAATTTACACAACTGGAGGTTGTGCTTTAGTTTTGGGTACTTAACATTTTCCTTCATTTTTTTTTATAAACAAAAGTTACAAAAGAGAGACAACACCCTCTCCCTAAACAAGTCTTTCTCTTTAACCCCTTCACGACCTTATGCGTATCCATAAGTCCATGTTGCAAAGTATTTCCCAACCATTGACACATGGCTATGTCCAGGCAATTTTGCGTGCTCAGGAGCTGTACACGCTCAATCGATGCAGGGTATTCAGTAGGAATGACAGCTAACACCTGGAACTACCTCTCTCGGCAATTTAATCCTCTAAATGCTGCGACCCATATCGATTGCAGTATTTAGAAGGCACTTAGAGGGAGGCGGCTCCCTTTGCCCTCTGATCGGAACCCCTGCGATGTCACTGCCTATTGTTGCCATGTTGACTTGATGTCTTCATGACAACATCTGGGTCACCAGGGCTAGCAAGTTTGTTAGATCATGAGCAGTGGCATGATCCAACTAACTTGTGTCAGTTCAGAACTGACAATTATAATCATATGAATATCAGGGGCTATCCAAACGCGACTTGGCGACTGCTAATGATTCTAGCAAATTATGTGTTCAATAAGTCAAATGATACTCCCTCCCTTCCAAGCCCTGCCATGCGCACAAACTGTAATTTACCCACACATATGGTGCACAAGCATATGCAGTAGAAAATGCACAACAAATTGTATGGTGCAATTTCTCCTGTTAACCTTGTGAAAATAGCAAAAAAAAGGGGTTTAAACAACATTTTTGTGGGAAAAATTACATTTTTTATTTTCACAGCTCAACGTTATAATCTTTTGTGAAGCACTTGAGGATTCAAGGTGCTCACTACACATCTACATACATTCCTTGAAGGGTCTAGTTTCCAAAATGGGGCCACTTGGAAGGGGTTCCCACTGTTTAGACACATCAGGGGCTCTCCTAGCATGACATGGCGTCCACTATCGATTCCAACCAATTTTGCATTCAAAAAGCCATGCAGTGCTGCTTCCCTTCCAAGCCCTGCCATGCACCCAAAAAGTAGTTTTACTCTACATATGGGGTTTCAGCGTGCTCAAAAAGTGACCTGCAACAGGATCTCTTGCAGCCTGCGACTGTCTCTTTTCCCTGTAATGAGATGTATGCACGTCTCTCAGACGCTAAATCTTTTGAACAACACTGCAACACCATGAAGTAGGGGAGTGCACATCATCTATCCAACACGACATGCCGTGTCGCGATGATCTCAGCACGTTGATAACCTTATCACTCTGCTACTGTGATCGCTGTGCCGTAGATGTGGAAATAACAAGGGAAGTGAGTGCACATTATGGGTCAGTGGGGAAAATTGTGAGATGGAGCAGCATGGAAGTGGGTAGACCATTTGGTGAAGCTGGGGGCCACATCTCACCGTATTTCCCCAACACCTATGACTACAGTGGATAAAACAGTAGGAGGAGAAATAACACTACACCTACTGTTAGTCACCGGTAAATGTAATTTTAACATTTTACTACCTTATCTTGACTTGTGTTGTGTGTGTCTTGGTCAGACACATCCCGTTTACTTTATGAAGGAGGGACTCTAAAACTCACAAAGCCTATATGGACAATGCAAGAACTGTCAAAAATTAATAGGTCCCGATACACCCTGTATTCTGTTAAAATTGTTACGTTGATGAACGCCAAGACTCATAAAGCCCACGCACTAAGTGCAAGGGCTGCAAAAAATAGGAAGGACTGCCATGCACGCTGGAAGACATGCAGAGGAGGGCATCAGAAAACATTTTTTTCCCTTTTTTAAAGAGTGAGACTTCTAAACTGGTAAGCCTAAGCACTAAGTGCAAGGGCGGAAAAACATATACCCCTGGTGGGTATTCATATATAAATTTAATACAATTGTAGTGGAAGGCCTCATACACAAGCTGTAAATTATGAAGGAGGGCATCATACACACCCTGGGAAAATTAAGAGTGCCGCATTATGACCCTATAAAAATTATGAGCGAGGGCCACCTATTTACCCTCTAAAAATTATGGAGTGTCGCCTGATGACCCTCCTGTTTATCTCTTAACATTTATGAGTGAGGGCCGTATGATGACCCTTTAAAAATTATGAGTGAGGGCCACATGATGGCCCTGTTGATATGGAAGAGGAGAACACGAAAAAGAAGAAACCATGAACCGTATACCTGTTTTGGGTGTGAAGGGGTGTATGGGAATATACCAGAAAAGAAGGAACATTTGAATTGGTGTTATGCTCTGCTGCTGTCATTTGGTGGGGTTGAGAAGTCTGGGCCCATGGCCTCGGCCTCTGCATGCACCATCAGCAGCACATCCTCTTCCCTGTCCCTTACCAAATGCATTTTGCATTTTAAATTAGGTACATACTGTATGCCTGAAAACTCTCCGGTATTAATAGAGAAAAAAATACATAGCCCAGAAAAGAACTTGTCTTTAGGTTGCAGCAACAGTATACCTCTGGAAGGACCGTAAAGCAATAAACCCTGCCTATATGCCTCTAATCCAAAAGTATCTCTACTCCACCAGCTATCACTACACTGAATGCAGTTTTAGTAGAGACAGGACAGTTTGTAGCCTTGAAAAGGACTTTTGTCTTAATGGTGTAAAGAGGCGGACTGGGCTGCGGGCACCTGTATAGCCGGGTCTGGAACTGCCGAGGCTGCGTCCCATGTTATCCGGGGGAAGAAATAGTGGACCGGACAGTCCCCATGATCCGGGTGGTTAAACCGGAAGCAGAGCCGAAAGCATGCGAAGCAGCAGTCAGTTTCCTGCCATCGGGGAGAGGGCAGCAGGGTGAGCAGCGTGCTCCGCACCACGAGCATCAGTGCTGCGACGTGCTGCGGCCGACTTCACCTGGACACTCGGGCAGGATGGTGAGATTTGAGAGCACCATGTGTGAAGGGTTAATACTAAAATCAGAGCTTGAGTTTCGTTTTATCCATTCTCTGGAGGTTTCGTTTCTCCGTTTTTGTTGCTGTAAGATAAATTTTTATAATTGGCATGGGCTGTCATGAAACCAGACTGCTCTCATCAGGTACAAAGATAAGGGGCTCGGGGGGGTGCATTGCTCTGAATATGCCATTATACTACTTTCTATGCTAGGTACGGACATATATGTAGTTTCCGGTTTTCTTGCAATATTATTGGCTTATAAAGTGAAATGATGCTATTGGTACTTGAGAACCTTGCATAATTAAGCAAAAGATTATAAAAGATGTGGCTAAAATAAAGGGGCTTAGTGATCTGCCTCGATCCTCCCGTACAGAGACCCCCGTCTCCGTGTGGTCATTTGAGTTGCTAGCAACACTGGAATAATTTGGAAATCACTGGCTCAACCGTGAAGGGTTAATTTAGCCCTCCCTAAATAGCTACCTCGACAGTGGCGCCCAACATGGGGCCCCTGAATAGGGATGCCTCTGCCCCCGGAGGACAACAAGACAAAGGACCCTCGGAGCGGACACAGGTGTTGGAAAATTGGGACTGATCACCCCCCACGACCACGGTAAGTTGGCAGTTATACTGTTCAGACTGACCGTTGGTGTGGTTTTCCTGTGCTTGTTGCTGCAAAGAGGATCTGAGGTTTGTCCCCTGGTGGGGTGATTCATGGGTGGAATCATATAGAGGTGTAGTCCCGTTGGGGGCCCAGTGCTCGAACCGTACCTCATAAGGGACGGACACCCCGGATTCACCAGTGATTGTGACTCTCTTTATAGTCAAAATATCCTGAATTCCTGATCATTATTAGTATTGGGCGTGGTCATGTGATCGAAGACTGGGTAGGATACGTAACTCAAGTATATATAGAAAGATATATATAACCAGAGGTGTCCGGAGGGATAGTCTGAGACGCCCTCCTCCTTTCACTGAGTACCGCGAATTTTGGGCTTCCCAGAGGGGGTTGACCCTGTGGAACAAACGGAGACGGCTGCTCCAGTATTGTGCACAACTGAAGTAAGGATATTTAGCTCTAAAGGAGAGAATTATGTTTCTTTGGAAGAAAAAGAAAAGTTTGGAATTGTGTGAAGGATCAGATACTGTTAGTCTTATGATTCAAAGACGAGGAAAGAAATTTGTCAGGAATGCAGGAAAAATATTTTTCGATTCTGGGATTTCCTAAGGGCGGGAGGTTACAGCCTACGCTATGGGATGAAGGGGTTAAAAAGAATAAAGGGAGATTGACTGATGATGGATTACTTAAAGGCGCTGAGGAATTCCGTGGCTTGGCACAAGAATTGTATAATGAAGGTTATGTGGAAATTGAACAGCAAGTGAATTCTGATTGTTTTTATTGCTATGTGGAAAAAGGAAAATTGTCTAACACTGTGAAAAAGACTGAAAGTGTTGTGGTACAAGAAGGAATTGACAATGTGATTAAACAAGACAGTGAGATCGAGGTTAATGTGTCGGGCAGGAAATTAGTTAAGAATGATTTGAAACAAGAAGTTTCCCTGCTAGATGATAAGGTCCCTCCCCAGGAAATCAAGCCTCCTCCCGACTGTAAGCTCTGTGCCCCTTAACCCTAAGGCACCAATGTATCCTGGACTGCCGGAACTCAGTATGCCCCCACCCTATGATCCTGCCGGGTGGATCTGTGCTGTATGCGGAGTTACTAATCCTCAGTGGAGAGAGGTCTGTTATAATTGTGGCACTAGGAGACCGAGAGTTGCAGCCCCCACCTCTGCTAACGGCACCTATTATCATCTGCCAGCAGCCTTAGTCCCCGTTATTGCTAGTGGTTATGAGTAGCCACCCCTTCCATTTACCAGCTCCAGAGGAAAAAAAAAGTTTTCAGACTTTAACCTGCTCTGTTCAGGAGAGAGAGAGAGAAAAAAAAAAGAGCAAACAGCAGCCTCCAGCCCCCACCGCAGCTGCGAGCACACTGTGTGCCCTTCAGCCCACACAGCAAACTCTGCCCCCCCTCAGACTTCAGCTAGTGGGAGCCCTGCTCCTCAGCCCCTCCCTGCTAATTCTCATTACTGCTCAGTTCGTGATCTCTCTCACATGTCCAGTAAATTTACTAGGGGTAGATTAATTATCACAGTTCTGCTCCGGAATACAATTCCATGATGATGGTCAGATGTTTTTTTCGTTATATAATCCCTATGTAGATGAAGACAGTGAAGATAAATCTGTATTTTGCATACCCTTCTTACGGTTATGATGGCCCTGATAGGCCCAGATCCACCCCCAATATTGCCTGAGGATCAATGACTCACCCCATACCTCTCAGAGATACCATCTAAACTCTGGTCTAAAGGGCTAAATGATATAGGGAAAATGCCTGTAGAACCAGTAAAAGTGTTTCTCAAACCTGGTGCCTTAATCCACATACTCTTTTGTCCCAAATACCCCAGGATGCTGCTTGGTTTACAGTTATTGATCTTACCAATGCCTTCTTTAGCATTCCGTTACACCCAGATTGCCAGTTTCTATTTGCATTCACTTAGCAGGGACGACAGTTACATGGACAGTTATGTCACAAGGGGCCCAAAACAGTCCCAACCAGTTTGCAAAAAAAAAAATATGAGCAGGTGTCTTTTGCCATTTCTGCCATTGTTAGCCTCCTTAAGTATCTGGCAGCACTGAACTGTCGGGTTTCGGCCTTGAGACTTCAGTTCTGCCTTGGTCAAGTGATATTCTTGGGTCACTGTCTCCTTCAGGGTGCCAGACACCTCGCAGAAGAAGAATAGCTGTCAGCTCCCTTCCTTTCCCAAAAGATGAAACTGAACTCCAGCGTTTTCTTATGCACTTATTGTTGTCAGTGGATACCGGATGCATCCCGCATAATGCAACCCCTTTACAATACCTTGAAAGACGGTATAATGAACTATAAGGAAAGATGGCAGTGATGAGGATTACCTCCAATATGATTGATCCCAATTTCTGATAGAAGAAGCAGCTACTCCACCAAATGTCAGTGAGAATCCACTCCCAAATCCCGATCTGGTGTTATACACGGATGGTTCAAGATATGCTGAGGAGTTTGGTAGATTCCACACGGGATATGCTGTTACCACAGAGGACACTGTAGTGCACGCAGCTGCGCTCCCGCCATCACAGTCAGCACAAGAAGTAGAACTCCAGGCTCCGTCTACTGCATGTACTTTGGCCAAGAACAGACGGGCTAATATATACACGGACTCACGGTATGCATTTGGTATTGCTCACGATTTTGGGGCTCTATGGGTCAATTGAGGGTTTATTACTACTGCCGGAACCCCAGTGAAAAATGCTGAAGCTGATAAAACCCTCATGGGCTCGATCAAATTACCTACTCAGGTGGCTATTATCAAAGTTAAGGCGCATGGTCCTAGGAACAGTCCACAGACTGTTGGCAACACATTTGCGGATATGCAAGCAAAAGCCGCCGCTCTCTTACCCGTTGAACCAACCATACCAACTATGGTGACCACACGCTCTCAGTGTAAACAGTTACAAGAAGCACTGACCCTACAAGAACCTGAGGATCTACAACAGACTGACGTTTTCTGTCAGACCCTGCGAGACCGCTTAATGACGATGCAGAGAATGTCTCCAAAGGAAGAGGTGAAGCGATGGAAGACTGATGGGGCACGAATGGATAATGGTCTCTGGAAAAAGGACCAACTCGTGTGTCTCCCTAAGCGGATGTACCCTGCTTTTGCCACATGGGCACATGGGCCTACACATCGAGGAAAGAATCAGGCCCTCGCACTGGTGCAAAAATTTTACTGGGCCCCAGTTCTCCAGTTGGCCGGAAGCATTCCCTGTTACCAACATGACTGCAAAGACCACAGCGAAGAAACTGGTGATGGAAGTTATATGCAGATATGGGATTCTAGAAGTTGTTGAAAGTGTTCAAGGTCCGGCCCTTTCTTCTCATGTGCACTAAGAAGTTCTGACAATGCTTGGATCCACTGTAGACCTCCATACTCCGTACCTCCCACAATCCAGTGGTGAAGTTGAGAGGCTGAACGGCACACTGAAGGGACAATTGACCAAAATGATGCAGGAGACTACGGCTCCATGGCCAGAGCTCCTACCCATTGTACTATACCATATTCGTACTACCCCTATTGCAAAATATGGCTTGTCCCCATATGAGATATTGTTTGGTACTAGGCCCCCAGTTGCAAATTTCCAGCCTCAGCAGTTATCAGAAGAGACTGACCGTGTTGTTTAATGTTATTCTGCTTAGTAAAAATCTTGCTAACACCTATGTTCTAGTTTTCTTTTCTTTTCCAGATTCAGCAGAAACCGACACCTGTCATAACCTGAAGCCTGGTGATTTAGTAGTCGTGAAGAGGCATGTCAGGAAGCACGGGCTAGAACCCTTGTATGACGGTCCCTATCAAGTTCTCCTCATCACCCAACAAGCCAATAGCAAATAAATGGACATAATGTTTTGGTTTTTCGCATTTTCCATATTATTATTGGTAGAAGTTAAAGTTAAAGTTACAAGATATTCAATTGCTCAGAGATCAATACAATAAAGACAATGATCGTACTAAGGACAGTTTGTGGTCAGACACCTTCTCCTTTCTCAATCCAGCCAATTGATTTAAGGGAATTGGGGGCTGGGTAGCTGGGATCTTACAAAGCTTGTTGCACATTGCTGCCTGTATCCTTGTTGTATATGTGAAACTAAAACTTGTTCTTTGGTGTATTTCTGTATGTATTAGGAAATTCTGCACTAAGACAGCTAATGATGATACCAAAGGTGTCGTTGCCCCTGCTCTTCTCTGCACCGATCTCAAAAGGCTACTTGATGAAGATGTTGAAGCCAAGCACATGCCTACCTACAAAAGATCCCTACCACCGTCATCAAAAATTGTTATTCGTGAACTGCAGTATACAAGGGGGACGGGTGCGCCGCGACAGCCATGACTGGTAACACGGCATCAGTCATGTGAAGACCAGTACCCCTCAAGCTGTTAGCTTGGGATAGCACCTCTGATGCTGCATATGTGTTAAAAAATTTTATCTAGGGGGGAATGTGAAGGGTTAATACTAAAATCAGAGCTTGAGTTTCGTTTTATCCATTCTCTGGAGGTTTCGTTTCTCCGTTTTTGTTGCTGTAAGATAAATTTTTATAATTGGCATGGGATGGCATGACACCAGACTGCTCTCATCAGGTACAAAGATAAGGGGCTCGGGGGGGTGCATTGCTCTGAATATGCCATTATACTACTTTCTACGCTAGGTACGGACATATATGTAGTTTCCGGTTTTCTTGCAATATTATTGGCTTATAAAGTGAAATGATGCTATTGGTACTTGAGAACCTTGCATAATTAAGCAAAAGATTATAAAAGATGTGGCTAAAATAAAGGGGCTTAGTGATCTGCCTCGATCCTCCCGTACGGAGACCCCCATCTCCGTGTGGTCATTTGAGTTGCTAGCAACACTGGAATAATTTGGAAATCACTGGCTCAACCATGAAGGGTTAATTTAGCCCTCCCTAAATAGCTACCTCGACACATGCGCCCGGCCGAAAACAAGACCGCGTTCGCGCAAGGAAACGAGAGACAGCTGTAGGACATTAAGTTGCGATCTGCTCTGCCGGCCAGAGCGCAGCAGCCCATGCTTGACACCGGGATTTCGGCAGCTCTCTTTGCTTTCGCTGCACAGGCTTATGGACTAGGGGCTCAGCAGGTAAAACCGGTGACCGCCTGCTGCTGCCAGAAGTTGGACCGCAATCTGTGGGACCCCATCTCAGGACACTCGACCGGCCGTTGCTGGTACTACAACCCCGAATGGATCACCTGTGGCTGAGGACCTTAAAGACACGATAAGTTTGATTTTTGGACTGCTGTTACATTGTAATTTCTCCTTTCCCATTTAACTGTTTTCTCCCTGCGAGGAGTTCCTCTATTGTTCCAGTTAAACTGCTAATTTGTTAACCCTTGCATCACTGCAACCCGCAACCTGCTTACAATGGTACAGCAGCAGTATACAAATACTACAAAAACAATTAAACACTACCTATATGCCTGCTCTAACCTAAGCTCTACCTCCTAGTTCAACTCTCCCTTACTTGCTTCCAGAGAAGAGTGTGCCAAGCATCATGTCACCGTATCTTATATAAGACGATGACATGATGCAGCCGGCCAATCACAGAAATGCCAGTAGCCAAAATGGATATGGCATTACTGTGTTTGGAAGTCAATCTTCGCATGTTTATTGGCCGTCTAATAACTGTGACACATGCTGAATAGAGACTCGAGCATGACATGTGAGGACCCGCGATACTTGATTAAGTAAAGAGTGTAGCCGAGCACCCCGATGCACGATGGAGTATCGAGGAATGGCGAGCACACTCGCTCATCACTAGTCACCATAGGGTAGTAATAGCAGTGTTGGTCTTTGTATACAAATTTATTTCCTGTAATAGCACGGTCATCTGTTGAGGTTCTCATATAGACATGATTAGGGTGCGCCACCATAACTGTCACCAGGATTACCGGTTAGGGACCCACTCAGATGTCTATGTCTATATATATAGATAAATGTCCAATAGGTTACTGTAAAAAGTACCTCATGTCATGATCTTCTGGAAGACGTTTTGCAATACCCAAATATGCACTCCTCAAAATTAAAATTCCATCACCAAGAATGAAAAATTGTGGAATTACGGAAATAATAGGATGGATAGATATGTTACTGATATGCAAATCATGAAAAAGTGAAAACAAAATTTACAAAACATCTTGATTTATTCAGTATTGAGTATGAGCTCCACATGTAGAAATCCCTGGACTTACATACCTCATTTGCACGGGGTTATCAATGGTTGTCTGAGGAATGTTCTGCCCCACTGAATACACTTGGGCAGCAAATCATAAAGATCCACTGCTGGCAGTTCCCTTTACAATAGCTGACTAATGAAGTTCCAGATGTACTCTATGGGAAACAAGTCTGGAGACGCTGCAGGACGTGGTGGCACAAACTGTACAGAGACCCACAAGCTGCTCACAATAACACCAGCAAAATTCGGCCTATCATTGTTGTATTGAAAAATGCTGCCCGAGATACCTTAAAGTTACATTATGAAAGCGTCTTCATGGTGTTGAACACATGATCTCCAGACTAATCACCATATCATTGTGCTCAAGAGAAAAGTAAGACTCATCTTCATGGAGAGGATAGACCTTTATTCCAGCCTCCATTGCCATCTTGCTATACACCATGATAGCTTTTTTATTATTATTATTATTATTATTATTTATTTATATAGCTCCATTAATTCCATGGTGCTGTACATGAGAAGGGGGTGACATACAAAGTTATAGATATCGTTAACAGTAAACAAGTTTCCACAACAAATTTACAATGACAGACTGGTACAGATGGGAGAGGACCCTGTCCTTGCGGACTTACATTCTACGGGATAGCGGAGAAAAGACAGAAGGTCGGGGGTGCAGCAGCTCTGGTGGTGATGAGGCGGCAGCTCAGGCGGTGGGGAGGCAGCAGAATGGTTATTGCAGTCTGTAAGCTTTCCTGAAAAGATGGGTTTTCAGGTTCCGTTTGAAGGAACCAAGGGTGGTGGATAATCGGACGTGTTGAGACATGGCATTCCAGTGGATAGGGGATATTCGGGAGAAATCTTGGAGGCGTTTGTGTGAGGAACGAATAAGTGTGGAGGAGAGTAGGAGGTCTTGGGAGGATCGAAGAGTACGTGAGGGAAGATATTGGGAGATTAGTTCAGAGATATAGGGAGGGGAAAGGTTGTGGATGGCTTTGTAGGACAGTGTTAGTAGTTTGAACTGTATTCATTGGGGAATTGGGAGCCAAAGAAGGGATTTGCAGAGGGGAGAGACAGGGTAGTAGCCAGGAGAGCGGTGGATTAGTCGGGCAGCAGAATTGAGGACAGACTGGAGTGGTGCAAGAGAGTTAGCAGGGAGGCCACAGAGGAGGGTGTTGCAGTAGTCAAGGCAGGAGATGATGAGGGCATGTACAAGAGTTTTAGTAGATTGAGGACTGGGGAAGGGACGGATTCTGGAAATATTTTTGAGTTCGAGGCGACAGGAGGTGGCAAGAGATTGGACGTGCGGTTTGAAGGACAGGGCAGAGTCAAGAGTTACTCCAAGGCAGCGGATTTCAGGTGCGGGAGAGATCATGATGCCATTTACCATAATAGATAGATTGGGTAGGGAAGATACGTGAGATGGAGGAAAGATGAGTTCAGTTTTGTCTACGTTGAGTTTTAGGAAGCGAGAGGTGAAAAAGGAGGATATGGCTGATAGACACTCCGTGATTCTGGACAGCAGAGAGGTGACATCTGGGCCAGAGAGGTAGATCTGAGTGTCATCTGCATACAGGTGGTACAGGAAGCCATTGGACTTTATGAGTTGTCCTAGGCCAAGAGTATAGATGGAAAAAAGTAGGGGCCACAGGACAGAGCCTTGGGGGACTCCAACAGAGAGGGGGCGGGATGAGGAGGTAGTGTGGGAGTGGGAGACACTGAATGGGCGGTCAGAAAGGTATGAGGAAATCCATGACAGGGCAAGGTCTTTGATGCCAAGGGAAGAAAGAATCTGTAGCAGTAGGCAGTGGTCAACTGTGTCAAAGGCAGAGAACAGGTCAAGAAGGAGAAGGATGGAGAATTGTCTGTTAGCTTTGGCTGTAAGTCATTATTAATTTTGGTCAGGGCAGTTTCAGTGGAGTGGTGGGGGCGGAAGCCAGATTGCAGGAAGTCAAGGAGGGAGTTAGATGAGAGGTGGTAGGAAAGTTGAGCATGGACATGCTGTTCAAGGAGTTTGGAAGCAAACGGGAGCAGTGATATGGGGCGATAGCTGGGCATAACAGTTGGGTCAAGGTTTGATTTTTTGAGAATGGGTGTTATGGTGGCATGTTTGAAGGCAGAGGGGAAGGTACCAGAAGTTAGGGATAGGTTGAAAAGATGGGTTAAGGCTGGACGTCTAATTTCACAATGCAGTACAGAATGGTGCATTATGTGGTTTTGTTTGCACCTGTTGAGATGTAAAGACGGTGCTGTATGTGCTTTGTGCCTTCCCCTTTAATTGCTGTATATATAATATGTGTTATTGTAATGCTAAAATAAGGTAGGGACATTATAGATATGTAGATAGGACACTAGGGGGTACTGTAGAGTTAGGGAGTTTAGATGCTAGATAGGATAGCAATAGTTAGCTGGTTTTAGCCAGAATAGAAACAGTTAAGTAGCTGTACCAATGGGATTGTTGGTGGGAGGAGTTACCCAAAGGAGACAGAATTGTTCTAGAAAAGTTAGTCAGAGTGTGTGAGCAGCGAACAGCAGTGTAGGCTGGAGTTACAGTCACAGTGGAGTGTGAGAACGGGCAAGACGAGGTACAGTGGTCTGAAGAAAGTAGAAAGTTTGGCTTTGGGGGAGCACGCTATGGGAGAAGACAGGAAGAGGATCTTGGGTTGGAGTCTGGGGACACCGTCTGGAACTGTCAGGGACCTAAGGTCCAGTTGAGACTGCGAACGGCAGTCTGGTTCTTTTGCCCAAGATGGGCAATATAGATGGGGAGCGTCCAGTGACTGCTAACAGGAGGATTCTGCAGGCCTTGGGCTCAGAGAACATGCAGGACAAGAAGTGGCAGAGCCAGACCAGGGACTGTACAGAAGATGTCATCTTTACGTTTTACTGGAATGGAAGGACTGTAACTGTGCTGCTAGGACCTGTTTCAAATAAAATCTTAAAGAAAAAGAACAAGGATTCTGCGGACATTTGTTTGTGTTCGGATCCCACATTTGTTTGTGTTGCGGACACTGTATCCTGATCAGGCTCTGGTCCCGCAGGTGGGTGAAGTATCGCACACATGCCGCACCAACACCAAAACACACTCCAAAGTTGTAGTATCGGGGCGCCCGAGTGCTAAAGAGTTAAAGCCCCTCATCACAGCTGGCACCAGGGCCCCCGTTACAGAGACGATGTGAATAATGCCATGAAGAGGCCTTAATGAGGTGAAGATGACACTGGCATTATGGTGTAAGGTGGCTTAATGTACTGTAGCTAGACCCATCTAGTCTTTCTCCCAGGTACACTAACAGCTTGGCATTACATTGATTTGATTGTGGAACGAGTGCTATGGTCATTTCTCTAAAGTGTCCAGGAATCATTTTTAACATGACAATGCCAGCCTGCATTTGACGCGTGCTACTTTGAGCACACTGTGTGGCTTAAATGTGATACTATATGTCCTTCAGCAGCTCTGTAATTGCCTCCAGGAGCATAAAGAGAGCGACCATGACTCGGCCGTCGGGTTGTGACATTATACCAGGAAGGGGCCTGCGAAAGAGACATTATATCAGATAGGGGCCCAGGATGGATGACATTATACCAAAAAAGGGAGACATTACACCAGGAAGGGGCTTAGGATGGAGACCTTTTACCAAGATGGGGTACATTATTACTGGAAGGTACCCAGGATGGGGGACATTATACTAGGCAAAGACCCACGATGGAGTACATTATTACTGGAAGGGGCGCAAGATAATGGACATTATAGTTTGAAGGTGGCCAGGATGTAGGACATTATTACAGAAAGGGGCCAGGATGGGGGACATTATTACAGGAAAGAGTCTCAGGACATTGTTACAGGAGAGTGTGAACACATGTCTTCACAGGATCTGGAAGGCTACAAGGGACCATACATAGGTACCATACATCTGACGAATATGCAGTGGGGGCTTAAGTCTAAATTTTGCACCGGAGACCATTGGACTCTAGTTACACGACTGATTGTCTCCCATCAAACATATTTAGGGCATGATTGACCAGAAATTACAAAGGGAGCTGCCAGGAGCAGATCTTGATGATTTGCCCAAATGCACTCAGCATGGCAGAACATTACTTAGAAGACCATTAATTACCTCACTGATAGTAGCCAAGGTTGTAAGTCCGGGATTTCTACATTTCTGCATATGGTGCTCATCAACGATACTGAATAAATTGAAAATGTTGTTTCCATTTTTATGATATACATATCAATAACAGCCATCCTGCAATTGTATAAGCCCACAAGTTTCCCTCTTAGCGTTGCAATTTCAATGTTACCACAAGATGGCTCATGAAAATGTAGCCCATCCTCTGGAGGAGGCCATATCGCCTTGCTCTTCTGTCTAGCGATATAGTGTCTCTTCGAGTGCAGTGTTGAGGCTATATTTCTCCTTCCTGTTCAGTCCTGCTGTGAACTTAGTGTAGAAGTGCAGAAAAGATGGTGCTTTCCCTGGAACAGCACATAGTGATTGTGAAACGGATCAATTAAAAGAATAAAAGATGCCTTCACCAACAAATACGCAGGAACCAAACCACCAGGGACGAAAATCCTCTTTCCATCATTGTTCCAGGATAGGTAATACATAAAGTTGGCAAGTATGAGATCATAAATTGATGTTAGATAATAAATATTTGCTGACATGTTCCTCTACAGGATACAGTTGCTCATTAGGGGTTGGTGCAACCTATAATCAGCCCGTTAGTCTGTGTCCAACTAACAAAAAGAGATAAATGGACAACCCCTTTTAATAGATAATTGTAGCACATTATTGTACACTCCGGGGCGCATACTCTGAACAGTTCTTAATAACATTTATGGATATATGGTTTGATTAAAAAAAAACCTCATATAGACATAGTTATAAATGGCGCTATATGATATGTGATTGCTGGAAATGGGCCGCATAGAATATGAAAAAATCACTGAATGTATGATGAGCAGAGAACTTTATTCTCCAGCTAGTGTTTAAGGCTGCGAGTGCAGTATAATGAGGCAGAAAAAGACAACTTGTCTCATGTAGCGGGATGAAAATGTAGAAAATGACTATATAAGACATATTAATTGTCTTCCTGAAAAGCTTTAAGCAGACCTGGCAAGGGGGTGTTATAATGATCAAAGCGACAGAGTCAGTCTTCTATATCTTCCTCCAATCTCCCGCAGTATATAGTGGTGCGGGCATAATGAATGTAAGGGCACCAGTTCTGTTGCCATCTCAAAAAGCAGAATGACTGGGCTCCGGATGCATTATAGTACAAAGCCTTCGTTAGCAAAATCATATCGATCTTAAGAGAGAGAATCAATACTTTCCAGAACATTTGTTCCAAAATTCTTAATTCATAGCATGCTTGAATTAGGCAGAAACTTTCAAAAACTTAAGCAAGATTAAAGCAGCTGTTGGGTCGGACAATTACTTTACATGTGATTTTATTCCATTTCTTTTAGGCACTAGAATTACACTCGTGGCTAGAAAACTAATGGTGCGATTGCAGCGGTAGTTGTCACTGTCTTTAATACTATCACTTCTACATGGATGGTATGGGGGAAAAGGTGATCAGATGTTTCTCATTGACTGGGATGATGACTACTAGTGTTTTTTATGGAGTGGTCAAGTAAAGGCTTTTGGTTTAATTCATTAACATACTAGGAACAAATCAATTCTTACTTTTGAGGTAACAACATAATGAAAGGTTGACCCCACACAATGGTGTTCATTTCTTTAAAAATGTATAAACTTTATTAGACATAAAACACAAAGTACACACAATATACACAGTAAAAGTGCTGGAAGAGGGACTAAAAGTCCATGGAATCCCACATCACAGCTAAAAATATTCATCCATAGTCCAATACAGCAGCGTTTTGCGCAGTGATATTATCCTTATGAAATAAGGGTGTGGCTAATAGAGATGTAATTATTTTGGATAAGGATGGGATAACGCCAGTGGTTTTGCCCCTTTTTTCTTAATCCTTTTTCTTACTCCTTTGTTGGTGGCTTGTGAATATTGTTGCCGTGATGTGGGATTCCATGGACTTTTAGTCCCTCTTCCATTCCAAGTTCCAGCACTTTTACTGTGTATATTGTTTGTACTTTGTGTTTTATGTCTAATAAAGTTTATACATTTTTAAAGAAATGAACACCATTGTGTGGGGTCAACCTTTCATTACGTTGTTACCACAAAAGTAAGACTTGCATTCTGTGGTGTATTATTTGTATATAGATTTCTGATTATATACTGGGCCATTTGTGACTTTAGGAACAAATCAAACCAGACTTTTCTCTTGAAGCAAAAAAAATCACCAAGCTACGACTACCAACATTCAGGGTGGCACAAGTCCAAATTTTTCACCGATGTCCATCGGAGTCTAGTTCCACCACTGATTTCGACTATCTGAAGCCTGGATAGATGGGAGATCAGATGTTGATGATTATCCTTGTGCGAGTCGTGGACAACCCAATAAATAAGCTACTATAAATGAAATATACGTATGTCTAGAAAATTAACGAGTATTAATAGATGGAGAAAGGTAGTAAACAGTAAGGAGAATCAGAGTAGGCTGGGTGATCCTGACTCGAGCTCTTGGCCCTAAGCCCGAAATGCTGGGATTCACCTAAAACTTTGAAGACCATTCCCTGGTGGTTCCCAGATTTGTTTATATACATAATCACGCTCAATTACAAGCACTGCGCTCACAACCCCTTGATAGCAGCGGGTCTTCAAAATACAAGAAGCCTATTCAAGTGACTAGTGATAGCGAATTCAAGCCCCATTTCTTCATGTTTTTTCCCTTGCGTATTACCAGATAATTGCAACTTGCATTTTTACTGAAGGGTGAGACCTAACAAAGCAAAGAGTGATTGTGACTCACAGCAGTATTTCCTGCTTACTTTCCAATTTTCTCAATTTATCTCACTCCTACCATCTTTTTGTGAGGAAAAAAAGGAGGAAAGGAGGGGAAGTGCTCAGAGTAGCACACAACAATGTTTTGGGAGTTAATAGACTCAAATTAAATTATGTTTTTTTTCTTTGGAAAGCAAATCTCAGTGATTAACTGTGACGAGGTGAGCGGCACAGGATATATGTATTCTTATATACACTCCCCATCGTTGCTTGGGATAATTAGTTATCACAGTCGCAGCCTCAGGTGGCTCAGGAACAGGATGCGGAGTTTATCCGTCTGAGTAGGCCCAATACATCGCCATGACAACCACCTGAGCCCCCCCACAGATTGAGGAAGAATGAGCGTGAGACGACGACAGGAAGAAAGGAGACTGCTAGAAAAAGATGACTTAATCTGTGTGCAGATCACAGATTGTACATGGAGACAGATGATTCTTAATACCGTGTACAGTAAGGTCATAAACCCTATGGACGGAGGGGACTCAAAAGCCTGGTAATGTGGCCCTTCACACATGGAGCCTCATCACACGGAGCCACGTCCTGTCTCATTCCTCAATTACGTCACTTGTGATGTCGTCAAGAAGCCATTCAGTAAATGATCAGTATATCATTGTAAGCCTAAGCTTAGAGTTGTCGAGCAGCTTCTCTAAAGGCATGATTACCAAGAATGCCTCATTAAGGACCATAGTAGGTAGGAAGGATCAGGGCCAGAGCAACGTTAATGGAAGATTCAAGGTCAAACTTAGGTCATTTTGTGGAAGAAACTAATCAGGATTCTGTGCGGCTGGTCAATTTTTTTCCACACCATTCCCTCCTTACCTTGTCTTGTTTTGTGTGCTGGGGTACAGAAAAAAGCCTTCTGCAAATTGATCCCACAAAGTTGGAAGGTACAGTTATTAAAAATGTCTTGTATGCTAAAGAATTAAGATTTTATTCACTGGAACTAAGGATCCTAAGCCAACCAGTGCAAAACAACCGCATAGTATTATCCCTCCTCCACTAAAGCTTATAGCTAGTAATGCAGTAATGTTCTCTTGCCAGACAGAGAAGTGTGATCTGTCACTGCAACACTACACATTCCCACTGCTCCAGAGTCCACTAGTGTTGGATTTACATCACTCCATCTGATGCTCTACATTGTGCTTGGTGATGTAAGGCTGCACACAGCTCTTCTGCCATCAAGCTCCCGGTGGGGGAACAGTTTCTGTGATGATGTTATAACTTAGGAGGTTTGGACTCTGCAGTTATGAAGTCAGCAGAGCGTTGGTGACTTTTCTGCCCTCTGCTCCTCAGCACTCGATGACTCCACTGTATAATGCTTTGTGATCCTCCTTTTGTGGCTGAGTTGTTGCAGTTTCTTCCTCGTCACACACAGGTGAATATTTAAAAGGGAAGAAATGTCATGAACAGACTTGTTACCCGAGTGGCTGCTATTACAGGACCACGTTGGTATCAATGAGCTATTTACAACCAGCCATTACGTTACATATTAGTAAAAGCAAGCAACATGGCAGGAAGCCAAAGGTTATACACCGGAGGCATTGGGAATTAGCGAAAAACCTGAATTCAATGAGGTGTGTCCCAATAGTTTTTTTTCCTGATTTTTGTGATTAGAGCGAGAGAGCAGTTATCCAGGTTTGTGAGTGCACAGTTTAACTAATCAGAGTCCTCTAGTGTTGATACTGGTGCTGATGCTGAACCAACATACTAACAATCATTCTAAGGGCTAAGGCGTCTTTCACACTTCAGTTTTTTACAATCAGTCACAGTCGCCAGGTTTTGAAAAAAACGGATCCGCAATTTTTTTTTGAGGATCCGTTTTTTTCCCCATTGACTTGCAATAGTGGGCGGATTGTGACGGATTGCCGTCCGTTGCATCCGGTTTTTTTTTGCGGATCCGCCAAAAGTTGCTGTCCGTTATCATCCTCAAAGATTTAAAAACGGAGCTTGCAACGTTTTTTTTTCTGGCGGATCCTCCAGACACTGTTTTAACCCGAAATTCTTTCTGGCTGCCGGTCTCTCTCTCTCGTTTCCTTTAAATTTCCTCATTTTCAGGATCCGTCTGAAAACGGATCCTGTGCCATCCGTTCGCATCAGTTCATAACGGATCCGCTTGTCTGACTTTTTGGCGGATTTGAACTGATGCAAAAAACTGAAGTGTGAAAGAGGCCTAATCCTTTGCTTTTCTGTTTGTATCAGATACAGTCTGCATTTAGCCTAGGGACTAGAGATGGGCGACTTTGCCTTTTCTCGAGTCGAGTCAGGATTCATGAAACCCGACTTTCGCAAAAGTCGGGTCCAACGCAATCGGCCGATTATCGTGAAAAGTCGAAGGCCGAAACTCAATGCAAGTCAATGGGGAAGAAAAGTCAGTAGTGAGTGGAGGACAGGAAACACCCCTACAGTGCCCATTTTAATGCCAAAAACATCAATTCTTATTACTTAAGCTTGCCAACCTTAATTTACTTTATAATAATAGTTAGGCATTGAAAACTGGGGGTTATTTGGCTAAAGTTGTGGGGGGAGGGTAGGGCTGGCTCAAGATTTTCGTGGGCCCTGGGCCAAAGAGTGTCACTGGGCTCTTTTAACACATGCCACAATTCATGATCCTCTGATACGGCAGAGAAATAGCGGTATAGTACAATGAAAAACACTTCACTTCTTACATCACATGACTGATATCCATTTTAAATTCTCCAATAGCTCCAAAAACGGACAGTATATTACTCCATACAGTATTATGGCCACCGCATAGTGCACCATACAGAGTAATGAGGCCCATATATTTCTCCATACAGAATCATTGGTCCCATATAATGTTCGATACAGTATATGATGAGCTCCACATAATGCGACAGTATATGTTGGTCCCCATGGATGAAGCTCCACTGTCTTATGGGCCCAAATAATGCTCCATATATAATGGGCCCCATTTCTAATGCTCCAGTGTATAATGGGCCCTGTAAATGCTGCTCCAGTGTCTGATGTCCCCCATTTGGAAAGCTCCAGCATATGATGGGCCTCACGGATGATGCTGTAGTGTACGATTGGTCCAAATAATGCTCCATATATAATCTGCCCTATTTACAATGCTCCAGTATATGATGGGCCCGTGGATGATGCTCCAGTGTCTTATGGGCCCAAATAATGCTCCATATATAATGGGCTCCATTTCGAATGTTCCAGTATATAATGGGCCCTGTAAATGCTGCTCCAGTGTCTGATGTCCACCTTTGGAATGCTCCAGTGTATGGTGGGCCCCATATATCATTCTCCAGTGAATAGTGCTCCACAAAAATTGCTCCCAACTAGAGTTGAGCGACTTTTGGTTTTTTAGGGTCGCGTTTCGTTTCATGAAACCCGACTTTTCCAAAAGTCGGGTCGAGCAAGATCGTCCGATTATAGGGAAAAGTCGGGGTCGTCCCGAAACACGAAACCCAATGTAAGTCAATGGGGAATAAAAGTCGGCAGTGAGAGGAGGACAGGAAACACACCTACAGTGCCCATTTGAATGCCAAAAGCATCAATTCTTCTTTCTTAAGCTTGTCAACCTTAATTAACTTCATAATACAAGTTACGCACTGAAAAATGGGGGTTATTTGGCTACAAACTGTGGGGGGGGAGGGCTGGCTCCAGGTTTTCATGTGCCCTGGGCGAAAGAGCGCCCCTTTAACACATACCACAACTCATCATGCTCCGATACGGCAGAAAAATAGCGGTATAGTACAAAGAAAAATACCTCACTTTTTACATCTCATGACGAGGCCCATCTATTTCTCCATACAGAATCATTGGTCCCATATAATGTTTGAAACAGTATATGATGAGCTCCACATAATGCTACAGTATATGTTGGTCCCCATGGATGAAGCTCCACTGTCTTATGGGCCCAAATAATGCTCCAAACATAATGGGCCCCATTTCTAATGCTCTAATGGGCCCTGTAAATGCTGCTCCAGTGTCTGATGTCCACCTTTGGAATGTTCCAGTGTATGGTGGGCCCCATCTATCATTCTCCAGAGTATGGTGCTCCCCAAAAATTGCTGTCCCAACATTGAAAACAATCAAATAAGTCTACTCGCTAGGGGATCCCTGTACTTGTCTGGACAGGTGCTGTAGCTTGCTTAACAGCTCGCCAGCCGTTCTCACACCCAGTATGGATTACACGTGATTGCACAAAGGTGAGAAAGGGTACCGTATCCCCAGATAACATGTATGGATAGCGTACACATTCAAAATATATGTCTCAGGAGGCAGGCTCAGACGGTGTTAGGCCCAGTATGGATTGCACGTGATTGCACAAAGGTTAGAAAGGGTACCGTATCCCCGGATAACATGTATGGATAGTGTACACATTCAAAATATATGTCTATACAGCATGAGGCAGGCTCAGACGGTGTTAGGCCCAGTATGGATTGCACGTGATTGCACAAAGGTTAGAAAGGGTACCGTATCCCTGGATAACATGTATGGATAGCGTACACATTCAAAATATATGTCTCAGGAGGCATGCTCAGACGGTGTTAGGCCCAGTATGGATTGCACGTGATTGCACAAAGGTTAGAAAGGGTACCGTATCCCTGGATAACATGTATGGATAGCGTACACATTCAAAATATATGTCTATACAGCATGAGGCAGGCTCAGACGGTGTTAGGCCCAGTATGGATTGCACGTGATTGCACAAAGGTTAGAAAGGGTACCGTATCCCTGGATAACATGTATGGATAGCGTACACATTCAAAATATATGTCTATACAGCATGAGGCAGGCTCAGATGGTGTTAGGCCCAGTATGGATTGCA
Source organism: Dendrobates tinctorius (assembly GCF_039654945.1). Classification (NCBI taxonomy): domain Eukaryota; kingdom Metazoa; phylum Chordata; class Amphibia; order Anura; family Dendrobatidae; genus Dendrobates; species Dendrobates tinctorius. Next base: position 10,547,334 of record NW_027361772.1, on the reverse strand, counting down.
CATGATTGCACAAAGGTGAGAAAGGGTACCGTATCCCCAGATAACATGTATGGATAGCGTACACATTCAAAATATATGTCTCAGGAGGCAGGCTCAGACGGTGTTAGGCCCAGTATGGATTGCACGTGATTGCACAAAGGTTAGAAAGGGTACCGTATCCCCGGATAACATGTATGGATAGCGTACACATTCAAAATATATGTCTATACAGCATGAGGCAGGCTCAGACGGTGTTAGGCCCAGTATGGATTGCACGTGATTGCACAAAGGTTAGAAAGGGTACCGTATCCCTGGATAACATGTATGGATAGCGTACACATTCAAAATATATGTCTCAGGAGGCAGGCTCAGACGATGTTAGGCCCAGTATGGATTGCACGTGATTGCACAAAGGTTAGAAAGGGTACCGTATCCCTGGATAACATGTATGGATAGCGTACACATTCAAAATATATGTCTCAGGAGGCAGGCTCAAACGGTGTTAGGCCCAGTATGGATTGCACGTGATTGCACAAAGGTTAGAAAGGGTACCGTATCCCCGGATAACATGTATGGATAGTGTACACATTCAAAATATATGTCTATACAGCATGAGGCAGGCTCAGACGGTGTTAGGCCCAGTATGGATTGCACGTGATTGCACAAAGGTTAGAAAGGGTACCGTATCCCTGGATAACATGTATGGATAGCGTACACATTCAAAATATATGTCTCAGGAGGCAGGCTCAAACGGTGTTAGGCCCAGTATGGATTGCACGTGATTGCACAAAGGTTAGAAAGGGTACCGTATCCCCGGATAACATGTATGGATAGCGTACACATTCAAAATATATGTCTATACATCAGGAGGCAGGCTCAGACGTGTCAGGCACAGTATGGATTTGACGGCCCAGATTACACAGCGGAGGAGCAGGGAGAGGTAAAGATTGCAAATGCTGGGGCCCTGCCCAAGCAAGGGGGGCCCACTCGTGGGCGTCGGTACTGGCACTGGGCCCCTCATAGTACAGCGGTGTGTCTGACGGCGGGTGTGCACCACCACCGTCAGAGACACTTGATTGCACTATGAGGGACCCTGTGCCAGTGCCCGCGCCCAAGAGTCGGCCTACCCACCTGTCCAGGGCAACGGCACTCGCACGGTGTCGTGCGCTAGGTGGTGACCCCGGCCATGGGGGGGGAGGCAGCACAGTTAGGGAGTTTTAGAAAGTGGCATATGTTGATGTTGGACATTCAGCTGATGCAAAAGGCAAAATAGGTGAAGTACCAGGAAGAGGTGGACCAAAGCAAGCCATTTTTCTGTCACCCTATGTGTCATCAGGGGAAGGTGTGACAAAATCCTTGGAAACCCATGCGTGGTTCATTTTAATGAAGGTTAGATCATCCACATTTTGGGTTGACAGACGGGTCCTTTTTTCTGTCAGGATTGATCCAGCTGCACTGAAGACTCTTTCCCATAGCACACTTGCAGCTGGGCAAGCGAGCTCCTGTAAGGCATATTGGGCCAATTCAGGCCAGGTGTCCAGTTTAGCGGCCCAATAGTCAAAGAGGAATGACCTGTGTGGGAGAACATCGATATGGGAGGAAAAGTAGTTTGTAACCATAGTTGACAACTGCTGTCTCCTGTCACTTTCCATCGATGCAGTATTACCAGTTGTGTGAGCGGTATTTGAAAAATCAGTCCACAACATTGCCATGAAACCCCTGTCTCCAACGCCACTTCTGCTGTGTGCACCACGAACACCTCTGCCAAGCTGCCCCCGGCCCGTACGGCTCGTGTGAGAACCATCACCGCTGCTGTGTGCTGGGAATGCCTCAAGCAACCGATTTACCAGAGTTGCTTGTTTATTAGCCAATATTAGGTCAAGGTTCTCCTGTGGCATGATGTTTTGTAATTTGCCTTTATAGCGTGGATCCAGGATGCTGGCCAACCAGTAGTCGTCATCGTTCATCATTTTGGCAATGCGGGGGTCCCTTTTTAGGATCCGCAAGGCATAATCTGACATGTGGGCCAATGTTCCCGGTGTCAATGATGCACTGCGAGTGCTGGGTGGAGGAGCACTTTCTGGCAAATCCACATCCCTCCAGTCACGCACAAACCCTGTACCAGACCTTGCCACGCCAACATTTTCACTTTCCCCACGAGATGAATCCTCCTCCCCTACGTAATCATCCCCATCATCCTCCTCCTTCTCCTCTTCTTCCTCCACCTCGTCCAGGAGAGGTCCCTGAGCAGACAATGGCTGAATGTTATCAAGGTTTCCCTCCTCCTCTTCCTCCTCATCAACATTGGCTGCAGACGCCTGCTCCTTAAGGTGCGTCAAAGTTTGCATGAGCAGACGCATAAGTGGGATGCTCATGCTTAGGATGGCGTCGTCTGCGCTTACCAGCCGTGTGCATTCCTCAAAACACTGAAGGACTTTACAAAGGTCTTTCAGCTTCGACCACTGCACACTTGTCAACTCCATGTCTGCTCTCAAAGTGCCTGGCCGTGTATCCTCCCACAAATGCATTATGGCCTGCCTCTGCTCGCACAGCCGCTCCACCATGTGCAGGGTGGAATTCCACCTTGTTGCAATGTCGATAATGAGGCGGTGGTTGGGAAGGTGGAGCAATCACTGCAGCTTCTGCATACGAACGGAGTGTACAGGCGACCGGCGGATGTGCGCGCACAGTCTTCGCACCTTCTGGAGCAGGGCTGTTAACTCCGGATAATTTTTGAGGAAGCACTGCACCACCAGGTTCAAGGTGTGAGCCAAGCAAGGTATGTGGCTGAGTTTTGAAAGGGCTATGGCTGCCACAAAATTACGGCCGTTATCACTAACTACCTTGCCTGCCTCAAGATGTACACTGCCCAGCCATGACTCAGTTTGCTGCTTCAAGTACTCGGCCAGCACCTCGGCGGTGTGTCTGTCGCCCAAACACATCATCTGCAACACAGCCTGCTGACGCTTTCCACTAGCTGCTCGATAGGGGGACACATCGTGTGCAACAGTGGCAGCTGCAGATGGAGTGCTCGTACGACTGCGCTCTGTGGACGAGCTTTCGCTTCTGGAGGAGGAGGAGGAGGGTCGAACGCCTACAGCCAACTGTTTCCTATACCGTGGGCTAGGCAGCACTGTCCCACCACCGCTGTCCCCTGTGGACCCTGCATCCACCACATTAACCCAGTGCGCAGTGATGGACACGTAACGGCCCTGGCCATGCCGACTGGACCATGCATCAGTTGTGAGGTGCACCTTTCCGCTCACTGACTGCTTGAGTGCATGGACAATGCGGTCTTTCACATGATGGTGGAGGGCTGGGATGGCTTTGCGAGAGAAGAAGTGGCGACTGGGTAGGTCATAGCGTGGTACTGCATAGGCCATGAGTTCGCGGAAAGCTGTGCTTTCCACCAACCGAAAGGGCATCATCTCAAACGAGATTAGTTTGGCAATGTGGGCGTTCAAACCCAGTGTACGCGGATGAGAGACTGAGTACTTTCTTGACCTACTCATAGTGTCTGGGAGGGTGAGCTGGACTTGAGAGCTGCATATGGTGGAAGTAGCGGTGGACAGGGCGGACTGAGAGAGGGTTGATGATGGTGATGGAGTTGGTGTTCTTTCTGATGGCCTAGAATCAGTCTTTCGTTGATATAACAGTGGGATTCCCTGACTGCTGTGGCCTTGCAACGACACCTCAACATTTGCTGCTGTGCTAACCGGTGGGCTTACAGTGGGGGAAACAATGTAGCGTTGCTGACTACCTTCGTTGTGATCAGTTGCACATGTGGCACTTGAGGTTTGGTGTTGTGTCCACGCTTGCAAGTGCATGCTGGTTAAATGTCTAAGCATGCAACTGGTATTCAAATTTTTCAGATTTTTCCCTCGGCTAAAGGTCTTTGCGCACTTCTTACAGATAACCTTGGCCTGATCATGAGGATTTTGTTCAAAAAAGTGCCACACTGCACTCTTCCTACTTTGGCAGACATTTTGCGGCCTAGCACGCTGTGATCTTTTGACCCTCTGGACAAGCTGCCAAGCAACTATTTTGATGTTTGGAACCTGTCTTTGGAGTGCTCCGGGCCTGCCAGATAACAGCTGTTGCGATGTCGAGGTCTGCTGTGGATGCTCCTCATCTGAGCTATTGGAAGCAGCACCCTCTTTCCCCAATGGATGCCAATCTGGGTCAACAACTGGGTCATCCATCACCTCCTCTTCTATGTCATGTGCACCTTCCTCTGTGTCACTGTGTATGGTGGTATAGTGTGCGGGAAGGGGCACCTGAGTCTCATCAGGGTCAGAATCTGGCTCTGTACACTGCGAGGACAATGTAGTGCTCTGAGTGAATGTACCAGCAGAATCATCCATCAGCGGCTGTGCATCAGTGCACTCCATGTCAGATTTATCTTGGCCTGGGTAATTCACCATTTCACTTGATAATCCAGGCATGGTATGTGAAAACAGCTCCATGGAGTAATCAGTAGTATGGCCTGCATCATCCTTCAATCTTGGTTGGGGTGAAGGACACAAGGAAAGGTGTGGTTCATGAACATGAGCCTCCAATGACGACTCAGTGCTTTTACTTTTTACAACTGAAGAAGAGGAGGCGATAGAGCTGGAGGCTGAGTCAGCAATGTAAGACAAAACTTTTTCCTGATGCTCTGGCTTTAAAAGCGGTTTGCCAACTCCTAGAAAACTAAGCGTTCGAGGCCTTATGTAGCCAGACGATGACACAGGGTCAGCACCTCCTGCATTCGGTCCTATTTTGCTCTTGCCACTACCATCAGATCCACCACCAACACCATCATTACCAGCTGCCAACCCCCGCCCAATTCCACGGCCTCTTCCACCAGCCTTCCTCATTTTTGGTAGAAATGTAGACAAAATCCAACAAACTATATAGTAATGTAAAACAAGGTACAAGGTGTCTATAGGACAGGGGAGATTTTGAATTTCTGCACACACTTTTGGACACTGGACACTTTTGGATTGTGTGAGGCCCACTGATATCTGAGTGCTATGTGACAGGCTCGATGGCACAGCTGTGACAAAAGTGACTAGAGGATAAGGGAGATTTTGAATTTCTGCACACACTTGTGAACAGTGGACACTTTTGGATTGTGTGAGGCCCACTGATATCTGAGCGCTATGTGACAGGCTCGATGGCACTGCTGTGACAAAAGTGACTAGAGGATAAGGGAGATTTTGAATTTCTGCACACACTTGTGGACAGTGGACACTTTTGGATTGTATGAGGCCCACTGATATCTGAGCGCTCTGTGACAGGCTCGATGGCACTGCTGTGACAAAAGTGACTAGAGGATAAGGGAGATTTTGAATTTCTGCACACACTTGTGGACAGTGGACACTTTTGGATTGTGTGAGGCCCACTGATATCTGAGCGCTATGTGACAGGCTCGATGGCACAGCTGTGACAAAAGTGACTAGAGGATAAGGGAGATTTTGAATCTCTGCACACACTTTTGGACACTGGACACTTTTGGATTGTGTGAGGCCCAATGAATATCTGAGCGCTATGTGACAGGCTCGATGGCACAGCTGTGACAAAAGTGACTAGAGGATAAGGGAGATTTTGAATTTCTGCACACACTTGTGGACAGTGGACACTTTTGGATTGTGTGAGGCCCACTGATATCTGAGCGCTATGTGACAGGCTCGATGGCACTGCTGTGACAAAAGTGACTAGAGGATAAGGGAGATTTTGAATTTCTGCACACACTTGTGGACAGTGGACACTTTTGGATTGTGTGAGGCCCACTGATATCTGAGCGCTATGTGACAGGCTCGATGGCACAGCTGTGACAAAAGTGACTAGAGGATAAGGGAGATTTTGAATCTCTGCACACACTTTTGGACACTGGACACTTTTGGATTGTGTGAGGCCCAATAAATATCTGAGCGCTATGTGACAGGCTCGATGGCACAGCTGTGACAAAAGTGACTAGAGGATAAGGGAGATTTTGAATTTCTGCACACACTTGTGGACAGTGGACACTTTTGGATTGTGTGAGGCCCACTGATATCTGAGCGCTATGTGACAGGCTCGATGGCACTGCTGTGACAAAAGTGACTAGAGGATAAGGGAGATTTTGAATTTCTGCACACACTTGTGGACAGTGGACACTTTTGGATTGTGTGAGGCCCACTGATATCTGAGCGCTATGTGACAGGCTCGATGGCACTGCTGTGACACAAGTGACTAGAGGATAAAGGAGATTTTGAATTTCTGCACACACTTGTGGACAGTGGACACTTTTGGATTGTGTGAGGCCCACTGATATCTGAGCGCTATGTGACAGGCTCGATGGCACAGCTGTGACAAAAGTGACTAGAGGATAAGGGAGATTTTGAATCTCTGCACACACTTTTGGACACTGGACACTTTTGGATTGTGTGAGGCCCAATGAATATCTGAGCGCAATGTGACAGGCTCGATGGCACAGCTGTGACAAAAGTGACTAGAGGATAAGGGAGATTTTGAATTTCTGCACACACTTGTGGACAGTGGACACTTTTGGATTGTGTGAGGCCCACTGATATCTGAGCGCTATGTGACAGGCTCGATAGCACTGCTGTGACAAAAGTGACTAGAGGATAAGGGAGATTTTGAATTTCTGCACACACTTGTGGACAGTGGACACTTTTGGATTGTGTGAGGCCCACTGATATCTGAGCGCTATGTGACAGGCTCGATGGCACAGCTGTGACAAAAGTGACTAGAGGATAAGGGAGATTTTGAATCTCTGCACACACTTTTGGACACTGGACACTTTTGGATTGTGTGAGGCCCACTGATATCTGAGCGCTATGTGACAGGCTCGATGGCACTGCTGTGACAAAAGTGACTAGAGGATAAGGGAGATTTTGAATTTCTGCACACACTTGTGGACAGTGGACACTTTTGGATTGTGTGAGGCCCACTGATATCTGAGCGCTATGTGACAGGCTCGATGGCACTGCTGTGACAAAAGTGACTAGAGGATAAGGGAGATTTTGAATTTCTGCACACACTTGTGGACAGTGGACATTTTTGGATTGTGTGAGGCCCACTGATATCTGAGCGCTATGTGACAGGCTCGATGGCACAGCTGTGACAAAAGTGACTAGAGGATAAGGGAGATTTTGAATCTCTGCACACACTTTTGGACACTGGACACTTTTGGATTGTGTGAGGCCCAATGAATATCTGAGCGCTATGTGACAGGCTCGATGGCACAGCTGTGACAAAAGTGACTAGAGGGTAAGGGAGATTGGATTGCTTTTAAAAAAGCAGTTTGCGGAGCAGTGGGTAAACAGCAATGCCAGCCTGTCAGGAAGCCTTAAAAGGCAGCCCAACAACCAACACCACTGATATACCACTATATAGCCTCCCCTTGCACTGCATACACAGTGACTGGTGTGTTGTGCAGGCCAAATTGCTAGCAGCAGAAGCAGTTTTTTTTTCTTCTCAGCAGGACAAAAAAAAAAAATTGGGATTACTTTTAAAAAAGCAGTTTGCGGAGCAGTGGGTAAACAGCAATGCCAGCATGTCAGGAAGCCTTAAAAGGCAGCCCAACAACCAACACCACTGATACACCACTATATAGCCTCCCCTTGCACTGCACACACAGTGACTGGTGTGTTGTGCAGGCCAAATCGCTAGCAGCAGAAGCAGTTTTTTTGTCTTCTTCCCTGCCTAACGCTCTCCCTACAGAATCAGCAGCAACCTCTCCCTATACTAAGATCGGCAGAAGTAAGATGGCGGTCGGCGTGCACGCCCTTTTATACCCCCTGTGACGCCCACCAAAGCAAGCCAATCACTTGCATGTCCTTCTGAAAGATGGTGGTGACCCGTGCCTATGTCATCACGTTGCCCACAGTGTCCGTGGATCCTGATTGGCTGAAAAAGAGCGCAAAACAAACTTTTGAAACGCGACTTTGGCGCGTAAGTCGCCGACCTCGTGGCCGACCTCATCCTAGGGTCGGGTTTTGTTTCATGAAACCCGACTTTGCCAAAAGTCGGCGACTTTTGAATTTTTTCGACCCGATTCGCTCAACTCTACTCCCAACCTTTAAAACAATTAAATAAGTCTCCTCGCTAGGGAATCCCTGTACTCTGGACTCCTCCTCATCCCTATCTTCCATCTCTCTGCACTTGGACTGTTCAGGCAGAGGGCGTACAGACGTGATGTCATCGCGCTCTCTGACCAGAATGTCACTGTCAGGAAACGCGGAAGACGTCACAGTGGTGGAGCAGGGAGAGGTAAGTATTTCAACTTTGCAAGTGCTGTGATCCTGAGCAAGCAGGGGGGGCCCACTTGTTGGCGACGGCACTGTCACAGGGCCCCTCATAGTACCGCGGTGTGTCTGACGGCGGGTGGGTCCTCCCACCGGCAGAGACACTTTTGCGTACTATGAGGGGCCCTGTGCCAGTGTCGTCGCCCATGAGTATGCCCCCCCACCCGCTCAAGGAACCTGCACTTTCATCTGCACCTTCCTCTTTGTCACCGTGTAAGGTGGTATAGTATGCGGGAAGGGGAACCTGAGTTTCATCAGGGTCAGATTCTGGCTGTGTAGAGTGCGAGGGGAATGTAGTGGTCTGGGTCAATGTACCAGCAGAAAGACCAGTCAAAGTATACACTGCGGCAGCCGGCAAAGGCCCTCAATCAGTGAAATCCTAGGTGCATTGCTCCCTGGAAAATACGAATATGCAAATAAAGTCCATGGAGCCTCATTTAAGAGTCTCAAACACGGGACTAGCCAGATCTTCCTCCAGGGAAGGACCCAGCCAAGGAGTGGCTCCTTTCGGAAACCACCATTACCACCATATTAAGTGGCCCTTTAAATCAATGTCCAGCTGTTTACAAGTTTACAGATATAACAAGGGAAATACCAAGGCCAGGTATCCATCCACAGACAGCTGTTTTGGGGTGTTGCCCCTCATCAGTGTGGTGTAGGATTCTGGCTAGGTGGGAACAATGCCTAGTACACCAACATCACGAAACAATCACTGACCTCCGGGAGACCAGTCAAAGAAAACACCGCGGCAGCCGGCAAAGGCGCTCAATCAGTGAAATCCTAGGTGCATTGCTCCCTGGGAAATACGAATATGCAAATAAAGTCTGTGGAGCCTCATTTAAGAGTCTCAAACACGGGACTAGCCAGATCTTCTTCCAGGGAAGGGCCCAGCCAAGGAGTGGCTCCTTTCGGAAACCACCATTACCACCATATTAAGTGGCCCTTTAAGTCAATATCTAGCTCTTTACGAGTTTACAGATATGAAATGGTTTGTAGGGACACTGACGGTCCTGCAGCAGAAACCGGAGGAAGTAGCAGCTGTAAATGCTCTGTTCCCAACTAAGGCTCGGAGGCCCCAGCAGCGATGTGTGTGAGCCAGAAGGAAAAGGCTACGGCTGCCTGCCATACAAGAAAGTTCCAAAAGAGAGTCAACAGGGGGAACTTCAGTGAACTCAGTACTGCGAGTACCTCTGATAAGCGCTAGAATGGAGGCCACACTACCTATCTGCAGAGAGAGAATTCCTAATTTGCTTCCAGGCTGACCAACTCCTTCTCCATCTGTACGCTGGGTCCTGGATGGCACTTACCAAGTACAGGTAAAGGAACTGCACGACTGTGACTGTCCTCTTTCTCCTGCGCCTGGCTCACGGCTCTGCTACATCCTGCACTGCACACCATCTACCAACTCTTTCATCTGCCCTGCGACTTCGGACCTACCTGTGCAGGGCTTCTACATCTTAGCTGCACCACAACATCTGTCCCAGAGAAGCGACACTGCAGCGCTGGTCAATCTGATCAGAAACCACAGGTGGCGTCACGTATCATTCACCTATAAATGTTATTCACCCCTTTGCATGGATGCCCAGGGCCACGGACCGGGTCACCACCACCGTGACACATCCCTCTGAGACACCGGCCCTGTACCGATTAACCCCACTGCCCTGGCTGGCTACCCACACTCCATGTCAGATTCATCTTGGACTGGGGAATTCACGATTTGACTTGATAACCCAGGCATGGTGAGAAAGAGTTACATGGACTAATGTGAAGTGTGGCCTGCTGCATCATTCACTTTAGGTTGGGGTGAAGGACACAAGGAAAGGGGTTCTTCCTGACCAGGAGCCAGCACTTGACGACTCAGTGCTTGCATTTTTTGAAACTTCAGAAGAGGAGGGCATATTAGCTGGAGTCTGTTTCGGCAATGTAAGCCAAAACCAGTTCCTGATGCTCCTGCTTTAAAAGCGGTTAACCTACTCCCAGAAAAGGTAGCCTGCCAGGCCTTCCGGAGCCAGACCATGATGCAGGCTCAACACCTCCTGCCTTAGCTGCTAGCCTTAGCTGCTACTGTGGTTTTGCCACTACCAGCAGATGCACCACCACCATCAGTACCAGCTGGCCCCCCCACGCCCACGGCCTCTTCCACCATACTTTCAAATTTTGGAGAAAATGTACCCAAAATAACATCAGATATAAGGTACTGTATCAGAAGCGTACAGCTGTATACTGTTAGGAGTGCTGGAAGGCACTAAATAAAAATATAATTAAAGTGCCTTCGCCACTCGGGGTCCACCGTGCGGAAGCTGGAAAACCACAGCTAAGTGAAGGCAGAGCAATCTGGCGGCAGTGTGCAAAGGGTTAAACTGTACCCAATTGCACTAAGCAAGCTCTGTTACAATCACAGAGGCTGCAAGCAAAAACCAAACACAGAAACGCTGAGTCTGTTTAAGGTCACAGAAACTCAGCGATGAACACGCGGTATTTATGGTCACAGGAGTAGCCTTAGACAGCAGGACTACTCCGTCTAGATCTACCAAAGAGACACGTGTGCGTGGCGTCGCAACTGCGAATGCCCGGCAGGACTGCTATTGCAGTGCGGCGATAATTGCGCCACTGGCAAAACGCAGCTATCACGCTGGTGCAATGCAGATGCTAAGCTGCTGAGATAGATGGAGCAAATGCGCTCTGGCGCTAGCGCTGCTACTGGCAGAACTCAAACACTCACACAGATGTAGTATCAGAGGAATGGGGGTTTCAAATGAGTCATTCACCAGTCCAAGCATCAACAAACATACAGCAGCAAGTATAAATATACTAGCGCATGGCGGAACAGCCATGCGCGCTTTTTATAGCGAACAGGACCTTCCGGAATTCTCCAAGGCTCCAGGAAGAGCCAATGGGATTCGACACAGGACCTGAGCACCTGACTCCCGAAATCCAATGGGAGTTCGTCCCATGAGCATGCTCAGATGAGGGAACAAAGGACTTAGCCCCTGGAGAGAGTTGCCGCAGGGCAATCTCCTCTGCAGCAGGAAAAGTGCAGGAGACTGCAGAATGTGAGGATCTAGATTTCAGCAAAGGAGAGGCAGAAATCTGACTCCTAACATATACAGTCAAAGGATAATTGTAAATCTCCGTATATATTTCATGAGTCACACAGAGACGCTCACAGGCTCAGTATGGATTAGACAAGAATATAAAAAGTAGAAAAAGGGTACAGTATCATCAGATAGCAGGTATATATAGTATAGTACATTCTAAATCTCTGTATATATTTCAGGAGGCAGACACAGACGCTCTCAGGCTCAGTATGGATTACAACACAATATAAAAAGCCGTACAACGGTAATGGATCTGAAGCATACAGCTGCATACAGTGTAGGGGTCATTGTCAATCTCAGTATTTATTTCCAGAGTCAGAAACAGACTCTCACTTGGTCGGTTTTTATTAGACCAGAATATAAAAAACAGTAAATGGGTAATGTATCACAGGCGTAGAGCTATATACAGTGTTGGGGTAATTTTTAAATCTACATATAAATTGCAGGAGTAACCCAAAGACTCTCACATGCTCAGGATGGATCACACCACAATATAAAAAGAAGATCCGCAAGAAATAATCACACATGTGGGTCAATGTTCCAGGTGTCAATGATACACTTAGAGTGGTGGGTGGAGGAGGACTTTCTGGCAGAAAGGGTACAGTGTCACCAGATACCAGGTATATATAGCATAGTTTATACATTAAAAATGTACATCTATATATCAGGAGTAGTGTTGAGCCACCCCGCTAGTGTTTGAGTTTGGTTCATCGAACAGGAGGCAAGTTCGTCGAATGTTCGTTGAACGTTCGACGAACACCATCGAACCCCATTGAAAACAATGGCAGGCAAACACAAACAAATACAAACACATTGAAAACACATACAAAACACCTTAAAAGGTGTCCCAAAGCAGACAAAATGCTCAGAAGACACAAATAACATATGGAAAAGGGCAACTACATATAGAAAAGAGGTGGAGGAGTAAAAGGAGGAGTAGGAGATACAGATATAGGCATGTCATGCCCTTATAAAGTCAAGAAAGGCTGGAATAAAAATCTAAAATACAAAAAAAATTCTAAAATTCTAAAATCGAAGACGATCATATACCGTCGGACTTTCCACCATAAATTATGCCAACTGCCGATCGGGCGGCGTTATTCCCACGACCCTCCGAACAGCGTCCATGAATGCAAAGTGTTTGGTTTACGGGGGCAGTATGGTTGCAAAGCTGAACCTTAAAGGAATGTCCAGAAAGGCACCACCACAAGGAGTGGAGCCTGCGGCTTAATTGGACTCCACACAGGCATCATCAACCATGCCAGCCACGGAAAGGATGGACAGATTGCAAGCTTTCTCGATTCTGTGGGTGGTGGTGATTGGCCGTTTTAAGTTGTGCTAGCGATTTGTCAGCTTAATTCCGCTAACGAACGAGACTCCGGCATGCACCCGTGGTCCGTGTCCAGCCTACTAGAGGGACACGCGAGGCTCTGGCACGCGAGATCGAGCAATAACAGTCATGCCCTTACATGTCCGGGGCTGCATGCGCGCTACACTGAAAGGACCAGCGTGTGTCGCTTACAGGTGCGGATAACCCGCTGAACCCCGTTAGTGATGGTGATCTGGGATTCCAATTCTTCCCCGCGAACGAGGAATTCCCAGTAAGTGCAGGTCAACCGCAATTCCGGAATTAGGCCTAACCGGCATTACAAAAAGAATGTGCAAAAATTAAGTGTCCAAACCACAGGTGCTGTAGCTTGCTTAACAGCTGGGCTCCTCTGCTGAGTAGCACACAGTTCTTACATAAACAGGTGGCATAGCTTGGTTCACGGGTGGGCAACTCTGCTGAGCAGTAGACAGTGCTCACATAAACAGTTGGCATAGCTAGGTTCATGGGTGGGCTCCTCTGCTGAGCAGTAGACACAGGAACTAGGCCCAAAGTATTGACTGGGCTAAATGGAGTTAAAAAATGGTTCTTACATAAACAGGCGGCACAGCTTGGTTCACGGGTGGGCTCCTCTGCTGAGTAGCAGACACAGTTACTAGGCCCAAAGTATTAACTGGGCTAAATGCAGTCAAAAACTGGTTCTTTCATAAACAGGCGGCATAGCTAGGTTCACGGGTGGGCTCCTCTGCTGAGTAGCAGACAGTGCTAGAAGGCCCAAAAGGATTTTCTGGACAAGATGAGGTAAAAAATAATTAGAAACACACACGGTGTAGCTCCTTGACAGGTGTACTACACCGCTGGCTACCAGACACCGCTACTATGCCATGAAACTGTCTATTAACATTGAAAACCATTATTAATGTGAAAATAAAGTTACGCTTTTGGTGAACGAACCGTTCTTGAACGGAACCTCGTACAGCCGAATTTTAAGCAAAGTGTTCGAGTTCGACGAATGGCTCAAACACCGCCCAAAACAGCTCAAATTTGAACTTGGCGAACAGTTCGACTCGAACAGGGCTCATCTCTAATCAGGAGGCAGACTCAGACGGTCTCAGGCCCAGTATGGATTCAACAAGAATGTAGAAAGTTGAGAAAGGGTACAGTATCACCGGATAACAGGTATATATAGCATAGTTTAAACATTAAAAATCTCTGTGTATATTTCCAGAGTCCGGCAAAGACACTCACAGCCTCAGTATGGATTAGACGAGAATCTTAAAAGTAGGAAAAGGGTAATGTATTCGAAGCGTACACCAGTATACACTCTTGGGGTATTTTTAAATCTTCATATATATTTCAATCTCAGTAAGACAGTCCAGACTCTCCGCAAGAGGAAATGAGATGGATACAAGTACAGACAGAAAGTCGAGTGATTGCAGAAATTTTGGAATTACTAATCACAGGAAAAGCTCCCGGGAGAATTCTCAGAGGCGATGCTGACCCTCAATTACTTTGTCTGTGGAGACAGCGAAAACAGTTCTTTGTGAAGAAAGGGTTGCTGTATCGCAGTACCGTGGATCCTATCACCGTTACTCATCTCCATCAAATTGTGATCACAGGGAGAGATGTAGACATGGTCCTCACTGCCTATCATGATCTGTCAGGTAACTTTGGAGTGCAAAAGACAGAAGCCACAGGCCGTAGGCGATTCTATTGGATTGGCATGAGAGGACACATTTAAAAATATGGGCAGGAATGTCACACGTCTGTGAGTAGGAAAACTGTGAAAGCTAATGATAAACCACCACTGCATCTCATTGTGAGTCGACGTCCATAACAAATGGAAGCCATTGATCATCTGAAGCTAGAGCCCAGCAGGACAGGGCATAGCTATGTCTTAACCATCATCTATCAGTTCACCAAATTTGTAGTGGCAGTCCCAGTGAAGGATTTAACTGCCCAGACTACACAGCGGTGGAGCAGGGAGAGGTAAGTATTGCAAGTGCTGGGGCCCTGAGCAAGCAGGGGGGGGGGCCCACTCGTGTGCGGAGGTACTGGCACAGGGCCCCTCATAGTACGCTGGTGTGTCTGACGGCGGGTGTGCACCTCCACCGTCAGAGACACTTGATTGTACTATGAGGGACCCTGTGCCAGTGCCTTTGCCCAAGAGTGGGCCCACCAACCTGTCCAGGGCAACGGCACTCGCACGGGTGCGTGCGCCAGGTGGTGACTCCGGCCCTGGGGGGGAGGTAGCCCAGTTAGGGAGGTTGAAAAAATGGCATATGTTGATGTTGGACATTCAGCAGCTGCAAATGGAGGAATTGGAGAAGTCCGAGGAAGAGGAGGACAAAAGCAATCTATGTGTCAGCAGTGGAAGGTGGGACAAAATCTTTTGAAACCCATGCATGGTTCATTTTAATGAAGGTTAGATCAACATTTTGGGTCGACAGATGGGTCCTTTTTTCTGTCATGATTGATCCAGCAGCACTGAAGACTCTTTCGGATAGCACACTAGCAGCAGGGCAAGCGAGCTCCTGTAAGGCATATTGTGCCAATTCAGGCCAGGTGTCCAGTTTGCAGGCCCAATAGTCAAAGGGGAATGACCTGTGAGGGAGAACATCGATATGGGAGGAGTAGTTTGTAACCATGGTTGACAACTGCTGTCTCCTGTCACTGGCAAATCCACATCCCTCCAGTCACGCACAAACCCTCTACCTGAACTTGCCACGCCAACATTTTCTCTTGCCCCCTGAGAAGCATCCTCCTCTCCTAAATAATCATCCCCATCCTCCTCCTCCTCCTCTTCCTCTTCTTCCTCCATCTCGTCCAGGAGAGTTCCCTGAGCAGACAATGGCAGACTGTCATCAAGGCTTCCCTCCTCTTCCTCTTCCTCCTCGGCTGCAGACGCCTGCTCCTTAATGTGTGTCAAAGTTTGCATGAGCAGACGCATAAGTGGGATGCTCATGCTTATGATGGCGTCGTCTGCGCTTACCAGCCGTGTGCATTCCTCAAAACACTGAATGACTTTACAGAGGTCTTTCAGCTTCGACCACTGCACACCAGACAACTCCATGTCTGCCCTCAAACTGCCTGCCCGTGTATCCTCCCACAAATGCATTACAGTCTGCCTCTGTTCGCACAGCCTCTCAACCATGTGCAGAGTGGAGTTCCACCTTGTTGCAGCGTCGATAATTAGGCGGTGCTTGGGAAGGTGGAGCAATCGCTGCAGCTTCTGCATACGACTGGAGTGTATGAGCGACCGGCGGATGTGCGAGCACAGTCTTCTCACCTTATGGAGCAGGGCTGTTAACTCCGGATAATTATTGAGGAAGTACTGCACCACCAGGTTCAAGGTGTGAACCAGGCAAGGTACGTGTCTGAGTTTTGAAAGGGCTATGGCTGCCACAAAATTCCGGCCATTATCATTTACTACCTTGCCTGCCTCAAAATGTAGACTGCCCAGCTATGACTCAGTTTGTCGCTGCAAGTAGTCGGCCAGTACCTCCGCCGTGTGTCTGTTGTCGCCCAAACACATCATCTTCAACACAGCCTGCTGACGCTTACCACTAGCTGTTCGATAGTGGGACACCTCGTGTGCAACACTGGCAGCTGCGGATGGAGTGCTCATGCAACTGCGCTCTGTGGACAAGCTTTCGCTTCTGGAGGAGGAGGGTCGAACGCCTACAGCCAACTGTTTAGTATACCGTGGGCTAGGCATCACTGTCCGACCGCCCTGTGGACCCTGCATCCGCCACATTAACCCAGTGCGCAGTGATGGACACATAATGGCCCTGGCCATGCCTGCTGGACCATGCATCTGTTGTGAGATGCACCTTTCCGCTCACTGATTGCTTGAGTGCATGGACAATGCGGTCTTTCACATGCAGGTGGAGGGCTGGGATGGCTTTTCGAGAAAAGAAGTGCCGACTGAGTAGGTCATAGCGTGGTACTGCGTAGGCCATGAGCTTGCGGAAAGCTTCGCTTTCAACCAACCGGTAGGGCATCATCTCTAGCGAGATTAGTTTGGCAATGCGGGCGTTCAAACACAGTGTACGCGGATTAGAGGATGAGTACTTTCTTGTCCTACTCAGAGTCTCTGGTAGGGTGAGCTGGACTTGATAGGTGCATATGGTGGAACTAGCGGTGGACATGGCGGACTGAGAGAGGGTTGGTGAGGGTGATGGTGTTGGTGGTCTTGCTGATGGCCTAGATTCAGTCTTTCGTAGCAATAACATTGTGATTCCCTGACTGCTTTGGCCTTGCGACGACACCTCAACATTTGCTGCTGGTGGTGTGCTAACTGGTGGGCTTACAGTGGGGGAAGCGATGTTGCGTTGCTGACTACCTTCATTCGGAGCAGGTGCACATGTGGTACGTGAGGTTGGGTAGTCCGTCCACGCTTGCAAGTGCATGGTGGTTAAATGTCTAAGCATGCAACTGATATTCAAATTTCTCAGATTTTTCCCTCGGCTAAAGGTTTGTGCACTTCTTACAGATAACCTTTGCCTGATCATTAGGATTTTGTTCAAAAAAGTGTCACACTGCACTCTTCCTACTATGGAAGACATTTTGAGGCCTTGCACGCTGTGCTAATTTGACCGTCTGGCCAAGCTGTCCTGCAACTCTTTTGTTTTTTATAACCCGTTTTTGGACTGCTACGGGTCTGCCAGATAACAGCTGTTGCAGTGTCGATGCCTGCTGCGGATCCTCCTCCTCCTCTTCTGAGCTATTGGCAGCGGCACCATCTTCCCCAATGGATGCCAATCTGGGTCAACAACTGAGTCATCCATCACCTCCTCTTCAATTTCATGTGCACCTTCCTCTGTGTCACCTTGTAAGGTGGTATAGTATGCGGGAAGGGGCACCTGAGTATCATCAGGGTCAGATTCTGGCTCAGTACACTGCGAGGACAATGTAGTGCTCTGAGTGAATGTACCAGCAGAAAAATCTATCAGTGGCTGTGCATCAGTGCACTCCATGTCAGATTCATCATGGACTGAGGAATTCACGATTTGACTTGAAAACCCAGGCAAGGTATGTGAAAAGAGCTCCATGGAGTAATCTGTAGTGTGGCCTGCCACATCCTTCACTTTTGGTAGGGGTGAAGGACACAAGGAAAGGTGTTGTTCCTGACCAGGAGCCTCCACTGACGACTCAGTGCTTTTATTTTTTTATACTTCAGAAGAGGAGGCGATAGAGCTGGAGGCTGTGTCAGCAATGTAAGCCAAAACTTGTTCCTGAAGCTCCGGCTTTAAAAGCAGTTTACCTACTCCCAGAAAAGGGAGCCTTCGAGGCCTTGTGGAGCCAGACGATGACGCAAGCTCAACATCTCCTGCCTTAGGTGCTATTGTGCTTTTGCCTCTATCAGCAGATGCTGATACCACCATCAGTACCAGCTGGCAACCCCCGCCCACGTTCACGGCCTCTTCCACCATACTTCCTCATTTTTGGGAAAATGTACCCAAAATACCACCAGCTATATGGTACTGTAAATCAAGGTACAAGGTGTATATAGTATTGTGGAGAATTTGAATCTCCCTAGAGATTTTAGGAGGCTGAACTATTATCTTAGGCCCGCCATAGATTACACCTCAATTTAACAGGCTGAAATAGGCAGGTGTATGACAAAGTACAATGTGTATATACTGTAGTATTCGGGAGAATTTAAATCTCCCTAGAGATTTTAGGAGGCTGAACTATTATCTCAGGCCCACTATAGATTACTCCTCAATTTAACAGGTTGAAATTGGCTGGTGTATGACAAAGTACAAGGTGTATATAGTATTGTGGAGAATTTGAATCTCCCTAGAGATTTTAGGAGGCTGACAAAGATGCTCTCAGTCCAAGTATGGCAGCAGGCAGCCTAATAAGCAGGACTGCTGTACACAAAAGTGTGGGAAAATGAACGCTTGGTAACTGTGCAGAAAAGAGGAAGAAAAGTATTTTTGCTTTTAAAAAAGCAGTTTGCACAGCATTGTGCAAACAGCAATGCAGCTATCAGGGAGCCTAATAACCAACAGAGCTGATGCACAAAAATATAGCCTCCCCTGTCACTGCACACTGTGTTGTACAGTGAAAATCGCTACCAGCAGAAGCAGTTTTTTTTGTTCTTCTTCCCTGCCTAACGCTCTCACTTCTGTCATGATCCATGCTGGATCAGGACTGATATAAAGCACAGGTAACCTTTTTTTTTCTTAAGCTGTGCTTAAGTTTGTTTTTTGCCCCCGGTGGCCATAAGGATTTAAACGACACTTTAAACGACACTTTTTATGGATATCTTTGAGAAATGGCTTTCTTCTTGCCACTCTTCCATAAAGGCCAGATTTGTGCAGTGTACGACTGATTGTTGTCCTATGGACAGACTGTCCCACCTCAGCTGTAGATCTTTGCAGTTCATCCAGAGTGATCATGGGCCTCTTGGCTGCAGCTCTGATCAGTCTTCTCCTTGTTTGAGATGAAAATTTATAGGGACGGCCGGGTCTTGGTAGATTTGCAGTGGTATGATACTCCTTCCATTTCAATATGATCGCTTGCACAGTGCTCCTTGGGATGTTTAAAGTTTCGGAAATCATTTTGTATCCAAATCCAACTTTAAGCTTCTCCACAACAGTTTCACGGACCTGCCTGTTGTGTACCTTGGTCTTCATGATGCTCTCTGTGCTTCAAACAGAACCCAGAGACTATCACAGAGCAGGTGTATTTATATGGAGGCTTGATTATACACAGGTGGTTTATATTTATCATCATTAGTCATTTAGGACAACATTGGATCATTCAGAGATGCACAATGAACTTCTGGAGTGAGTTTGCTGCACTGAATGTAAAGGGGCCGAATAATATTGCACGCCCCACTTTTCAGTTTTTGACTTTCCACAAAAATTTAAAATAACCAATAAATTTTGTTCATCTTGACAATTGTGTCCCACTTGTTGTTGATTCTTCACCAAAAATTTACATTTGGTATCTTTATGTTTGAAGCATGATATGTGGGAAAAGATTGAAAAGTTCCAGGGAGCCCAATACTTTCGCAAGGCACTGTATATTACAGTGGAATATAAAACTCCCAAAAAGTTTGAAAAAAATTCTGGATTCAATTAGTAACCCATAGAATTTTAACATGCTTACTGGTACATTAAGGTGGTATATATAACTCCCAAAAAAGTTCAAGATTTTTTCAAGATTCAATTAGTCATTCATAGAGTTTAACGTGGTTAGTGTTACAATATGATGGTATAAGAAAATAGTTCAATTTTTTTTCTGGATTGAGTTAATCATCCATAGAGTGTAATGTGCTTGGTAGAGTTGAGCGACTTTTGGTTTTTTAGGGTCGCGTTTCGTTTCGTGAAACCCGACTTTTCCAAAAGTCGGGTCGAGCAAGATCGTCCGATTATAGGGAAAAGTTGGGGTCGTCCCGAAACACGAAACCCAATGTAAGTCAATGGGGAATAAAAGTCGGCAGTGAGAGGAGGACAGGAAAAAACACCAACAGTGCCCATTTGAATGCCAAAAGCATCAATTCTTCTTACTTAAGCTTGTCAACCTTAATTAACTTCATAATACAAGTTACGCACTGAAAAATGGGGGTTATTTGGCTACAGACTGTGGGGGGGAGGACTGGCTCCAGGTTTTCATGTGCCCTGGGCGAAAGAGCGCCCCTTTAACACATACCACAACTCATCATGCTCCGATACGGCAGAGAAATAGCGGTAAAGTACAATGAAAAATACCTCACTTTTTACATCTCATGACGAGGCCCATCTATTTCTCCATACAGAATCATTGGTCCCATATAATGTTTGAAACAGTATATGATGAGCTCCACATAATGCTACAGTATATGTTGGCCCCCATGGATGAAGCTCTACTGTCTTATGGGCCCAAATAATGCTCCAAACATAATGGGCCCCATTTCTAATGCTCTAGTGTATAATGGGCCCTGTAAATGCTGCTCCAGTGTCTGATGTCCACCTTTGGAATGTTCCAGTGTATGGTGGGCCCCATCTATCATTCTCAGACGGTGTTAGGCCCAGTATGGATTGCACGTGATTGCACAAAGGTGAGAAAGGGTACCGTATCCCCAGATAACATGTATGGATAGTGTACACATTCAAAATATATGTCTATACATCAGGAGGCAGGCTCAGACGGTGTTAGGCCCAGTATGGATTGCACGTGATTGCACAAAGGTTAGAAAGGGTACCGTATCCCCAGATAACATGTATGGATAGCGTACACATTCAAAATATATGTCTCAGGAGGCAGGCTCAGACGGTGTTAGGCCCAGTATGGATTGCACGTGATTGCACAAAGGTTAGAAAGGGTACCGTATCCCCGGATAACATGTATCGATAGCGTACACATTCAAAATATATGTCTCAGGAGGCAGGCTCAGACGGTGTTAGGCCCAGTATGGATTGCACGTGATTGCACAAAGGTTAGAAAGGGTACCGTATCCCCAGATAACATGTATGGATAGCGTACACATTCAAAATATATGTCTCAGGAGGCAGGCTCAGACGGTGTTAGGCCCAGTATGGATTGCACGTGATTGCACAAAGGTTAGAAAGGGTACCGTATCCCCAGATAACATGTATGGATAGCGTACACATTCAAAATATATGTCTCAGGAGGCAGGCTCAGACGGTGTTAGGCCCAGTATGGATTGCACGTGATTGCACAAAGGTTAGAAAGGGTACCGTATCCCCGGATAACATGTATGGATAGCGTACACATTCAAAATATATGTCTCAGGAGGCAGGCTCAGACGGTGTTAGGCCCAGTATGGATTGCACGTGATTGCACAAAGGTTAGAAAGGGTACCGTATCCCCAGATAACATGTATGGATAGCGTACACATTCAAAATATATGTCTCAGGAGGCAGGCTCAGACGGTGTTAGGCCCAGTATGGATTGCACGTGATTGCACAAAGGTTAGAAAGGGTACCGTATCCCTGGATAACATGTATGGATAGCGTACACATTCAAAATATATGTCTCAGTAGGCAGGCTCAGACGGTGTTAGGCCCAGTATGGATTGCACGTGATTGCACAAAGGTTAGAAAGGGTACCGTATCCCCAGATAACATGTATGGATAGCGTACACATTCAAAATATATGTCTCAGGAGGCAGGCTCAGACGGTGTTAGGCCCAGTATGGATTGCACGTGATTGCACAAAGGTTAGAAAGGGTACCGTATCCCCGGATAACATGTATGGATAGCGTACACATTCAAAATATATGTCTCAGGAGGCAGGCTCAGATGGTGTTAGGCCCAGTATGGATTGCACGTGATTGCACAAAGGTTAGAAAGGGTACCGTATCCCCAGATAACATGTATGGATAGCGTACACATTCAAAATATATGTCTCAGGAGGCAGGCTCAGACGGTGTTGGGCCCAGTATGGATTGCACGTGATTGCACAAAGGTTAGAAAGGGTACCATATCCCCGGATAACATGTATGGATAGCGTACACATTCAAAATATATGTCTCAGGAGGCAGGCTCAGACGGTGTTAGGCCCAGTATGGATTGCACGTGATTGCACAAAGGTTAGAAAGGGTACCGTATCCCCAGATAACATGTATGGATAGCGTACACATTCAAAATATATGTCTCAGGAGGCAGGCTCAGACGTGTTAGGCCCAGTATGGATTGCACGTGATTGCACAAAGGTTAGAAAGGGTACCGTATCCCCGGATAACATGTATGGATAGCGTACACATTCAAAATATGTCTCAGGAGGCAGGCTCAGACGGTGTTAGGCCCAGTATGGATTGCACGTGATTGCACAAAGGTTAGAAAGGGTACCGTATCCCCAGATAACATGTATGGATAGCGTACACATTCAAAATATATGTCTCAGGAGGCAGGCTCAGACGGTGTTAGGCCCAGTATGGATTGCACGTGATTGCACAAAGGTTAGAAAGGGTACAGTATCCCCGGATAACATGTATGGATAGCGTACACATTCAAAATATATGTCTATACATCAGGAGGCAGGCTCAGACGGTGTCAGGCACAGTATGGATTTGACGGCCCAGATTACACAGCGGAGGAGCAGGGAGAGGTAAAGATTGCAAATGCTGGGGCCCTGCCCAAGCAAGGGGGGCCCACTCGTGGGCGTCGGTACTGGCACTGGGCCCCTCATAGTACAGCGGTGTGTCTGATGGCGGGTGTGCACCACCACCATCAGAGACACTTGATTGCACTATGAGGGACCCTGTGCCAGTGCCCGCGCCCAAGAGTCGGCCTACCCACCTGTCCAGGGCAACGGCACTCGCACGGTGTCGTGCGCTAGGTGGTGACCGCGGCCATGGGGGGGGAGGCAGCACAGTTAGGGAGTTTTAGAAAGTGGCATATGTTGATGTTGGACATTCAGCTGATGCAAAAGGTGAAATAGGTGAAGTACCAGGAAGAGGTGGACCAAAGCAAGCCATTTTTCTGTCACCCTATGTGTCATCAGGGGAAGGTGGGACAAAATCCTTGGAAACCCATGCGTGGTTCATTTTAATGAAGGTTAGATCATCCACATTTTGGGTTGACAGACGGGTCCTTTTTTCTGTCAGGATTGATCCAGCTGCACTGAAGACTCTTTCCGATAGCACACTTGCAGCTGGGCAAGCGAGCTCCTGTAAGGAATATTGGGCCAATTCAGGCCAGGTGTCCAGTTTAGCGGCCCAATAGTCAAAGGGGAATGACCTGTGTGGGAGAACATCGATATGGGAGGAAAAGTAGTTTGTAACCATAGTTGACAACTGCTGTCTCCTGTCACTTTCCATCGATGCAGTATTACCAGCTGTGTGAGCGGTATTTGAAAAATCAGTCCACAATATTGTCATGAAACCCCTGTCTCCAATGCCACTTCTGCTGTGTGCACCACGAACACCTCTGCCAAGCTGCCCCCGGCCCGTACGGCTCGTGTGAGAACCATCACCGCTGCTGTGTGCTGGGAATGCCTCAAGCAACCGATTTACCAGAGTTGCTTGTTTATTAGCCAATATTAGGTCAAGGTTCTCCTGTGGCATGATGTTTTGTAATTTGCCTTTATAGCGTGGATCCAGGATGCTGGCCAACCAGTAGTCGTCATCGTTCATCATTTTGGCAATGCGGGGGTCCTTTTTTAGGATCCGCAAGGCATAATCTGACTTGTGGGCCAATGTTCCCGGTGTCAATGATGCACTGCGAGTGCTGGGTGGAGGAGCACTTTCTGGCAAATCCACATCCCTCCAGTCACGCACAAACCCTGTACCAGACTTTGCCACGCCAACATTTTCACTTGCCCCACGAGATGCATCCTCCTCCCCTAAGTAATCATCCCCATCATCATCCTCCTCCTCCTCTTCTTCCTCCACCTCGTCCAGGAGAGGTCCCTGAGCAGACAATGGCTGAATGTCATCAAGGATTCCCTCCTCCTCTTCCTCCTCATCAACATTGGCTGCAGATGCCTGCTCCTTAAGGTGCGTCAAAGTTTGCATGAGCAGACGCATAAGTGGTATGCTCATGCTTAGGATGGCGTCGTCTGCGCTTACCAGCCGTGTGCATTCCTCAAAACACTGAAGGACTTTACAAAGGTCTTTCAGCTTCGACCACTGCACACCTGTCAACTCCATGTCTGCTCTCAAAGTGCCTGGCCGTGTATCCTCCCACAAATGCATTATGGCCTGCCTCTGCTCGCACAGCCGCTCCACCATGTGCAGGGTGGAGTTCCACCTTGTTGCAATGTCGATAATGAGGCGGTGGTTGGGAAGGTGGAGCAATCGCTGCAGCTTCTGCATACGAACGGAGTGTACAGGCGACCGGCGGATGTGCGCGCACAGTCTTCACACCTTCTGGAGCAGGGCTGTTAACTCCGGATAATTTTTGAGGAAGCACTGCACCACCAGGTTCAAGGTGTGAGCCAAGCAAGGTATGTGGCTGAGTTTTGAAAGGGCTATGGCTGCCACAAAATTACGGCCGTTATCACTAACTACCTTGCCTGCCTCAAGATGTACACTGCCCAGCCATGACTCAGTTTGTCGCTTCAAGTACTCGGCCAGCACCTCGGCGGTGTGTCTGTTGCCCAAACACATCATCTGCAACACAGCCTGCTGACGCTTTCCACTAGCTGCTCGATAGGGGGACACATCGTGTGCAACAGTGGCAGCTGCAGATGGAGTGCTCGTACGACTGCGCTCTGTGGACGAGCTTTCGCTTCTGGAGGAGGAGGAGGAGGAGGAGGATCGAACGCCTACAGCCAACTGTTTCCTATACCGTGGGCTAGGCAGCACTGTCCCACCACCGCTGTCCCCTGTGGACCCTGCATCCACCACATTAACCCAGTGCGCAGTGATGGACACGTAACGGCCCTGGCCATGCCGACTGGACCATGCATCAGTTGTGAGGTGCACCTTTCCGCTCACTGACTGCTTGAGTGCATGGACAATGCGGTCTTTCACATGATGGTGGAGGGCTGGGATGGCTTTGCGAGAGAAGAAGTGGCGACTGGGTAGGTCATAGCGTGGTACTGCATAGGCCATGAGTTCGCGGAAAGCTGTGCTTTCCACCAACCGAAAGGGCATCATCTCAAACGAGATTAGTTTGGCAATGTGGGCGTTCAAACCCAGTGTACGCGGATGAGAGACTGAGTACTTTCTTGACCTACTCATAGTGTCTGGGAGGGTGAGCTGGACTTGAGAGCTGCATATGGTGGAAGTAGCGGTGGACAGGGCGGACTGAGAGAGGGTTGATTATGGTGATGGAGTTGGTGTTCTTTCTGATGGCCTAGAATCAGTCTTTCGTTGATATAACAGTGGGATTCCCTGACTGCTGTGGTCTTGCAACGACACCTCAACATTTGCTGCTGTGCTAACCGGTGTGCTTACAGTGGGGGAAACAATGTAGCGTTGCTGACTACCTTCATTGTGATCAGTTGCACATGTGGCACTTGAGGTTTGGTGTTGTGTCCACGCTTGCAAGTGCATGCTGGTTAAATGTCTCAGCATGCAACTGGTATTCAAATTTTTCAGATTTTTCCCTCGGCTAAAGGTCTTTGCGCACTTCTTACAGATAACCTTGGCCTGATCATGAGGATTTTGTTCAAAAAAGTGCCACACTGCACTCTTCCTACTTTGGCAGACATTTTGCGGCCTAGCACGCTGTGATCTTTTGACCCTCTGGACAAGCTGTCCAGCAACTCTTTTGATGTTTGGAACCTGTCTTTGGAGTGCTCCGGGCCTGCCAGATAACAGCTGTTGCGATGTCGATGTCTGCTGTGGATGCTCCTCATCTGAGCTATTGGAAGCAGCACCCTCTCCCCCAATGGATGCCAATCTGGGTCAACAACTGGGTCATCCATCACCTCCTCTTCTATGTCATGTGCACCTTCCTCTGTGTCACCGTGTATGGTGGTATAGTGTGCGGGAAGGGGCACCTGAGTCTCATCAGGGTCAGAATTTGGCTCTGTACACTGCGAGGACAATGTAGTGCTCTGAGTGAATGTACCAGCAGAATCATCCATCAGCGACTGTGCATCAGTGCACTCCATGTCAGATTCATCTTGGCCTGGGTAATTCACCATTTGACTTGATAATCCAGGCATGGTATGTGAATACAGCTCCATGGAGTAATCAGTAGTATGGCCTGCGTCATCCTTCAATCTTGGTTGGGGTGAAGGACACAAGGAAAGGTGTGGTTCATGAACATGAGCCTCCAATGACGACTCAGTGCTTTTACTTTTTACAACTGAAGAAGAGGAGGCGATAGAGCTGGAGGCTGAGTCAGCAATGTAAGACAAAACTTTTTCCTGATGCTCTGGCTTTAAAAGCGGTTTGCCAACTCCTAGAAAACTAAGCGTTCGAGGCCTTATGTAGCCAGACGATGACGCAGGGTCAGCACCTCCTGCATTCAGTCCTATTTTGCTCTTGCCACTACCATCAGATCCACCACCAACACCATCATTACCAGCTGCCAACCCCCGCCCAATTCCACGGCCTCTTCCACCAGCCTTCCTCATTTTTGGTAGAAATGTAGACAAAATCCAACAAACTATATAGTAATGTAAAACAAGGTACAAGGTGTCTATAGGACAGGGGAGTTTTAGAATTTCTGCAGACACTTGTGGACACTGGACACTTTTGGATTGTGTGAGGCCCACTGATATCTGAGCGCTATGTGACAGGCTCGATGGCACAGCTGTGACCAAAGTGACTAGAGGATAAGGGAGATTTTGAATCTCTGCACACACTTTTGGAC
Source organism: Dendrobates tinctorius (assembly GCF_039654945.1). Lineage (NCBI taxonomy): Eukaryota > Metazoa > Chordata > Amphibia > Anura > Dendrobatidae > Dendrobates > Dendrobates tinctorius. The sequence goes on along the minus strand of NW_027361772.1, from coordinate 10,520,405 downwards.
ACTGGACACTTTTGGATTGTGTGAGGCCCAGTGATATCTGAGCGCTATGTGACAGGCTCGATGGCACAGCTGTGACCAAAGTGACAAGAGGATAAGGGAGATTTTGAATCTCTGCACACACTTTTGGACACTGGATGGACACTTTTGGATTGTGTGAGGCCCAATGATATCTGAGCGCTATGTGACAGGCTCGATGGCACAGCTGTGACCAAAGTGACTAGAGGATAAGGGAGATTCTGAATCTCTGCACACACTTTTGGACACTGGACACTTTTGGATTGTGTGAGGCCCACTGATATCTGAGCGCTATGTGACAGGCTCGATGGCACAGCTGTGACCAAAGTGACTAGAGGATAAGGGAGATTTTGAATCTCTGCACACACTTTTGGACACTGGACACTTTTGGATTGTGTGAGGCCCACTGATATCTGACCGCTATGTGACAGGCTCGATGGCACAGCTGTGACCAAAGTGACTAGAGGATAAGGGAGATTTTGAATCTCTGCACACACTTTTGGACACTGGATGGACACTTTTGGATTGTGTGAGGCCCACTGATATCTGAGCGCTATGTGACAGGCTCGATGGCACAGCTGTGACCAAAGTGACTAGAGGATAAGGGAGATTTTGAATCTCTGCACACACTTTTGGACACTGGACACTTTTGGATTGTGTGAGGCCCACTGATATCTGAGCGCTATGTGACAGGTCGATGGCACAGCTGTGACCAAAGTGACTAGAGGATAAGGGAGATTTTGAATCTCTGCACACACTTTTGGACACTGGATGGACACTTTTGGATTGTGTGAGGCCCACTGATATCTGAGCGCTATGTGACAGGCTCGATGGCACAGCTGTGACCAAAGTGACTAGAGGATAAGGGAGATTTTGAATCTCTGCACACTTTTGGACACTGGACACTTTTGGATTGTGTGAGGCCCACTGATATCTGAGCGCTATGTGACAGGCTCGATGGCACAGCTGTGACCAAAGTGACTAGAGGATAAGGGAGATTTTGAATCTCTGCACACACTTTTGGACACTGGATGGACACTTTTGGATTGTGTGAGGCCCACTGATATCTGAGCGCTATGTGACAGGCTCGATGGCACAGCTGTGACCAAAGTGACTAGAGGATAAGGGAGATTTTGAATCTCTGCACACACTTTTGGACACTGGACACTTTTGGATTGTGTGAGGCCCACTGATATCTGAGCGCTATGTGACAGGCTCGATGGCACAGCTGTGACCAAAGTGACTAGAGGATAAGGGAGATTTTGAATCTCTGCACACACCTTTGGACACTGGATGGACACTTTTGGATTGTGTGAGGCCCACTGATATCTGAGCGCTATGTGACAGGCTCGATGGCACAGCTGTGACCAAAGTGACTAGAGGATAAGGGAGATTTTGAATCTTGAATCTCTGCACACACTTTTGGACACTGGACACTTTTGGATTGTGTGAGGCCCACTGATATCTGAGCGCTATGTGACAGGCTCGATGGCACAGCTGTGACCAAAGTGACTAGAGGTTAAGGGAGATTTTGAATCTCTGCACACACTTTTGGACACTGGATGGACACTTTTGGATTGTGTGAGGCCCACTGATATCTGAGCGCTATGTGACAGGCTCGATGGCACAGCTGTGACCAAAGTGACTAGAGGATAAGGGAGATTTTGAATCTCTGCACACACTTTTGGACACTGGACACTTTTGGATTGTGTGAGGCCCACTGATATCTGAGCGCTATGTGACAGGCTCGATGGCACAGCTGTGACCAAAATGACTAGAGGATAAGGGAGATTTTGAATCTCTGCACACACTTTTGGACACTGGATGGACACTTTTGGATTGTGTGAGGCCCACTGATATCTGAGCGCTATGTGACAGGCTCGATGGCACAGCTGTGACCAAAGTGACTAGAGGATAAGGGAGATTTTGAATCTCTGCACACACTTTTGGACACTGGACACTTTTGGATTGTGTGAGGCCCACTGATATCTGAGCGCTATGTGACAGGCTCGATGGCACAGCTGTGACCAAAGTGACTATAGGATAAGGGAGATTTTGAATCTGCACACACTTTTGGTCACTGGACACTTTTGAATTGTGTGAGGCCCACTGATATCTGAGCGCTATGTGACAGGCTCGATGGCACAGCTGTGACCAAAGTGACTATAGGATAAGGGAGATTTTGAATCTCTGCACACACTTTTGGACACTGGACACTTTTGGATTGTGTGAGGCCCACTGATATCTGAGCGCTATGTGACAGGCTCGATGGCACAGCTGTGACCAAAGTGACTAGAGGATAAGGGAGATTTTGAATCTCTGCACACACTTTTGGACACTGGACACTTTTGGATTGTGTGAGGCCCACTGATATCTGAGCGCTATGTGACAGGCTCGATGGCACAGCTGTGACCAAAGTGACTAGAGGATAAGGGAGATTTTGAATCTCTGCACACACTTTTGGACACTGGACACTTTTGGATTGTGTGAGGCCCACTGATATCTGAGCGCTATGTGACAGGCTCGATGGCATAGCTGTGACCAAAGTGACTAGAGGATAAGGGAGATTTTGAATCTGCACACACTTTTGGTCACTGGACACTTTTGGATTGTGTGAGGCCCACTGATATCTGAGCGCTATGTGACAGGCTCGATGGCACAGCTGTGACCAAAGTGACTAGAGGATAAGGGAGATTTTGAATCTCTGCACACACTTTTGGACACTGGACACTTTTGGATTGTGTGAGGCCCACTGATATCTGAGCGCTATGTGACAGGCTCGATGGCACAGCTGTGACCAAAGTGACTAGAGGATAAGGGAGATTTTGAATCTCTGCACACACCTTTGGACACTGGATGGACACTTTTGGATTGTGTGAGGCCCACTGATATCTGAGCGCTATGTGACAGGCTCGATGGCACAGCTGTGACCAAAGTGACTAGAGGATAAGGGAGATTTTGAATCTTGAATCTCTGCACACACTTTTGGACACTGGACACTTTTGGATTGTGTGAGGCCCACTGATATCTGAGCGCTATGTGACAGGCTCGATGGCACAGCTGTGACCAAAGTGACTAGAGGTTAAGGGAGATTTTGAATCTCTGCACACACTTTTGGACACTGGATGGACACTTTTGGATTGTGTGAGGCCCACTGATATCTGAGCGCTATGTGACAGGCTCGATGGCACAGCTGTGACCAAAGTGACTAGAGGATAAGGGAGATTTTGAATCTCTGCACACACTTTTGGACACTGGACACTTTTGGATTGTGTGAGGCCCACTGATATCTGAGCGCTATGTGACAGGCTCGATGGCACAGCTGTGACCAAAATGACTAGAGGATAAGGGAGATTTTGAATCTCTGCACACACTTTTGGACACTGGATGGACACTTTTGGATTGTGTGAGGCCCACTGATATCTGAGCGCTATGTGACAGGCTCGATGGCACAGCTGTGACCAAAGTGACTAGAGGATAAGGGAGATTTTGAATCTCTGCACACACTTTTGGACACTGGACACTTTTGGATTGTGTGAGGCCCACTGATATCTGAGCGCTATGTGACAGGCTCGATGGCACAGCTGTGACCAAAGTGACTATAGGATAAGGGAGATTTTGAATCTGCACACACTTTTGGTCACTGGACACTTTTGAATTGTGTGAGGCCCACTGATATCTGAGCGCTATGTGACAGGCTCGATGGCACAGCTGTGACCAAAGTGACTATAGGATAAGGGAGATTTTGAATCTCTGCACACACTTTTGGACACTGGACACTTTTGGATTGTGTGAGGCCCAATGATATCTGAGCGCTATGTGACAGGCTCGATGGCACAGCTGTGACCAAAGTGACTAGAGGATAAGGGAGATTTTGAATCTCTGCACACACTTTTGGACACTGGACACTTTTGGATTGTGTGAGGCCCACTGATATCTGAGCGCTATGTGACAGGCTCGATGGCACAGCTGTGACCAAAGTGACTAGAGGATAAGGGAGATTTTGAATCTCTGCACACACTTTTGGACACTGGACACTTTTGGATTGTGTGAGGCCCACTGATATCTGAGCGCTATGTGACAGGCTCGATGGCATAGCTGTGACCAAAGTGACTAGAGGATAAGGGAGATTTTGAATCTGCACACACTTTTGGTCACTGGACACTTTTGGATTGTGTGAGGCCCACTGATATCTGAGCGCTATGTGACAGGCTCGATGGCACAGCTGTGACCAAAGTGACTAGAGGATAAGGGAGATTTTGAATCTCTGCACACACTTTTGGACACTGGACACTTTTGGATTGTGTGAGGCCCACTGATATCTGAGCGCTATGTGACAGGCTCGATGGCACAGCTGTGACCAAAGTGACTAGAGGATAAGGGAGATTTTGAATCTCTGCACACACTTTTGGACACTGGATGTACACTTTTGGATTGTGTGAGGCCCACTGATATCTGAGCGCTATGTGACAGGCTCGATGGCACAGCTGTGACCAAAGTGACTAGAGGATAAGGGAGATTTTGAATCTCTGCACACACTTTTGGATTGTGTGAGGCCCACTGATATCTGAGCGCTATGTGACAGGCTCGATGGCACAGCTGTGACCAAAGTGACTAGAGGATAAGGGAGATTTTGAATCTCTGCACACACTTTTGGACACTGGATGTACACTTTTGGATTGTGTGAGGCCCACTGATATCTGAGCGCTATGTGACAGGCTCGATGGCACAGCTGTGACCAAAGTGACTAGAGGATAAGGGAGATTTTGAATCTCTGCACACACTTTTGGACACTGGACACTTTTGCATTGTGTGAGGCCCACTAATATCTGAGCGCTATGTGACAGGCTCGATGGCACAGCTGTGACCAAAGTGACTAGAGGATAAGGGAGATTTTGAATCTCTGCACACACTTTTGGACACTGGATGGACACTTTTGGATTGTGTGAGGCCCACTGATATCTGAGCGCTATGTGACAGGCTCGATGGCACAGCTGTGACCAAAGTGACTAGAGGATAAGGGAGATTTTGAATCTCTGCACACACTTTTGGACACTGGATGGACACTTTTGGATTGTGTGAGGCCCACTGATATCTGAGCGCTATGTGACAGGCTCGATGGCACAGCTGTGACCAAAGTGACTAGAGGATAAGGGAGATTTTGAATCTCTGCACACACTTTTGGACACTGGACACTTTTGGATTGAGTGAGGCCCACTGATATCTGAGCGCTATGTGACAGGCTCGATGGCACAGCTGTGACCAAAGTGACTAGAGGATAATGGAGATTTTGAATCTCTGCACACACTTTTGGACACTGGATGGACACTTTTGGATTGTGTGAGGCCCACTGATATCTGAGCGCTATGTGACAGGCTCGATGGCACAGCTGTGACCAAAGTGACTAGAGGATAAGGGAGATTTTGAATCTCTGCACACACTTTTGGACACTGGACACTTTTGGATTGTGTGAGGCCCACTGATATCTGAGCGCTATGTGACAGGCTCGATGGCACAGCTGTGACCAAAGTGACTAGAGGATAAGGGAGATTTTGAATCTCTGCACACTCTTTTGGTCACTGGACACTTTTGGATTGTGTGAGGCCCACTGATATCTGAGCGCTATGTGACAGGCTCGATGGCACAGCTGTGACCAAAGTGACTAGAGGATAAGGGAGATTTTGAATCTCTGCACACACTTTTGGACACTGGATGGACACTTTTGGATTGTGTGAGGCCCACTGATATCTGAGCGCTATGTGACAGGCTCGATGGCACAGCTGTGACCAAAGTGACTAGAGGATAAGGGAGATTTTGAATCTCTGCACACACTTTTGGACACTGGACACTTTTGGATTGTGTGAGGCCCACTGATATCTGAGCGCTATGTGACAGGCTCGATGGCACAGCTGTGACCAAAGTGACTAGAGGATAAGGGAGATTTTGAATCTCTGCACACACTTTTGGACACTGGACACTTTTGGATTGTGTGAGGCCCACTGATATCTGAGCGCTATGTGACAGGCTCGATGGCACAGCTGTGACCAAAGTGACTAGAGGATAAGGGAGATTTTGAATCTCTGCACACACGTTTGGACACTGGACACTTTTGGATTGTGTGAGGCCCACTGATATCTGAGCGCTATGTGACAGGCTCGATGGCACAGCTGTGACCAAAGTGACTAGAGGATAAGGGAGATTTTGAATCTCTGCACACACTTTTGGACACTGGACACTTTTGGATTGTGTGAGGCCCAATGAATATCTGAGCGCTATGTGACAGGCTCGATGGCACAGCTGTGACAAAAGTGACTAGAGGATAAGGGAGATTGGATTGCTTTTAAAAAAGCAGTTTGCAGAGCAGTGGGTTAACAGCAATGCCAGCCTGTCAGGAAGCCTTAAAAGGCAGCCCAACAACCAACACCACTGATACACCACAATATAGCCTCCGCTTGCACTGCACACACAGTGACTGGTGTGTTGTGCAGGCCAAATCGCTAGCAGCAGAAGCAGTTTTTTTTTCTTCTCAGCAGGACAAAAAAAAAAAATTGGGATTGCTTTTAAAAAAGCAGTTTGCGGAGCAGTGGGTAAACAGCAATGCAGGAATGTCAGGAAGCCTTAGAAGGCAGCCCAACAACCAACACCACTGATACACCACTATATAGCCTCCCCTTGCACTGCACACACAGTGACTGGTGTGTTGTGCAGGCCAAATCGCTAGCAGCAGAAGCAGTTTTTTTGTCTTCTTCCCTGCCTAACGCTCTCCCTACAGAATCAGCAGCAACCTCTCCCTATACTAAGATCGGCAGAAGTAAGATGGCGGTCGGCGTGCACGCCCTTTTATACCCCCTGTGACGCCCACCAAAGCAAGCCAATCACTTGCATGCCCTTCTGAAAGGTGGTGGTGACCCGTGCCTATGTCATCACGTTGCCCACAGTGTCCGTGGATCCTGATTGGCTGAAAAAGAGCGCAAAACAAACTTTTGAAACGCGACTTTGGCGCGTAAGTCGCCGACCTCATCCTAGGGTCGGGTTTCGTTTCATGAAACCCGACTTTGCCAAAAGTCGGCGACTTTTGAATTTTTTCGACCCGTTTCGCTCAACTCTAGTGCTTAGTGTTATATTATAGTGGCATAAAAAACTCCAAAAAAGTTCTATTTTTTTTCTGGATTCAATCAGTCATTCATACAGTTTAATGTGGTTAGTTACTAGAGATGAGCGACTTTGCCTTTTTTCTGGTCGAGTCGGGTTTCATGAAACCCGACTTTCGCAAAAGTCGGGTCGAACTATCGTGAAAAGTCGAAGGTTGATTATCGTGAAAAGTCGAAGGCCGACTGAAACACTAAACCCAATGCAAGTCAATGGGTAAGCAAAGTCGGCAGTGAGTGGAGGACAGGAAACACACCTACAGTGCCCTATTGAATGCCAAAAACATCAATTCTGATTATTGAAGCTTTTCAACCTTAATTTACTTCATAATAATAGTTACGCACTGAAAAATGGGGGTTATTTGGCTAAATTTGTGGGGGGGTAGGGCTGGCTCCAGGTTTTCATGTGCCCTGGGCCAAAGAGCGCCCCTTTAACACATACCACAACTCATGACACTCCGATACCGCAGAGAAATAGCGGCATAGTACAATGAAAAATACTTCACTTTTTACATCTCATGACTGATATCCATTTTTAATAGCTCCAAAAACGGACAGTATATTACTCCATACAGTATTATGGCCACCGCACAGTGCGCTATACAGAGTAATGAGGCCTATATATTTCTCCATACAAAATCATTGGTCCCATATAATGTTTGAAACAGTATATGATGAGCTCCACATAATGCTACAGTTTATGTTGGTCCCCATGGATGAAGCTCCACTGTTTTATGGGCCCAAATAATGCTCCATACATAATGGGCCCCATTTCTAATGCTTTAGTATATAATGTGCCCTGTAAAATGCTGCTCCAGTGTCTGATGTCCACCTTTGGAATGCTCCAGTGTATGGTGGGCCCCATATATCATTCTCCAGAGTATAGTGCTCCCCAAAAATTGCTTTCCCAACATTGAAAACAAATAAATAAGTCTCCTCGCTATGGAATCCCTGTACTAGTCTGGACTCCTCGTCGTCCCCATCGTCCATCTCACTGCACTTGGCTGTTTAAGCAGAGGGCGTACAGACGTGATGTCATTGCGCTCTCTGATCAGACTATCACTGTCAGGAAACATGGAAGACGTCATGGCGGTGGAGCAGGGAGAGGTAAGTATTTCAACTTTGCAAGTGCTGTGATCCTGAGCAAGCAGGGGGGGCCCACTCGTTGGCGACGGCAGTGGCACAGGGCCCCTCTAATAGTACGGCGGTGTGTGGTGGTGTGTCTGACGGCGGGTGGGGGTGGCACCCACCGGCAGAGACACTTTTGCGTACTATGAGGGGCCCTGTGCCAGTGCCGTCGCCAATGAGTATGCCCCCCCACCAGCTCAAGGAGCCTGCACTTTCATCTGCACCTTCCTCTTTGTCACCGTGTAAGGTGGTATAGTGTGCGGGAAGGGGAACCTGAATTTCCTCTGGGCCAGATTCTGGCTGTGTAGAGTGTGAGGGGAATGTAGTGGTCTGGGTCAATGTACCAGCAGAATCATCTAGCAGTGGCTGGGCATCAGTGCACTTGTGGCGTCCCCAGGAGTACGGTCGCCACAGTGGCATTACCTTCCTCCTAGGGAGTGTGATGTCATGCTTGGGAGCAACGAAGGATCTCTCTAGCAGTTAAACCAACACACAACACATTTCCCACTCCACGCCAGCAGGGAGACCTCTGAACATGACTGCTGAGGAGCTGCTCTCTGTGGCCGGGAGGCGGTAAGTTAGGCCATTCTGTGCAGGGAAGGGGAAGTGTGTGGACGTGAGAAGGGGAGCTGGAGGATGAGCAGAGTTAAGGCTCACTCCTAGCTGGAGAGCATGATCCGGATTACGGTCTCCGAGTTTGTAGGGACACTGACGTTCCTGCAGCAGAATCTGGAGGAAGTAGCAGCTGTAAATGCTCTGTACCCAACTGAGGCTCGGAGGCCCCAGCATCGACGTGTGTGAGCCAGAAGGAAAAGGCTACGGCTGCCAGCCATACAAGAAAGTTCCAAAAGAGAGTCAACGGGGGGAACTTCATTGAACTCAGCACTGCGAGTACCTCAGATAAGCGCTAGAACGGAGGCCACACTATCTATCTGCAGAGAGAGAAATCCAAATTGGCTTCCAGGCTGGCCAACTCCTTCTCCATCTGTACTCTGGGTCCTGGACAGCACCTACCAAGTACAGGTAAAGGAACTGCACGACTGTGTCTGTCATCTTTCTCCTGCGCCTGGCGCACGGCTCAGCTACATCCTGCACTGCACACCATCTCCCAACTCTTTCATCTGCCCTGCGACTACGGCCCTACCTGTGCAGGTCTTCTACATCTTAGCTGCACCACAACATCTGTCCCACAGAAGCGACACTGCAGCGCTGGTCAATCTGATCAGAAACCAGAGGTGGCGTCACGTATCATTCACCTATAAACGTAATTCACCCCTTTTCATGGACGCCCAGGGCCACGGAACGGGTCACCACCACCGTGACACATCCCTGCGAGACACCGGCCCGGTACCGATTAACCCCACTGCCCTGGCTGGCCACCCACACTCCATGTCAGATTCAACTTGGACTGGGGAATTCACGATTTGACTTGATAACCCAGGCATGGTATGATAGAAAGAGCTACATGGACTAATGTGAAGTGTGGCCTGCTGCCTCATTCAGTTTGGGTGGGGGTGCAGGACACAAGGAAAGGGGTTCTTCCTGACCAGGAGCCAGCACTCAGTGCTTGCATTTTTTGAAACTTCAGAAGAGGCGGGCATATTTGATGGAGTCTGTTTCGGCAATGTAAACCAAAACCAGTTCCTCATGCTCCGCCTTTAAAAGTGGTTAACCTACTCCCAGAAAAGGTATCATTCCAGGCGTTCCGGAGCCAGACCATGACGCAGGCTCAACACCTCCTGCCTTAGCTGCTATTGTGCTTTTGCCACTACGAGCAGATGCACCACCACCATCATCACCAGCTGGCCCCCCCGCGCCCACGTCCGCGGCCTCTTCCACCAAACTTCAAAATTTTGCACAAAATAGACACAAAGTAACATCAGATATATGGCACTGTATCAGAAATGTACAGTTCTATTCACTCAAAGGATAATTGTCAATCTCCATATATATTCCCTCAGTCACACAGAGACGCTCACAGGCTCAGTATGGATTAGACAAGAATATAAAAAGTAGACAAAGTGTACAGTATCATCAGATAGCAGGTATATATAGCATAGTTTAAACATTAACAATGTACGTCTATATATCAGGAGTAGTGTTGAGCCACCATGCTAGTGTTTTTGTTCGTCACACAGGAGGCAAGTTCGTCGAATGTTCGTTGAACCCCATTGAAAACAATGGCAGGCAAACACAAACACATACAAACACATAGAAAACAATTACAAAACACCTTAAAAGGTGTCCCAAAGCAGGGAAAATGCTCAGAAGACAAAAATTACATATGTAAAAGGGCAACTACATTTAGAAAAGAGGTGGAGGAGTAAAAGGAGGAGGTGGAGGAGACACAGATATAGGCTTGTCATTCCCTTATGAAGTCAAGAAAGGCTGGAATAAAAATGTAAAATACCAACCAAAAAAAAAAAAATTCTGAAATCGAACACTATCATATACCGTCGGACTTCCCACCAATAAATTATGCCAACTGGCGATCGGGCGGCGTTATTCCCATGAACCTCCAAACAGCGTCCATGAAGGCAAAGTGTTTGCTTTCCGGGGGCAGTATGATTGCAAAGCAGAACCTTAAAGGAATGTCCAAAAGGGCACCACCAGGAGTGGAGCCTGCGGCTTAATTGGACTCCACCCGGGAAACTACAACCATGCCACCTCAAGAAAAGATGCACATATTAAAAGCTTTGTCGATTGTGTGTGTCGTGTGGTATATCCGTTTGTAGTTGTGCTACCAATTTGTCAGCTTTATTCTGTTAACGAACGAGACTCCGGCATGCCCTCGCGGTACGCATCAAACTTACTAGAGGGATATGCGAGGCTCTGGCACTATCATGGTCTATCATGGCGTTACATGTCCGCGGCTTCATTTGCGCTACACTGAAAGGACCAGCTTTTTTCGCTTACAGGTGCAGATAACCAGCAGAACACCATTAGTGATGGGGATCTGTGATTCCAATTATTCCCCGCGAATGATGATTTCCTAGTAAGTGCAGGTCTACCACAATTCCTGAATTAGGCCTAACTGGCATTCCTGAAAAAATGCAAAAAATTACGTGTCCAAACCACAGTTGCTGTAGCTTGCTTAACAGCTCGGTAGCCGTTCTCAGGCCCAGTATGGATTCGACAAGATTCTAGAAAGTTGATAAAGGGTGCAGTTTCACCGGGTAACACGTATATATGTAGCATAGTTTACACATTAAAAACCTATGTCTATATATCAGGAGGCAGGCTCAGACCGTCTCAGGTCCAGTATGGATTAGACGTGATTGGACAAAGGTGAGAAAGGGTACCGTATCACTGGATAACAGGTATGTATAGCATAGTTTGCACATTAAAAACGTAGGTCTATATATCAGGAGGCAGGCTAAGACGGTCTCAGGCCCAGTATGGATTTGACCAGCTTGTACAAAGTTGAGAAAGGGTACATTATCACTGGATAGCAGGTATATATAGCATAGTTTAAATATTTAAAATCTCCATGTTCTCAGTATGGATTAGACAACAATCTAAAAAGTAGACAAAAGGAAATGTATTTGAAGCGTACACCAGTATACACTTTTGGTGGTATTTTTAAATCTTCATATATATTTCTGTCTCAGTAAGACAGTCCAGACTCTCCACAATAGGAAATGAGATGCATACAATTACTGACATAAATTCTAGTGATTGCAGAAATCTAGGAATTCCTCTTCATGGGATAAACTTCCGTCACAATTCTCAGAGGCGATGCAGACCCTCAATTAATTAGTGTGTGGAGACAGCGAAAACCTTTCTTTGTGAAGAAAGTGTTGCTGTATCGCAGTACCGTTGATCCCATCGCCATTACTCATATCCATATAATTTTGATCACAGGGAGAGATTTAAACATGGTGCTCACTGCCTATCATGCTCTGTCACGTAACTTTGGAGTGCAAAAGACAGAAGCCACAGGCCGTAGGCGATTCATTTGGATTGGCATGAGAGGGCACATTTAAAAATGTGCGCTGGAATGTCACACGTCTGTGGGTAGGAAAACTGTGAAAGCTGATGAGAAACCACCACTGCATCTCATTGTGAGTCGACGTCCATAAGAAATGGAAGCCATTGATCATCTGAAGTTAGATCCCAGCCAGCGGGACAGGGCATAGCTATGTCTTAGCCATCATCTTCTATCAGTTCTCCAAATTTGTAGTGGCAGTCCCAGTGAAGGATTTGACAGCCCAGACTACACAGCGGAGGAGCAGGGAAAGGTAAACATTGCAAATGCTGGGGCCCTGCCCAAGCAAGGGGGGCCCACTCGTGGGCGTCGGTACTGGCACTGGGCCCCTCATAGTACGGCGGTGTTTCTGACGGCAGGTGTGCACCCCCACCATGAGAGACACTTGATTGCACTATGAGGGACCCTGTGCCAGTGCCCGCGCCCAAGAGTTGGCCCACCCACCTGTCCAGGGCAACGGCACTCGCACGGTTGCGTGTGCTAGGTGGTGACCCCGGCCACGGGGGGAAGAGGCAGCCCAGTTAGGGAGGTTTACAAAATGGCATATGTTGATGTGTGGCATTCACCTGCTGCTAAAGGCGAAATTGGTCAAGTCCCAGGAAGAGGCGGACCAAAGAAAGCCATTTTTCTGTCAACCTATGTGTCATCAGGGTAAGGTGTGACAAAATCCTTGGAAACCCATGCATGGTTCATTTTAATGAAGGTTAGATCATCCACATTTTGGGTTGACAGACGGGTCCTTTTTTCTGTCAGGATTGATCCAGCAGCACTGAAGACTGTTTCCGATAGCACACTTGCAGCTGGGCAAGCGAGCTCCTGTAAGGCATATTGTGCCAATTCAGGCCAGGTGTCCAGTTTAGCTGCCCAATAGTCAAATGGGAATGACCTGTGAGGGAGAACATCGATATGGGAGGAAAAGTAGTTTGTAACCATAGTTGACAAGTGCTGTCTCCTGTCACTTTCAATTGATGTGGTATTACCAGTCGTGTGAGCGGGACTTGAAAAATCAGTCCACAACATGGTCATGAAACCCCTGTCTCCAATGCCACTTCTGATGTGTGCACCACCAACACCTCTTCCAAGTTGCCCCCGGCCCCTACGGCTCGTGTGACAACCATCACCGCTGCTGTGTGCTGGGAATGCCTCAACCAACCGGTTTACCAGAGTTGCTTGTTTGTTACCCAATATTAGGTCAAGGTTCTCCTGTGGCATGATGTTTTGGAATTTGCCTTTATAGCATGGATCCAGGATGCTGGCCAACCAGTAGTCATCATCGTTCACCATTTTGGCAATGCGGGGATCCCTTTTTAGGATCTGCAAGGCATAATCTGACATGTGGGCCAATGTTCCCGGTGTCAATGATGCACTGCGAGTGCTGGGTGGAGGAGCACTTTCAGGCAAATCCACATCCCTCCAGTCATGCACAAACCCAGTACCAGACCTTGCCACGCCAACATTTTCTCTTGCCCCACGAGAAGCATCCTCCTCCCCTAAATAATCATCCCCATCATCATCCTCCTCCTCTTCTTCCTCCACCTCATCCACAACAGACAATGGCTGACTGTCATCAAGGCTTCCCTTCTCCTCTTCCTCATAATCCTCGGCTGCAGACGCCTGCTCCTTGATGTGCGTCAAAGTTTGCATGAGCAAACGCATAAGTGGAATGCTCATGCTTATGATGGCGTCGTCTGCGCTTACCAGCCGTGTGCATTCCTCAAAACATTGAAGGACTTTACAGAGGTCTTTCAGCTTCGATCACTGCACACTTGTCAACTCCATGTCTGCCCTCAAAGTGCCTGCCCGTGTATCCTCCCACAAATGCATTACGGCCTGCCTCTGTTCGCACAGCCGCTCAACCATGTGCAGGGTGGAGTTCCACCTTGTTGCAACGTCGATAATTAGGTGGTTCTTGGGAAGGTGGAGCAATCGCTGCAGCTTCTGCATACGACTGGAGTGTACCGGCGACCGGCGGATGTGCGATCACAGTCTTCGAAGCTTATGGAGCAGGCCTGTTAACTCCAGATAATTAGTGAGGAAGCACTGCACCACCAGGTTCAAGGTGTGAGCCAAGCAAGGTATGTGTCTGAGTTTTGAAAGGGCTATGGCTGCCACAAAATTCCGGCCGTTATCACTAACTACCTTGCCTGCCTCAAGATGTAGACTGCCCAGCCATGACTCAGTTTGTCGCTGAAACTAGTCAGCCAGTACCTCCGCCGTGTGTCTGTTGCCCAAACACATCATCTGCAACACAGCCTGCTGACGCTTTCCACTAGCTGATCGATAGTGGGACACATCGTGTGCACCACTGTCAGCTGCGGATGCAGTGCTCGTGCGACTGCGCTCTGTGGATGAGCTTTCGCTTCTGGAGGAGGAGGAGGAGGGTCGAACGCCTACAGCCAACTGTTTCCTATACCGTGGGCTAGGCAGCACTGTGCCATCACAGCTGTCCCCTGTGGACCCTGCATCCACCACATTAACCCAGTGCGTAGTCATGGACACGTAACGGCCCTGGCCATGCCTACTGGACCATGCATCAGTTGTGAGGTGCACCTTTCCACTCACTGATTGCTTGAGTGCATGGACAATGCGGTCTTTCATATGAAGGTGGAGGGCTGGGATGGCTTTGCGAGAAATGAAGTGGTGACTGGGTAGGTCATAGCGTGGTACTGGTAGGCCATGAGTTTGAGGAAAGCTGTGCTTTCAACCAACCGATAGGGCATCATCTCTAACGAGATTAGTTTGGCAATGTGGGCGTTCAAACCCAGTGTACGCGGATGAGAGGATGAGTACTTTCTTGTCCTACTCATAGTCTCTGGTAGGGTGAGCTGGACTTGAGAGCTGCATATGGTGGAACTAGCGGTGGACATGGCGGACTGAGAGAGGATTGATGATGGTGATGGAGTTGGTGTTCTCTCTGATGGCCTAGATTCAGTCTTTCGTTGCAATAACAGTGTGATTCCCTGACTGATTTGCCCTTGCGACGACAACTCAACATTTGCTGCTGTTGGTGTGCTAACCGGTGGACTTACAGTGGGGGAAACAATGTAGCGTTGCTGACTACCTTCTTTGGGAGCAGTAGCACATGTGGTACGTGAGTTTTGGTAGTCCGTCCATGCTTGCAAGTGCATGGTGGTTAAATGTCTTAGCATGCAACTGGTATTCAAATTTCTCAGATTTTTCCCTCGGCTAAAGGTCTTTGCGCACTTCTTACAGATAACCTTTGCCTGATCATTAGGATTTTGTTCAAAAAAGTGCCACACTGCACTCTTCCTACTATGGAAGACATTTTGAAGCCTTGCACGCTGTGCTATTTTGACCGTCTGGCCAAGCTGTCCTGCAACTCTTTTGGTTTTTGTAACCCGTTTTTGGACTGCTCCGGGTCTGCCAGATAACAGCTGTTGCGATGTCGATGCCCGCTGCGGATGTTCCTCCTCCTCTTCTGAGCTATTGGCAGCGGCACCCTCTTCCCCCAATGGATGCCAATCTGGGTCAACAACTGGGTCATCCATCACCTCCTCTTCAATGTCATGTGCACCTTCCTCTGTGTCACCGTGTATGGTGGTATAGTATGTGGGAAGGGGCACCTGAGTTTCATCTGGGTCAGATTCTGGCTCAGTACACTGCGAGGACAATGTAGTGCTCTGAGTGAATGTACCAGCAGAATCATCTATCAGTGGCTGTGCATCAGTACACTCCATGTCAGATTCATCTTTGCCTGGGTAATTCATCATGATTTGACTTGATAACCCAGGCATGGTATGTGAAAAGAGCTCCATGGAGTAATCTGTAGTGTGGCCTGCCGCATCCTTCAATTTTGGTTTGGGTGAAGGACACAAGGAAAGGTGTGGTTCATGAACATGAGCCTCCAATGATGACTCAGTGCTTTTATTTTTTAAAACTTCTGAAGAGGAGGCGATAGAGCTGGAGGCTGAGTAAGCAATGTAAGCCAAAACTTGTTCTTGAAGCTCTGGCTTTAAAAGCAGTTTACCTGCTCCCAGAAAAGGGAGCCTTCGAGGCCTTGTGGAGACAGACAATGACGCAGGCTCAACACCTCCTGCATTGGGTGCTATTTTGCTTTTGCCACTACCAGCAGATCCACCACCAACACCAAAACCATCATTACCAGCTGCCAACCCCCACCCACTTCCACGGACTCTTCCACCACACTTCCTCATTTTTGGGGAAAATGTACCCAAAAAACCACCAACTATATGGTATTGTAAAACAAGGTACAAGGTGGATAGAGGACTGTGGAGAATTGGAATCTCTGTAGACTTCAGGACACAGTTGGATTCTGTCAGGCCTTGTTTATTTTACACCGCAATGTGACAGGAAGATTCTGGATGTTGTAAGAAAGGTGGATAGAGGAATGTAGAGAATTGGAATCTCTCTACACTTCAGGACACAGTTGGATTCTGTCAGGCCCTATGTCTATAACACCGCAATGTGACCGGCAGAACTTGCCTAGTGTATGACAAACTACAAGGTGTATATAGAATTGGGCAGAATTGGAATCTCCCTAGAGTGTAGGTCTGTAAGAACGGACAAACTCCTCTGCTTTTCCTTATAGAGTCAGACACTTAGATAGCTTCAATTTGGCCATGATAACAGCCGTTACACGGTACTGAGAGAGGAGCGTGCACGTACACTGCCGTACGGTGTATGTAAAATTGTCAAGCTCCGTGTTTTTGTATACGGACTGACACACGCTGTCTCTCTCTAGTATTGAATGTAATCAAACAGCAAATATACTAAACTGTTTGAAAAACAGACCAAACTATAAGGTGTAGGTCTGTAAGAATGGACAAACTCCTCGACTTTTCCTTACAGAGTCACACACGTAGATAGCTTCAATTTGGCCGTGATAACAGCCGTTACACGGTACTTAGTGAGGAGCGTGCACGTACACCACTGTACGGTGTATGTAAAATTGTCAAACTCCGTGTTTTTGTATACGGACTGACACACGCTGTGTCTCTCTAGTTTTGAATGTAATCAAACAGCAAATATACTAAACTGTTTGAAAAACGGACAAAACTATAAGGTGTAGGTTTGTAAGAACGAACAAACTCCTCGGCTTTTCCTTACAGAGTCACACACTTAGCTTCAATTTGGCCGTGATAACAGCCATTACACGGTACTGTGTGAGGAGCGTACACCGCTGTACGGTGTGTGAAAAAATGAACGCTCACTACTAGAGTTGAGCGAAACGGGTCGAAAAAATTCAAAAGTCGCCGACTTTTGGCAAAGTCGGGTTTCATGAAACGAAACCCGACCCTAGGATGAGGTCGGCCACGAGGTCGGCGACTTACGCGCCAAAGTCGCGTTTCAAAAGTTTGTTTTGCGCTCTTTTTCAGCCAATCAGGATCCACGGACACTGTGGGCAACGTGATGACATAGGCACGGGTCACCACCATCTTTCAGAAGGGCATGCAAGTGATTGGCTTGCTTTGGTGGGCGTCACAGGGGGTATAAAAGGGCGTGCACGCCGACCGCCATCTTACTTCTGCCGATCTTAGTATAGGGAGAGGTTGCTGATGATTCTGTAGGGAGAGCGTTAGGCAGGGAAGAAGACAAAAAAACTGCTTCTGCTGCTAGCGATTTGGCCTGCACAACACACAAGTCACTGTGTGTGCAGTGCAAGGGGAGGCTATATTGTGGTGTATCAGTGGTGTTGGTTGTTGGGCTGCCTTTTAAGGCTTCCTGACACGCTGGCATTGCTGTTTACCCACAGCTCCGCAAACTGCTTTTTTAAAAGCACACATAGTGCTCAGATATCAGTGGGCCGCACACAATCCACAAGTGTTCAGTGTCCAAAAGTGTACGCAGAGATTCAAAATCTCCATTATCCTCTCGTCACTTTGGTCACAGGCAGCTGTGCCATCGAGCGTGTCACATAGCGCTCAGATATCAGTGGGCCGCACACAATCCACAAGTGTCCAGTGTCCAAAAGTGTACGCAGAGATTCAAAATCTCCATTATCCTCTCGTCACTTTGGTCACAGGCAGCTGTGCCATCGAGCGTGTCACATAGCGCTCAGATATCAGTGGGCCGCACACAATCCACAAGTGTCCAGTGTCCAAAAGTGTACGCAGAGATTCAAAATCTCCATTATCCTCTCGTCACTTTGGTCACAGGCAGCTGTGCCATCGAGCGTGTCACATAGCGCTCAGATATCAGTGGGCCGCACACAATCCACAAGTGTCCAGTGTCCAAAAGTGTACGCAGAGATTCAAAATCTCCATTATCCTCTCGTCACTTTGGTCACAGGCAGCTGTGCCATCGAGCGTGTCACATAGCGCTCAGATATCAGTGGGCCGCACACAATCCACAAGTGTCCACTGTCCACAAGTGTACGCAGAGATTCAAAATCTCCATTATCCTCTCGTCACTTTGGTCACAGGCAGCTGTGCCATCGAGCGTGTCACATAGCGCTCAGATATCAGTGGGCCGCACACAATCCACAAGTGTCCACTGTCCAAAAGTGTACGCAGAGATTCAAAATCTCCATTATCCTCTCGTCACTTTGGTCACAGGCAGCTGTGCCATCGAGCGTGTCACATAGCGCTCAGATATCAGTGGGCCGCACACAATCCACAAGTGTCCACTGTCCAAAAGTGTACGCAGAGATTCAAAATCTCCATTATCCTCTCGTCACTTTGGTCACAGGCAGCTGTGCCATCGAGCGTGTCACATAGCGCTCAGATATCAGTGGGCCGCACACAATCCACAAGTGTCCACTGTCCAAAAGTGTACGCAGAGATTCAAAATCTCCATTATCCTCTCATCACTTTGGTCACAGGCAGCTGTGCCATCGAGCGTGTCACATAGCGCTCAGATATCAGTGGGCCGCACACAATCCACAAGTGTCCAGTGTCCAAAAGTGTACGCAGAGATTCAAAATCTCCATTATCCTCTCGTCACTTTGGTCACAGGCAGCTGTGCCATCGAGCGTGTCACATAGCGCTCAGATATCAGTGGGCCGCACACAATCCACAAGTGTCCACTGTCCACAAGTGTACGCAGAGATTCAAAATCTCCATTATCCTCTCGTCACTTTGGTCACAGGCAGCTGTGCCATCGAGCGTGTCACATAGCGCTCAGATATCAGTGGGCCGCACACAATCCACAAGTGTCCAGTGTCCAAAAGTGTACGCAGAGATTCAAAATCTCCATTATCCTCTCGTCACTTTGGTCACAGGCAGCTGTGCCATCGAGCGTGTCACATAGCGCTCAGATATCAGTGGACCGCACACAATCCACAAGTGTCCAGTGTCCAAAAGTGTACGCAGAGATTCAAAATCTCCATTATCCTCTCGTCACTTTGGTCACAGGCAGCTGTGCCATCGAGCGTGTCACATAGCGCTCAGATATCAGTGGGCCGCACACAATCCACAAGTGTCCAGTGTCCAAAAGTGTACGCAGAGATTCAAAATCTCCATTATCCTCTCGTCACTTTGGTCACAGGCAGCTGTGCCATCGAGCGTGTCACATAGCGCTCAGATATCAGTGGGCCGCACACAATCCACAAGTGTCCACTGTCCAAAAGTGTACGCAGAGATTCAAAATCTCCATTATCCTCTCGTCACTTTGGTCACAGGCAGCTGTGCCATCGAGCGTGTCACATAGCGCTCAGATATCAGTGGGCCGCACACAATCCACAAGTGTCAACTGTCCACAAGTGTACGCAGAGATTCAAAATCTCCATTATCCTCTCGTCACTTTGGTCACAGGCAGCTGTGCCATCGAGCGTGTCACATAGCGCTCAGATATCAGTGGGCCGCACACAATCCACAAGTGTCCACTGTCCACAAGTGTGTGCAGAAATTCTAAAACTCCCCTGTCCTATAGACACCTTGTACCTTGTTTTACATTACTATATAGTTTGTTGGATTTTGTCTACATTTCTACCAAAAATGAGGAAGGCTGGTGGAAGAGGCCGTGGAATTGGGCGGGGGTTGGCAGCTGGTAATGATGGTGTTGGTGGTGGATCTGATGGTAGTGGCAAGAGCAAAATAGGACCGAATGCAGGAGGTGCTGACCCTGCGTCATCGTCTGGCTACATAAGGCCTCGAATGCTTAGTTTTCTAGGAGTTGGCAAACCGCTTTTAAAGGCAGAGCATCAGGAAAAAGTTTTGTCTTACATTGCTGACTCAGCCTCCAGCTCTATCGCCTCCTCTTCTTCAGTTGTAAAAAGTAAAAGCACTGAGTCGTCATTGGAGGCTCATGTTCATGAACCACACCTTTCCTTGTGTCCTTCACCCCAACCAAGATTGAAGGATGACGCAGGCCATACTACTGATTACTCCATGGAGCTGTTTTCACATACCATGCCTGGATTATCAAGTCAAATGGTGAATTACCCAGGCCAAGATGAATCTGACATGGAGTGCACTGATGCACAGCCGCTGATGGATGATTCTGCTGGTACATTCACTCAGAGCACTACATTGTCCTCGCAGTGTACAGAGCCAGATTTTGACCCTGATGAGACTCAGGTGCCCCTTCCCGCACACTATACCACGATACACGGTGACACAGAGAAAGGTGCACATGACATAGAAGAGGAGGTGATGGATGACCCAGTTGTTGACCCAGATTGGCATCCATTGGGGGAAGAGGATGCTGCTTCCAATAGCTCAGATGAGGAGCATCCACAGCAGACATCGACATCGCAACAGCTGTTATCTGGCAGGCCCGGAGCACTCCAAAGACAGGTTCCAAACATCAAAAGAGTTGCTGGATAGCTTGTCCAGAGGGTCAAAAGATCACAGCGTGCTAGGCCGCAAAATGTCTGCCAAAGTAGGAAGAGTGCAGTGTGGCACTTTTTTGAACAAAATCCTCATGATCAGGCCAAGGTTATCTGTAAGAAGTGCGCAAAGACCTTTAGCCGAGGGAAAAATCTGAAAAATTTGAATACCAGTTGCATGCTTAGACATTTAACCAGCATGCACTTGCAAGCGTGGACACAACACCAAACCTCAAGTGCCACATGTTTCAACTGATCACAACGAAGGTAGTCAGCAACGCTACATTGTTTACCCCACTGTAAGCCCACCAGTTAGCACAGCTGCAAATGTTGAGGTGTCGTTGCAAGGCCACAGCAGTCAGGGAATCCCACTGTTATATCAACGAAAGACTGATTCTAGGCCATCAGAAAGAACACCAACTCCATCACCATCATCAACCCTCTCTCAGTCCGCCCTGTCCACCGCTACTTCCACCATATGCAGCTCTCAAGTCCAGCTCACCCTCCCAGACACTATGAGTAGGTCAAGAAAGTACTCAGTCTCTCATCCGCGTACACTGGGTTTGAACGCCCACATTGCCAACCTAATCTCGTTTGAGATGATGCCCTTTCGGTTGGTGGAAAGCACAGCTTTCCGCGAACTCATGGCCTATGCAGTACCACGCTATGACCTACCCAGTCACCACTTCTTCTCTCGCAAAGCCATCCCAGCCCTCCACCATCATGTGAAAGACCGCATTGTCCATGCACTCAAGCAGTCAGTGAGCGGAAAGGTGCACCTCACAACTGATGCATGGTCCAGTCGGCATGGCCAGGGCCGTTACGTGTCCATCACTGCGCACTGGGTTAATGTGGTGGATGCAGGGTCCACAGGGGACAGCGGTGGTCGGACAGTGCTGCCTAGCCCACGGTATAGGAAACAGTTGGCTGTAGGCGTTCGACCCTCCTCCTCCTCCAGAAGCGACAGCTCGTCCACAGAGCGCAGTCGTACGAGCACTCCATCTGCAGCTGCCACTGTTGCACACGATGTGTCCCCCTATCGAGCAGCTAGTGGAAAGCGTCAGCAGGCTGTGTTGCAGATGATGTGTTTGGGCGACAGACACACCGCCGAGGTGCTGGCCGAGTACTTGAAGCGACAAACTGAGTCATGGCTGGGCAGTGTACATCTTGAGGCAGGCAAGGTAGTTAGTGATAACGGCCGTAATTTTGTGGCAGCCATAGCCCTTTCAAAACTCAGCCACATACCTTGCTTGGCTCACACCTTGAACCTGGTGGTGCAGTGCTTCCTCAAAAATTATCCGGAGTTAACAGCCCTGCTCCAGAAGGTGCGAAGACTGTGCGCGCACATCCGCCGGTCGCCTGTACACTCCATTTGTATGCAGAAGCTGCAGCGATTGCTCCACCTTCCCAACCACCGCCTCATTATCGACATTGCAACAAGGTGGAACTCCACCCTGCACATGGCGGAGTGGCTGTGCGAGCAGAGGCAGGCCATAATGCATTTGTGGGAGGATACACGGCCAGGCACTTTGAGATCAGACATGGAGTTGACAGGCGTGCAGTGGTCGAAGCTGAAAGACCTTTGTAAAGTCCTTCAGTGTTTTGAGGAATGCACACGGCTGGTAAGCGCAGACGACGCCATCCTAAGCATGAGCATCCCACTTATGCGTCTGCTCATGCAAACTTTGACGCACCTTAAGGAGCAGGCGTCTGCAGCCAATGTTGATGAGGAGGAAGAGGAGGAGGGAATCCTTGATGACATTCAGCCATTGTCTGCTCAGGGACCTGGACGAGGTGGAGGAAGAAGAGGAGGAGGAAGAGGAGGATGATGGGGATGATTACTTAGGGGAGGAGGATGCATCTCGTGGGGCAAGTGAAAATGTTGGCGTGGCAAGGTCTGGTACAGGGTTTGCGCGTGACTGGAAGGATGTGGATTTGCCAGAAAGTGCTCCTCCACCCAGCACTCGCAGTGTATCATTGACACCGGGAACATTGGCCCACATGTCAGATTATGCCTTGCGGATCCTAAAAAGGGACCCCCGCATTGCCAAAATGATGAACGATGACGACTACTGGTTGGCCAACATCCTGGATCCACGCTATAAAGGCAAATTACAAAACATCATGCCACAGGAGAACCTTGACCTAATATTGGCTAATAAACAAGCAACTCTGGTAAATCTGTTGCTTGAGGCATTCCCAGCACACAGCAGCGGTGATGGTTCTCACACGAGCCGTACGGGCCGGGGGCAGCTTGGCAGAGGTGTTCGTGGTGCACACAGCAGAAGTGGCGTTGGAGACAGGGGTTTCATGACAATGTTGTGGACTGATTTTTCAAATACCGCTCACACAACTGGTAATACTGCATCGATGGAAAGTGACAGGAGACAGCAGTTGTCAACTATGGTTACAAACTACTTTTCCTCCCATATCGATGTTCTCCCACACAGGTCATTCCCCTTTGACTATTGGGCCGCTAAACTGGACACCTGGCCTGAATTGGCCCAATATGCCTTACAGGAGCTCGCTTGCCCAGCTGCAAGTGTGCTATCGGAAAGAGTCTTCAGTGCAGCTGGATCAATCCTGACAGAAAAAAGGACCCGTCTGTCAACCCAAAATGTGGATGATCTAACCTTCATTAAAATGAACCACGCATGGGTTTGCAAGGATTTTGTCCCACCTTCCCCTGATGACACATAGGGTGACAGAAAAATGGCTTGCTTTGGTCCACCTCTTCCTGGTACTTCACCTATTTCGCCTTTTGCCTCAGTTGAATGTCCAACATCAACATATGCCACTTTCTAAAACTCCCTAACTATGCTGCCTCCCCCCCATGACCGGGGTCACCACCTAGCGCACGACACCGTGCGAGTGCCGTTGCCCTGGACAGGTGGGTAGGCCGACTCTTGGGCGCGGGCACTGGCACAGGGTCCCTCATAGTGCAATCAAGTGTCTCTGACGGCGGTGGTGCTAACCATGCTGGGCCTAACACCGTCTGAGCCTGCCTCAGGCTGTATAGACATATATTTTGAATGTGTACGCTATCCATATATGTTATCCAGGGATACGGTACCCTTTCTAACCTTTGTGCAATGACGTGCAATCCATACTGGGCCTAACACCGTCTGAGCCTGCCTCATGCTGTATAGACATATATTTTGAATGTGTACGCTATCCATACATGTTATCCAGTGGATACGGTACCCCTTCTAACCTTTGTGCAATGACGTGCAATCCATACTGGGCCTAACACCGTCTGAGCCTGCCTCATTCTGTATAGACATATATTTTGAATGTGTACACTATCCATACATGTTATCCGGGGATACGGTACCCCTTCTAACCTTTGTGCAATGACGTGCAATCCATACTGGGCCTAACACCGTCTGAGCCTGCCTCATGCTGTATAGACATATATTTTGAATGTGTACGCTATCCATACATGTTATCCGGGGATACGGTACCCCTTCTAACCTTTGTGCAATGACGTGCAATCCATACTGGGCCTAACACCGTCTGAGCCTGCCTCATGCTGTATAGACATATATTTTGAATGTGTACGCTATCCATACATGTTATCCGGGGATACCGTACCCTTTCTAACCTTTGTGCAATGACGTGCAATCCATACTGGGCCTAACACCGTCTGAGCCTGCCTCATGCTGTATAGACATATATTTTGAATGTGTACGCTATCCATACATGTTATCCGGGGATACGATACCCCTTCTAACCTTTGTGCAATGACGTGCAATCCATACTGGGCCTAACACCATCTGAGCCTGCCTCATGCTGTATAGACATATATTTTGAATGTGTACGCTATCCATACATGTTATCCAGGGATACGGTACCCTTTCTAACCTTTGTGCAATGACGTGCAATCCATACTGGGCCTAACACCGTCTGAGCCTGCCTCATGCTGTATATACATATATTTTGAATGTGTACGCTATCCATACATGTTATCCGGGGATACGGTACCCCTTCTAACCTTTGTGCAATGACGTGCAATCCATACTGGGCCTAACACCGTCTGAGCCTGCCTCATGCTGTATAGACATATATTTTGAATGTGTACGATATCCATACATGTTATCCAGGGATACGGTACCCTTTCTAACCTTTGTGCAATGACGTGCAATCCATACTGGGCCTAACACCGTCTGAGCCTGCCTCATGCTGTATAGACATATATTTTGAATGTGTACACTATCCATACATGTTATCCGGGGATACGGTACCCCTTCTAACCTTTGTGCAATGACGTGCAATCCATACTGGGCCTAACACCGTCTGAGCCTGCCTCATGCTGTATAGACATATATTTTGAATGTGTACGCTATCCATACATGTTATCCGGGGATACGGTACCCCTTCTAACCTTTGTGCAATGACGTGCAATCCATACTGGGCCTAACACCGTCTGAGCCTGCCTCATGCTGTATAGACATATATTTTGAATGTGTACGCTATCCATACATGTTATCCAGGGATACGGTACCCTTTCTAACCTTTGTGCAATGACGTGCAATCCATACTGGGCCTAACACCGTCTGAGCCTGCCTCATGCTGTATAGACATATATTTTGAATGTGTACACTATCCATACATGTTATCCGGGGATACGGTACCCCTTCTAACCTTTGTGCAATGACGTGCAATCCATACTGGGCCTAACACCGTCTGAGCCTGCCTCATGCTGTATAGACATATATTTTGAATGTGTACGCTATCCATACATGTTATCCAGGGATACGGTACCCTTTCTAACCTTTGTGCAATGACGTGCAATCCATACTGGGCCTAACACCGTCTGAGCCTGCCTCATGCTGTATAGACATATATTTTGAATGTGTACACTATCCATACATGTTATCCGGGGATACGGTACCCCTTCTAACCTTTGTGCAATGACGTGCAATCCATACTGGGCCTAACACCGTCTGAGCCTGCCTCATGCTGTATAGACATATATTTTGAATGTGTACGCTATCCATACATGTTATCCAGGGATACGGTACCCTTTCTAACCTTTGTGCAATGACGTGCAATCCATACTGGGCCTAACACCGTCTGAGCCTGCCTCATGCTGTATAGACATATATTTTGAATGTGTACACTATCCATACATGTTATCCGGGGATACGGTACCCCTTCTAACCTTTGTGCAATGACGTGCAATCCATACTGGGCCTAACACCGTCTGAGCCTGCCTCATGCTGTATAGACATATATTTTGAATGTGTACGCTATCCATACATGTTATCCGGGGATACGGTACCCTTTCTAACCTTTGTGCAATGACGTGCAATCCATACTGGGCCTAACACCGTCTGAGCCTGCCTCATGCTGTATAGACATATATTTTGAATATGTACGCTATCCATACATGTTATCCGGGGATACGGTACCCCTTCTAACCTTTGTGCAATGACGTGCAATCCATACTGGGCCTAACACCGTCTGAGCCTGCCTCATGCTGTATAGACATATATTTTGAATGTGTACACTATCCATACATGTTATCCGGGGATACGGTACCCCTTCTAACCTTTGTGCAATGACGTGCAATCCATACTGGGCCTAACACCGTCTGAGCCTGCCTCATGCTGTATAGACATATATTTTGAATGTGTACGCTATCCATACATGTTATCCGGGGATATGGTACCCCTTCTAACCTTTGTGCAATGACGTGCAATCCATACTGGGCCTAACACCGTCTGAGCCTGCCTCATGCTGTATAGACATATATTTTGAATGTGTACGCTATCCATACATGTTATCCAGGGATACGGTACCCTTTCTAACCTTTGTGCAATGACGTGCAATCCATACTGGGCCTAACACCGTCTGAGCCTGCCTCATGCTGTATAGACATATATTTTGAATGTGTACGCTATCCATACATGTTATCCGGGGATACGGTACCCCTTCTAACCTTTGTGCAATGACGTGCAATCCATACTGGGCCTAACACCGTCTGAGCCTGCCTCATGCTGTATAGACATATATTTTGAATGTGTACACTATCCATACATGTTATCCGGGGATACGGTACCCCTTCTAACCTTTGTGCAATGACGTGCAATCCATACTGGGCCTAACACCGTCTGAGCCTGCCTCATGCTGTATAGACATATATTTTGAATGTGTACGCTATCCATACATGTTATCCGGGGATACGGTACCCCTTCTAACCTTTGTGCAATGACGTGCAATCCATACTGGGCCTAACACCGTCTGAGCCTGCCTCATGCTGTACAGACATATATTTTGAATGTGTACGCTATCCATACATGTTATCCAGGGATACGGTACCCTTTCTAACCTTTGTGCAATGACGTGCAATCCATACTGGGCCTAACACCATCTGAGCCTGCCTCATGCTGTATATACATATATTTTGAATGTGTACGCTATCCATACATGTTATCCGGGGATACGGTACCCCTTCTAACCTTTGTGCAATGACGTGCAATCCATACTGGGCCTAACACCGTCTGAGCCTGCCTCATGCTGTATAGACATATATTTTGAATGTGTACGCTATCCATACATGTTATCCAGGGATACGGTACCCTTTCTAACCTTTGTGCAATGACGTGCAATCCATACTGGGCTTAACACCGTCTGAGCCTGCCTCATGCTGTATAGACATTTATTTTTAATGTGTACACTATCCATACATGTTATCTGGGGATACGGTACCCCTTCTAACCTTTGTGCAATGACGTGCAATCCATACTGGGCCTAACACCGTCTGAGCCTGCCTCATGCTGTATAGACATATATTTTGAATGTGTACGCTATCCATACATGTTATCCGGGGATACGGTACCCCTTCTAACCTTTGTGCAATGACGTGCAATCCATACTGGGCCTAACACCGTCTGAGCCTGCCTCATGCTGTATAGACATATATTTTGAATGTGTACGCTATCCATACATGTTATCCATGGATACGGTACCCTTTCTATCCTTTGTGCAATCACGTGCAATCCATACTGGGCGTGAGAACGGCTGGCGAGCTGTTAAGCAAGCTACAGCACCTGTCCAGACAAGTACAGGGATTCCCTAGCGAGAAGACTTATTTGATTGTTTTCTATGTTGGGACAGCAATTTTTGGGGAGCACTATACTCTGGAGAATGATAGATGGGGCCCACCATACACTGGAACATTCCAAAGGTGGACATCAGACACTGGAGCAGCATTTACAGGGCCCATTATACACTAGAGCAGTAGAAATGGGGCCCATTATGTTTGGAGCATTATTTGGGCCCATAAGACAGTGGTGCTTCATCCATGGAGACCAACATATACTGTAGCATTATGTGGAGCTCATCATATACTGTTTCAAACATTATATGGGACCAATGATTTTGTATGGAGAAATAGATGGGCCTCGTCATGAGATGTAAAAAGTGAGGTATTTTTCATTGTACTATACCGCTATTTCTCTGCCGTATCGGAGCATGATGAGTTGTGGTATGTGTTAAAGGGGCGCTCTTTCGCCCAGGGCACATGAAAACCTGCAGCCAGCCCTCCCCCCCCACAAATTTAGCCAAATAACCCCCATTTTTCAGTGCGTAACTTGTCATATGAAGTTAATTAAGGTTGACAAGCTTAAGTAAGAAGAATTGATGCTTTTGGCATTCAAATGGGCACTGTAGGTGTGTTTCCTGTCCTCCTCTCACTGCCGACTTTTATTCCCCATTGACTTACATTGGGTTTCGTGTTTCAGGACGACCCCGACTTTTCCCTATAATCGGACGATCTTGCTCGACCCGACTTTTGGAAAAGTCGGGTTTCACGAAACGAAACGCGACCCTAAAAAAGCAAAAGTCGCTCAACTCTACTCACTACCTCACCAGGACAAAACAATACAATTTGGATTGCTTTTAAAAAAGCAGGTTGAACACCAGTGTGCACACAGCAATGCAGCTAGCCTTAAAAGGCAGGTTAATCACCACCAGCGCTGCTGCACAAAAGCAAAAATCTTCACCTTTCACTGCACGGTAACTACAGTGAAAAGCGCTAGCAGCAGAAGCAGTTTTTTTTTCTTTTTGCCTTCCTAACGCTCTCCCTACAGAATCAGCAGTTGCAGCAGCTCTCCCTATTCTGAGATCAGCATGAGTAACATGGCGGTCGGCGTCCCCGCCCTTTTATACCCCTGTGACGCCACACAAAGCAAGCCAATCACTTGCATGCCCTTCTCCAAGATGGTGGTGACCGCCGTCTATGTCATCACGTTGCCCACAGTGTCCGTTCTTCCTGATTGGCTGAAAAAGGGCGCTAAAGCATCTTTTGAAACGCGACTTTGGCGCTAAAGTCGCCGACCTCACGCTAAGGTCGTGTTTCGTTTCATGAAACCCGACTTTGGCGAAAATCGGCGACTTTTGAATTTTTTCGACCTGTTTCGCTCAACTCTAGTGGTTACTGTTACATTATGGGGGGTGTATAAAACTAAAAAAAAGTTCAATTTTTTCTGGATTCAATTAGTCATCCATAGATTTTAAAGCATTTCTTAGATTACATTAGAGTGGTATATAAAACTCCAAAAAAAGTTAAAAAACTTTTCCTGGATACATTTAGTCATCCATACAGTTCTAAATGCTTTGTGTTACATTACAGCAGTTTTAGGCTGTGTGCCCACGTTAGCGTTTTTTCACGTTTTTGAAGGATTTGTCCCGGTCAAAACGCTTCAAAAACGCATACAAGAAGATCCCATTCATTTTAAATGAATTCCGCACTTTTTGTGCACATTGATGCATTTTTTTCCGTGAAAAAAACACTTTGCGATAAAAAACGCAGCATGCTCTTTAATTTTGCGGAAAAGTCCGCGTTTTTAGCTATTTTCTATGAGTCAGAAGACGCTCGGAAAAAAAAACACATCAAAACATGCGGTTAATGCGCAAAAGAGCACGGAAATAAAACACGTGTTTTCTGGGAAGGAGTCCGGTTTTGAAGCAGAAATTTTCTGCATACCTGGGCATAGCCTCAATCTCCAAAAAAATGATTTGCCTGCTGCAGGTGACCATTTTTTTTAAATTAAAAATAAACTTTGTTTCAAGAGACCTAGCAATTAGAAAATACGTAAGGCGTGTGGTAAGGAATGAAGAAGTGGAAGTGCTGATGATGGTGCACGCAGACGCCGAGGACGTTGGGCAGGTGCGAATACGTCTGTTGCTGGAGCACAAGAAACTTGCCCTTCTACAACACATAGCTTCCTGGTCCACTTTGCAGGGAGGCAAGGGACACCACTTCTGAAGCCAAGCCAGTGTGAACAGGTGGTTGGTTGGATAGCAAATAATGCTTCCAGCATGCTTTCCAGCACCACCCAGTCATCAACAAGGTCCAATCTCAGCAACCAACAGTCTGGATCACTAAATCCTCACCCTGATCCTCCTTCCTCCGAGCATCTTGAATCATATGAGACCAGTGTTCCCACACTGGGACACACCAGGGAGCACTTTACATCATAATTTCTTGTTTGTGGCTCCTCACCCTGCATGTTCCAAGAGCGACAGGAGGAGATGCACAAAACTTAGAGCAGCGACGGTCACAAGAAGATGACGGTGATGAAGTATGATCAGGCACATGTCATCTAAACACCCTCGACTTGGTGGGCCAAATGTCAGGGTCCACTATTAGTGCCAGCAGGGGACACCACTGCCTCTTCCCGTGTGCTAGGTGCTTCCCAAAGCCGTGACCATGACACTGTCGCAGATGCCTCCCGCCCTACTCCTGTGCTTGTCTGAGACACCATCATCAGGCACTTCCAAAAACTTGTCCTAGCACAGTGTTGAGCTGTCCCTACCCCAAGCCTTGTAACGCAAATGAAAGATCCCAGCCACCCTCACACAGGCCCAAATGCTATATGGGCACATTTACAGGCTGCTTGCCATGGAAATGTTGCCATTTAGGCTTGTAGATACAGAGGACTTCCACCGACTTTTGGCGGCGCCCATTCCTTGGTCCCCAGCCGGCTTGTGGAGTGCCCTGCCCGACGCGTGTCGCCACTGCAACAAGCCCCTGACGAAGCCACCTTGCGGTGGCGACACGCGTCGGGCAGGGCACTCCACAAGCTCCCCCATATGTAAGAATGTTATCAGGACATTGCGGGCAGTATTTTTTATTTATCTCTTGCAGAGCATTTTGTGCTTCTATCGTTAGATGATGTAATACATGGGTCTTATTTACCTTTGCTTTATTTCAGCTTGTCCTCTTATCTTCACTAGTGGTATTTATATTACATTGAATTGTGATTGTTCTGTACTACTGTCATAATTGTTAGTGATAGGGGATGTTGACATTGTTGTTTTTTTGATTCAATTACTACAATTTTGACATCAAATTACACACTGCTCTCTATAGCTTATTTGTACCACTTTCATATTACATTTAACTGCTTAGCCATTTTCTTAGGTATATGGGGGATGTCTTTTTGGCTTTATTAGGAGCCTAGTGTACAATTTGTCATGTGTTATGACTTTTAGTTGTTTTTATGTTGGTGTTGTCTATGGTTGTCTAATAAAATTTATTATACTGTTTTGGTGATCCCTGCTTGTCTGAGACATGCATGACACCTTATGCATGAATGTCCCTCCCACACCTTGACAGCCTTCTCTAAACCCTCTCTCAAACCCAGTGCCAAGATATCTATACCGATAGGTGTCAAATGTACCCCATCCCAATGTAAATGCTTCCTGGATGGCACTTCCAGATCATGATGGCGCGCTACCACCACCCCATTCCTAGCCAAAAAACGTGACACCTCCTGACTCACCTTAATCCGGGCCTTATTTATGGGTTCCACTGAACGACCATATTTCCATGCCAAACAAGCCACAATATCGGACCAAACAATGACTATCCCCGAGTGAGCAGCCATGAACCGCAAGCAGTCAAACTTAATGTCCCAAACCAAATCACTGGAAGTGCGGACCCCCCAATCATTACCACCCCCCACATGAATCAATACAACATCTGGGGGTCTATCCAAACCTGCATGAAAATAAAATTCTGGACCATAGCATCCCACTAATCCCAATCCACCTGACCGTCGTCTCATACTGTCTTAACCTGAGCTGCCAGCTGAACGGTCAGCCGTAAAGCTCCCCACACCATGTACCAGTGTCCTAACACCCACACCAACAGCAAACCTTCTGCAAAAGAAAAAAACCAAAATTGGAACTTGCAACCCCACAGGCAAACCCTCTTTTCTACTGTTACATATCCAGCATTTCTGTATGGACATATGTCGCAAAATGTAACAACTCCCATCTCCCTATCTTGCGCACTGCCGCTGCACTAAGGCCCCACCTGGCCACTTCCGTTGCTGCCCCTATACGAAATGAATGGGACCCGAATTTAGAATCATCCATGCCAATCCAACCTAAGCACCTCCTGAATATGGCTATAAACTGGAATTTAGACAAAGCCGAACCATTCTGATGAATCAACAAAGAACCCCCGGCACCGCCCCTTACCAACAAAAATTGAGACATTCTATATACCGGGCACTCCATCACTCCTTTCACTGCCCACAGTTCCACCATACACCCTTGCTATAGATATCTGTCTTTCACCTCCAAAGTATACAACGGATAACCCTGGGTTCACATACTACATCATGGAATTGCAAACCCCCTTGATGACAACAATTAAAACTAAAAGCCGTCTGCAGCAACAATGTTTCATAGACTGACACACATTCTCCAACGCTGCTAACAGTCTACCCAACATATGAAATGAGATCGGATGCCTCCAATCCCGAACATCCCTACCTTTCCTGTACCCCTTCAATGCTTGTTGTATCACAAAAGCCTTAGTAACGTCTTCCACGCCAGACAATTTGAACAAAAATGCCAATGCTGCCATTCGACCATTCAACACCGACACCCTTTCCTCGCATGACCTGCTGATCATGTATACCAACAGATCCACTCTATCTTCATCTGACTGACAACTCCCTGTACTTGACTCCAACCTATACCAATAGTCCCACACCAAATTATATCGATGCCACGTCCAAGGAGCCAACGATGCCGCAATCAACCTCATTGCTGATCTGATACCAGATTCCATAAGCTCGTCGGCCATTGTGTTCTGTGCTGCTCTGACTCCAGCGCCAGCTTCCGAAACAGACCCCACTGAAAGTGAGAGATTACATTAGCAATGGAATTTTTGACTCCTGGGACATGCTTCGCCTTCCACCATACATTCAAATGCAAGCATCGAAGTACCAAATGACGCATCAAATTCACCACAGGAGGAGAATGAGCTGACAAGTGATTAATACTCTGCATCACGCTCATGTTATCACACAAAATCCTCACCTTATTTCGCAAAGCCTCCCCCCACACTTCCATGGCTACCACAATGGGGAATAGCTCTAAGATCATTAAATTCTATGTCAGCCCACTCACTATACTCCATTCGTCTGGCCTCTTCCCGGCCAACCATTTGCCTTGAAAATAGGCTCCAAATCCCAATGATTTTGCTGCATCCTTAACCAACTCCAAGTCAACATTGTCAACCACCTCGTCCATCCACACCTATCATCCGTTATAACTGCCCAAAAACTGCTCCCACATGTGTAAATCCGCTTTCTGCCCTGCATTAAAATGAATAAAATGCCGTGGGCGAGTCGCACCCGCCATTGCTACAGCCAACCTCCTGGTAAATATTCTACCCATGGGTAAAATCCTGCACCAAAATCAATCCTCCATTTTCAAATCCTCCAGCTTCTCAACTGCAAATGACATTCCATCAACACCGTATCTATCTCAATGCCCAGAAAACACAGCATGGTGGTTGGACCCACAGTCTTCTCTGTGGCCAAAGGAATCCCAAACCTCTCTGCTACTTGTTCCATCGTTCACAATAATATTGCGCACACTGGAGACCCAGCTGGTCCAATACACAAAAAATCATCAAGATAGTGAATAATAGAATCTGTGCCTGCCTCAGTGCGAACCACCCATTCCAGAAAGGAACTAAACTTGTCAAAATACGTACATGAGATAGGACAACCCATGGGTAAGCAGCAATCAACATAATAATGTCCTTTCCAAAAACAGCCCAACAAGTGAAAACTGTTGCGATGAACAGGCAACAATCGAAAAGCCGTCTCTATGTCCGTCTTGGCCAACAGTACACCATGACCACACCGCCTTACCCACTCCAGCACCTTATCAAATGACACATAAGACACTGAGACCAACTCTGGATCAATACCATCATTGACCGACTCCCCCTCTAGGTACGATAAATGGTGTATCAACTGATACTTATTTGGTTCCTTCTTTGGGACCAAACCCAATGGAGAAATCTTTAAACGCGGTAATTCCTGAAACGGACCGGCCATCCTGCGCAACTCCACTTCTTTACCCAATTTTTAACCAACTAACTCTGGTTGCTCCATAGCAGACCTCAAATTCTGAACCAAAGCCGATACTTCCTTCACAACTGAAGAGATCTTGAAACAAAAATGAAAACCCTCCTTCAACAAGCATGCTGCCTCCCTAGCAGGGTAATTATTTAAATACTACTCCATCGGCTCTACCCTCACTGGAGTCGTCCCTCTTACCCGCAGCTTCACCAGACTTTCCCTTTCCTCTCGTAAAACACTTTGTGAATCTGTGGTGTCCCTCACAACTGGAACATTCGTGCTTAAACCTACAGGACGTAAAAGTACATTCCTTCTCATTAAAGCGCCAACACAAACCCTTCCTTGCTCCCACCAGTGGTGCCCCTGAACTAGCGGGTACCCTGGTGGCCCCAAGAAAAGAAGACAAAGACGCTCTCGGTGCCGACATTAAACGCATCCACAAACTTATGTCCTTGTTATCCCACTGCAAACTCGGACGAACCGTCTTCCTTTGCCTAAACTGTTCGTCGTACCATAACCAACCAGTCCCACCATACGTACAACATGCCTCCCCGATGCTATCCAGATAGTAAAAAAGAGAACACTTTTCCAGGGCATTTTCCCCTACCACGCTAGCCAATATAGAGAATGTCTGTGTAAGGGGGTGAAGAAGAAGAAGAGCCCAAAGGATGATACCGTCTCTGCTCCTTACCCGGAACCACTTAGCCAGACAGCAGGGTTGCCGGGGGGAAGACTTTCTGCCCTGGACTCACTGGACCATGTGACTGCCTGGGGCAAAGAGGAAGAGGAAAGGGTGGTGGACAGGCAGGTGTGCAGGCAGAGGGCGCGAAAGCAGAGCGTGCCAGGCATGGAGCAGAGCGCACTAGAGACAGGGGAGAGCGCGCCAGAGAGAAAGCAGGCTGCAGCACTGCGCTCCCAATGAGAGAGGACTCCCCATCAGAGCACTGAGACTGAGATACGGGCCATAGTGAGAGCTGTGTGTGAGTACGCGGACTCGGGAGCCTCCATGACCAGAGGAGACTTCCCCCTGACAGTGCAGAGACAGTGACCTGAGCGTACAGCCCCGGTGACCGCAGTGGCAAGCTGAGACCCCTGTGTGGCAAGTATACTGCCCAGTGTGCATAGCATCATTACTGCAGAGAGACTGTCAGCCTAACATGCAGAGACTTAGAGCAGGAGAGGCCCCATTCAGCAGCGTCACCTTGCTTCCTGCCTCTAGCTTCTCTCTGAGAAGATACTGCAGAGATTTAACCCTGGAGTTTCCGGCTTCTAAGAGAGGAGAGACTATAGAGTCTTCAAGTGCAGCTGTTGACCGTGCCTACGTTGGAGAAAAGGACCCTTCAATCAAGACTTCATTGGAGTACAAGAATTTCCGTTAACCATTTCTATTCTGCTTAACTGTTTCATAACTTTACTTAGCTTTTTTGTGTCCAGTTTTAAATGCACACCCAACAGCCCATCAAAACACACATATCATCCAGTCTCACTGGGTCAATACTCCCCACATACTCCGATTCAGGGGGCCCCCTCAAGTGGGGCCCCACCCTGAGTATCACTTGCCACCCCTACCGAGGCTGAAACCACCGCAGCCTTTTGCTCCATGTGCACCTCACCCCCTTGCCACACCGCAGCTGGGGAAGACCTAGCCACGCCCATTAATTCACATGTCATTCCCAACAACTGTGACACCTCGCTACCTGCCGACCCCTCAGACACAACCTGCCACACCCCACTCACATCACAACCACTCTCTGCCGTACATTGACCACAATGCTTACGGGGCCAACTTCGAGTCCCCCTTGGAACAGCCGCTGCATATCTCCCCCTCTGGTCCTCCTCCAGTTCTTCTGTAGACGCCCGGCCCTCCTCAGGCTCCACTGCCGACGCCCCAGCAACCAAGGACTCCTCAGCCTTGTTGCATCAGTGTTACGAATGTCCATAGTCCCTGCAGTGGTGGAAGGCAATTCAGCTGCACACCTGCAGCCCGCAATCCTCCAAATGCCTTCATCCTCCCCTTATGATCTGATGTCCCTTGGACCTACAGCTCGTCTGCTTCTTTTGTTGGCTCTACGTTGGGCAGCAGGCGCCCTATCGGTCTTTCCTCCATTCCCATGGCCAGTCCCCATGCTCCGTCCTCCCAAGGAGGCAGAGCGCTGGACTGCCTGCTCAGGTCCTCACTCCTCGGATACTCCATCCACTTCCCTGTTCCTCCTCCCGGCGCTCCTTGACCTCGTTTCTCTGTATTTCCACGTGTTTTCCACGCCGGAAGATGACGTCACGCATACTTGCAATTGTAGCAGACTTCCGGCGCAGATTCAAGGCCTCCTGCGTCTCCTGGCTGCTTGCATCCCGACTCGGATGGTCGCTGGCTGGGCTCCCCGCCTTCCTCCCTGCCCTGGACGGCAGTTCAGGGCTCGCTCTCTTAGGAGGCTGTGACTTCCTAGGGCATTTTGGGAGCATCTGATCCACAGCTAATCCGTCACTGCTGCCACTCAACAGCCGCAACTGCTCCTGCAGCCATGCTGTGCTCTTTATCACTGTGCTAGGCGTCGGATTCCTGTCGCTGCACAGCGGGAATCCCAAGCCTTGCTTCCAGCGGTCTCCCATTCCTCTCCAGTCGCAGAGGAGGTTGCTCAGCAAACTCATCGGTCCAGGCGCTCTGCCCAGACCAGCTCCGTGGGTTTGCTTGCTGCTGCCACCTCTGCCACAGCTATGGCAATACATGCTGCTCAGCAGCGAGATTCTCCAGGGACTAAGTCCCCATGTTGGGCCACTGAGCATGCCCGTGGAGTGATCTCCCATTGGAGATCGAAGGTCACATGCTCAGGTCCTGCTCCTGTTCGGATTGGCCCATCCGAGAAGCCAGGAAGGTCCCGGACGTTCGCGGCTATAAAAGGTTCTCATGGCCGCTCGGCCATGCACTAGGATAGACTGTATTTACAATCTATGTGGAGTGAGTGATGTATGAACGTATGAATGTCTCTGGTGAATGACTCATTAAGAAACCCCTACCCTTGGTACGCATGTGTTGTGCAGCCTAGCCTGCTAGTGCCCAGGCTTAGGCGTAGGTAGGTCAGAGGTTGAGTCAGGCATCTGTCCTCACCAGGGACTCGGCACGCCTCAGTGCACGTGCTCCATAGCCAGCATCTATAGCGGCGCTCGCGGCAGCGACGCCGCACGCTCAGTGAGCCAGAAGGACTCTAACCCCATGTCCTTGGGGTAGAGTTCTGTGGCCATACACTGTGCGCTCTTTTGGCCGGACTCTGTGAGCTAAACAGGCTCCGGCATCCACGTTCAGCGGCTGTGCGGCTCTGTGCATTAACAGAGTTCGCCCCTGTTCACATTGGGTGACGTAACCCATGTGTGACTGGTTTCACACCACTTAATTCTTCTGCCATTACTTAGCAGCAGTGTACCACCTCTGCACGGTAGACCCCGGGCTGCGAATGCACCTACTAATATTTTATAATTTGGTGCGTTCCGCCAGCCCTAACATTATCCTAGCGCCAGGGTCTGGCTAATAATGGCGGATGAACAGCGACTGCATAGATACATCCAGCAGCTGGAGGGTAGTTTGGCAGTGCTAGAGCATTCCACCTCAGCTGCAGATGTTACTTCGGTCGCTGTTCAAGCAGCTACAGAGGCTGTAGCCCGTGTCTCCACGGCCAGCCCTGCCCCGACCTTGTCTCGCCTCCCGCTGCCCGAAAAGGTCTCGGGTGATTGTGCTTCATGCAGGGGTTTCGTGAGTCAGTGCTCCATTCACCTGGAGTTGCTGGCCACACGATTTCCCTCTGAGCGGGCCAAGGTGGGATTTATCATCTCCCTTCTGTCGGGCAGGGCCTTGGAGTGGGCCACCCCATTGTGGGAGCGTGGGGATCCCCTGGTACAGAGTGCCACCCATTTTCTGGTCACTTTGAAGCAGGTGTTCCTGGGGCCTTGGGTCACGCACAACACCACACTGCAGTTGCTGGCCCTAACCCAGGGTTTGTCTCTGGTCAGTCAGTATGCCATCCTCTTCAGAACTCTGGCCTCAGAGCTTGAGTGGCCAGATAAAGTTCTCATACCTATATTCTGGAGAGGCCTGGCTGATCATGTCCAAGACGCCCTAGCCACCAGGGAGGTGCCCACCACTTTGGAGGAGCTCATTATGGTCTCCACCAGAATTAACATTCACTTCACTGAGCGAGGGCTGGAGTCCCGCCAACAATATACAGTTGTGGCCAAAAGTATTGACACCCCTGCAATTCTGTCACATAATACTCAGTTTATTCCTGAAAATGATTGCAAACACAAATTCTTTGGTATTATTATCTTCATTTAATTTGTCTTAATTGAAAAAACACAAAAAGAATTGTCCTAAAGCCAATTGGATATAATTCCACACCAAACATAAAAAAGAGGGTGGACAAAAGTATTGGCACTGTTCGAAAAATCATGTGATGCTTCTCTAATTGTGTAATTAACAGCACCTGTATCTTACCTGTGGCACCTAACAGGTGTTGGCAATAACTAAATCACACTTGCAGCCAGTTGACATGGATTAAAGTTGACTCAACCTCTGTCCTGTGTCCTTGTGTGTATCACATTGAGCATGGAGAAAAGAAAGAAGACCAAAGAACTGTCTGAGGACTTGAGAAACCAAATTGTGAGAAAGCATGAGCAATCTCAAGGCTACAAGTCTATCTCCAAAGACCTGAATGTTCCTGTGTCTACCGTGCGCAGTGTCATCAAGAAGTTTAAAGCCCATGGCACTGTGGCTAACCTCCCTAGATGAGGACGGAAAAGAAAAATTGACAAGAGATTTCAACGCAAGATTTTGCGGATGTTGGATAAAGAACCTCGACTAACATCCAAACAAGTTCAAGCTGCCCTGCAGTCCGAGGGTACAACAGTGTCAACCCGTACTATCCGTCGGCGTCTGAATGAAAAGGGACTGTATGGTAGGAGACCCAGGAAGACCCCACTTCTTACCCCGAGACTTAAAAAAGCCAGGCTGGAGTTTGCCAAAACTTACCTGACAAAGCCTAAAACATTTTGGAAGAATGTTCTCTGGTCAGATGAGACAAAAGTAGAGCTTTTTGGGCAAAGTCATCAACATAGAGTTTACAGGAGAAAAAAAGAGGCATTCAAAGAAAAGAACATGATCCCTACAGTCAAACATGGCGGAGGTTCCCTGATGTTTTGGGATTGCTTTGCTGCCTCTGGCACTGGACTGCTTGACCGTGTGCATGGCATTATGAAGTTAGAAGACCACCAACAAAGTTCAGGGCTCGCTCTCTCAGGAGGCTGTGACTTCCTAGGGCGTTTTGGGAGCATCTGATCCACAGCTAATCCGTCACTGCTGCCACTCAACAGCTGCAACTGCTCCTGCAGCCACGCTGTGCTCTTCATCACTGTGTTAGGCGTCCGGTTCCTGTCGCTGCACAGCAGGAATCCCGAGCCTTGCTTCCAGCGGTCTCCCATTCCTCTCCAGCCGCAGAGGAGGTTGCTCAGCAAACTCATCGGTCCAGGCGCTCTGCCCAGACCAGCTCCGTGGGTTTGCTTGCTGCTGCCACCTCTGGCACAGCTATGGCAATACATGCTGCTCAGCAGCGAGATTCTCCAAGTCCCCATGTCGGGCCACTGAGCATGCCCGTGGAGTGATCTCCCATTGGGGATCGAAGGTCACATGCTCAGGTCCTGCTCCTGTTCGGATTGGCCCATCCGAGAAGCCAGGAAGATCCCGGACGCTCGCGGCTATAAAAGGTTTGCATGGCCGCTCGGCCATGCGCTAGGATAGACTGTATTTACAGACTATGTGGAGTGAGTGATGTATGAACATATGAATGTCTCTGGTGAATGACTCATTAAGAAGCCCCTACCCTTGGTACGCATGTGTTGTGCAGCCTAACCTGCTAGCGCCCAGGCTTAGGCGTAGGTAGGTCAGAGGTAGAGTCAGGCATTTGTCCTCACCAGGGACTCGGCACGCCTCAGTGCACGTGCTCCATAGCCAGCATCTATAGCGGCGCTCGCGGCAGCCACGCCGCACGCTCAGTGGGCCTAGAAGGACTCTAACCCCTTGTCATTGGGGTAGAGTTCTGTTGCCGTACACTGTGCGCTCTTTTGGCCCGGGCTCTGTGAGCTAAACAGGCTCCGGCATCCACGTTCAACGGTTGTGCGGCTCTGTGCATTAACAGAGTTCGCCCCTGTTCACATTGGGTGACGTAACCCACGTGTAACTGGTTTCACACCGCTTAATTCTTCCGCCATTACTTAGCAGCAGTGTACCACCTCTGCACGGTGGACCCTGAGCTGCGAACGTGGGTCGCCCTCCCAGGGCTATGGGGTACTTGGTACCGGGCCAGTGTCAGGGGGATGTGTCACAGCAGCGGTGACCCGGTCTGTGGCCCTGGGCGCCCAAATCAATGGTGGAATGCAGTTAATGAAATGGAATAGTTCGTGACGCCACCTGTGGTGTTTGGCAAGCAAGATGTTAAGCCAACGCTGCGTGCAGATCCTCTGGGGCTGATGGTGTGTTGCAGCATAGATGGTGTAGCTCCCCACAGGTGAAGCTGTAACCCCAGGGCAGTGTATAGGCACAGGCGGTGTGAGGAATGTTGGTACCCAGATGTTGCAGTGCTGACGGTGTTGGCGCACAAGGAATGGAAGACACCAAGGCTTGTAGTTCCAAAGCTTTACTCACAGTTCGTGGTACACACTGGTGCCTGCCTCCGTGCCGTGTCCTCCGGGGCAGAGACTCAATCAACCTCCCGGGCAAGTCAGGATTCTCCTCTCCAACACCCCGCCAACATGTACCTCTCCTGAACGACTCCTCTATTGTGCCTTGTAGTGTGAAGAGCTCCAGTACCGTGGTACTCTGAAGTTCCTCCTGTCAGATGTTCCTAACAACTCTACTTGTATGACAGACAGCTGTAGCCTCTCTCTGGGACTCCCTTCTCCGGAGTCCTGGCTCTCTATTCAGTTGCTGTTGTGCCCCAAGTCTTGGATGGGAGTAGTGCATTTACAGCCAACTACTCCACCGGTGTCTGCTGCAGAACCATAAGTGTCCATGCAACCTCGGGGACCGGGCCCCGGCCTTGCGCTGAGAACCTATAGGCAGGGTTCCTCTTCCAACCCACAACTCCTCTCTGTTCTCCTACTCCTTTGTTCCGCGCTGTTCTTTCTCTTATGGAAGCTTAGGTTGCAGTTCTACATCTTTCTCCTTCTGTTCCTTTCCCGTGCCAGCTGGCTTAAGTCACTGAGGCAGCTGCAGCACTCCTTCCTCCATCCCTTCTTCCAGGGATCCTCACTCCTGTCTCAGTGACTTCCTTCCCGACTGACCTTCTGTCAGACTGACCTGTAATTCTAAACTTTCCCACTCTTTTATATAAACTCCACCCACCTCCCAGCACATCTCGTGTTACGAAGCAAGGAACCACGAAAGGTGCTCTGCTACCCTCTAAGCATGAAGCCGCAATGTGGTCAGTGCTGAACTATCCTGTGTGTGGGATGCAGGTGTTGGAGCGTGGAGTTCCCAACTTACCTAGGTGGTGGGGCACCACACCTTAGGAGAAGGTGCAGTACCTCTGTGGCGACTGAGCCTCAGGGGCGCCACAAACGCACCTACTATTATTTTATAATTTGGTGCCTTCCGCCAGCCCTAACATTCTGCCAGCTTTGTAGAGTCCTGGAATAGAGCCTCCATCACGGTATTGTGTCCCTGACTCAGATGTACTAACAGACTGTCCCTGCCCCTTCCAATCTCCCCTTATATACCTAGTCCCCTTACCCAATCAAACGACCCCATTCACGCCCCTTTTTACTAACTCCCACGACAATTTGAACTGAAATCCCTCCTATCTTCCCTTATTCCACTATTTTAGATCCTAACTCCCCCCCCTCCCCCATAAAACTCCATTTTAGTTTACTTCTGCTTAACCCCTATTAGGGCCTGGCATACATCCTGGTCATGAGGCCCTCCCCTCTACAGCCTGTGGCTTGCAGTACGGGTCCCACTTTACAATCAATGTTTCATAAGTTATTTTCTCTTATCTTTTAAAAAAGAAGAAATAAATTACTAAGTGTCTACTACCCATTACAATGTGACAAAAAAGGAAACCACACAAATAGCACATGGACAGCCCATGCTGTCTGTGGTTTTCATGGACCCATAGACTTTGTAAGGATGCAGCTGGACAGGTACTGGATGGGAGATATGTGTCACCAAGGTGGTTAGCCTCGATGATGTGATGCCTGGAGAGCAGGTTACAGCAACATTAGGTTTTTGAAGTGTTTTTAAAAGGGATAGGATTTCTTGGTCTGGGTTTTAGTAGCAGCTTGAAGAGCTGAATGGGAGTGGCTGCTCCCATATCTCCATCTAGGCTTTGCAGCCCATTTAAAAGGCAGATGAGCTATCTCATAGGTTGTCTGCAAGCGACGGTGAAAATACCTATTGTATGTCTGTCAAACTCTGCTAGAGACTGGACAAGAGTGGACTGTATTGTAAACAGGTGAGCCTGAATCATCTGAAAGAACTGTTTTGTTTTTTTTATACCTTTTGCTGGAGAAAGGCTATTTGTTTTCCTTTATCCTTCTCTTGATATGTAGTAAAGTTTATACATGTTTATATTTATATTTGTGTTGTTTAACCCCTTAAGGACCAAGCCACTTTGTAGGTTAATGACCAGGCCTTAATTTTGAAACCGAACCACTGTCACTTTATGTGGTTATAACTCTGGAACGCTTCAACGGATCCTGCTGATTCTGAGAACGTTTTTTTCATGACATATTGTACTTCATGTTAGTGGTAACATTTCTGCAATACGGCTTACATTTATTTATGAAAATAATGGTAATTTGTCAAACATTTTGAAAATTTTGCAATTTCCAAAATTTTAATTTTTGTACCCTTAAATCAGAGAACAATGTCATACAAAATACTTAATAAAAACATTTCCCACATGTCAACTTTACATCAGCACAATTTTGGAAACCTAATTTTTTTTTTGTTAGGAAGTAGTGTTGAGCGACACCTTTCGATATCGTGAAATATCGGATCGGATTGGATCGGACTGATACCCAAAAAGTATCGGATATCGCCGATTCCGATACCGGAAACCAATGCAAGTCAATGGGACAGAAATATCAGAATTAAAAAAAACCCCTCTCTTTCCTTGTAGGTTAATTCTACATGAAGAAAAACAACTAATAATAATGTAGAATGAATTGGGGGAGGTGGAGGAGACATTAAAGGCATAGAGGTTTAGCCCAATCAAATGGAATAGCAGGAATAATTTCTTTTTTTTAAGA
Organism: Dendrobates tinctorius; assembly: GCF_039654945.1. Lineage (NCBI taxonomy): Eukaryota > Metazoa > Chordata > Amphibia > Anura > Dendrobatidae > Dendrobates > Dendrobates tinctorius. The sequence continues at coordinate 10,476,689 of NW_027361772.1, read as the reverse complement.
CGTTCGGAGTTACAAAAATATTGACTATGTTAGCCTTTTTTATATTTTGTCAGATATGTATGTTTCACTACTTCCATGCTCTTCACCTTCTTTTTTACTCTCCCACACTTTCTCCTTCATCATCCTCAGCAGCAGCAGCAGCAGCATCATTTTCATCAACTTCTTCTTCACCTTATTCATCTTCTTCTTCTTCACCTTCTTCCTATTATTCTTTTTTTTACATTCTTCATATTATTCTTATTCAACTATCATTCTTCTTCATATTCTACTTCTTCATCTTCTTCCTATTCTTCTTCTTCATCATATTCTTATTTGTGACAGGCATCCCTGTAGTTGTTATCTATAAAAGTTTGAAGATTACACCTTCCGTTCTGCCTGTCACAAAAGATTTACAACAGGATTTGTCCACGTTCAGTTTGGCCTGCAGCAGCAGGCATTTTCCAGGGGCACCACGAGGAGGAACGGACTCACCCCAATACACTGCTTAGTCTTCTTCTGCTTATAATTTAGATAATATCTTTTGCTCTGATTTTTTGTCTTATGCTTAATGTTCTTCTGCTTTTTGTTCTTCTGCTTCTTGGTCTTCTGTCTCTTTTTGTTCTGTATCTTGGTTGCTGTCTTCATGTTCTTTGTCCTCTTGGTCATCTTTTTCAGGGTCATCTTTTTGGTCTTCTTTGGGGTGGTCTTCAGGGTCGTCGTCAGGGAGATCCAGAGAGATTACTAAAAACCATTTCAAAAAGCTTGAACTTGGAAATGTAGCAGAAGGTACAAGAAGGCTGAGGAACTGCCGAAAACCAGCTGACGGTACTGGAACCCGGTTACTAAGCAGGAGGTACCTGTGCTAGAAAGCACTACCAAGGACCAGCAGACGTTGCTGGAACTCGGATACTGAGATGGAGGCACCTAAGCCAAAGGCACTGCTGAGAAACAGCTGACGGTGCTGGAACCCGGAGGGGCAGCAGAAGGAACAAGAGCCAATGGAACTACCGAGGACCAGCTGACGGTGCTGGAACCCGGAGGGGTTGCAGAAGGAACAAGAGCCAATGGCACTACCGAGGACCAGCTGATGGTACTGGAACCCGGTTACTAAGCAGGAGGTACCTGTGCTAGAAAGCACTACCAAGGACCAGCAGACGTTGCTGGAACTCGGATACCGAGATGGAGGCACCTAAGCCAAAGGCACTGCCAAGAACCAGCTGACGGTGCTGGACCCCGGAGGGGCAGCAGAAGGAACAAGAGCCAATGGAACTACCGAGGACCAGCTGACGGTGCTGGAACCCGGAGGGGCAGCAGAAGGAACAAGAGCCAATGGCACTACCGAGGACCAGCTGACGTTACTGGAACCCGGTGACTAAGCAGGAGGTACCTGTGCTAGAAAGCACTACCAAGGACAAGCAGACGTTGCTGGAACTCGGATGCCGAGGTGGAGGCACCTAAGCCAAAGGCACTGCCGAGAACCAGCTGATGGTGCTGGAACCTGGAGGGGCAGCAGAAGGAACAGGAGGCAATGGAACAACCGAGGACCAGCTGACGGTGCTGGAACCCGAATGGGTAGCAGAAGCTACAAGAGCCAATGGCACTACCGAGGACCAGCTGACGGTACTGGAACCCGGTGACTAAGCAGGAGGTACCTGTGCTAGAAAGCACTATCAACGACCAGCAGACGTTGCTGGAACTCGGATACCGAGATGGAGGCACCTAAGCCAAAGGCACTGCCGAGAACCAGCTGACGGTGCTGGAACCCGGAGGGGCAGCAGAAGGAACAAGAGTCAATGGCACTATCGAGGACCAGCTGACTGTACTGGAACCCGGTTACTAATCATGAGGTACCTGTGCTAGAAAGCACTACCAAGGACCAGCAGACGTTGCTGGAACTCGGATACCGAGATGGAGGCACCTGAGCCAAAGGCACTGCCGAGAACCAGCTGACGGTCCTGGAACCCTGATGGGTAGCAGAAGTTACCCATGAAAAACAAAATTGCAAAGCCGCGAGCCGGCCGCAGTTACCAAAACCCACATTCCTACAAGGGGTGCTTGTCCTATTGGCACTACGGAACCAGCTTTTATTGCCAGATCCCGCAGCCCACATAGGAAGCACCTAAACTGCAGGCACCATAGAGTCGGTTAACCCGACCGCAACACGACAGGACAACGTATTGGTGGCAAAGTGACGTTGACACTACCCAGAAACAGATGGCGTGCTAGAACCAGGCTGGGCAGGAGGGAGTACCTGTGCCAAAGACACTGCCGAGAACGAGCTGACGGTGCTGGAACCCGGATGGGTAGCAGAAGCTACAAGAGCCAATGGAACTACCGAGGACCAGCTGACGGTGCTGGAACCCGGAGGGGCAGCAGAAGGAACAAGAGCCATTGGCACTACCGAGGACCAGCTGATGGTACTGGAACCCGGTTACTAAGCAGGAGGTACCTGTGCTAGAAAGCACTACCAAGGACCAGCAGACATTGCTGGAACTCGGATACCGAGAAGGAGGCACCTAAACCAAAGGCACTACCGAGAACCAGCTGACGGTACTGAAACCCGGATGGGTAGCAGAAGGTACCCATGAAAAACAAAGTTGCAAGGCCGCGAGCTGGCCGCAGTTACTGAAACCCAGAGTCCTACAGGGGGTGCTTGTCCTATTGGCACTACGGATCCAGCCTTTATTGCCAGAACCCGCAGCCCACTTAGGAAGCACCTAAACTGAAGGCACCATAGAGTCGGCTAACCCGACCGCAACACGACAGGACAACATATTGGTGACAAAGTGACATTGACACTACCCGGAAACAGCTGGCGTGCTGGAACCAGGCTGGACAGGAGGGAGTACCCGTGCCAAAGACACTGCCGGGAACCAGCTGGCGGTGCTGGAACCCAGGGTAAATACTACAAACAGAGTGGAGACAGAGGCCTAATTGGCGCAAGTTTAAAATCTGTAGTTGTGTGAGTGTGAACAGAGCAGGAGAAATTGCCGGACACACAGCTGGGGATCAGCTGACATTACTGAACCCCAATAACACTGGAGCATATGTTGACTGTGCAGATGGCACTTCTGAGCAGCAACTGGCGGTGTTTTAGCCCAGGATCAATCATGGTGTAGGCTGGGGCCTACTTGGAGCAAGTTTAATATCTGATGTAGTTTGAATGTGGAGGGAGCAGGAGACATTGCCAGACACACAGCAGAGGAGCAGCTGGCGTTACTGAACCCCACTAACACAGTAGCTAGTGTTTTTCTCTGTGCAGATGGCACTTCTGAGCAACAACTGGTGGTGTTGGAGCCCAGGATCAATCATGGTATAGGCTGTGGCCTAATTGGAGCAATTTTAATATCTGATGCGGGGTGAATGTGGAGGGAGCAGGAGATATTGCCGTACACACAGCAGGAGAGCAACTGGCGTTACTGAAGCCCACTAAAACAGGAGCTAGTGTTTTTCTCTGTGCAGACGGCACTTCTGAGCAACAACTGGCGGTGTTGGAGCCCAGGGTCAATCATGGAATAGGCTGAGGCCTACTTGGAGCAAGTTTAAAATCTGATATAGTTTGAATGTGGAGGGAGCAGGAGATATTGCCGGACACACAGCAGGGGAGCAGCTGGCTTTACTGAACCCCACTAACACAGAAGCTAGTGTTTTTTTCTGTGTAGACGGCACTTCTGAGCAGCAACTGGTCGTGTTGGAGCCCAGGGATTACAGTTCAGGTGGTAGAAACATGAACACAACAGGAAACACACAACAGGAAACCTGGATACTGTTTCCAACCAATTACACTGTGTTCCAAATTATTATGCAAATGATATTTTTCTATGATTTTCCTAAATAGTCAGTACAAATGACAGTCATTCTAATAAAAGTCATCACCACATCAAATTTTATTGAAGAAACCTCCCAATGATAGCAGTATAATCTCCAAAATGAATAAAATCTCAAATTGCACTGTTCCAAATTATTAGGCACAGTAGAATTTCTAAACATTTGATCCGTTTTAAAGAACTGAAAATGTTCATTTGTGGAATTTGCAGCATTAGGAGGTCACATTCACTGAACAAAAAAGCTATTTAACTCCAAAGCATCCTAACAGGCCAAGTTACATGCTATCATTGGAACCCTTCTGTGACATCACCTTCACAATTCTTGCATCCATTGAACTTGGGAGTTTTTGGAGAGTTTCTGCTTGGATTTCTTTGCATGAAGTCGGAATAGCCTCCCAGAGTTGCTGTTTTGATGTGAACTGCCTCCCTCATAGATCTTTTGCTTGATGATACTCCAAAGGTTCTCTACAGGGTTGAGGTCAGGGGAAGATGGTGGCCACACCATGAGTTTATCTCCTTTTATGCCTATAGCAGTCAATGACTCAGAGGTATTCTTTGCAGCATGAGATGGTGCATTGTCATGCATGAAGAGGATTTTGCTCCTGAAGGCACATTTCTGCTTTTTATACCATGGAAGACAGCTGTCAGTCAGAAACTCTATATACAGTACTTTGCAGAGGTCATTTTCACACCTTCAGGAACCTTAAAGAGCCCTACCAGTTGTTTCCCCATGATTCCGGCCCAAAACATGACTCCTCCTCCTCCTTGCTGAAGTCGCAGCCTTGTTGGGACATAGTGGCCATCCACCAACAATCCATCTGGACCATCCAGGGTTGCTCGACACTCATCAGTAAACAAGACTGTATGAAAAATAGTCTTCATGTATGTCTGGACCCACTGCTACAATTTCTGCTTGTGAACACTTTTTAGGGGTGGCCGATTAGTAGGTTTATGCACCACAGCAAGCCTTTGAAGGATCCTACACCATGAGGTTCGAGGGACTCCAGAGGCACCAGCAGCTTTAAATATCTGTTTGCTGGTTTGTAATGGCTTTTTAGCAGCTGCTCTCTTAATCCGATGAACTTGCCTGGCAGAAACCTTCCTCATTCTGCCTTTATCAGCACAAACATGTCTGTGCTCAGAATCAACCACAAATCTCTTAACAGTACGATGGTCACGTTTAAATTTTTGGGAAATATCTAATGTTTTCATCTCTTGACCAAGGCATTGCACTATTTGATGCTTTTCAGCAGCAGAGAGGTCCTTTTTCTTTCCTAAATTCCTTGAAACCTGTGCCCTGCTTAATAATGTGGAACATCATTCTTAAGTAGTTTTCCTTTAATTGAGCTCATCTTGTAAACTAATTATCACAGGAATTTGAGATTGATTTCAGTGATCCAAAGAGCCCTGATACACAATACCATCTATGAGTTTATTTGAAAAACAAAAAATTACATCTTTATGACACTTAAATCCAATTTGCATAATAATTTGGAACGCAGTGTATTTAATCTGGAAGAGGACTGGCAAATTCAGGCGAGATCCAGGCCTTGGTCATTTTCAGAAAAGTAAGCCGGTCAACGTTATCGGAGGATAGTCGCATGCGACGGTCTGTTAGTACACCACCTGCGGCACTATAAACGCGTTCCCATAATACACTAGCAGCAGGGCAAGCCAGCACCTCCAATGCATACTGGCTAAGCTCTGGCCAGGTATCCAGCTTAGAGACCCAAAACTTGAAGGGGGAAGAACCGTCAGGGAGTACATTGAGAGGGCAAGACATGTAGTCTGTCACCATCTGATGGAAACGTTGCCTCCTGCTGACTGGAGCCGTCTGTGATGGTGTAGACACAAAACTTTGCCACATTTTGGCCATACTGGTCTTGCCTTGCGCTGAGTCGCTGCTTCTGCTCCCTCTTTGTGCAGAGCTTCCTCCACTGCCTTGACTAACAGAGCTGCTTTGTAAAGCACTAGCAGCACTGTTCTCGGGTGGAATGGCGAACATGATGGAATGCACCAGTGTGTCTTGGTACTCCCGCATTTTACTCTCCCGGTTCAACGGTGTTATGAGGCTTTGTAAGTTGTCCCGGTAGCGAGGATCTAGGAGGGTGTACACCCAATAATCAGCTGTGTTGAGAATGTGTGCGATGCGGAGGTCATTTCTCAGGCACTGCAGCATGAAATCAACCATGTGCTGCAGACTCCCAACTGGCCAAGAAACGCTGTCCCCTGCTTGAGGCGTCATCTCTGCCTGCTCTGCATCACCCCACCCTCGCTCTACATACTGACTACTAGAGCATTGTGTACCTCCCTCCTCTGGAGATATGTCTTCCTCCTCCATTGACTTCTCCTCATCCTCCTCACAAAGAGTCCCCTGCCTAGGCCTTTGTGAGGAGCCACGTTGCGCTTCTGTCCAGAAGCAGATGGCATTTGTGACTCCTCATCCACCTCTTCCAAAACCTCCTCCCTTAGTGCTTGCAGTGTTTTTTGAAGCAGACAGATAAGGGCGACAGTCATGCTGACTAGTGCATCATCTGCACTCGCCATCCACGTGGAATCATCAAAGGCACGCAAAACGTGGCAGATGTCCTTCATAGAGGCCCACTCAGTGGTGGTGAAGCGTGACCGGCACGCAGTGCGACTTGGTTGCGCCTGATGCAGCTGGTACTCCATTACTGCTGCCTGCTGCTCACACAACCACTCCAACATATGTAACGTTGAATTCCACCTGGTGGGTAGGTCACATATGATGCGATGTTCCGGAAGGCGGAATCGACGCTGCAGAGCTGCAATGCGCGATCTTGCCATGCTGGAACGCCGCAAGTGAGCGCACTCTATACGGACCTTGTGCAGCAGTGCATCAAGATCTGGATAGTCCCTCAGAAAGCTCTGCATGACCAAGTTGAGCACATGTGCCAGACATGGGATGTGAGTGAGGTTGCCTAGGCCCAGAGCTGCCACCAGATTTCGGCCATTGTCACACACTACCAAGCCTGGCTGGAGATTCGCTGGCACAAACCACACATCGCTCTCCTTCTTGATGGCATTCCAGAGCTCCTGCACTGTGTGGCTTTGATTCCCCAAAGAAATTAATTTCAGTACGGCCTGTTGACGTTTGGCCATGGCTGTGCTCATATTGGTCGGAACAGGCTCCTGCAGCGCTGATTCTGAGGAACTGGAGTATGAGGAGGAGTCAATGTGTACAGACTGGATTCCTGCAATCCTTGGAGTTGGCAGAACACGTACAGCGCCACTCTCAAGATCTGTACCCGGCTCCACAACATTGACCCAATGGGCAGTGAGGGAAAGGTATCGTCCCTGTCCATGGTTACTGGTCCACGCATCGGTGGTCAGGTGGATCTTGCTACTGAAGGCATTTAGTAGCGCATGTCTAATTTTTCCCTTCACATGCTTTTGCAGGGCAGGGATGGCTTGCCTGCTGAAATAAAAGCGGCTGGGCATGGTGTATTGTGGGACTGCCAATGCCATGAAGTTACGGAAGGTGTCAGTCTCCACCAGCCTGAATGAGAGCATTTCAAGGGCAAGTAGTTTTGCAATGCCAGAATTCAGAGCCTGTGCTCCGGGATGGTTCGCCGAGTATGGCCACCTTTTCTCCCATGCCTGTGCTACCGATGGCTGTAGAGTGGCCTGGGAGTGTGAGGATGACAGGGAACGTGGTGCTGTGGGTGGAATGTCACTGGGTCTCTGGACAACAGTGCCAGAGATTCTTCCATGGAGATCCTGTGAGGAAGCCGAACCGGCTGTGTATGAGCTGGAGGAAGAGGCTACAACACGAGCTGAAGAGGTGGTAGGTGGTGCTGTAGGTTGGCCTACGTCTTAAGTGTGTCTTTGTAACTCCACCACGTGCTTGGTCCGCACATGTTTCCACATATTTGTGGTATTGAGGTTGCTGACACTTTTCCCTCTTTTGACTTTCTGATTACACAGCTTGCATTTGACAAAGCAAGTGTCATCTGCAACTGTGTCAAAAAAGGACCACGCACTGCAAGTCCTGGGAGCGCCCGTTTTGGGTTCTGGAAGAGGAATGCTCCTAATGGGTGCTGAAGTGGAGGCTACAGGCAATCAAGTCTGCCTCCTCCCTCTCCCTCCTGTTTTGGCCATTTGGGGAATCTCTTCCTCAGAGCTGCTCCCACCACCTTCCTGTTCCTCATGCCATGTTGGGTCAAGGACCGCATCATCTACACTCCCCTATTCAAACACCTGCTTTTCCTGGGTAGTCTCACCAGTGCAGTACGCACCAGAAAGTGGCACCTGAGTCTCATCATCTGATGCGTACTGAGGTGTGCTGACCATAGGCACTGGCCCACCCGCCTCTTCAGATTCAGAGGGACAAAGCAGTTGCACATCACTGCATACTCCCTCTTCTTCACATTCTAGAATGCTGCTTGGCTGGCTCCCTGTTTCAAAGCCAAGAGATTCAGAGAACAGAAGTAGAGATGGCTCCTGTCCATGGCTCTCTGACTGCCTGGGCAATTTGGCAGGTGGTGAAGAGACAGATGGTTGCTCTTCAGTGCTCTGGCCCTGAGAGAATGTGGAAGTAATTGAAGTTGATGCGTTAGCTGCCATCCATCCGACAGTGGCTTCAATTTGTTCGTCCCGCAGCAGTAGGGTACAGCGAGGTCCTACAAAGCTGCGCATAAAGGACTGTTCCCTAGTAAAACTGCGGGATGCTGAGTCACTGGTGCCCGCAGCAGGCACAGAATCCCCAAGTCCTCTCCCCACTGAAACTCCACGCCCACGCCCACGTGCCTTACTCCCTGCCTTCTTCATCTTGGTAGACTGATAAAGATAGGCAGAAAAGTACAAATGGGGGCTTAGTGTGCTTATTCCTGAACAGCTGCTAACAGGTATAAGAAACACTAATTTTATGAAGTGTGTGGACTACACTTTAATATGAGCTAATTTGGCCTACACAACTGTCAAGTGGAGTGTTTGGTGAACTTTATTTATGTTTTTTTTTTCAAAAAAAACAAAAAGGATGTGACCAAAGATGTGAAAGCGATAGTATCACAAACTTTTTGGAGCTATTACAATGCAGGAAGGTAACCTACAATGCAATAGATGAGGCGCCAAAAAATAGGCTAATACTAATCTGGCTGGGGCGGCAGGGCACAAGCCAGAAAAAAGGCTCCTCTATCTACTCCTATATAGAGTTTGCAACAATCTAGCTGAATACAGATGGAAGCACACTAATAGGAGAAATTCAGGAAAAATAAGCAACACTACAGCAAAAAAGAACAATGTATGAGGCAGTGATGCATGCTGAGCGGACTACAACCAGAGGTGGCTGCAGAACACACTACAGCGTGAGCTGCGCTCACACACATAGGCCTCACAGACAGCCATGAACAGTGCAGAGAACTGTGCACTAGCACTGAAAGGCTGCAGAAAGGCTCCACTGTCTACTCCTATATAGTGTTTGCAGCCAATGTAGATGGATACGGATGGATGCACACTAATAGGAGAATTAATGAAAAATGAGCAGCAATAAAACAAAAATAAATATGTATGAGGCAGTGGCGCACGCTGAGCGGCCTACAACCAGAGGTGGCTGCAGGACACACTACAGCATGAGTTGCACTCACACAGACCTTGCAGACAGCTGTGAACAGCGCTGCAAGGCAAAAGAAAGCTTCTCACAGGGGTTGTTAAACTAGCCTGGGTAAAGCACAATCTAGCAAATCAATATCTCTAACTGTCCCTCAGAGTCACAATAGCAGCGTCCTCTCCCTAACTGAATTCACAGCAGAGTGAACCCAAAATGTTGGCGGCGGCTTTTATAGTGCATCATGACATAATTTCAGCAGTCAATCACAGCCATGCCATTAGTTAACATGCCTACATGCCTAACAGGATTTGCCCACACTTCTTAGGATTCCTCATTGGCTGAATCAAATCAAACTGGCTCATAGCGTTATGGGAACTTCCGATTCCAGTATTCGATATGCTAAAAGTATCGGAACTCAGTATCGGAATTCCGATACCGCGAATATCCGCCGATACCCGATATTTGTGGTATCGGAATGCTCAACACTATTAGTATGTTATAAGGGTTAAAAGTTGACCAGCGATTTCTCATTTTTCCAACAAAATTTACAAAACCATTTTTTTTAGGGACCACCTCACGTTTGAAGTGAGTTTGGGGGATCAATATGACAGAAAATACCCAAAAGTGATACCATTCTAAAAATTGCACCCCTCAAGGTGTTCAAAACCACATTCAAGAAGTTTATTAACCCTTTAGGTACTTCACAAGAATTGAAGCAATATGGAAGGAAAAAATGAACATTTAACTTTTTTTCCCAAACATTTTTCTTCGGACACAATTTTTTTATTTTCTCAAGGGTATCAGGAGAAAATGAACGACAATATTTGCTGTGCAATTTCTCCTGAGTACAATGATACCCCATGTGTGGAGGAAGGCCAATCTTTAGGCGCACGGCAAAGCTCAGAAGTGAAGGAGCATCATTTGAGATTTTGAATGTCAAATTGGCTGAAATCGAGAGCGGACGCCATGTTGCGCTTGGAGAGCCCCCAATGTACCTAAACAGTGGAAACCCCCCATAAGTGACCACATTTTGGAAACTAGACCCTCCAAGGAACTTATCTAGGTGTGTGGTGAGAGTTCTGAACCCTCAATGGCTTCACAGAAGTTTATAACATAGAGCCGTAAAATTAAAAAATCATATTTTTTCCACAAATATGATCTTTTCATCCCCAATTGTTATTTTCCCAAGAGTAACAGGACCCAAAAGTTATTGTGCAATTTGTCCTGAGTACGCTGATACCCCATATGTGGGGGTAAACCACTATTTGGGCGCATGGCAGAGCTTGGAAGGGAAGCAGCACCATTTGACTTTTTTGGCTGGAATTGAGATCAGACGCCATGTCGCATTTTGAAAGCCCCTGATGTGCCAAAACAGTGGAAATCCCCAAATTCTAACTCCAAACCTAACTCCAACACACCCCTAGCCCTAACCATAGCCCTAACCCTAGCCCTAGCCCTAACCCTAACCCTGGCCCTAACACTAACCCTAGACCTAATGGGAAAATAGAAATAAATACATTTTTTTATTTCATTATTTTTCCCTAACTAGGGGGGGGTGATAAAGGGGGGGTTTGATTTACTATTTATAGCGGGTTTTTATTTTTGCATCGCTTTATTCTGCGACCTATAACTTTTTTATTTTTTCGCTGATGATGCTGTGTGGTGGCTCGTTTTTCGCGGGACAAGATGATGTTTTCAGTGGTACCATAGTTATTTATATCCGCCTTTTTGGTTGCGCGTTATTGCACTTTTTGTTCGGCAGTATGATGATAAAGCTTTATTTTTTGCTTCGTTTTTTATTTTTAAAGGGGTTCAATGAAGGGGTTAACTAGTGGGACAGTTTTATAGGGCGGGTCGTTACGGATGCGGTGATACCAAATATGTGTACTTTTATTTTTTTTTTAATTTATTTTCAAAAAATGAATTTATTAGGGAATATTTTATTTTTTTAATTTATTTAGCGATTTTTTATAAATTATTTTTACACTTTTTTAAATTTTTTTTAACTTTATTACAATGTCCAGGGGGGACATCACTGTCATGTGACAGATTGCTGATCTGTCACATCACAGATCGCTGTGACAGATCAGCGATCTGTCACAGGCAGTGCTGCAGGCTTCCTCATGCCGACACTTTGCAGGCATGAGGAAGCTGCCTCCCTGCAGGCCTCCAAAAGTTCCCGCTGCCATTTTGGATTCGGGGACCTGCAGGGATGGAGACCCCCGCAGCAGCGCTGCACAATCAGCTGACACCCAGCCACGATCAGCTGCGGGCCCCCCGTGAGCGCAGCTGATTGCACTATACGTATTATTCCGTCCTTGGGACTTAGGTCCCAGGTCACATGGACGGAATAGTACGTCTAATGTAGGAAAGGAGTTAACCTAACAACACTGTATTTTGCTAAATTTCCATAGATCAAACATTTATAAACCTTCCTGTAAATCTGTGATCAATAGTTATCTTTCTGAAGTACTTTTGTGTTTTACACCATACAAACGTGTATATGTGAAAGTAACAAAAAGCCACATGTTCGAGACGTAGCTTCATATGTTATCACAAACTAGTCACTTTTAACTAGCTATTTTTGTATTAATTTTTACACAATTAACGGTTTCTGTCACAATGTTCTTTATCCTAGGACTGATGACAACCTTGAAGACTCTGATGAATCACCAACAACAGCAAGATAAGTGCCCTGTACCTCTGCATCGGAGACTGAAGCCCCAGTGGACCCGACTCCAGCAACACAGCCTGATGAACAGGTGTCTGATGCTGCTGAAGCCTCCACTGATGCTGGTCATGGAAGCACATAAACAACCGCCCCAACAACATCCAAAACAGCAGCCCCAGAACCACAGGCATCAATATCCAATCTACCTCGGTATCTTACACACACTCTCCGAGATAGACAAACCAGGCGACATGAAGAGCCACGTATGTTGTCAAAGCTCATTGATGCTAGAGTTTTAGCCATACTAAATTCCATGACACCTGAAAATTCTGCAGATTGTTTTTGTAGGTCCCTCTCTCCTTGCCTAGCCAAAGTTCCTGCTGAACAGCAGGAACGGGTACAGGCTGCAATATTGACCCTCATTTCTGCAAGCCAAGGAGAGCAGGAACCAAATCAGGTGCTTGGGCCCATTGAACAATGGCGAGCTGGCCAGCATCAAATACAGATGCCATCTGCTACCAACATAACACATGCCCAAAATGTAGGTACACTATCTTCAGGGGCTAACCCTGGAGCAGCAACACAACAATCCCAGCACATGCCTGCACCATTGTCCATGCCTCCACCTCCTACCTCCAGACATCCGTATCCCCAAATGTATGCTCCTGTTTGGTTTCCTCCTGCCCATAGCTCCATCCATAATTATGTACAAATGTCTGATCCTGCCTTAGTGCCTCATGCCCGTGCCAGTAGCCAGCAATATGGGCAAATGTCTGATAGTGCCTCATGTCCGTGCCAGTAGACTGCAATATGGGCAAATGTCTGATCCTGCCTTCGTGCCTCATGCCCGTGCCAGTAGCCAGCAGATTTACATATGCGATTAAAGATGACGTTTCGACCCTTTCAGGGTCTTAATCATATATCGCTTAGATTGCAGTGTACATACGAAATAAAGGTGCAGAGGATATACAGTGGTCCCATGAGCTAATTTAATTAGGAAGGTGCCAAAAAAGCGCTGTTACAGCACAATGTTGATTCCTGGACGTTTTATGTGGTGCAGGACCTTATCCCGCTCTGCCATACAGCTGGATAAGGTCCATATGTATCTGCTCCCTGGCTTAATATTTGTATCACAATATAATGTACTCTTTATGCAAGACATTCCACTTGAGTGTGCGGTGAACATTATACCTATTGATTCAGGGCCTTGTGTCCGTTACACCAGCACCTCAGAAATTCACACAATGTGCACGCTAATCTAATTAATTATTAACTCAACCTCCTCAAACAACCACACGCCAGCCCACAATGTCTACAGGACAAATGGCCACACAGTCCTCCAGCCCTGAACGTGGAAGCGCAGAAAATACTACGGACGAATCTTTCTCAAGTCATGGTGAATTAGTTGATTTATGAAGAACCTAAATAAGTTGTATACCTTCATTATTTTTTGCAAATTTTTTTTTTTTGTTTTGCTGCACCCTCAGATGAATACATGTGTTGTATTAAAAATAAAACACATTTGTTAAGTGTTAATCTGTCTTGTCTATTTGGAAAAGTGTAAAAATATGTCCTTGATCTGACCGAAAAAACAACCTTACAAAATAAACAAGCAAACTACCATACCTGTCCACCGTTATGTCCCACGAAGTAATCCATATCTGGCCCATAAACACTTTATAACCAGGATGGTGCTAATATTAATCCATCCAGGCTGAAAAGTAATGGGAAAGGAGGAGATGGTGGTGGCGAACGCTGCTTCATTGACTAGCGGTGAGGTCACTGAAGCTGTGCCCCCTCACAGCCTCAACTGCGTAGAACTATTGGCCTTGGTAAACTGCTCAAGAATTTGGACACTTCAAGATCAGTAGGTATGAACAAGATGATTGCATGGTGAGCCACTCTCCTTCAAGAACACAATGAGTGAGGGTCTTAGGTATTTGTTGATAGTTTACAAATATCATTACAAATACATACTTGAATACATGGCATATTTATCACACACACAGTAAACATATTATAATGAGGTATTAGTTATTTGGTATGGGGAACAATTAGGCTTTGAGACAGCCATGTACCAGTTACCCACATCAAATATAAGCTCGCAACCCACGTCAAGGGTCCTCATTGCCTTGCAATAAAAGGAGAAAGAAAATGTAAGAAAATAAGCAAATTCCACTTTTGGACATAATACATATTTAAGGTTAACATTAGTTGGTCTCCTCTATTTCCCATGGCACACTACCCTCAGGTGTCAAAAAATAATCAGCAAAAAGATTCCTGACTTGAAGGGCAGAGTGAGCAACTCGGGGAGCATGTTGGTTTTCCTCTGGTAATGCCACATTAACCACTCTGCCATCATCAACATTTTCCAAGGATGCTTCTTGTCCGCAGAAATTATGCAAAATAACGGCAGCCTTTATGATTGCCTGTACATTTTCTGGATGCATCTGGATTTGTTTCAGAGATGTGCCATCTTGAAGTCAAGATTCCAAAAGCACACTCAACCAATCGACGGGCTTTCATCAGTCGAGTGTTAAAAATTTGCCTCCGGTTGTCCAAACTTCGACATGGAAATCGTTGTAGAACATGCCTTGAGAGCGCAAAACACTCATCAGCAACAATGATAAATGGTGCAGGTGGGCCCGAAGCTCCAGGAAGCACACATGGTTGGGGCAGATTTAAATTAATGTCAGCAAGTCGCCTAGCTCAAAAGATGCGAGCATCAGAGGCATTCCCATATGCCCCAATGTCAACAAGAACAAAAGAGTAGTTGTTGTCAGCTACAGCCAGCAGCAGTATGGAAAAATATTTTTTGTAATTACAATAATGAGAGCCAGTTTGGCGACTTCTTGACATGAATGTGTTTACCATCCAGGGCACCAATGCAATTTGGGAACTCTGTAACTCTGTGGCTTCCATGAAACCCTGGGCAATCTACAACCAGTGCTGTGTGGTTGGCTGAGGCATGAAGCGGTTCTTCAGCTTGTCCCAAATCAGATCACAGGTTGTGCGCACAATCCCGGATATGGTTGACATGCCAAGGAGGAACTCAAAATGAAGTGAAGAACATGAGTGGCCAGTAGCTAAGAATCTGTAAACAAAACTATAGTTTTGATGTCTAAACATTACCATCAATTGTGGAATATGATGATAAATCAAACAATTATTACATAGTGAAGGTCATACAGCACAGAAAAACAGCAAATATAGGTATTGGCCAATAGAAACCACACCCATAAATGAACCACACAGGAGTCACGTATAATGTACAGTTCACAAAGTGGGCATGTTACGAGTTGGTTTGTGGGGCCTACTATTTGATTGTTTGTAATAATACATATACAAAGTGTATGGTGTCCTTTAATTCTAGCGCAATGGTTAACAGAGACATGTCTGTCAGTTACAATTATGGTCATTGTCTAACCTAGTGAACTGAAAAATTACACAATAGAAAATTAACCACTTAACCCACAATGGTGGTTTGCATGTTAATGGGAAGAATATAATGTGTTGCACAAAAAAATTCCCTCAAGGTTACTAGCAAACGCTCCTCAGGAGAAGGTAAGGACGCAAAAACTGAAGTACGTTTTCAAATCCGGGAATGGAAAGACGACAAAAAGCAACAAACTTCAATGGGTATCTTCGAAGTTCATTATACAATTTTTTAAAATGACCATATGCCCCACGTAGCAGTAGTAGAGGGTGAACCCGTAGCCTCTTTTGCAGCCATGGTTCCTCATCAAGCATATGTTGGCGAACTCCAAAGCGACGTGACACAAGCCATGCCAACCACAACAACGCCTCATTGTCAATAGACATATTTGTGACGCCAAAGGAGTCATAACACACACCCCTACGATGATATGTCATTGTCCAAAACATTTTTGGCACTGTTTTAAGCCATAATCAATAATGGATTACATCTTTGCCAGTTCCAAGCCTTTAGTTAATGCCTTAACCCCTCATTTGGACCTCAAAACCTTTGTGTTGATGCGTATTGACACGGACAGCACACGGACACCACACAGACTTGACACACGGACAGCACATGGATGACACACAGATGGGCTACGTATCCACATGGACACGGATAGCTCCGGGGCCGTTTTCTCCATTACCGGAATTATCTGGACGTGTGAGGCTGCCCTTAGGGAGGGAGGGAGAGAGAGCCGCAGGAGCAGGAAGAGTGACAGAATCCAGTCTATACGCAGGGATTAGGGTTGTATAGTCTGTTGGCAAATATATTGCTGCAGCTTTTTGGGGGTGAAAAAATTTACTAAATTTTGATCCACCAAGTAAAAAAAAGCGTTTTAATATTTTACAGGCTTAAATGTCTCAGCCATACATTTTCGTGTGTTCTGTGGTACATTTGTGTGATATCTAACACTTCAAAAAAGCGTTAAAAAATTAGCTGGGGTAAATTTCTGCGATATTATCTAACACTGCAAAAAACGTAAAAAAACATTGGCTGGATTACAGTTCTCATCCATATACTATTTCGTGGTCTATGGTATCCTCCTGTGATCTATAAAACTGAAAACAGCGCTAAAAATGCAAGCTTACATTTCTCAGACATAAAGTGTTATGTCGTATGGGTACATTTTTGTAAGGTTACGTTTCTCAGCCATACAGTATTATGCAGTCTAGGTACATTTCTGTGATCTTTAAAACTGAGAAAAAACATTTCCAAATTTTGTAGTACATTGGAAAAAGTAACAAGAAAAGCAGCACTCAGCCGAACCTTCTTTCAAGATGTGGCTTTAATCCATAAAATTGGTTACATTGATATTTGCAGAGGTGCAGGTGTCAGGGGAGTTTTTTCATGAACAGTGAGACCTGCCAGGCTACGGTCGTTTCACGCCTTGCTTGCGCTTCTACGGGTCCAAATCATGCAGCCACACAGACACAAACATAATATACGAGCACGCCCAAGATTAGTGTTGAGCATTCCGATGCTGCAAATATTGGGTATCGGCCGATATTCGCTGTATCAGAGTTCCGATACTGAGTTCCGATATTTTTACAATATAGAATACTGGAATCGGAAGTTCCCGTAATGCAATGAGCCAGTTATTTTAGCCATGTTAACTAATGGCATGGCTGTGATTGGCTGCTGAAATGATGTCATCATAATGCGCGGTCTGTGCGGGCCTGCCGGGGGTCTGTGCGGGCTCCCAGGGGTCTGTGCGGGCCTGCCGGGGGTCTGTGCGGCCTGCCGGGGGTCTGTGCGGGCCTGCCGGGGGGTCTGTGCGGGCCTGTCGGGGGTCTGTGTGGGCTGCCGGGGGTCTGTGCGGGCCTGCCGGGGGTCTGTGTGAGCCTGACGGGGGTCTGTGCGGGCCTGCCGGGGGTCTGTGCGGGCTGATGGGGGTCTGCGCGGGCCTGCCGGGGGTCTGTACGGGCCTACTGGGGGTCTGTGCGGGCTGCCAAGGGTCTGTGCGGGCCTGTTGGGGGTCTGTGAGGGCTTGCCGGGGCTCTGTGCGGGCCTGCCAGGGGCTGTGTGTGTGTGCAGGCATCGTCCGATGGGACTACAAGTCCCATCGGGCTATGCCTGCTACATTGACAGTGATTGACACATTAGCCAATGATGGGACAGTAGTAGTCCCATCATCCGGTTAATGTGTTGAATGTAAAAAAAACAAAAAAACATACATACTACATACATACTGCATACAAACTACATACTACATACATACTACATATATACTACATTCATACAACATACATACATACTACATAATGCATACATACTACATATATCCTACATTCATACAACATACATACATACATACTACATACATACTACATATATACTACATTCATACAACATACATATATACTACATACAGTCATATGTAAAAGTTTGGGCACCCCTATTAATGTTAACCTTTTTTCTTTATAACAATTTTGGTTTTTGCAACAGCTATTTCAGTTTCATATATCTAATAACTGATGGACTCAGTTATATTTCTGGATTCAAATGAGGTTTATTGTACTAACAGAAAATGTGCAATCTGCATTTAAACAAAATTTGACCGGTGCAAAAGTATGGGCACCCTTATCATTTTCTTGATTTGAACACTCCTAACTACTTTTTACTGACTTCCTGAAGCACTTAATTGGTTTTGTAACCTCATTGAGCTTTGAACTTCATAGCCAGGTGTATCAAATCATGAGAAAAGGTATTTAAAGTGGCCACTTGCAAGTACGGTAGTTCTCTTATTTGATTCTCCTATGAAGAGTGGCATCATGGGCTCCTCAAAACAACTCTCAAATGATCTGAAAACAAAGATTATTCAACATAGCTTTTCAGGGGAAGGATACAAAAAGTTGTTTCAGAGATTTAACCTGTCAGTTTCCACTGTGAGGAACATAGTAAGGAAATGGAAGAACACAGGTACAGTTCTTGTTAAGCCCAGAAGTGGCAGGCCAAGAAAAATATCAGAAAGGCAGAGAAGAAGAATGGTGAGAACAGTCAAGGACAATCCACAGACCACCTCCAAAGACCTGCAGCATCATCTTGCTGCAGATGGTGTCACTGTGCATCGGTCAACAATACAGCGCATGCATAACGCCTTTTTGTATGACCAAACAACTCAATCTTTGTTTCATCAGTCCACAGGACCTTCTTCCAAAATGTAACTGGCTTGTCCAAATGTGCTTTTGCATACCTCAGGCGACTCTGTTTGTGGCGTGCTTGCAGAAACGGCTTCTTTCGCATCACTCTCCCATACAGCTTCTCCTTGTGCAAAGTGCGCTGTATTGTTGACCGATGCACAGTGACACCATCTGCAGCAAGATGATGCTGCAGGTCTTTGGAGGTGGTCTGTGGATTGTCCTTGACTGTTCTCACCATTCTTCTTCTCTGTCTATGTATGTTGTATATATGCAGTATAAGACCCGAGAATTCTCAGATTAGATGTTATCTTAGCACGTTCGCTTATCATGAATGACCGTCCATCCTTATAATTTTTTCCTGGCTTTGAACTTTGTGCAAAGCCATTATGACTGTAAAAGTACAGCAACTATAGTTTTAAATTATTTGAATGAGGCCCGACAGTTGTTGCCTTTCAATGGTTTATGGATGACTGTCCTTAAAAATGTTTTCCTGACTTTGCACTTTGTGCAAAGCCTTAATGAGTGTATAAGAACATAAAGTATAGAGATGAGCAAATCTCTCAAGGTACGGTTCGGATCAGTGAATGTCTCGATGTTCGACGAACAGTTCGTCGGACATATCCGAACCCCATCAAATTCAATGGGAGGAAAATCCAAACACATAGACAACACCTTCGGGAAGGGGGGGGGATAAAAACCGCCAAAACAGCTCAAATTATGGGAAGACACCAGGAAAAATGACATCAATTTACCCTGAGTGCAAATAGTATAATTGCACAGCATGGATGCATAGGACAGGGCCTAGAACAGGATTTCGACCCACATTTCTAACTAAAACATTGATTAGTAACAGGTGAATGAGTGGTAGGTGTAGGCCTGGTGCTCTGAGAGCCATGCCAATTTCAGGCAACACATATAAAGGAGACCCAACTTGGAGTCCAAACATTTAAAAAAAAAAAATAGGCGCAGATACGAGGACCAGTGGCATCAGTTGACCCACAGTAGAAATTTTATAATGGCACAGCAGCAGTCAATCATAGGCCATGCGTGAGGTTTCATGGTCTGGGACAGCATTTACAGCTTTGAATTTAAGTTTAAATTAAGATGAGGTGGGTAAGGGACCATTGTAGGTCTGCTGTGCTAAGAGCTCTGATACCTCACGCAGCAGCTCAAACTGCTTTTCTGCTCAGCCACACTCAGGTGCCACAAACATCAATTTTGTAGACTACTATTCGTAGAAAAATGTAAGGATAGGAGCACAGGTAGTTGATTGAAAGTAAGTGCAGGCCTGCTGGTATAGGAGCCCTATTGCTACAGGCAACACAATGAAGGAGACCCAATTTGGAGTCCAAAAACATTTCAAAAAATTATTGCCACACACCACTAAAGTGGGACTAGAAACAGACTAGAAACAGTATGATAGGCCTCTGACACACCTTCTACTACTGGCAACCCACCAGATGGAGACACGTTTCAAAAAATTGTTTATAACATCAGCAGCAGTAGCAACAGCAGGCACAGAAACCACAACAAAAGTATCACAGACTGCAATAACGTGAGATCAATGCAACACACTAAAAACTACACCATTGCCTAGCCTGCCCAGTCTGCAACTGAGATGCAAAAGTCATTGAAAATCCATGACTTGTTCATCTTGATGAAAATTAGGTGGTCGTCTACACTTTCATGGGACAGCAAGATCCGCTTATCCATCAGGACACCACCAGAAGTGCTGAAGACTAGAGTTGAGCGAAACGGGTCAAACAATTTCAAAAGTCGCCGACTTTTGGCAAAGTCGGGTTTCATGAAACGAAACCCGACCCTAGGATGAGGTGGGCCACGAGGTCGGCGACTTACGCGCCAAAGTCGCGTTTCAAAAGTTTGTTTAGCGCTCTTTTTCAGCCAATCAGGATCCACGGACACTGTGGGCAACGTGATGACATAGGCAGGGGTCGCCACCATCTTTCAGAAGGGCATGCAAGTGATTGGCTTGCTTTGGTGGGCGTCACAGGGGTTATAAAAGGGCGTGCACGCCGACCGCCATCTTACTTCTGCCGATCTTAGCATAGGGAGAGGTTGCTGATTCTGTAGGGAGAGCGTTAGGCAGGGAAGAAGACAAAAATCTGCTTCTGCTGCTAGCGATTTTGCCTGTGCAACACACCAGTCACTGTGTGTGCAGTGCAAGGGGAGGCTATATTGTGGTGGATCAGCGGTGTTGGTTGTTAGGCTGCCTACTAAGACTTCCTGACAGCTGCATTGCTGTTTCCCCACTGCTCTGCAAACTGCTTTTTTAAAAGCAATCCCAATTTTTTTTTTGTCCTGCTAAGGTACTGAGCGTGCATTTATTCACACCATACAGCGGTGTACGCTCCTCACACAGTACCGTGTAACGGCTGTTATCACAGCCACAGTGAAGCTATCTGTGTGTCACTGTGGAAGGATAAGTGGAGGACTTGTTCCGTTCTTACAGACCTACACTCTAGGGAGATTCCTATTCTGCCCAATTCTACAATTCACTTTTTTCACACCTGTGCCATCGAGCCTGTGACATAGCGCTCTGATATTCAGTGGGCCTCACACAATCCAAAAGTGTCCAGTGTCCACAAGTGTCTGCAGAAATTCAAAATCTCCCTTATCCTGTAGTCACTTTTTTCACACCTGCTGCATCGAGCCTGTGACATAGCGCTCTGATATTCATTGGGCCTCACACAATCCAAAAGTGTCCAGTGTCCACAAGTGTCTGCAGAAATTCAAAATCTCCCTTATCCTGTAGTCACTTTTTTCACACCTGTGCCATCGAGCCTGTGACATAGCGCTGTGATATTCAGTGGGCCTCACACAATCCAAGTGTCCAGTGTCCACAAGTGTCTGCAGAAAATCTAAATCTCCCCTGTCCTATAGACACCTTGTACCTTGTTTTACATTACTATATAGTTTGTAGGATTTTGTCTACATTTCTACCAAAAATGAGGAAGGCTGGTGGAAGAGGCCGTGGAATTGGGCGGGGGTTGGCAGCTGGTAATGATGGTGTTGGTGGTGGATCTGATGGTAGTGGCAAAAGCAAAATAGGACCGAATGCAGGAGGTGTTGAGCCTGCGTCATCGTCTGGCTCCATAAGGCTTCGAAGGCTTAGTTTTCTAGGAGTTGGCAAACCGCTTTTAACGCCAGAGCATCAGGAAAAAGTTTTGTCTTACATTGCTGACTCAGCCTCCAGCTCTATCGCCTCCTCTTCTGAAGTTGTAAAAAGTAAAAGCACTGAGTCGTCATTGGAGGCTCATGTTCATGAACCACACCTTTCCTTGTGTCCTTCACCACAACCAAGATTGAAGGATGACGCAGACCATACTACTGATTACTCCATGGAGCTGTTTTCACATACCATGCCTGGATTATCAAGTGAAATGGTGAATTACCCAGGCCAAGATGAATCTGACATGGAGTGCACTGATGCACAGCCGCTGATAGATGATTCTGCTGGTACATTCACTCAGAGCACTACATTGTCCTCGCAGTGTACAGAGCCAGATTCTGACCCTGATGAGACTCAGGTGCCCCTTCCCGCACACTATACCACCATACACGGTGACACAGAGGAAGGTGCACATGACATTGAAGAGGAGGTGATGGATGACCCAGTTGTTGACCCAGATTGGCATCCATTGGGGGAAGAGGGTGCTGCTTCCAATAGCTCAGATGAGGAGCATCCACAGCAGACATCAACATCGCAACAGCTGTTATCTGGCAGGCCCGGAGCACTCCAAAAAGACAGGTTCCAAAAATCAAAAGAGTTGCTGGACAGCTTGTCCAGAGGGTCAAAACATCACAGCGTGCTAGGCCGCAAAATGTCTGCCAAAGTAGGAAGAGTGCAGTGTGGCACTTTTTTGAACAAAATCCTCATGATCAGGCCAAGGTTATCTGTAAGAAGTGCGCAAAGACCTTTAGCCGAGGGAAAAATCTGAAAAATTTGAATACCAGTTGCATGCTTAGACATTTAACCAGCATGCACTTGCAAGCGTGGACACAGCACCAAACCTCAAGTGCCACATGTGCAACTGATCACAAAGAAGGTAGTCAGCAACGCTACATTGTTTCCCCCACTGTAAGCCCACCGGTTAGCACAGCAGCAAATGTTGAGGTGTCGTTGCAAGGCCACAGCAGTCAGGGAATCCCACTGTTATATCAACGAAATACTGAATCTAGGCCATCAGAAAGAACACCAACTCCATCACCATCATCAACCCTCTCTCAGTCCGCCCTGTCCACCGCTACTTCCACCATATGCAGCTCTCAAGTCCAGCTCACCCTACCAGACACTATGAGTAGGTCAAGAAAGTACTCAGTCTCTCATCCGCGTACACTGGGTTTGAACGCCCACATTGCCAAACTGATCTCGTTTGAGATGATGCCCTATCGGTTGGTGGAAAGCGCAGCTTTCCGCGAACTCATGGTCTATGCAGTACCACGCTATGACCTACCCAGTCGCCACTTCTTCTCTCCCAAAGCCATCCCAGCCCTCCACCATCATGTGAAAGACCGCATTGTCCATGCACTCAAGCAGTCAGTGAGTGGAAAGGTGCACCTCACAACTGATGCATGGTCCAGTCGGCATGGCCAGGGCCGTTACGTGTCCATCACTGCGCACTGGGTTAATGTGGTGGATGCAGGGTCCACAGGGGACAGCGGTGGTGGGACAGTGCTGCCTAGCCCACGGTATAGGAAACAGTTGGCTGTAGGCGTTCCACCCTCCTCCTCCTCCTCCAGAAGCGAAAGCTCGTCCACAGAGCGCAGTCGTACGAGCACTCCATCTGCAGCTGCCACTGTTGCACACGAGTTGTCCCCCTATCGAGCAGCTAGTGGAAAGCGTCAGCAGGCTGTGTTGCAGATGATGTGTTTGGGCGACAGACACACCGCCGAGGTGCTGGCCGAGTATTTGAAGCGACAAACTGAGTCATGGCTGGGCAGTGTACATCTTGAGGCAGGCAAGGTAGTTAGTGATAACGGCCGTAATTTTGTGGCAGCCATAGCCCTTTCAAAACTCAGCCACATACCTTGCTTGGCTCACACCTTGAACCTGGTGGTGCAGTGCTTCCTCAAAAATTATCCGGAGTTAACAGCCCTGCTCCAGAAGGTGCGAAGACTGTGCGCGCACATCCGCCGGTCGCCTGTACACTCCGTTCGTATGCAGAAGCTGCAGCGATTGCTCCACCTTCCCAACCACCGCCTCATTATCGACATTGCAACAAGGTGGAACTCCACCCTGCACATGGTGGAGCAGCTGTGCGAGCAGAGGCAGGCCATAATGCATTTGTGGGAGGATACACGGCCAGGCACTTTGAGAGCAGACATGGAGTTGACAGGTGTGCAGTGGTCGAAGCTGAAAGACCTCTGTAAAGTCCTTCAGTGTTTTGAGGAATGCACACGGCTGGTAAGCGCAGACGACGCCATCCTAAGCATGAGCATCCCACTTATGCGTCTGCTCATGCAAACTTTGACGCACCTTAAGGAGCAGGCGTCTGCAGCCAATGTTGAGGAGGAGGAAGAGGTGGAGGGAATCCTTGATGACATTCAGCCATTGTCTGCTCAGGGACCTCTCCTGGACGAGGTGGAGGAAGAAGAGGAGGAGGAGGATGATGATGGGGATGATTACTTAGGGGAGGAGGATGCATCTCATGGGGCAAGTGAAAATGTTGGCGTGGCAAGGTCTGGTACAGGGTTTGTGCGTGACTGGAGGGATGTGGATTTGCCAGAAAGTGCTCCTCCAACCAGCACTCGCAGTGCATCATTGACACCGGGAACATTGGCCCACATGTCAGATTATGCCTTGCGAATCCTAAAAAGGGACCCCCGCATTGCCAAAATGATGAACGATGACGACTACTGGTTGGCCAGCATCCTGGATCCACGCTATAAAGGCAAATTACAAAACATCATGCCACAGGAGAATCTTGACCTAATATTGGCTAATAAACAAGCAACTCTGGTAAATCGGTTGCTTGAGGCATTCCCAGCACACAGCAGCAGTGATGGTTCTCACACGAGCCGTACGGGCCGGGGGCAGCTTGGCAAAGGTGTTCATGGTGCACACAGCAGAAGTGGCGTTGGAGACAGGGGTTTCATGACAATGTTGTGGACTGATTTTTCAAGTACCGCTCACACAACCGGTAATACAGCATCGATGGAAAGTGACAGGAGACAGCAGTTGTCAACTATGGTTACAAACTA
Organism: Dendrobates tinctorius; assembly: GCF_039654945.1. Taxonomy (NCBI): domain Eukaryota; kingdom Metazoa; phylum Chordata; class Amphibia; order Anura; family Dendrobatidae; genus Dendrobates; species Dendrobates tinctorius. The sequence continues at coordinate 10,451,803 of NW_027361772.1, read as the reverse complement.
CTTTTCCTCCCATATCGATGTTCTCCCACACAGGTCATTCCCCTTTGACTATTGGGCTGCTAAACTGGACACCTGGCCTGAATTGGCACAATATGCCTTACAGGAGCTCGCTTGCCCAGCTGCAAGTGTGCTATCGGAAAGAGTCTTCAGTGCAGCTGGATCAATCCTGACAGAAAAAAGGACCCGTCTGTCAACCCAAAATGTGGATGATCTAACCTTCATTAAAATGAACCATGCATGGGTTTCCAAGGATTTTGTCCCACCTTCCCCTGATGACACATAGGGTGACAGAAAAATGGCTTGCTTTGGTCCACCTCTTCCTGGGACTTGACCTATTTCGCCTTTTGCATCAGCTGAATGTCCAACATCAACATATGCCACTTTCTAAAACTCCCTAACTGTTCTGCCTCCCCCCCATGGCCGGGGTCACCACCTAGCGCATGACACCGTGCGAGTGCCGTTGCCCTGGACAGGTGGGTAGGCCGACTATTGGGCGCGGGCACTGGCACAGGGTTCCTCATAGTGCAATCAAGTGTCTCTGACGGTGGTGGTGCACACCCGCCGTCAGACACACCGCCGTACTATGAGGGGCCCAGTGCCAGTACCGACGCCCACGAGTGGGCCCCCCTTGCTTGGGCAGGGCCCCAGCATTTGCAATCTTTACCTCTCCCTGCTCCTCCGCTGTGTAGTCTGGGCCGTCAAATCCATACTGTGCCTGACACCGTCTGAGCCTGCCTCCTGATGTATAGACATATCTTTTGAATGTGTACGCTATCCATACATGTTATCCGGGGATAGGGTACCCTTTCTCACCTTTGTGCAATCACTTGCAAGCCATACTGGGCCTTACACCGTCTGAGCCTGCCTCCTGATGTATAGACATATCTTTTGAATGTGTACGCTATCCATACATGTTATCCGGGGATACGGTACCCTTTCTCACCTTTGTGCAATCACTTGCAAGCCATACTGGGCCTTACACCGTCTGAGCCTGCCTCCTGATGTATAGACATATCTTTTGAATGTGTACTCTATCCATACATGTTATCCGGGGATACGGTACCCTTTCTCACCTTTGTGCAATCACTTGCAAGCCATACTGGGCCTTACACCGTCTGAGCCTGCCTCCTGATGTATAGACATATCTTTTGAATGTGTACGCTATCCATACATGTTATCCGGGGATACGGTACCCTTTCTCACCTTTGTGCAATCACGTGTAATCCATACTGGGCGTGAGAACGGCTGGCGAGCTGTTAAGCAAGCTACAGCACCTGTGGTTTGCACACGTAAGTTTTTCATTTTTTTCAGGAATGACGGTTAGGCCTAATTCCGGAACTGCGGTTGACCTGCACTTACTGGGAAATCATCGTTCGCGAGTAATAATTGTAATCAGTGATCCCCATCACTAACGTTGTTCAGCGGGATATCTGCACCTGTAAGCGACAAACGCTGGCCTTTTCAGTGTAGCGCACATGCAGCCACGGACATGTAAGGGCATGACACACCAGTTATTGGCCAATCTCATGTGCCAGAGCCTCACGTGTCCCTCTAGTAAGCCGGACTCGGACCGCGGGGCATGACGGAGTCTCGTTCGTTAACGGAGTTAAGCTTGCAATGTGTGCGTCTGTTCTGTAGCTGGCATGGTTGAGGTTGCCCGTGTTCAGTCAAATTACGCCATAGGCTCCACTCCTGGTGGTGCCCTTCTGGACATTCCTTTAAGGTTCAGCTTTGCAACCATACTGCCCACGTAAAACAAACACTTTGCCTTCATGAACGCTGTTTGGAGGGTCATGACTCGTGGGAATAACGCCGCCCAATCAGTTAACCTGCTAGAGAGATCCTTCGTTGCTCCCAAGCATGACATCACACTCCCTAGGAGGAAGGTAATGCCACTGTGGCGACCGTACTCCTGGGGGCGACACAAGTGCACTGATGCCCAGCCACTGCTCGATGAATCTGCTGGTACATTGACCCAGACCACTATATTCCCCTCGCACGCTACCCGGCCTGAATCTGACCCTGATGAAACTCAGGTTACCCTTCCCATATACAGTTCCATCTTACACGGTGACAAAGAGGAAGCTGCAGATGAAAGTGCAGGTTCGGCCCACCCGCCATCAGACACACCACCGTACTATCAGGGGCCCTGTGCCAGTGCCGTCGCCAATGAGTGGGCCCCCCCTGCTTGCTCAGGATCACAGCACTTGCAAGGTTGAAATAATGTGCAGTGAGATGGAAGATGGGGACGACGAGGAGTCCAGACTAGTACAGGGATTCCCTAGCGAGGAGACTTATTTAATTGTTTTCAATGTTGGGACAGCAATTTTTGGGGAGCACTATACTCTGGAGAATGATAGATGGGGCCTACCATACACTGGAACATTCCAAAGGTGGACATCAGACACTGGAGCAGCATTTACAGGGCCCATTATACACTAGAGCATTAGAAATGGGGCCCATTATGTTTGGAGCATTATTTGGGCCCATAAGACAGTGGAGCTTCATCCATGGGGACCAACATATACTGTAGCATTATGTGGAGCTCATCATATACTGTTTCAAACATTATATTGGACCAATGATTCTGTATGGAGAAATAGATGGGCCTCGTCATGAGATGTAAAAAGTGAAGTATTTTTCATTGTACTATACCGCTATTTCTCTGCCGTATCGGAGCATGATGAGTTGTGGTATTATGTGTTAAAGGGGCGCTCTTTCACCCAGGGCACATGAAAACCTGTAGCCAGCCCTACCCCCCCACAACTTTAGCCAAATAACCCCCATTTTTCAGTGCGTAACTTGTATTATGAAGTTAATTAAGATTGACCAGCTTAAGGAAGAAGAATTGATGCTTTTGGCATTCAAATGAGCACTGTAGGTGTGTTTCCTGTCCTCTCACTGCCGACTTTTATTCCCCATTGACTTACATTGGGTTTCGTGTTTCGGGACGACCCCGACTTTTCCCTATAATCGGCCGATCTTGCTCGACCCGACTTTTGGAAAAGTCGGGTTTCACGAAACGAAACTCGACCATAAAAAACCAAAAGTCGCTCAACTCTACTGAAGACACGTTTTGAAAGAACGCTGGCTGACGGACATGACAAAACCTCCAAGGCATGACAGGCATGCTCAGGCCAATTTTCCGTCTATGAAGGTCAAAATGCAAAAGAGTCCAACCCCCCCGATGGCACTGATATTGAGCTCGATATACTCCTGAACCATCCTCTCCATTCGTTCACAACATGTCAGACTTGTACTCTGTTCTGCTGGTGCATGGGCTGGCCTGAAAAATGTGTGAAACAACTCACAGAAATTGCTTCTTGCACTTACACTGCTGCGGGGTGGGAGCTGTGTGAGGATCACTGGCACAGTGTATGAGGGGAGATAAAGTATCTGTCACTGTGCATAATGGCATCAGTGATGTGAAGCCAGGATATTTTCCTCCAGCACACTACGTATTGAGAGGGTGAAATTAATGTTGCATACATGGGCTGGTTTCATGTGGTCACCCATAGTGAGGGTGGGAGTGTGCTTACCATATCTCCACTTGCAGAGCCAACACCGGCATGTATACTGACAGGGCCTGGGATGATGTCATGGTCAGGTGATCATCACATGGTCTGGCTTAAATAGCTTGTCTAGAGAGTCAGTGGTCTTGGGAGAGGAGCAACTCCCATGTGGCTCCAGTCTGCTGCTCCTCTGACTTATCCCTACTCCCCTCATCAAACATGTCCCCCTCGCTCATCATACAGCACCACTATACTAGCCAATTTTACAGTAATAAATGGGTAAAGAGGGTGGGGAGTGATTATTTTAAATAAAGGATTTCTTCTTTGTATTTATTTTAATGAAAATACTTTTTTTCTGTGTGTCTTTATTTAATTTTTAGGCTAAGGAGGGCCAATATTCATGGCCCCTTACCACTCTGAGAATACCAGCCACCAGTTGTCTGCTTTAGCTTGGCTGGTGGTCAAAATGGGGGGCCCATTAGTTTTTTTTAATTATTTATTTAAATAATTAAAAATTACAACGTGAGGACTCTTCTATTTTTGATAACCAGCCATAATAAAGCTGAAAGCTGAGGGTTGCAGCCGTCACTTGTCAGCTTTACCTGTGCTAGTTAGCAAAAATAGAAGTGACCCCAATATATTTTTTAATTTTATTTATTTATTGCACAGGTGTTGGCTGGTGAATACTCTTATCATCATACGCCTGCTCTCGCTGCTATCAGCGAGGCCAGAGTTATGACCATGAGAGTAGTATTCTCATCAGCCGATACCTGTTACTGGGGTAATGTTTTTACTGTCGGTCACAGCGGCTGTCTCACACACTGTCATCTGTGTGACAGAGTGGGAACTGCAGCACTCTGACTGGCGGTAACGAATTTACAGCCGATCAGAGCTGGTGCATCTGTGTAACAGCACGGGAAATGCCGGATGTTCAGGGTCCCCAATTCATTTGAATGAGGTCTGGGTTCGGTTTTAAGTTTGGGTACAGTTCTGGTAACCAAACCGAACTTTTTTTAATGTTTGGTTGAACCCGACAGACCCAAGCATCCACAGGTCGACCCATCAATAATTTTTAATAAATAAAATTACTTAATTAATGAAAAAAATGGCTTGGTGATTTGTCTTATTTTCATAACGAGCCAAGGGACTGGCAGACAGCTGTGAGCTGGTCTTATTATTCTGTGAAAGGGCCAATAATCATGGACCTTCTCAGCTTATTAATACTTAAGCTCACAGCTGTCTTCTTTGTCTTTGCTGGTTATTAAAAATGGGAGGACCCCAAAAAATATGACTTGGGGTCTCCACTATTTTTAATTACCTGCTATGGCAAAACACATAGCTGCAGGCTGATATTAATAGGCTGAGAATAGCGATGGAAATTGGTCCCTTTCCATCCATTAAGACTAGCCCTCAGCCGCCCCCAAAATGGTGCATTTATACAGGTCCGCCATAATCCATAATATGGAGGTCCCATGACAATCTCAATCTTCTTCATCCAGTCTGTGGAGTTCCTTTCAGAAAACACAGGTCCATAGACTAGAGCAGCAGCCACTGCTGATCTGATGCTATACTAAATGAGACCTGGCTGCTGTGGACTGAGGTGAAGTCAATAAGATTATCTCAGTTCACAGCTGTCCTTTCCAGCCTATTAATATCAACCTCCAGCTGTCTGCTTTTCCCTAGCAGGTAATTAAAAATAGGGGGGACTGCATCATTTTTTTAGGGTCCCCCCATTTTTAATAACCAGCAAAGGCAAAGCAGACAACTGTGGGCTGATATTAATAGGTTAAGAAGTACATGGATATGGGGTCCTTCCCAGAATGAAAAGACCAACTCAAAGCTTTTTGCTTTCCCTTGGTTTGTTATTAATAAAAAGGGGGAACCCTGAGTCATCCTTATTTATTGATTTATTAATATTTTTCAGTTATTTATTCATTAATAATTAATGAAAAAAAGGCATTGGTTCACCCCTATTTGTAATAACAAGCTAAGGGAAAGCAGACAGCTGCTGGCTAATATTAATAGGTAGTAATTGCTCTTGGTTATTGGGCCATTCCCAACCTACAAATATCAGCCTGCAGCCACCCCAGAAGTGGCGCATCATATTTGATGCACAATTTCTGGTGCTTAGTCTTGGCTCTTCCAATTGCCCTGGTGCAGTGGCAATTGAGGTAATTGTTTTTGGGGTTGATGTCAGCAGCTGGCTGACACCAAGGCCCTGTGGTTATTAATAGTAAGGTATCAGTCATACATCTCCATTACTAATGTAGTAGCAAAAATAAACTAGATGGGTATTTCCTGAAGGAAATACATGGTGCTTGAACAGCGCTGCCAGCTTTTCAGCAGTGTATCAGGTGTCGACTGTAAGACAGTAAAGTTAGAATATGAATGTTGTGTATAGCCACTTTGGCACATTCGGCACCTCAGTAGCCACTTTGGCCACTTTGTAGCCACTTTGGCACATTCGGCACCTCAGTAGCCACTTTGGTCACTTGGTAGTCACTTTGGCACATTCGGCACCTCTGTAGTCACTTTGGCCACTTGGTAGCCACTTTGGCACATTCGGCACCTCGGTAGCCACTTTGGCCACTTGGTAGCCACTTTGGCATATTCGGCACCTCGGTAGCCACTCTGGCCACTTGGTAGCCACTTTGGCACATTCGGCACCTCGGTAGCCACTTTGGTCACTTGGTAGCCACTTTAGCCATGTTGACACATGCTGCCACTTTGTCTCGGGGGTCACTTTGGCACACTGGGCTTCTAAAGCCACTTTGGCGTCTGACTGCAGTGATGGCGAACCTTGGCACTCCAGCTGTTGGAGAACTGCAACTCCCAGCATGCCTCAACTGCTGCCTCAACTGCTGCAGGTTGCAAGGGCATGCTGGTAGTTGTAGTTTTACAACAGCTGGATTGCCAAGGTTAGCCATCACTGGGTGGGGCTTTTCTGAAGCCATTGGTGAGCTGCGCCTTTAAGACCTTGAATCAGCGATCTGTCAGCTTCTATTAGCTAATACGGGTCATGTGTGGAAGCTGCATTTGCATAGCTGCCATCTTTGTAAGGTCACTGCACCTGCGCTGTGGCTTCAATACATGTCATTTGGGGGTCAAGTAAAGGTCACCATTAATTGCTATGGGAAAATTTTAGCTTAAAATGCAATTTTTTAAAAAACTAATATCGGATCGACTCCAAAAATACATAGCACACCTGTCACCACTGAGGGCTTCGAAACACCGCCTGAACGGGGTTTCTGCGCCGAGCGGTTTGGGCCGCATTAATTGCAGAAAATGCAGAGAAGTAGAATAATAATAACTAGATGTGTATTTCCTGAAGGAAGTACAGATAGTGCTTTGAAATGGTGCCCGGGCTGCCCCTTTAAGAGAGACTTGGCTGCTGCCCCTGCAAGACTTTGAACTCTGGAACCATTTTAACTGTGGGTGCCTCTCAGGGGCCACTTTGGCCTGTGGGGCCCCTCAGGGTCTGATTTGGTGGGTGCGGCCCCTCAGGATCCGACTTGGCGGACGGGGCCACTCTGGGTCCGATTTGGTGGACGGGGCCACTTTGGGTCCGATTTGGAGGCCAGGGTGGCTCAGCCTCTGATTTGTAGGCCAGGGTCGATCAGCCTCCGATTTGGAGGCTGGGGTGGCTCAGCCTCTGATTAGGAGCCTGGGGTCACTCAGCTTTCGATTTGGCGCGCCGGCCCTTTAAGACTCATTTTAGTGCGCTGGCCCTTTAAGAATCACTTAGGCGCGTCGGCTCTTTAAGAGCCAGTTTGGCACACTGGGCTTATAAATCCACTTTGGCGCACAATATCTTTCAGGGGCATGTGTCTTGTGATGAAGCTAGATTTGCATTTGTGCTTTGGGTTTTGCTATAAGAGCTGATATTATCTGCCAGAAACTCTGTCCTGGAGAGGTCATGTATAGTTCGTAGGCGTTGGCATAGTAACTGGGTGTGCCTGCGCATATCAATGAGCTTAACTGCCACCTCACGACTGCCCCATGTTTTCCCTATGGCAACATTTTCCCATTAAAATGCATTGAGACATTGCATTCCTAAGACAGGAAAATGTTTTTTCAAACACAAATTGTGCAACAACTACAAATCCGATCGACACGAAAAATACTTAGCACACCACTCGTGGACGCTGGCTTCGAAATGACGCCTCAACGGAATCTGTGCGTGCAGCGGTTCGGGTCGCATTAATTGCGGAAATCAACTAAATAGCAATAATAATACTAGATGTGTATTTCCTGAAGGAAGTACAGATAGTGGTTTGAAATGGTGCCCGGGCTGCCCCTTTAAGAGAGACTTGCCTGCTGCCCCTGCAAGACTTTCAACTCAGGATCCGTTTTAACTGTGGGTGCCTCTCAGGGGCCACTTTGGCCTCAGGGTCCGATTTTGTGGGTGGGGCACCTCATGGTCCGATTTGGTGGCCGGGGCCCCTCAGGGGCTGATTTGGTGGGTGGGGCCCTCAGGGTCCGATTTTGTGGGTGGGGCCCCTCAGGGTCCGATTTGGTGGCTGGGGCCCCTTAGGGTCCGATTTGGTGGCTGGGGCTCCTCAGGGTCCGAATTTGTGGTTGGGGTCCCTCAGGGTCTGATTTTGTGGTTGGGGTCCTCAGGGTCCGATTTGGTGGGCGGGGCCCCTCAGGGTCCAATTTGGTGGGCGGGGCCCCTCAGGGTCCAATTTGGTGGGCGGGGCCCCTCAGGGTCCGATTTGGAGGGCAAGGTGGCTCAGCCTCCGATTTGGAGCCTGGGGTCACTCAGCTTTTGGTTTGGCGCGCCGGCCCTTTAAGACTCATTTCGGTGTGCTGGCCCTTTAAGAATCAATTTGGCGCGTCGGTCCTTTGAGAGCCAGTTTGGCGCACTGGGCTTCTAAATCCACTTTGGCGCACATTCTCTCTCAGGGGCATGCGTCATGTGATGAAGCTAGATTTGCATTTATGCTGTGGGTTTCGCTTTAAGAGCTGAAATTATCTGCCAGAAACTCTGTCCTGGAGAGGTCATGTGACGTTCATAGGCGTTGGCATAGTAACTGGGTGAGCCTGCGCATATCAATGAGCTTAACTGCCACCTCACCCGACAACCCCATGTTTTCCCTAAGGCAACATTTTCCCATTGAAATGCATTGAGGAAAATGTTTTTTCAAACGCAAATTGCGCAAAAACTCCAAATCCGATCCACGCGAAAAATACTTAGCACACCACTCGTGGACGCTGGCTTCGAAACAAGGCCTCAACGGAGTCTGTGCGTGTAGCGGTTTGGGCCGCATTAATTGCGGAAATCAACTGAATAGTAATAATAATATTACCATATAGTGGTTTTTTCAAACCACTATAACTAGATGTGTATTTCCTGAAGGAAGTACAGATAGTGGTTTGAAATGGTGCCTGGGCTGCCCCTTTAAGAGAGACTTGGCTGCTGCCCCTGCAAGACTTTCAACTCAGGATCCGTTTTAAATGTGGGTGCCTCTCAGGGGCCACTTTGGCCTCAGGGTCTGATTTGGTGGGTGGGGCCCCTCAGGGTCTGATTTTGTGGTTGGGGCCCCTCAGGGTCCGATTTTGTGGTTGGGGCCCCTCAGGGTCCGATTTTGTGGGCGGGGCCCCTGAGGGTCCGATTTGGTGAGCGGGGCCCCTCAGGGTCCAATTTTGTGGGTGAGGCCCCTCTGGGTTCGATTTTGTGGCCGGGGTCTCTCAGGGTCCGATTTTGTGGCCGGGGCCCCTCAGGGTCCGATTTTGTGGCCGGGGTCTCTCAGGGTCCGATTTTGTGGCCGGGGCCCCTCAGGGTCCGATTTTGTGGTTGGGGCCCCTCAGGGTCCGATTTTGTGGTTGGGGCCCTCAGGGTCCGATTTTGTGGCCGGGGCCCCTCAGGGTCCGATTTCGTGGCCGGGGCACCTCAGGGTCCGATTTTGTGGCTGGGGCCCCTCATGGTCCGATTTTGTGGATGGGCCGCTCAGGGTCCGATTTTGTGGCTGAGGCCCTTCAGGTTCCGATTTTGTGGCCGGGGCCCCTCAGGGTCCGATTTTGTGGATGCGGCCCCTCAGGGTCCGATTTTGTGGCCGGGGCCCCTCAGGGTCCAATTTTGTTGTTGGGGCCCCTCAGGGTCTGATTTTGTGGCCGGGTCTACTCAGGGTCCGATTTTGTGGGTGGGGCCACTTAGGGTCTGATTTTGTGGGTGGATCCCCCTGGGTCCATTTTGGTGGGCGGGGCCACTCTGGGTCTGATTAGGTGGGCGGGGCCCCTCAGGGTCTGATTTGGTTGGCGGGGCTCCTCAGTGTCCGATTTGGTGGGCGTGGCCTCTCTCGGTCCGATTTAGTGGGCAGTACCCCTCAGGGTCCGATTTGGCGGGCGGGGCCCCTCAGGGTCCGATTTGGTGGGCGGGGCCCCTCTGCTTCCGATTTGGTGGGCGGGGCCCTTCATGGTCCGATTTGGTGGGCGGGGTCACTCTGGGTCCGATTTGGTGGACGGAGCTCCTCGGAGTCCGATTTGGTGGGCAGGGCCCCTCTGGGTCCGATTTGGTGGGCGGGGCCCTTCAGGGTCCGATTTGGTGGGTCAACTAAATAGCAATAATAATACTAGATGTGTATTTCCTGAAGGAAGTACAGATAGTGGTTTGAAATGGTGCCCGGGCTGCCCCTTTAAGAGAGACTTGCCTGCTGCCCCTGCAAGACTTTCAACTCAGGATCCGTTTTAACTGTGGGTGCCTCTCAGGGGCCACTTTGGCCTCAGGGTCCGATTTTGTGGGTGGGGCACCTCAGGGTCCGATTTGGTGGCCGGGGCCCCTCAGGGGCTGATTTGGTGGGTGGGGCCCTCAGGGTCCGATTTTGTGGGTGGGGCCCCTCAGGGTCCGATTTTGTGGGTGGGGCCCCTCAGGGTCCGATTTGGTGGCTGGGGCCCCTTAGGGTCCGATTTGGTGGCTGGGGCTCCTCAGGGTCCGAATTTGTGGTTGGGGTCCCTCAGGGTCTGATTTTGTGGTTGGGGTCCTCAGGGTCCGATTTGGTGGGCGGGGCCCCTCAGGGTCCAATTTGGTGGGCGGGGCCCCTCAGGGTCCAATTTGGTGGGCGGGGCCCCTCAGGGTCCGATTTGGAGGGCAAGGTGGCTCAGCCTCCGATTTGGAGCCTGGGGTCACTCAGCTTTCGGTTTGGCGCGCCGGCCCTTTAAGACTCATTTCGGTGTGCTGGCCCTTTAAGAATCAATTTGGCGCGTCGGTCCTTTGAGAGCCAGTTTGGCGCACTGGGCTTCTAAATCCACTTTGGCGCACATTCTCTCTCAGGGGCATGCGTCATGTGATGAAGCTAGATTTGCATTTATGCTGTGGGTTTCGCTTTAAGAGCTGAAATTATCTGCCAGAAACTCTGTCCTGGAGAGGTCATGTGACATTCATAGGCGTTGGCATAGTAACTGGGTGAGCCTGCGCATATCAATGAGCTTAACTGCCACCTCACCCGACAACCCCATGTTTTCCCTAAGGCAACATTTTCCCATTGAAATGCATTGAGGAAAATGTTTTTTCAAACGCAAATTGCGCAAAAACTCCAAATCCGATCCACGCGAAAAATACTTAGCACACCACTCGTGGACGCTGGCTTCGAAACAAGGCCTCAACGGAGTCTGTGCGTGTAGCGGTTTGGGCCGCATTAATTGCGGAAATCAACTGAATAGTAATAATAATATTACCATATAGTGGTTTTTTCAAACCACTATAACTAGATGTGTATTTCCTGAAGGAAGTACAGATAGTGGTTTGAAATGGTGCCTGGGCTGCCCCTTTAAGAGAGACTTGGCTGCTGCCCCTGCAAGACTTTCAACTCAGGATCCGTTTTAAATGTGGGTGCCTCTCAGGGGCCACTTTGGCCTCAGGGTCTGATTTGGTGGGTGGGGCCCCTCAGGGTCTGATTTTGTGGATGTGGCCTCTCAGGGTCCGATTTTGTGGGTGTTGCCCCTCAGGGTCCGATATTGTGGGTGGGGCCCCTCATGGTCTGATTTTGTGGGTGGGGCCCCTCAGGGTACGATTTTGTGGCCGGGGCCCCTCAGGGTCTGATTTTATGGCCGGGGCCCCTCAGGGTCTGATTTTGTGGGTGGTGCCCCTCAGGGTCCGATTTTGTGGCCGGGACCCCTCAGGGTCCGATTTTGTGGCTGGGGCCCCTCAGGGTCCGATTTTGTGGCCAGGGCCCCTCAGGGTCCGATTTTGTGGTTGGGGCCCCTCAGGGTCCGATTTTGTGGTTGGGGCCCCTCAGGGTCCGATTTTGTGGGCGGGGGCCCGGCTAGTTTCACACTTGCTTTTTTTGCAGCGCGTTTTTCCCGCAAAAAAACGCATTGAAAAAACGCATACAACTGCTGCGTTTTTTTCAAGCATTTTTATGAGCATGCATGAAAAAAACGCAGCGGTTTTAAGCGTTTGTATGCGTTTTTAGTGCGTTTTTACCGCGTTTGCGTTTTTTTCCAACATTTTTAGGTGGCCCCTCACACTACCCAAACCATGACTTTACTAACCCTAACCCTGACCCTAACCCTAACCCTAACCCTGACCCTAACCCTAACCCTGACCCTAACCCTTAACCAAATCATACTTAACCCTAACCCAAACCCTAAACCCTAACTAACCCTAACCCTAACCCTAACCCTGACCCTAACCCTAACCCTAACCCTGACCCTAACCCTAACCCTAACCCTGACCCTAACCCTTAACAAAACCATACTTAACCCTAACCCTGACCCTAACCCTAACCCTAACCCTGACCCTAACCCTTAACCAAACCATACTTAACCCTAATCCTGACCCTAACCCTGACCCTAACCCTAACCCTAACCCTAACCCTGACCCTAACCCTTAACAAAACCATACTTAACCCTAATCCTGACCCTAACCCTGACCCTAACCCTTAACAAAACCATACTTAACCCTAACCCTGACCCTAACCCTAACCCAGACCCTAACCCTAACCCTGACCCTAACCCTAACCCTAACCCTTAACAAAACCATACTTAACCCTAATCCTGACCCTAACCCTGACCCTAACCCTTAACCAAACCATACTTAACCCTAACCCTGACCCAAACCCCAACCCTAACCCTGACCCTGACCCTAACCCTAACCCTAAACCCCCTTAACTAACCCTAACTCTAACCCAAACCCCTAAATTCCATGGTTAAAAAAAAAAAACGCTGGTGCAAAAAAACGCATACATAAGCATGCCAATGCGCACATATGCGCACCCATAGGCTATAATGGCCATTTTTAGCGCAAAACGTGCGCATATGTGCGCATGCGCTTTTTTGCAGGGCCAAAAAATGCAACATGCTGCGTCTGGAAAATACCAACGCATACCCCAAAAAAACGCAGCGCATGAAAATCGCATACATGCGCATGGCAGCGCGCAGGTATGCGCACCCATGTTAAATATAGGGGAAAAAACGCATGCGCAGGTTAGCGTTTTTTTCCAGCGCTAAAAAACGCAAATGTGAAACCAGCCTCAGGGTCTGATTTTGTGGCCGGGGCCCCTCAAGGTCTGATTTTGTGGTTGGGGCCCCTCAGGATCCGATTTTTTGGCCGGCGCCCCTCAGGGTCCGATTTCGTGGCCGGGGCCCCTCAGGGTCCGATTTTGTGGCCGGGGCCCCTCAAGGTGTGATTTTGTGGCCGGGGCCCCTCAGGGTCCGATTTTGTGGTTGGGCCGCTCAGGGTCCGATTTTGTGGCCGGGGCCCCTCAGGTTCCGATTTTGTGGGTGGGGCACCTCAGGGTCCGATTTTGTGGCTGGGGCCCCTCAGGGTCCGATTTTGTGGTTGGGCCGCTCAGGGTCCGATTTTGTGGCCGGGGCCCCTCAGGTTCCGATTTTGTGGGTGGGGCACCTCAGGGTCCGATTTTGTGGCTGGGGCCCCTCAGGGTCCGATTTTGTTGGTTGGGCCCCTCAGGATCCAATTTTGAGGGTGGGGCCCCTCAGGGTCCGATTTTGTGGCCGGGGCCCCTCAGGGTCCGATTTTGTGGTTGGGGCCCCTCAGGGTCTGATTTTGTGGCCGGCGCCCCTCAGGGTCCGATTTTGTGTTGCCGGGGCCCCTCAGGGTCCAATTTTGTGGCCGGGGTCTCTCAGGGTCCGATTTTGTGGCCGGGGCCCCTCAGGGTCCGATTTTGTGGTTGGGGCCCCTCAGGGTCCGATTTTGTGATTGGGGGCCCTCAGGGTCCGATTTTGTGGGTGGGGCCCCTCAGAGTCCGATTTGGTTGGCGGGGCCCCTCAGGGTCCGATTTGTTGGGCGGGGCCTCTCAGGGTCCGATTTTGAGGGCGGGGCCCCTCAGGGTCCGATTTTGTGGGCGGGGCCCCTGAGGGTCCGATTTGGTGAGCGGGGCCCCTCAGGGTCCAATTTTGTGGGTGAGGCCCCTCTGGGTTCGATTTTGTGGCCGGGGTCTCTCAGGGTCCGATTTTGTGGCCGGGGCCCCTCAGGGTCCGATTTTGTGGCCGGGGTCTCTCAGGGTCCGATTTTGTGGCCGGGGCCCCTCAGGGTCCGATTTTGTGGTTGGGGCCCCTCAGGGTCCGATTTTGTGGTTGGGGCCCTCAGGGTCCGATTTTGTGGCCGGGGCCCCTCAGGGTCCGATTTCGTGGCCGGGGCACCTCAGGGTCCGATTTTGTGGCTGGGGCCCCTCATGGTCCGATTTTGTGGATGGGCCGCTCAGGGTCCGATTTTGTGGCTGAGGCCCTTCAGGTTCCGATTTTGTGGCCGGGGCCCCTCAGGGTCCGATTTTGTGGATGCGGCCCCTCAGGGTCCGATTTTGTGGCCGGGGCCCCTCAGGGTCCAATTTTGTTGTTGGGGCCCCTCAGGGTCTGATTTTGTGGCCGGGTCTACTCAGGGTCCGATTTTGTGGGTGGGGCCACTTAGGGTCTGATTTTGTGGGTGGATCCCCCTGGGTCCATTTTGGTGGGCGGGGCCACTCTGGGTCTGATTAGGTGGGCGGGGCCCCTCAGGGTCTGATTTGGTTGGCGGGGCTCCTCAGTGTCCGATTTGGTGGGCGTGGCCTCTCTCGGTCCGATTTAGTGGGCAGTACCCCTCAGGGTCCGATTTGGCGGGCGGGGCCCCTCAGGGTCCGATTTGGTGGGCGGGGCCCCTCAGGGTCCGATTTGGTGGGCGGGGCCCTTCATGGTCCGATTTGGTGGGCGGGGTCACTCTGGGTCCGATTTGGTGGACGGAGCTCCTCGGGGTCCGATTTGGTGGGCAGGGCCCCTCTGGGTCCGATTTGGTGGGCGGGGCCCTTCAGGGTCCGATTTGGTGGGTGGGGCCACTCTGAGTCTGATTTGGTGTGCGGGGGCCCTCAGTGTCCGATTTGGTGGGCTGTGCCACTCTGGGTCCGTTTTTGGTGGGCGGGGCCACTCTGGGTCCGATTTGAAGGCCAGGGTGGCTCAGCCTCCGATTTTAAGGCAGGGGTGGCTCAGCCTACGATTTGGAGCCTGGGGTCACTAAGCTTTCGATTTGGCGCGTCGGCCCTTTAAGACTCATTTCGGTGCGGCGGCCCTTTAAGAATCACTTTGGTGCTTCGGCCCTTTAAGAACCAGTTTGGCTCACTGGGCTTCTAAATACACTTTGGCGCACATTCTCTCTCAGGGGCATGTGTCATGTGATGAAGCTAGATTTGCATTTGTGCTGTGGGTTTCGCTTTAAGAGCTGATATTATGTGGCAGAAGCTCTGTTCTGGAGATGTCATGTGACGTTCGTAGGCGTTGGCATAGTAACTGGGTGTGCCTGCGCATATCAATGAGCTCAACTGCCATTTCAATCGCCTCAGGGCACGTTTTGCCATTTCCCCATTCAAATGCATTGAGACAATTCATTCCAATGACGGGAAAAAAAATTTTCTAACGCAAATTGCGCAAAAACTACAAATCTGATCGACATGAAAAATACTTAGCACATCTCTCGTGGACGCTGGCTTCGAAACGACACCTCAACGGAGTCTGTGCGTGTAGCGGTTCGGGCTGTATTAATTGCGGAAATCAACTTAATAATAATAAGAAGAACTAGATGTGTATTTCCTGAAGGAAGTACAGATAGTGGTTTGAAATGGTGCCCGGGCTGCCCCTTTAAGAGAGACTTGCCTGCTGCCCCTGCAAGACTTTCAACTCAGGATCCGTTTTAACTGTGAGTGCCTCTCAGGGGCCAGTTTGGCCTCAGGGTCTGATTTGGTGGGTGGGGTGCCTCAGGATCTGATTCCTTGGCCTGGGCTTCTCAGGGCTTGAATTGTTGGCGGGGATCCCTCAGGCTCCGATTTTGTGGGTGTGGCCCCTCAGGGTCTGATTTTTTTGGGCTCGGCCCCTCAGGCTCCAATTTGGTGGGCGGGGCCACTCTGGGTCTGATTTGGTGGGCGGGGCCACTCTGGGACCGATTTGGTGGGCGGGGACCTTCAGGGTCCAATTTGGTGGGCGGGGACACTGAGTCTGATTTGGTGGGTGGGGCCCCTCAGGGTCCGATTTGGTGGGCTGTGCCACTCTGGGTCCGTTTTGGTGGATGGGGCCACTCAGGGTCTTATTTTTTTAGCGGGGCCACGCTGGGTCCGGTTTGGTGGGCTGGGCTCTTCAGGGTCCAATTTGGTGGGCGGGGACACTGAGTCTGATTTGGTGGGTGGGGCCCCTCAGGGTCCGATTTGGTGGGCTGTGCCACTCTGGGTCCGTTTTGGTGGGCGGGGCCACTCGGTCTGATTTTTTTAGCGGGGCCACGCTGGGTCCGATTTGGAGGTCGGGTGGCTCAGCCTCTGATTTGGAGCCTGGGGTCACTCAGCTTTCAATTTGGCGCGCCGTCCCTTTAAGACTCATTTCGGTGCGCCGGCCCTTTAAAAATCACTTTGGCGCGTCGGCCATTTAAGAGCCAGTTTGGCTCACTGGGCTTCTTCTAAATCAACTTTGGCGCACATTCTCTCTCAGTGGCATGCGTCATGTGATAAAGCTAGATTTGCATTTATGCTGTTGGTTTCACTTTAAGAGCTGAAATTATCTGCCAGAAACGCTGTCCTAGAGAGGTCATGTGACGTTCGTAGGCGTTGGCATAGTAACTGGGTGAGCCTGCGCATATTAATGAGCTTAACTGCCACCTCACGACTGTCCCATGTTTTCCCTATGGCAACATTTTCCCATTGAAATGCATTGAGGAAAATGTTTTTTCAAACACAAATTGCGCAAAAACTCCAAATCCGATCATCACGAAAAATACTTAGCACACCACTCGTGGACGATGGCTTCGAAACGAGGCCTTAACGGAGTCTGTGCGTGTAGCGGTTCGGGCCGCATTAATTGCGGAAATCAACTGAATAGTAATAATAATACTAGATGTGTATTTCTGAAGGAAGTACAGATAGTGGTTTGAAATGGTGCCCGGGTTGCCCCTTTAAGAGAGACTTGCCTGCTGCCCCTGCAAGACTTTCAACTCAGGATCCGTTTTAACTGTGAGTGCATCTCAGGCGCCACTTTGGCCTCAGGGTCCGATTTTGTGGGTGGGGCCCCTCAGGGTCCGATTTGGTGGGTGGGGCCCCTCAGGGTCCGATTTGGTGGCCGGGGCCCCTCAGGGTCTGATTTGGTGGGTGGGGACCCTCAGGGTCCGATTTTGTTGCCGGGGCCCCTCAGGGTCCGATTTGGTGGTTGGAGCCCCTCAGGGTCTGACTTTGTGACCAGGGCCCCTAAGGGTCTGATTTTGTGATTGGGGACGCTCATGGTCCGATTTTGTGGCCGGGGCCCCTCAGGGTCCAATTTGGTGGGTGGGGCCCCTCAGGGTCCGATTTGGTGGATGGGGCCCCTCAGGGTCCGATTTTGTGGCCGGGGCCCCTCAGGGTCCGATTTTGTGGGTTTAGCCCCTCAGGGTCCGATTTGGTGGGCGGGGACACTCAGGGTCCGATTTGGTGGGAGGGGCCCCTAACGGTCCGATTTGGTGGGCTGGGCCCCTCGGTCCGATTTGGTGAGCGGGGCCCCTCGGGGTCCGATTTGGTCAGCATCGCCCCATAGGATCAGATTTTGTGGGCGGGGCCCCCCAGGGTCCGATTTTTGTGGGTGGAGCCCCTTAGGGTCCGATTTTGTGTCCGGGGCCCTCAGGGTCCGATTTTGTGGTTGAGGCCTTTCAGAATCCAATTTGGTGAGCGGGGCCCCTCGGGGTCCGATTTGGCGAGCTGGGCACCTCAGGGTCCGATTTTGTGGTTGGGGCCTTTCAGAATCCGATTTGGTGGGTGGAGCCGCTCAGGGTCCGATTTGGTGAGCGGGGCCCCTCAGAGTTCTATTTGGTGAGCGGGGCCCCTCAGGGTCCGATTTGGTTTGTGGGGACCCTCAGGGTCTGATTTGCTGGGCGTGGCCCCTCAGGGTCCTATTTGGTGGGCGGGGCCCCTCAGGGTCCGATTTGGTGGGCGGGGCCCCTCAGGGTCCGATTTGGTGGGCGGGGCCCCTCAGGGTCCGATTTGGTGGGCGGGGCCCCTCAGGGTCCGATTTGGTGGGCGGGGCCCCTCAGGGTCCGATTTGGTGGGCGGGGCCCCTCAGGGCCCGATTTGGTGGGCGGGGCCCCTCAGGGTCCGATTTGGTGGGCGGGGCCCCTCAGGGCCCGATTTGGTGGGTGGGGCCCCTCAGGGTCCGATTTGGTGGGCGGGGCCCCTCAGGGTCCGATTTGGTGGGCGGGGGCACACTTTGGCGCACATTCTCTCTCAGGGGCATGCGTCATGTGATGAAGCTAGATTTGCATTTGTGCTGTGGGTTTCGCTTTAAGAGCTGATATGTGGCAGAAGCTCCGTCCTGGGGGCGTCATCTGACGTTCGTAGGCGTTGGCATAGTAACTGGATGTTCCTGCGCATATCAATGAGCTTAACTGCCATTTCAATCGCCTCAGGGCACGTTTTGCCATTTCCCATTCAAATGCATTGAGACAATGCATTCCAATGACGGGAAAAAAAAATTTCAAACGCAAATTGCGCAAAAACTACAAATCCGATCGACACGAAAAATACTTAGCACACCACTCGTGGACGCTGGCTTCAAAACAACACCTCAACGGATTGTGTGCGTGTAGCGGTTCGGGCCGCATTAATTGCGGAAATCAACTGAATAGTAATAATAATACTAGATGTGTATTTCCTGAAGGAAGTACACATAGTGGTTTGAAATGGTGCCCGGTCTGCCCCTTTAAGAGAGACCTGCCTGCTGCCCCTGCAAGACTTTCAACTCAGGATCTGTTTTAAATGTGGGTGCCTCTCAGGGGCCACTTTGGCCTCAGGGTCTGATTTGGTGGGTGGGGCCCCTGAGGATCCGATTCGGTGGCCTGGGCTCCTCAGGATTTGAATTAGTTGCCGGGATTCCTCAGGGTCCAATTTTGTGGGTGTGGCCCCTCAGGGTCTGATTTTGTGGCCGCGGCCCCTCAGGGTCCAATTTCGTGGGTGGGGACCCTCAGGGCCTGATTTTGTGGGTGGGGCCCCTCAGGGTCCGATTTTGTGGCCGGGGCCCATCAGGGTCCGATTTGGTGGGTGGGGCCCCTCAGGGTCCGATTTGGTGGGCGGGGCCCTTCAGGGTCCGATTTACTGGGCGGGGACCCTCAGGGTCCTATTTGGTGGGTGGGGCCCCTCAGGGTCCTATTTGGTGGGCAGGGCCCCTCAGGGTTGGATTTGGTGGGCAGGGTCCGTCAGGGTCTGATTTGGTGGGCGGGACACCTCAGGGTCTGATTTGGTGGTTGGGGCCTTTCAGAATCCGATTTGGTGGGCGGGGCCCCTCAGAGTTCAATTTGGTGAGCAGGGCGATTTGGTGAGCGGGGCCCCTTAGGGTCCGATTTGGTGGGCGGGACCTCTGAGTCCGATTTGGTGGGCAGGGCCCCTCAGGGTCCGATTTGGTGGGCGGGGCCCTTCAGGGTCCGATTTGGTGGTTGGGGCCTTTCAGAATCCGATTTGGTGGGCAGGGCCTCTCAGGGTCCGATTTTGTGGCCGGGGCCTCTCAGGGTCCGATTTTGTGGATGGGGCCCCTCAGGCTCCGATTTTGTGGATGGGGCCCCTCAGGGTCTGATTTGGTAGGTGGGGGCCCTCAGGGTCTGATATGGAGGGTGGGGCCCCTCAGGGTCTGATATGGTGGACGGGGCCCCTCAGGGTCTGATTTGGTGGGCGGGGCCCCTCAGGGTCCGATTTGGTGGGCAGGGCCCCTCAGGGTTCGATTTCGTGGGTGGGGCCCCTCAGTGTCTGATTTGCTGGGCGGGGTCCCTCAAGGTCCTATTTGGTGGGTGGGGCCACTCAGGGTCCGATTTGGTGGGCGGGGCCGCTTAGGTTCCGATTTGCTGGGTGGGGCCCCTCAGGGTCCTATTTGGTGGGAGAGGCCCCTCAGGGTTGGATTTGGTGGGGAGGGCCCGTCAGGGTTCGATTTTGTGGCCGGATCCCCTCAGGGTTCGATTTTGTGGGTGGGGCCCCTCAGGGTCCGATTTTGTGGCCGGGGCCCCTCAGGGTCCAATTTCGTGGGTGGGGCCCCTCAGGGCCTGATTTTGTGGGTGGGGCCCCTCAGGGTCTGATCTTGTGGCCGGGGCCCATCAGGGTCCGATTTGCTGGGCGGGGACCCTCAGGGTCCTATTTGGTGGGTGGGGCCCCTCAGGGTCCTATTTGGTGGGCGGGGCCCCTCAGGGTCGGATTTGGTGAGCAGGGTCCGTCAGGGTCTGATTTGGTGGGCGGGACACCTCAGGGTCTGATTTGGTGGTTGGGGCCTTTCAGAATCCGATTTGGTGGGCGGGGCCCCTCAGAGTTCAATTTGGTGAGCAGGGCGATTTGGTGAGCGGGGCCCCTCAGGGTCCGATTTGGTGGGCGGGACCTCTGAGTCCGATTTGGTGGGCAGGGCCCCTCAGGGTCCGATTTGGTGGGCGGGGCCCCTCAGGGTCCGATTTGGTGGTTGGGGCCTTTCAGAATCCGATTTGGTGGGCAGGGCCTCTCAGGGTCCGATTTTGTGGCCGGGGCCTCTCAGGGTCCGATTTTGTGTTTGGGGCCCCTCAGGGTCCGATTTGGTGGATGGGGCCCCTCAGGGTCCGATTTGGTGGATGGGGCCCCTCAGGGTCCGATTTGGTGGGTGGGGCATCTCAGTGTCCGATGTGGTGGGTGGGGCCCCTCAGGGTCCAATTTTGTGGATGGGGCCTTTCAGAATCCGATTTGGTGGGCAGGGCCTCTCAGGGTCCGATTTTGTGGCCGGGGCCTCTCAGGGTCCGATTTTGTGTTTGGGGCACCTCAGGATCCGATTTGGTGGGTGGGGCCCCTCAGGGTCCGATTTGGTGGGTGGGGCCTCTCAGTGTCCGATGTGGTGGGTGGGGCCCCTCAGGCTCCGATTTTGTGGATGGGGCCCCTCAGGCTCCGATTTTGTGGATGGGGCACCTCAGGGTCTGATTTGGTGGGTGGGGCCCCTCAGGGTCTGATATGGAGGGCGGGGCCCCTCAGGGTCTGATTTAGTGGGCGGGGCCCCTCAGGGTCTGATTTGGTGGGCGGGGCCCCTCAGGGTCTGATTTGGTGGGCAGGGCCCCTCAGGGTTCGATTTGGTGGGTGGGGCCCCTCAGTGTCTGATTTGCTGGGCGGGGTCCCTCAGGGTCATATTTGGTGGGTGGGGCCACTCAGGGTCCAATTTGGTGGGCGGGGCCGCTTAGGTTCCGATTTGCTGGGTGGGGCCCCTCAGGGTCCTATTTGGTGGGCGAGGCCCCTCAGGGTTGGATTTGGTGGGCAGGGCCCGTCAGGGTCCGATTTGGTGGGTGGGACCCCTCAGGGTCCGATTTGGTGGTTGGGGCCTTTGAGAATCCGATTTGGTGGGCGGGGCCCCTCAGGGTCCGATTTGGTGAGCGGGGCCCCTCAGAGTTCAATTTGGTGAGCAGGGCCCCTCAGGGTCCGATTTGGTGAGCGTGGCCCCTCAAGGATGATTTGTTGGTTGGGGCCTTTCAGAATCCGATTTGGTGGGCGGGGCCCCTCAGGGTCCGATTTGGTGAGTGGGGCCCCTCAGGGTCCGATTTGGTGAGCAGGGCCCCTCAGGGTCCGATTTGGTGAGCGGGGACCCTCAGGGTCCGATTTGGTGGGCAGGGCCCCTCGGGGTCTGATTTGGTGGGCGGGGCCCCTTTAAGAGCCAGTTTGGCTCACTAGGCTTCTAAATCCACTTTGGCGCACATTCTCTCTCAGGGGCATCCGTCATGTGATGAAGCTAGATTTGCATTTGTGCTGTGGGTTTCGCTTTAAGAGCTGATATTATGTGGCAGAATCTGTGTCCTGGGGGCGTCATGTGACGTTCGTAGGCGTTGGCATAGTAACTGGGTGTGCCTGCACATATCAATGAGCTTTACTGCCATTTCAATCGCCTCAGGGCACGTTTTAAGTTTCCCATTGAAAAGCATTGAGACAGTGCATTCCAATGACGGGAAAAAAAATTTTCAAACGCAAATTGCACAAAAACTACAAATCCGATCTACACGAAAAATACTTAGCACACCTCTCGTGGACGCTGGCTTTGAAACGACACCTCAACGGAGTCTATGCGTGTAGCGGTTCGGGCTGCATTAATGACGGGTCACTCAGCTTTCGATTTGGCGCGCCCGCCCTTTAAGGCTCATTTTGGTGCGCCGGCCCATTAAGAATCACTTAGGCGTGTCGGCCGTTTAAGAGTTAGTTTGGCGCAATGGGCTTCTAAATCCACTTTGGCGTACATTCTCTCTCATGGGCATGCGTCATATGATGAAGCTAGATTTGCATTTGTGCTGTGGGTTTCGCTTTAAGAGCTGATATTATCTGCCAGAAACTGTGTCCTGGGGGCGTCATGTAAAGTTCGTAGGCGTTGGCATAGTAACTGAGTCTGCCTGTGCATATCAATGAGCTTAACTGCCATTTGAATCACCTCAGGGCATGTTTTCTCTATGGCAAAATTTCCCCATTGAAAAGCATTGAGACAATACATTCCAATGACGGGGAAAAAATTTTTTCTAGCGCAAATTGCACAAAAACTACAAATCCGATCGACACGAAAAATACTTAGCACACCTCTCATGGACGCTGGCTTCGAAACGACACCTCAACGGAGTCTGTGCGTTTAGCGGTTCGGGTCGCATTAATTGCGGAAATCAACTGAATAATACGAATAAGTTAACAGCGTTCGGATTACAACATTAATACTAGATGTGTATTTCCTGAAGGAAGTACAGATAGTGGTTTGAAATGGTGCCCGGGCTGGGGTTGCTCAGCCTCCGATTTGGAGGCCGAGGTGGCTCAGCCTCCTATTTTTAGGCCGGGGTGGCTCAGCCTCCTATTTGGAGGCCGGGATGGCTCATAGTCTGATTTGGAGGCAGGGGTGGCGCAGCCTCCTATTTGGAGGCCGGGGTGGCGCAGCCTCCTATTTGGAGGCCGGGGTGGTTCATCGTCCAATTTGGAGGCGGTTTGGCTCAGCCTCCTATTTGGAGGTCGGGGTGGCTCAGCCTCTGATTTGGAGGCAGAGGTGGCTCAGCCTCCGATTTGGAGGCCGGGGTCGCTCAGCCTCCGATTTGGAGGCCGGAGTGACTCAGCCTCCGATTTGGAGGCCGCGGTGGCTCAGCCTCCGATTTGGAGGCCGGGGTGGCTCAGCCTCCGATCTGGAGGCCGGGGTGGCTCAGCCTCCGATTTGGAGGCCGGGGTGGCTCAGCCTCCGATTTGGAGGCCGGGGTGGCTCAGCCTCCGATTTGGAGGCCGGGGTGGCTCAGCCTCCGATTTGGAGGCCGGGGTGGCTCAGCCTCCGATTTGGAGGCCGGGTTGGCTCAGCCTCCGATTTGGAGGCCGGGGTCGATCAGCCTCCAATTTGGAGGCCGGGGGTTGATCAGCCTCCGATTTGGAGGCCGGGGTGGCTCAGCCTCCGATTTGGCGTGTAGGCCCTTAAAGACTCATTTTGGTGCGTCGGCTCTTTAACAATCACTTTGGCGCGTTGGCCCTTTAAGAGCTAGTTTGGCTCACTGGGCTTCTAAATCAACTTTGGCGGACATTCTCTCTCAGGGGCATGTGTCATGTGATGAAGCTAGATTTGCATTTGAGCTGTGGGTTTCGCTTTAAGAGCTGATATTATGTGGTAGAAGCTCTGTCCTCGGGGCGTCATGTGACGTTCGTAGGCGTTGACATAGTAACTGGGTGTGCCTGCGCATATCAATGAGCTTAACTGCCATTTCAATCGCCTCAGGGCACGTTTTGCCATTTCCCATTGAAAAGCATTGGAGACAGTGCATTCCAATGACGGGAAAAAAAATTTTCAAACGCAAATTGCGCAAAAACTACAAATCCGATCGACACGAAAAATACTTAGCACACCTCTCGTGGACGCTGGCTTCGAAACGACACCTCAACGGAGTCTGTGCGCGTAGTGGTTCGGGCCGCATTAATTGCGGAAATCAACTGAATAAAAAGAAAAAGTTAGCAGCGTTCGGATTACAACATTAATACTAGATGTGTATTTCCTGAAGGAAGTACAGATAGTGGTTTGAAATTGTACCCGGCTGCCCCTTTAAGAGAGACTTGGCTGCTGCCCCTGCAAGACTTTCAACTCAGAATCCGTTTTAAATGTGGGTGCCTCTCAGGGGCCACTTTGGCCTCAGGGTCTGATTTGGTGGGTGGGGCCCCTCAGGATCCGATTCGGTGGCCTGGGCTCCTCAGGATTTGAATTAGTGGCCGGGATTCCTCAGGGTCCAATTTTGTGGGTGGGGCCCCTCAGGGTCTGATTTTGTGGGTGTGGCCTCTCAGGGTCCGATTTTGTGGGTGTGGCCCCTCAGGGTCCGATTTTGTGGGTGGGTCATCTCAGAGTCCGATTTTATGGGTGGGGCCCCTCAGGGTCCGATTTTGTGGGTGGGGCCCATCATGGTCTGATTTTGTGGGTGGGGCCCCTCAGGGTCCGATTTTGTGGCCGGGGCCCCTCAGGGTCCGATTTTGTGGCCGGGGCCCCTCAGGGTCCGATTTTATGGCCGAGGCCCCTCAGGGTCAGATTTTGTGGGTGGGGCCCCTCAGGGTCCGATTTTGTGGCCGGGACCCCTGAGGGTCCGATTTTGTGGGCGGGGCCCCTCAGGGTCCGATTTTGTGGCCGGGGCCCCTCAGGGCCCGATTTTGTGGCCGGGGCCCCTCAGGGTCCGATTTTGTTGGTTGGGCCCCTCAGGGTCCGATTTTGAGGTTGGGGCCCCTCAGGGTCCAATTTGGTGGGCGGGGCCCCTCAGGGTCCAATTTGGTGGTCGGGGCCCCTCTGGGTCCAATTTGGTGGGGGGTGCTCCTCAGGGTCCGATTTGGTGGGCGGGGCCACTCTGGTCTGATTTGGTGGGCGGTGCTCCTCAGGGTCCAATTTGGTGGGTGGGGACACTCTGAGTCTGATTAGGTGGGCGGGGCCACTCAAGGTCCGATTTGGTGGGCTGTGCCACTCTGGGTCCGTTTTGGTGGGCGGGGCCACTCAGGGTCTGATTTTTTTGAGCGGGGCCACACTGGGTCCGATTTGGAGCCTGGGGTCACTCAGCTTTCGATTTGGCACGCCAGCCCTTTAAGACTCATTTTGGTGCGCCGTCCCTTTAAGAATCACTTTGGCGCGTCGGTCCTTTAAGAGCCAGTTTGGAGCACTGGGCTTCTAAATCCACTTTGGCGCACATTCTCTCTCAGGGGCATGCGTCATGTGATGAAGCTAGATTTGCACTTATGCTGTGGGTTTCGCTTTAAGAGCTGAAATTATCTGCCCGAAACTGTCCTAGAGAGGTCATGTGACGTTCGTAGGCGTTGGCATAGTAACTGGGTGAGCCTGCGCATATCAATGAGCTTAATTGCCACCTCACGACTGTCCCATGTTTTCTTTATGGCAACATTTTCCCATTGAAATGCACTGAGGAAAATGTTTTTTCAAACGCAAATTGCGCAAAAACTACAAATCCGATCGACAGGAAAAATACTTAGCACACCACTCGTGGACGCTGGCTTCGAAACAAAGCCTCAACGGAGTCTGTACGTGTAGCGGTTCGGGCCGCATTAATTGCGGAAATCAGCTGAATAGTAATAATAATACTAGATGTGTATTTCCTGAAGGAAGTACAGATAGTGGTTTGAAATGGTGCCTGGGCTGCCCCTTTAAGAGAGACTTGCCTGCTGCCCCTGCAAGACTTTCAACTCAGGATCCGTTTTAAATGTGGGTGCCTCTCAGGGGCCACTTTGGCCTCAGGGTCAGATTGGGTGGGTGGGGCCACTCAGGATCCGATTCGGTGGCCTGGGCTCCTCAGGATTTGAATTAGTGGCTGGGATTCCTCAGGGTCCAATTTTGTGGGTGGGGCCCCTCAGGTTCTGATTTTGTGGGTGTGGCCTCTCAGGGTCCGATTTTGTGGGTGTGGCCCCTCAGGGTCCGATTTTGTGGGTGGGTCCCCTCAGGGTCCGATATTGTGGGTGGGGCCCCTCAGGGTCCGATTTTGTGGGTGGGGCCCCTCAGGGTCCGATTTTGTGGCCGGGGACCCTCAGGGCCCGATTTTGTGGCCGGGGCCCCTAAGGGCCCGATTTTGTGGCTGGGGCCCCTCAGGGTCTGATTTTGTTGGTTGGGCCCCTCAGGGTCCGATTTTGAGGGTGGGGCCCCTCAGGGTCCGATTTTGTGGGTGGGGCCCCTCAGGGTCCGATTTGGTTGGCGGGGCCCCTCAGGGTCCGATCTGGTAGGGGGCGCCCCTCAGGGTCTGATTTTGAGGGCGGGGCCCCTCAGGGTCCGATTTTGAGGGCGGGGACCCTCAGGGTCCGATTTTGTGGGCGGGGACCCTCAGGGTCCGATTTTGTGGGCGGGGTCTCTCGGGGTCCGATTTTGTGGCCGGGGCCCCTTAGGGTCCGATTTTGTGGTTGGGGGCCCTCAGGGTCCGATTTTGTGGGTGGGGCCCCTCCGAGTCCGATTTGGTTGGCGGGGCCCCTCAGGGTCCCTATTTGGTGGGCGGGGCCTCTCAGGGTCCGATTTTGTGGCCGGGGCCCCTAAGGGCCCGATTTTGTGGCTGGGGCCCCTCAGGGTCTGATTTTGTTGGTTGGGCCCCTCAGGGTCCGATTTTGAGGGTGGGGCCCCTCAGGGTCCGATTTTGTGGGTGGGGCCCCTCAGAGTCCGATTTGGTTGGCGGGGCCCCTCAGGGTCCGATTTGGTAGGCGGAGCCCCTCAGGGTCTGATTTTGAGGGCGGGGCCCCTCAGGGTCCGATTTTGTGGGCGGGGACCCTCAGGGTCCGATTTTGAGGGCGGGGACCCTCAGGGTCCGATTTTGTGGGCGGGGACCCTCAGGGTCCGATTTTGTGGCCGGGGTCTCTCAGGGTCCGATTTTGTGGCCGGGGCCCCTTAGGGTCCGATTTTGTGGTTGGGGGGCCCTCAGGGTCCGATTTTGTGGGTGGGGCCCCTCCGAGTCCGATTTGGTTGGCGGGGCCCCTCAGGGTCCCTATTTGGTGGGCGGGGCCTCTCAGGGTCCGATTTCGTGGCCGGGGCCCCTCAGGGTCCGATTTTGTGGCTGGGGTCCCTCAGGGTCTGATTTGGTGGGCGGGGCCCCTCAGGGTCTGATTTGGTGGGCGGGGCCTCTCAGGGTCCGATTTTGAGGGCGGGGCCCCTCAGGGTCCGATTTTGTGAGCGGGGCCCCTGAGGGTCCGATTTGGTGGGCGGGGCCCCTCAGGGTCCAATTTTGTGGGTGGGGCCCCTCTGGGTTCGATTTTGTGGCCGGGGTCTCTCAGGGTCCGATTTTGTGGCCGGGGCCCCTCAGGGTCCGATTTTGTGGCCGGGGCCCTTCAGGTTCCGATTTTGTGGCCGGGGTCTCTCAGGGTCCGATTTTGTGGCCGGGGCCCCTAAGGGTCTGATTTTGTTGGTTGGGCCCCTCAGGGTCCGATTTTGAGGGTGGGGCCCCTCAGGGTCCGATTTTGTGGGTGGGGCCCCTCAGAGTCCGATTTGGTTGGCGGGGCCCCTCAGGGTCCGATTTGGTAGGCGGAGCCCCTCAGGGTCTGATTTTGAGGGCGGGGCCCCTCAGGGTCCGATTTTGTGGGCGGGGACCCTCAGGGTCCGATTTTGAGGGCGGGGACCCTCAGGGTCCGATTTTGTGGGCGGGGCCCCTCTGGGTCCGATTTTGTGGCCGGGGTCTCTCGGGGTCCGATTTTGTGGCCGGGGCCCCTTAGGGTCCGATTTTGTGGTTGGGGGCCCTCAGGGTCCGATTTTGTGGGTGGGGCCCCTCCGAGTCTGATTTGGTTGGCGGGGCCCCTCAGGGTCCCTATTTGGTGGGCGGGGCCTCTCAGGGTCCGATTTTGAGGGCGGGGCCCCTCAGGGTCCGATTTTGTGGGCGGGGCCCCTCAGGGTCCAATTTTGTGGGTGGGGCCCCTCTGGGTTCGATTTTGTGGCCAGGGTCTCTCAGGGTCCGATTTTGTGGCCGGGGCCCCTCAGGGTCCGATTTTGTGGCCGGGGCCCTTCAGGTTCCGATTTTGTGGCCGGGGTCTCTCAGGGTCCGATTTTGTGGCCGGGGCCCCTCAGGGTCCGATTTTGTGGCCGGGGCCCCTCAGGGTCCGATTTTGTGGGTGGGGCCCCTCAGGGTCCGATTTTGTGGCAGGGGCCCCTCAGGGTCCGATTTTGTGGTTTCGGCACCTCAAGGGTCCGATTTTGTGGCCGGGGCCCCTTAGGGTCCGATTTTGTGGTTGGGGGCCCTCAGAGTCCGATTTGGTTGCCGGGGCACCTCAGGGTTCGATTTGGTGGGCGGGGCCTCTCAGGGTCTGATTTTGAGGGCGGGGCCCCTCAGGGTCCGATTTTGTGGGCGGGGCCCCTCAGGGTCCGATTTTGTGGGTGGGGCCCCTCAGGGTCCGATTTTGTGGCCGGGGTCTCTCAGGGTCCGATTTTGTGGCCGGGGCCCCTCAGGGTCCGATTTTGTGGTTGGGGCTCCTCAGTGTCCGATTTGGTGGGCTGTGCCACTCTGGGTCCGTTTTTGGTGGGCGGGGCCACTCTGGGTCCGATTTGGAGGCCAGGGTGGCTCAGCCTCCGATTTTAAGGCCGGGGTGGCTCAGCCTCCGATTTGGAGCCTGGGGTCACTCAGCTTTCGATTTGGCGCGTCGGCCCTTTAAGACTCATTTCGGTGCGGCGGCCCTTTAAGAATCACTTTTGCACTTCGGCCCTTTAAGTGCCTGTTTGGCTCACTGGACTTCTAAATAAACTTTGGCGCACATTCTCTCTCAGGGGCATGTGTCATGTGATGAAGCTAGATTTGCATTTGTGCTGTGGGTTTCGCTTTAAGAGCTGATATTATATGGCAGAAGCTCTGTTCTACAGATGTCATGTGACGTTCGTAGGCGTTGGCATAGTAACTGGTTCTGCCTGCGCATATCAATGAGCTCAACTGCCATTTCAATCGCCTCAGGGCACGTTTTGCCATTTCCCCATTCAAATGCATTGGAGACAGTGCATTCCAATGACGGGAAAAAAAATTTTCTAACGCAAATTGCGCAAAAACTACAAATCTGATCGACACGAAAAATACTTAGCACACCTCTCATGGGCGCTGGCTTCGAAACGACACCTCAACGGAGTCTGTGCGTGTAGCGGTTCGGGCTGTATTAATTGCGGAAATCAACTGAATAATAATAATAAGAAGAAGAAGAAGAACTAGATGTGTATTTCCTGAAGGAAGTACAGATAGTGGTTTGAAATGGTGCCTGGGCTGCCCCTTTAAGAGAGACTTGGCTGCTGCCCCTGCAAGACTTTCAACTCAGTATCCGTTTTAAATGTGGGTGCCTCTCAGGGGCCACTTTGGCCTCAGGGTCTGATTTGGTGGGTGGGGCCCCTCAGGATCCGATTCAGTGGCCTGGGCTCCTCAGGATTTGAATTAGTGGCCGGGATTCCTCAGGGTCCAATTTTGTGGGTGGGGCCCCTCAGGGTCTGATTTTGTGGGTGTGGCCTCTCAGGGTCCGATTTTGTGGGTGTGGACCCTCAGGGTCCGATTTTGTGGGTGGGTCCCCTCAGGGTCCGATTTTATGGGTGGGGCCCCTCAGGGTCCGATTTTGTGGGTGGGGCCCCTCATGGTCTGATTTTGTGGGTGGGGCCCCTCAGGGTACGATTTTGTGGCCGGGGCCCCTCAGGGTACGATTTTATGGCCGGGGCCCCTCAGGGTACGATTTTATGGCCGGGGCCCCTCAGGGTCTGATTTTGTGGGTGGGGCCCCTCAGGGCCTGATTTTGTGGCCAGGACCCCTCAGGGTCCGATTTTGTGGCCGGGGCCCCTCAGGCTCCAATTTTGTGGCCGGGGCCCCTCATGGTCCGATTTTGTGGCGATTTTCTTGGTTGGACCCCTCAGGGTCCGATTTTGAGGGTGGGGCCCCTCAGGGTCCGATTTTGTGGGTGGGGCCCCTCAGGGTCCGATTTTGAGGGCGGGGCCCCTCAGGGTCCGATTTTGTGGGCGGGGACCCTCAGGGTCCGATTTGGTGGGCGGGGCCACTCAGGGTCCAATTTTGTGGGTGGGGCCCCTCTGGGTTCGATTTTGTGGCCGGGGTCTCTCAGGGTCCGATATTGTGGCCGGGGCCCCTCAGGGTCCGATTTTGTGGTTGGGGCCCCTCAGGGTCCGATTTTGTGGTTGGGGCCCCTCAGGGTCCAGTTTTGTGGTTGGGGGCCCTCAGGGTCCGATTTTGTGGCGGGGCCCCTCAGGGTCTGATTTTGTGGTTGGGGGCCCTCAGGGTCCGATTTTGTGGCCGGCGCCCCTCAGGGTCTGATTTCGTGGCTGGGGCCCCTCAGGGTCCGATTTTGTGGTTGGGGCCCCTCAGTGTCCGATTTTGTGGCCGGGGCCCCTCAGGGTCCGATTTTGTGGTTGGGGTCGCTCAGGGTCTGATTTTGTGACTGGGGCCCCTCAGGGTCTGATTTTGTGGTTGGGACCCCTCAGGGTCTGATTTTGTGGCCGGCACCCCGCAGGGTCCGATTTTGTGGCCGGGGCCCCTCAGGGTCCGATTTTGTGGCCGGGGCCTCTCAAGGTCCGATTTTGTGGCCGGGGCCCCTCAGGGTCCGATTTTGTGGCCGGGGTCTCTCAGGGTCCGATTTTGTGGTTGGGGCCCCTCAGGGTCCGATTTTGTGGTTGGGGGCCCTCACGGTCCGATTTTGAGTCCGGGGCCCCTCAGGGTCTGATTTCGTGGTTGGGACCCCTCAGGGTCCGATTTTGTGGCCGGGGCCCCTCAGGTTCCAATTTTGTGGCCGGGGCCCCTCAGGGTCCGATTTTGTTGGTTGGGCTCCTCAGGATCCGATTTTGAGGGTGGGGCCCCTCAGGATTTGATTTTGTGGTTGGGACCCCTCAGGGTCCGATTTTGTGGGTGGGGCCCCTCAGTGTCCGATTTTGTGGCCGGGTCTACTCAGGGTCCGATTTTGAGGGTGGGGCCCCTTAGGGTCCTATTTTGTAGTTGGGGGCCCTCAGGGTCTGATTTTGTGGGTGGGGCCCTTTAGAGTCCGATTTGGTTGGCGGAGCCCCTCAGGGTCTGATTTGGTGGGCGGGGCCTCTCAGGGTCCGATTTTTGAGGGAGGGGCAGCTCAGGGTCCGATTTTGAGGGCGGGGCCCCTGAGGGTCCGATTTTGTGGCCGGGGCCCCTCAGGGTCCGATTTTGGGGTTGGGGCCCCTCAGGGTCCGATTTTGGGGTTGGGGGCGCTCAGGGTCCAATTTTGTGGGTGGGGCCCCTCTGGGTTCGATTTTGTGGCCGGGGTCTCTCAGGGTCCGATTTTGTGGCCGGGGCCCCTCAGGGTCTGATTTTGTGGGTGGGGCCCCTCAGGGTCCGATTTTGTGGGTGGGGCCTTCACGGTCCGATTTTGTGGGTGGGGCTCCTCAGGGTCCAATTTGGTGGGCGGGGCCACTCTGGGTCTGATTTGGTGGGCGAGGCCACTCTGGGTCCGATTTCGTGGGCGGGGCCACTCTGGGTCCGATTTGGATGCCAGGGTTGCTCAGCCTCCTTTTTGTAGGCCAGGGTCTATCAGCCTCCGATTTGGAGCCTTGGGTCACTCAGCTTTCGATTTGGCGCGCCGGCCCTTTAAGACTCATTTTGGTGCGCCGGCTCTTTAAGAATCACTTTGGCGCGTCGGCCCTTTAAGAGCCAGGGTGGCTCACTGGGCTTCTAAATCCACTTTGGCGCACACATTCTCTCTCAGGGGCATGCGTCATGTGATGAAGCTAGATTTGCATTTGTGCCGTGGGTTTAGCTTTAAGAGCTGATATTATGTGGCAAAAGCTCTGTTCTGGAGATGTCATGTGACGTTCGTAGGCGTTGGCATAGTAACTGGGTCTGCCTGCGCATATCAATGAGCTCAACTGCCATTTCAATCGCCTCAGGGCACGTTTTAAGCTTCCCATTGAAAAGCATTGGAGACAGTGCATTCCAATGACGGGAAAAAAAATTTTCAAACGCAAATTGCGCAAAAACTACAAATCCGATCGACACGAAAAATACTTAGCACACCTCTCATGGACGCTGGCTTCGAAACGACACCTCAACGGAGTCTGTGCGTGTAGCGGTTCGGGCCGCATTAATTGCGGAAATCAACTTAATAATAAGAAGAAGAAGAAGAAGAAGAATAAGTTAGCAGCGTTCGGATTACAATATAGTGGTTTTTTCAAACCACTATAACTAGATGTGTATTTCCTGAAGGAACTACAGATAGTGGTTTGAAATGGAGCCCGGGCTGCCCCTTTAAGAGAGACTTGCCTGCTGCCCCTGCAAGACTTTCAACTCTGGATCCACTTTAACTGTGCCGGCCACTCGGGGGGCCGATTTGGTGGGCGAGGCCAGAGAGAGAGAGAGAAAGAACAGAGACAGAAAGAAAGAAGGAAAGAAAGAAAGAAAGAAAGAAAGAGAACAGAGAGAGAGAAACAGAGACAGAAAGATTCTATAAAGATACTATAGCAGCCCAGCTCCCATTGTAGTGCCCACCTGAGCCTCCTGGTGCAGGACATATCATGATCCGCTCACATGGCCGACATCCCCGATTCCAAGGCGATCCCGCTGTCCGCTCTGTCAGAGGAGGACACGGTGATGGATCTGAAGCATTCCCTGAAGTGCCTCCATGGTTCCGTCACAATCTCCTACTGAAATTATCTAATTTCTGGTCAGCTTCCAGCACGTCACTTCCGGTAGAACGTTACGTGCAAGTTTTAAATTGCTCCTTTGGGCTCCGCTGTGTACTCCTGTGTCCCGCGGGGGAAAGTATGCTCCCGGCTGAGGCAGTCTCTCTCTCAAAATCGGGACTACTCTCGCTGGATCCGGGACGGTTGGGACTCGGGAGGTATAAATGCTCCTCACCATACACCTCGTACACACACAGCTCCGCTTCGTACACCTTGTACACACGCAGCTTCACTCCGTACACCCCCGGCTCTGCTCCGCTCCATAAACACACAGCTCTGCTCCATAAACACACGGCTCCGCTCTGTACACCTCGTACATACACAGCTCTGCTCCGTACACCTCGTACACACACGGCTCCGCTCTGTACACCTCGTACACACACGGCTCTGCTCCGTACACCTTGTAAACCCCTCCTGACCCCACCCAAGAACACACACGGCTCTGCTACATCCACCTTGTAAAACCCCTCCTGACCCCACACAAGTACACACACGGCACTGCTACATCCACCTTGTAAAACCCCTCCCAACCCACACAAGTACACACACGGCTCTGCTACATCCATCTTGTAAAAGCCCTCCTGACCCCACACAAGTACACACACGGCTCTGCTTCATCCACCTTGTAAACCCCTCCTGACCCCACACACGTACACACACGGCTCTGCTACATCCACCTTCTAAACCCCTCCTGACCTCACACAAGTACACACACGGCTCTGCTACATCCACCTTGTAAACCCCTCCTGACTCCACACAAGTACACACACGGCTCTGTTACATCCACCATGTAAAACCCCTCCTGACCCCACACAAGTACACACACGGCTCTGCTACATCCACCTTGAAAAACCCCTCCTGACCCCACACAAAGTACACACATGGCCCTGCTACATCCACCTTGTAAAACCCCTCCTGACCCCACACAAAGTACACGCATGGCTCTGCTACATCCACCTTGTAAACCCCTCCTAACCCCACACAAAGTACACACATGGCCCTGCTACATCCACCTTGTAAAACGCCTCCCTGACCCCACACAAGTACACACGCGGCTCTGCTACATCCAACTTGTAAACCCCTCCTAACCCCACACAAGTACACACAGGGCTCTGCTACATCCACCTTGTAAAACACCTCCCTGACCCCACACAAGCGGCTCTGCTACATCCACCTTGTAAACCCCTCCTAACCCCACACAAGTACACACACAGCTCTGCTACATCCACCTTGTAAAACCCCTCCTGACCCACACAAGTACACACGCAGCTCTGCTACATCCACCTTGTAAAACCCCTCCTGACCCCACACAAGTACACACACGGCTCTGCTACATCCACCTTGTAAAACCCCTCCTGACCCCACACAAGTACACACACGGCTCTGCTACATCCACCTTGTAAAACCCCTCCTGACCCACACAAGTACACACGCGGCTCTGCTACGTCCACCTTGTAAACCCCTCCTGACCCCACACAAGTACACACATGGCTCTGCTTCATCCACCTTGTTAAACCCCTCCCTGACCCCACTGTCCCACACATAAACGTTACCTCATCCATCCAGACCAGCACCATAATGACAAGCGACCAGCACAGCAGAGTCCTGCAGCCGCCCTGATCATGTGACCCCTGACTCCTCCCCTCCTGTGACCTCATCACAGGTCCTGTGCCGGCACCGCACACAAGATTACAGCCGAAGGAAGCGATGATCATTGCTGGCCCTAAGGCTGTGTGCACACGCTGCGGATTTTGCTGCGGTTCCGCAGCAGTTTTTGCTGCGGTGTACAGTAGCATGATTCCCTATGGGAATCAAAAACCGCAATGCAGATTGTGCGTAATTTTCCGCGCGGATTATCTGCAGTTTTCAATCCGCAGAAAGAATTGACATGTCAATTCTTGCTGCGGTTTGCCATTTCCTCCATTGAGGAGATGAAAAACCGCAGGGCAAAACCGCAGAGCAATCCACAGGTATTTTGACCTGCGGTTTCACCTGCGGATTTCACAAAATCCGCGCAGATGAATCCGCACCTAATCCACAGCGTGTGCACACAGCCTAAGGCTGTGTGCAAACAATGCAGATTTGCAGTGGATCCGCAGCAGATTTTACTGCACAGAAACGTTGCATATCCGCATTGTGATGTACAGTAGCCTTAAAATCAATGGAAAAAAAAACGCTGTGCAGACGCTGCGGATTTTTATGCGCGGTTTTCCTGCGGTACAAAATCCACAGCATGTTACTTCTTTTGTGCGGTTTTCCATCTCCCCTGTCACCAAATCCGCAAGGGGAAAACCGCACAAAAACCGCAATAAAACCGCAGGAAAAATGGAAGAAATCTGCAAGGCTAAAAAGTCATCTGCACTCAGCCTAAGGGGCTGAATCACTGCGTGGGTCCCTCGCGGAGGGCGCAAGATGGGGTCAGTACATGGGGGGCATGGCGGCGGCCGGCGGGTATCCCAGACAGCATGAGTGGGCCCTCCCATCTCACCAGGGCCCCGGCAATTGCCCGGGTGCGCCGGGTGCTGACGCCGGCCCTGGCCTACGCATATCAATGATCAGAACTGCCACCTCACGACTGCCCCATGTTTTCCCTATGGCAACATTTTCCCGTTAAAATGCATTCCAGTGACAGGAAAATGTTTTTTCAAATGCAAATTGTGCAAAAACTACAAATCCGATCGACACGAAAAATGCTTAGCACACCTCTCGTGGACGCTGGCTTCGAATCGACACCTCAACAGAGTCTGTGCGTGTAGAGGTTCGGGCCGCATTAATTGCGGAAATCAACTGAATAGTAATAATAATACTAGATGTGTATTTCCTGAAGGAAGTACAGATAGTGGTTTGAAATGGTGTCCGGTCTGCACCTTTAAGAGAGACTTGCCTGCTGCCCCTGCAAGACTCTCAACTCAGGATCCGTTTTACCTGTGGGTGACTCTCAGGGGCAACTTTGGCCTTTGGGCCCCTCAGGGTCCGATTTGGTGGGCGGGGCCCCTCAGGGTCCGATTTTGTGGTTGGGTGCCCTCAGGGTCCGATTATGTGGTTGGGGCCCCTCAGGGTCTGATTTTGTGGCCGCGGCCCCTCAGGGTCTGATTTTGTGGCCGCGGCCCCTCTGGGTCCGATTTTGTGGCAGGGGCCCCTCTGGGTCCGATTTTGTGGGTGGGGCCCCTCTGGGTCCAATATGGTGGGCGGGACCACTCTGGGTCCAATTTGGTGGGCGGGGCCTCTCAGGGTCCGATTTTGTGGTTGGGTCCCCTCAGGGTCCGATTTTGTGGTTGGGGCCCCTCAGGGTCCGATTTTGTGGCCGGGGCCTATCAGGGTCCAATTTTGTGACTGGGGCCCATCAGGGTCTGATTTTCTGGCCGCGGCCCCTCAGGGTCTGATTTTGTGGCAGGGGCCCCTCTGGGTCTGATTTTGTGGGCGGAGTCCCATTGGGTCCAATTTGGTGGGCGGGACCACTCTGGGTCCAATTTGGTGGGCGGGGCCTTTCAGGGTCCGATTTGGTGGGCGGGGCCCCACAGGGTCCGATTTGGTGGGCGGGGCCCCTCAG
The DNA here is from genome assembly GCF_039654945.1 of Dendrobates tinctorius. Classification (NCBI taxonomy): domain Eukaryota; kingdom Metazoa; phylum Chordata; class Amphibia; order Anura; family Dendrobatidae; genus Dendrobates; species Dendrobates tinctorius. The sequence continues at coordinate 10,415,716 of NW_027361772.1, read as the reverse complement.
GGTCCGATTTGGTGGGCAGGGCCTCTCTGGGTCTGATTTGGTGGGTGGGGCCACTCTGGGTAAGATTTGGAGGCTGGGGTCTCTCAGCCTCCAATTTGGAGGCCGGGGTCGTTGAGCTTCCGATTTGGAGGCCGAGGTCAAAGAGCCTCCGATTTGGAGGCCGGGGTCGATGAGCCTCCGATTTGGAGGCCGGGGTGGCTCAGCCTCCGATTTGGAGGCCGGGGTGGCTCAGCCTCCGATTTGGAGGCCGGGGTGGCTCAGCCTCCGATTTGGAGGCCGGGGTGGCTCAGCCTCCGATTTGGAGGCCGGGGTGGCTCAGCCTCCGATTTGGAGGCCGGGGTCGATCAGCCTCCGATTTGGAGGCCGGGGTGGCTCAGCCTCCGATTTGGAGGCCGGGGTGGCTCAGCCTCTGATTTGGAGGCCGGGGTCGCTCAGCCTCCGATTTGGAGGCCGGGGTCGCTCAGCCTCCGATTTGGAGGCCGGGGACGCTCAGCCTCCGATTTGGAGGCCGGGGTGGCTCAGCCTCCGATTTGGAGGCCGGGGTGGCTCAGCCTCCGATTTGGAGGCCGGGGTGGCTCAGCCTCCGATTTGGAGGCGGGGGTCGATCAGCCTCCGATTTGGAGGCCGGGGTGGCTCAGCCTCCGATTTGGAGGCCGGGGTCGATCAGCCTCTGATTTGGAGGCCGGGGTGGATCAGCCTCCGATTTGGAGGCCGGGGTCGCTCAGCCTCCGATTTGGAGGCCGGGGACGCTCAGCCTCCGATTTGGAGGCCGGGGTGGCTCAGCCTCCGATTTGGAGGCCGGGGTGGCTCAGCCTCCGATTTGGAGGCCGGGGTGGCTCAGCCTCCGATTTGGAGGCGGGGGTCGATCAGCCTCCGATTTGGAGGCCGGGGTGGCTCAGCCTCCGATTTGGAGGCCGGGGTCGATCAGCCTCTGATTTGGAGGCCGGGGTGGATCAGCCTCCGATTTGGAGGCCGGGGTCGATCAGCCTCCGATTTGGAGGCCGGGGTGGCTCAGCGTCCGATTTGGAGGCCGGGGTGGCTCAGCCTCCGATTTGGAGGCGGGGGTCGATCAGCCTCCGATTTGGAGGCCGGGGTTGATCAGCCTCCGATTTGGAGGCCGGGGTGGCTCAGCCTCCGATTTGGAGGCCGGGGTGGCTCAGCCTCCGATTTGGAGGCCGGGGTGGCTCAGCCTCCGATTTGGAGGCCGGGGTGGCTCAGCCTCCGATTTGGTGTGTCGGCCCTTTAAGACTCATTTGGGTGCGCTGGCCCTTTAACAATCACTTTGGCGCGTTGGCCCTTTAAGAGCTAGTTTGGCTCACTGGGCTTCTTTTAAATCCACTTTGGCGCACACATTCTCTCTCAGGGGCATGTGTCATGTGATGAAGCTAGATTTGCATTTGTGCTGTGAGTTTCGCTTTAAGAGCTGATATTATGTGGCAGAGGCTCTGTGCTGGGGTTCAAGTGACGTTCGTAGGCGTTGGCATAGTAACTGGGTCTGCCTGCGCATATCAATGAGCTCCACTGTCATTTCAATCGCCTCAGGGCACGTTTTGCCATTTCCTATTGAAAAGCATTGGAGACAGTGCATTCCAATGACGGGAAAAAAAATTTTCAAACGCAAATTGCGCAAAAACTACAAATCCGATCGACACGAAAAATACTTAGCACACCTCTCATGGACGCTGGCTTCGAAACGACACCTCAACGGAGTCTGTGCGTGTAGCGGTTCGGGCCGCATTAATTGCGGAAATCAACTTAATAATAAGAAGAAGAATAAGTTAGCAGCGCTCGGATTACAATATAGTGGTTTTTTCAAACCACTATAACTAGATGTGTATTTCCTGAAGGAAGTACAGATAATGGTTTGAAATGGTGCCCGGGCTGCCCCTTTAACCCTCCGTCAGGCGCAATAGATCTGACAGGCACACAGTAATTAGTTTCACTTCTCTCTCCTTGCCCACTTATCAGAAAACCCCACCCCTCCTAGTTATCTCCTGACTCTACAGGCTCTGTGAAACCTGATATCACAGTGACTCAGCAGACCTTCTAGTGAGCAGATATCAACACTTTGGCTTCTCAGGCACATTGCGCCTGATTTCAACACAAATTGAAAGGTTAGTATTTTCTTTTTTTATTCATCACGATTGTGTATTTAGCTTGTTTTATGAAGGATTAATGCTAAGTTAGTGTACATAAGTACTGTTTTCTTAGACAAAAGGAGGGTGGCTTCTAAGGCACATTGCGCCCTAACACATACTCTTTCTCTCTTGCTTCAGATTTTCTGCTGCAATGGCCAGAAAACAGTATGATTCATCTAAACCCCTTCATTTAGAAGAAATGAAGATTTTTTTGTTAGAAGATGATGAGGAAGAACCAGCAGTAACTGAGGATTTAGAGGAATCTAGTGACATTTCATCTGAAGATGAGGTAGCAGAATGTAACACTGATTCTGGAACAGAGCAGGATGGTGATGACACTGATACAGAGGAAACAGACACAGATCTAGCTTATTATTTGGGCAAAGATAAAAATACAAAGTTGAACAAAAAGGCACCCAAGAATAAACAGCGCAGAGAATCCCACAATATTATTACACACCTTCCTGGAGTTATTGGAAGTGCTAGAAAAGCTAAAACTGCAGTGGAATGTTGGAGTAATCTAATTACAGATAGCATGTTGGAAACTATTGTTCGGTTCACTAACCAGTATATTGACACAATCAAAGAGCAATTCTCCAGAGAGAGGGACATCAAAAACACTGATGTGATTGAACTCAAGGCATTTATTGGCTTGTTATACCTAGCTGGTGCTTTCAGAGCAAATAGGCAAAGTTTGGAGGAGCTGTGGGGGACAGACGGTGATGGCATCGAAAAATTCAGCCTTGTGATGAATCTGAAACGATTCAAAGTCCTGATCCGTTGCCTCCGTTTCGATGATCGAAGTACCCGGACAGAACGAAAAGGTTATGACCGGCTTGCACCAATTCGGGACATATTTCAACAATTTATTATGAATTGTCAAAAAAGCTATTACCCGGGGCAAAACCTCACTATTGATGAGATGCTTCCAGGTTTCCGTGGAAGATGTGGATTTCGGCAATATATACCATCAAAGCCAAATAAATATGGAATTAAAATTTTTGCCATGGTTGATGCAAGGATGATGTACACTATGAACATGGAAGTTTATTGTGGAAGACAGCCACCAGGTCCTTTCAATATGAGCAACAAGCCTAGTGATGTGGTAAAGAGAATTGCTGAGCCAATGTTTGGATCTAGTCGAAATATCACTGCTGACAACTGGTTTACTGACTTTGATCTGATTGATTTTTTAAAAACGAAAAAGCTGTCATATGTGGGAACTGTTAGAAAAAACAAAAGGCAGTTGCCGCCAGATTTTCTATATACAAAAGGCAAACAACAGTATAGCACTATGTTTGGGTTCAGTAATGGAAAGATTTTAGTTTCTTACATCCCACGCAAGAGGAAAAATGTGATTTTGGTCTCTTCATTACATAATGATTACACCATTGATCCAGAGTCTGGGGAGCTAAGGAAACCAGAAATCATAACTTTTTATAATTTGACCAAAAGCGGCGTTGACACTGCTGACCAAATGTGTGGCAATTTCAATGTAAGTCGAAATACCAAACGCTGGCCGTTGGTAATCTTCTTTACAATGCTGAATGTGGGTGGCATCAACTCACAAGTAATTTACCTCGGTAATGAACTTAAACAAATGCGCAGAAGAATGTACCTAAAACAATTGGCTAATGAACTGGTGAGTGGAGAGCTAAGCCTAAGAAGTACAAAGACGGTTGGAATGCCCCTTGCCCTGCAACACCGGTTGAAGAGATATCGTCCCAAGGACGTTCCAGAACAAACACCGACTCTACCACCTTCTAAAATACGCAGTTGTACTACCTGCTCATTTATATCTGGTTTCAGAAGGCTTTCTAAATATGACTGCAAAATATGTAAAGAATCAATCTGCCTTTCCCATGCAACTTTCGTCTGCCAGCCTTGCTTTTCTAAGTGTACCTGTGCTGCTTCTGCTGCAATTGAAACCACTGAAGATGAGTAGAAAATAATTAAGTAACATCTAAGTGCAATATCCTTTAAGTTTTTTTCCATAATTTTATATTTAAGCAATAGTTAAGTAAAGATAACTGGAGCCTATTTGGCGGTACTACCGAAAAGTGGTACTTTTAGTTTTAATAAGTTTATGGTTAATAAATGTTTTTTTTTGCATCTGATTTGGTGTAATCTCTTTTAATACATTCCTATGAAGGTCACTGACTACTTCTATAGTCCTGAAATTGAAATATGTAGCTACTATAGGTGGTTTTCTGACCTGTGCTTGTCAGGCACATTGCGCATGAACTGAGGAGAATCTATATTGCGCCTGACGGAGGGTTAAGAGAGACTTGCCTGCTGCCCCTGCAAGACTTTCAACTCAGGATCCGTTTTAAGTGTGGGTGCCTCTCTGGGGCCACTTTGGCTTCAGGGTCTGATTTGGTGGGTGGGGCCCCTCAGGATCCGATTTGGTGGCCTGGGCTCCTCAGGGTTTTTATTGGTGGCCGGGATGCCTCAGGGTCCAGTTTTGTGGGTGGGGCCCCTCACGGTCTGATTTTGTGGGTGGTGCCCCTCAGGGTCCGATTTTGTGACCGTGGACCCTCAGGGTCTGATTTTGTGGTTGGGGCCCCTCAGGGTCCGATTTTGTGGCCGTGGTCTCTCAGGGTCCGATTTTGTGGCCGGGGCCCCTCAGGGTCTGGATTTGTGGGTGGGTCCCCTCTGGGTCCCCTCAGGGTCCGATTTTGTGGGTGGGGCCCCTCAGGGTCCGATTTTGTGGCTGGGGTCCCTCAGGGTCTGATTTTGTGGGTGGGGCCCCTCAGGGTCCGATTTTGTGACCGGGGCCCCTTAGGGTCCGATTTTGTAACTGGTGCCCCTCTGGGTTCGATTTTGTGGCCGGGGTCTCTCAGGGTCCGATTTTGTGGGTGGGGCCCCTCAGGGTCTGATTTTGTGGCTGGGGCACCTCAGGGTCTGATTTTGTGGCTGGGGCCCCTCAGGGTCCGATTTTGTGGCTGGGGCCCCTCAGGGTCTGATTTTGTGGGTGGGGCCCATCAGGGTCCGATTTTGTGACCGGGGACCCTCAGGGTCCGATTTTGTGGTTGGGGCCCCTCAGGGTCCGATTTTGTGGCCGGGGTCTCTCAGGGTTCGATTTTGTGGCCGGGGCCCCTCAGGGTCTGGATTTGTGTGTGGGTCCCCTCAGGGTCCGATTTTGTGGGTGGGGCCCCTCAGGGTCCGATTTTGTGGTTGGGGCCTCTCTGGGTTCGATTTTGTGGCCGGGGTCTCTCAGGGTCCGATTTTGTGGGTGGGGCCCCTCAGGGTCTGATTTTGTGGCTGGGGCCCGTCAGGGTCTGATTTTGTGGCTGGGGCCCCTCAGGGTCTGATTTTGTGGGTGGGGCCCCACAGGGTCTGATTTTGTGGGTGGGGCCCCTCAGGGTCCGATTTTGTGACCGGGGACCCTCAGGGTCTGATTTTGTGGTTGGGGCCTCTCTGGGTTCGATTTTGTGGCCGGGGTCTCTCAGGGTCCGATTTTGTGGGTGGGGCCCGTCAGGGTCTGATTTTGTGGGTGGGGCCCGTCAGGGTCTGATTTTGTGGGTGGGGCCCCTCAGGGTCTGATTTTGTGGGTGAGGCCCCTCAGGGTCCGATTTTGTGACCGGGTCACCTCAGGGTCTGATTTTGTGGTTGGGGCCCCTCAGGGTCCTATTTTGTGACTGTGGCCCCTCTAGGTTCAATTTTGTGGCCGGAGTCTCTCAGGGTCCGATTTTGTGGGTGGGGCCCCTTAGGGTCTGATTTTGTGGGTGGAGCCCCCTGGGTCCATTTTGGTGGGCGGGGCCACTCTGGGTCCGATTTAGTGGTCGGTGCCCCTCTGGGTCCGATTTGGTGGGCGGGGCCCCTCTGGGTCCGATTTGGTGGGCGGGGCCCTTCAGGGTCCGATTTGGTGGACGGGGTCACTCTTGGTCCGATTTGGTGGGCGGGGCTCCTCAGGGTCCGATTTGATGGGCGGGGCCCCTCTGGGTCCGATTTGGTGTGCGGGGCCACTCTGGGTCCGATTTGGTGGACGGGGCCCTTCAGGGTCCGATTTGGTGGGCGGGGCTCCTCAGGGTCCAATTTGGTGGGCGGGGCTCCTCAGGGTCCGATTTGGTGGACGGGGCCATCCAGGGTCCGATTTGGTGGGCGGGGCCACTCAGAGTCTGATTTAGTGGGCGGGGCCCCTCAGGATCCGATTTGGTGGGCTGTGCCACTCTGGGTCTGATTTTTTTAGCGGGGCCACACTGGGTCCGATTTGGAGGCCAGGGTGGCTCAGCCTCCGATTTGGAGCCTGGGGTCACTCAGCTTTCGATTTGGCGCGCCGGCCCTTTAAGACTCATTTCGGTGCGCCGGCCCTTTAAGAATCACTTTGGCACGTCGGCCCTTTAAGAGCCAGGGTGGCTCACTGGGCTTCTAAATCCACTTTGGCGGACATTCTCTCTCAGGGGCATGCGTCATATTATGTGGCAGAAACTCTGTCCTAGGGGCATCATGTGACGTTCGTAGGCGTTGGCATAGTAACTGGGTGTGCCTGCGCATATCAATGAGCTCAACTGCCATTTCAATCGCCTCAGGGCACGTTTTGCCATTTCCCATTGAAAAGCATTGGAGACGGTGCATTCCAATGACGGGAAAAAAAATTTTCAAACGCAAATTGCGCAAAAACTACAAATCCGATCGACACGAAAAATACTTAGCACACCTCTCATGGACGCTGGCTTCAAAACGACACCTCAACGGCGTCTGTGCGTGTAGCGGTTCGGGCCGCATTAATTGCGGAAATCAACTGGAAAATAATAATAATAACTAGATGTGTATTTCCTGAAGGAAGTACAGATAGTGGTTTGAAATGGTGCCCGGGCTGCCCCTTTAAGAGAGACTTGCCTGCTGCCCCTGCAAGACTTTCAAGTCAGGATACGATTTAACTGTGGGTGCCTCAGGGTCTGATTTTGTGGGTGGGGCCCCTCAGGGCCTGATTTTGTGGGTGGGGCCCCTCAGGGACTGATTTTTTTGGCCAGATCCCCTCAGGGTCCGATTTTGTGGGTGTGGCCCCTCAGGGTCCGATTTTGTGGCCGGGGCCCCTCAGGGTCCGATTTTGTGTCCGGGGCCCCTCAGGGTCCGATTTTGTGGCCGGTGCCTCTCAGGGTCTGATTTTGTGGTTGGGGCCCCTCAGGGTCCGATTTTGTGGCCGGAGCCTCTCAGGGTCCGATTTTGTGGTTGGGGCCCTTCAGGATCTGATTTTGTGGCCGGGGTCCCTCAGGGTCCGATTTTGTGGCCGGGGCCCCTGAGGGTCCAATTTTGTGGCTGTGGCCCCTCAGGGTCCGATTTTGTGGTTGGGGCCCCTCAGGATCTGATTTTGTGGGTGGGGCCCCTCATGATCCGATTTTGTGGTTGGGGCCCCTCAGGGTTCAATTTTGTAGGTGGCGTCCCTCAGGGTCCGATTTTGTGGCCGGGGACCCTCAGGGTCTGATTTTGTGGCCGGGGCCCGTCAGGGTCCGATTTTGTGGCCGGGTTCCCACAGGGTCCGATTTTGTGGCCGGGTTCCCACAGGGTCTGATTTTGTGGCCGGATCCCCTCAGGGTCCGATTTTGTGGGTGGGGCCCCTCAGGGTCCGATTTTGTGGCCGGGGCCCCTCAGGGTCTGATTTTGTGGCCGGGGCCCCTCAGGGTCCGATTTTGTGGGTGGGGCCCTTCAGGGTCCGATCTTGTGGGTGGGGCCCCTCAGGGTCTAATTTGGTGGGTGGGGCCACTCTGGGTCCGATTTGGTGGGCGGGGCCACTCTGGGTCCAATTTGGATGCCAGGGTTGCTCAGCCTCCTTTTTGTAGGCCAGGGTCTATCAGCCTCCGATTTGGAGCCTTAGGTCACTCAGCTTTCGATTTGGCGCGCCGGCCCTTTAAGACTCATTTTGGTGCGCCGGCTCTTTAAGAATCACTTTGGCGCGTCGGCCCTTTAAGAGCCAGGGTGGCTCACTGGGCTTCTAAATCCACTTTGGCGCACATTCTCTCTCAGGGGCATACGTCATGTGATGAAGCTAGATTTGTCTTTGTGCTGTGGGTTTTGCTTTAAGAGCTGATATTATGTGGCAGAAGCTCTGTCTTGGAGAGGTCATGTGACGTTCGTAGGCGTTGGCATAGTAACTGGGTCTGCCTGCGCATATCAATGAGCTCAACTGCCATTTCAATCGCCTCAGGGCACGTTTTAACCCCTTAACGACCGCCGATACGCCTTTTAACGGCTGTAATTAAGGGTACTAAAACCACAGCACCGTTAATTCACGGCGCTGTGATTTAAGTGAATAGCGCCCCCCAGTGTCGGATTTTCTCCGGGGTCTCGGCTGCCAGGGGTAGCCGAGACCCCAGAGAACATGAATCGGTCGGTTTTTACCGACCCCCGCTTTTGCGATCGCCGTTATTAACCCTATAACGGCGACCGCAAAAAAAAAAAAAATACGCGATTTTACATTTAATTTCTCTCTCATCTGATGTGATCGCACATCAGAGGAGAGAGAAATAGGGTCCCCGATCCCCCCCCGGTACATCTCCGTGGCCCTCCGTCCCCTCCCGGTGGTCCCACGTCCCGCCGGCATCCTCCGATGGGCGCCGCCATCTTGAAAATGGCGGACGCATGCGCAGTGCGCCCGCTAGAGTTGAGCGAAACGGGTCGAAAAAATTCAAAAGTCGCCGACTTTTGGCAAAGTCGGGTTTCATGAAACGAAACCCGACCCTAGGATGAGGTCGGCCACGAGGTCGGCGACTTACGCGCCAAAGTCGAGTTTCAAAAGTTTGTTTTGCGCTCTTTTTCAGCCAATCAGGATCCACGGACACTGTGGGCAATGTGATGACATAGGCAGGGGTCACCACCATCTTTCAGAAGGGCATGCAAGTGATTGGCTTGCTTTGGTGGGCGTCACAGGGGGTATAAAAGGGCGTGCACGCCGACCGCCATCTTACTTCTGCCGATCTCAGTATAGGGAGAGGTTGCTGCTGATTCTGTAGGGAGAGCGTTAGGCAGGGAAGAAGACAAAAAAACTGCTTCTGCTGCTAGCGATTTGGCCTGCACAACACACCAGTCACTGTGTGTGCAGTGCAAGGGGAGGCTATATAGTGGTGTATCAGTGGTGTTGGTTGTTGGGCTGCCTTCTAAGGCTTCCTGACATTCCTGCATTGCTGTTTACCCACTGCTCCGCAAACTGCTTTTTTAAAAGCAATCCCAATTTTTTTTTTTGTCCTGAGAAGAAAAAAAAAAAACTGCTTCTGCTGCTAGCAATTTGGCCTGCACAACACACCAGTCACTGTGTGTGCAGTGCAAGGGGAGGCTATATTGTGGTGTATCAGTGGTGTTGGTTGTTGGGCTGCCTTTTAAGGCTTCCTGACAGGCTGGCATTGCTGTTTACCCACTGCTCTGCAAACTGCTTTTTTAAAAGCAATCCAATCTCCCTTATCCTCTAGTCACTTTGGTCACAGCTGTGCCATCGAGCCTGTCACATAGCGCTCAGATATTCATTGGGCCTCACACAATCCAAAAGTGTCCAGTGTCCACAAGTGTCTGCAGAAATTCAAAATCTCCCTTATCCTCTAGTCACTTTGGTCACAGCTGTGCCATTGAGCCTGTCACATAGCGCTCAGATATTCATTGGGCCTCACACAATCCAAGAGTGTCCAGTGTCCAAAAGTGTGTGCAGAGATTCAAAATCTCCCTTATCCTTTAGTCACTTTGGTCACAGCTGTGCCATCGAGCCTGTCACATAGCGCTCAGATATTCATTGGGCCTCACACAATCCAAAAGTGTCCAGTGTCCAAAAGTGTCTGCAGAAATTCAAAATCTCCCTTATCCTCTAGTCACTTTGGTCACAGCTGTGCCATCGAGCCTGTCATATAGCGATCAGATATTCATTGGGCCTCACACAATCCAAAAGTGTCCAGTGTCCAAAAGTGTGTGCAGAGATTCAAAATCTCCCTTATCCTCTAGTCACTTTGGTCACAGCTGTGCCATCGAGCCTGTCACATAGCGCTCAGATATTCATTGGGCCTCACACAATCCAAAAGTGTCCAGTGTCCAAAAGTGTGTGCAGAGATTCAAAATCTCCCTTATCCTCTAGTCACTTTGGTCACAGCTGTGCCATCGAGCCTGTGACATAGCGCTCAGATATTCATTGGGCCTCACACAATCCAAAAGTGTCCAGTGTCCAAAAGTGTGTGCAGAGATTCAAAATCTCCCTTATCCTTTAGTCACTTTGGTCACAGCTGTGCCATCGAGCCTGTGACATAGCGCTCAGATATCAGTGGGCCTCACACAATCCTAAAGTGTCCAGTGTCCAAAAGTGTGTGCAGAGATTCAAAATCTCCCTTATCCTCTAGTCACTTTGGTCACAGCTGTGCCATCGAGCCTGTCACATAGCGCTCAGATATTCATTGGGCCTCACACAATCCAAAAGTGTCCAGTGTCCAAAAGTGTCTGCAGAAATTCAAAATCTCCCTTATCCTCTAGTCACTTTTGTCACAGCTGTGCCATCGAGCCTGTGACATAGCGCTCAGATATCAGTGGGCCTCACACAATCCAAAAGTGTCCAGTGTCCAAAAGTGTGTGCAGAGATTCAAAATCTCCCTTATCCTTTAGTCACTTTGGTCACAGCTGTGCCATCGAGCCTGTGACATAGCGCTCAGATATCAGTGGGCCTCACACAATCCAAAAGTGTCCAGTGTCCAAAAGTGTGTGCAGAGATTCAAAATCTCCCTTATCCTCTAGTCACTTTGGTCACAGCTGTGCCATCGAGCCTGTCACATAGCGCTCAGATATTCATTGGGCCTCACACAATCCACAAGTGTCCAGTGTCCAAAAGTGTCTGCAGAAATTCAAAATCTCCCTTATCCTCTAGTCACTTTGGTCACAGCTGTGCCATCGAGCCTGTCACATAGCGCTCAGATATTCATTGGGCCTCACACAATCCAAAAGTGTCCAGTGTCCAAAAGTGTGTGCAGAGATTCAAAATCTCCCTTATCCTCTAGTCACTTTTGTCACAGCTGTGCCATCGAGCCTGTGACATAGCGCTCAGATATCAGTGGGCCTCACACAATCCAAAAGTGTCCAGTGTCCAAAAGTGTGTGCAGAGATTCAAAATCTCCCTTATCCTCTAGTCACTTTGGTCACAGCTGTGCCATCGAGCCTGTCACATAGCGCTCAGATATTCATTGGGCCTCACACAATCCAAAAGTGTCCAGTGTCCAAAAGTGTGTGCAGAGATTCAAAATCTCCCTTATCCTCTAGTCACTTTGGTCACAGCTGTGCCATCGAGCCTGTGACATAGCGCTCAGATATCAGTGGGCCTCACACAATCCAAAAGTGTCCAGTGTCCAAAAGTGTGTGCAGAGATTCAAAATCTCCCTTATCCTCTAGTCACTTTTGTCACAGCTGTGCCATCGAGCCTGTGACATAGCGCTCAGATATCAGTGGGCCTCACACAATCCAAAAGTGTCCAGTGTCCAAAAGTGTGTGCAGAGATTCAAAATCTCCCTTATCCTCTAGTCACTTTGGTCACAGCTGTGCCATCGAGCCTGTCACATAGCGCTCAGATATTCATTGGGCCTCACACAATCCAAAAGTGTCCAGTGTCCAAAAGTGTCTGCAGAAATTCAAAATCTCCCTTATCCTCTAGTCACTTTTGTCACAGCTGTGCCATCGAGCCTGTGACATAGCGCTCAGATATCAGTGGGCCTCACACAATCCAAAAGTGTCCAGTGTCCAAAAGTGTGTGCAGAGATTCAAAATCTCCCTTATCCTTTAGTCACTTTGGTCACAGCTGTGCCATCGAGCCTGTGACATAGCGCTCAGATATCAGTGGGCCTCACACAATCCAAAAGTGTCCAGTGTCCAAAAGTGTGTGCAGAGATTCAAAATCTCCCTTATCCTCTAGTCACTTTGGTCACAGCTGTGCCATCGAGCCTGTCACATAGCGCTCAGATATTCATTGGGCCTCACACAATCCACAAGTGTCCAGTGTCCAAAAGTGTCTGCAGAAATTCAAAATCTCCCTTATCCTCTAGTCACTTTGGTCACAGCTGTGCCATCGAGCCTGTCACATAGCGCTCAGATATTCATTGGGCCTCACACAATCCAAAGTGTCCAGTGTCCAAAAGTGTGTGCAGAGATTCAAAATCTCCCTTATCCTCTAGTCACTTTGGTCACAGCTGTGCCATCGAGCCTGTGACATAGCGCTCAGATATTCATTGGGCCTCACACAATCCAAAAGTGTCCAGTGTCCAAAAGTGTGTGCAGAGATTCAAAATCTCTCTTATCCTCTAGTCACTTTGGTCACAGCTGTGCCTTCGAGCCTGTGACATAGCGCTCAGATATCAGTGGGCCTCACACAATCCAAAAGTGTCCAGTGTCCAAAAGTGTGTGCAGAGATTCAAAATCTCCCTTATCCTCTAGTCACTTTTGTCACAGCTGTGCCATCGAGCCTGTGACATAGCGCTCAGATATCAGTGGGCCTCACACAATCCAAAAGTGTCCAGTGTCCAAAAGTGTGTGCAGAGATTCAAAATCTCCCTTATCCTCTAGTCACTTTGGTCACAGCTGTGCCATCGAGCCTGTCACATAGCGCTCAGATATTCATTGGGCCTCACACAATCCAAAAGTGTCCAGTGTCCAAAAGTGTGTGCAGAGATTCAAAATCTCCCTTATCCTCTAGTCACTTTGGTCACAGCTGTGCCATCGAGCCTGTGACATAGCGCTCAGATATCAGTGGGCCTCACACAATCCAAAAGTGTCCAGTGTCCAAAAGTGTGTGCAGAGATTCAAAATCTCCCTTATCCTCTAGTCACTTTTGTCACAGCTGTGCCATCGAGCCTGTGACATAGCGCTCAGATATCAGTGGGCCTCACACAATCCAAAAGTGTCCAGTGTCCAAAAGTGTGTGCAGAGATTCAAAATCTCCCTTATCCTCTAGTCACTTTGGTCACAGCTGTGCCATCGAGCCTGTCACATAGCGCTCAGATATCAGTGGGCCTCACACAATCCAAAAGTGTCCAGTGTCCACAAGTGTCTGCAGAAATTCAAAATCTCCCCTGTCCTATAGACACCTTGTACCTTGTTTTACATTACTATATAGTTTGTTGGATTTTGTCTACATTTCTACCAAAAATGAGGAAGGCTGGTGGAAGAGGCCGTGGAATTGGGCGGGGGTTGGCAGCTGGTAATGATGGTGTTGCCACAAGCAAAAAGGCAGCAACACTTACCTGCCCAGGTCTAGAACAAATGCACTGCAGGGTGCAGCCAGCCCATATAGCAAGATGTCAGCAACACAGGTGCAAAATACCAGATTAACAGCCACTCTCCACATACCCATTCCTGGAGGGGGTGACTGCCCAGTATACAATTGCACAAAGAGGGTCCGCATAGGGTACCGTTCACACAAAGGGAATGCATGGTGTCTGGTTCACAGCCTATTAGTGACGCCCCTACTATTCGATTAGGCGGGCTGGCCAGCACCCTCTCATTGCATCCCAGTGTGAACACCCCTCATACGAGACCAAATGTGTCTGGGCTCGGCTGCACCCCGAATCATGTAGTGCAAAAAATTTTTTACCAATTAGTGAGGTATTAGCTGATATTTTGGCCAAAATACTTGAGCCCGTAAACTGCGCCAAAGTTCCTCACGCTTACGGGTCCCTACACTAAACTAAATAGCAAAGCCATTGAAGAAGAAGACTCAGGTCTTCAAAATTTCATATATAACAACAAGCAAAAAGGCAGCAACACTTACCTGCCCAGGTCTAGAACAAATGCACTGCAGGGTGCAGCCAGCCCATATAGCAAGATGTCAGCAACACAGGTGCAAAATACCAGATTAACAGCCACTCTCCACATACCCATTCCTGGAGGGGGTGACTGCCCAGTATACAATTGCACAAAGAGGGTCCGCATAGGGTACCGTTCACACAAAGGGAATGCATGGTGTCTGGTTCACAGCCTATTAGTGACGCCCCTACTATTCGATTAGGCGGGCTGGCCAGCACCCTCTCATTGCATCCCAGTGTGAACACCCCTCATACGAGACCAAATGTGTCTGGGCTCGGCTGCACCCCGAATCATGTAGTGCAAAAAATTTTTTGCCAATTAGTGAGGTATTAGCTGATATTTTGGCCAAAATACTTGAGCCCGTAAACTGCGCCAAAGTTCCTCACGCTTACGGGTCCCTACACTAAACTAAATAGCAAAGCCATTGAAGAAGAAGACTCAGGTCTTCAAAATTTCATATATAACAACAAGCAAAAAGGCAGCAACACTTACCTGCCCAGGTCTAGAACAAATGCACTGCAGGGTGCAGCCAGCCCATATAGCAAGATGTCAGCAACACAGGTGCAAAATACCAGATTAACAGCCACTCTCCACATACCCATTCCTGGAGGGGGTGACTGCCCAGTAATCATCCCCATCATCATCCTCCTCCTCCTCTTCTTCCTCCACCTCGTCCAGGAGAGGTCCCTGAGCAGACAATGGCTGAATGTCATCAAGGATTCCCTCCACCTCTTCCTCCTCGTCAACATTGGCTGCAGACGCCTGCTCCTTAAGGTGCGTCAAAGTTTGCATGAGCAGACGCATAAGTGGGATGCTCATGCTTAGGATGGCGTCGTCTGCGCTTACCAGCCGTGTGCATTCCTCAAAACAATGAAGGACTTTACAGAGGTCTTTCAGCTTCGACCACTGCACACCTGTCAACTCCATGTCTGCTCTCAAAGTGCCTGGCCATGTATCCTCCCAAAAATGCATTATGGCCTGCCTCTGCTCGCACAGCCGCTCCACCATGTGCAGGGTGGAGTTCCACCTTGTTGCAATGTCGATAATGAGGCGGTGGTTGGGAAGGTGGAGCAATCGCTGCAGCTTCTGCATGCGAACGGAGTGTACAGGCGACCGGCGGATGTGCGCGCACAGTCTTCGCACCTTCTGGAGCAGGGCTGTTAACTCCGGATAATTTTTGAGGAAGCACTGCACCACCAGGTTCAAGGTGTGAGCCAAGCAAGGTATGTGGCTGAGTTTTGAAAGGGCTATGGCTGCACAAAATTACGGCCGTTATCACTAACTACCTTGCCTGCCTCAAGATGTACACTGCCCAGCCATGACTCAGTTTGTCGCTTCAAGTACTCGGCCAGCACCTCGGCGGTGTGTCTGTTGCCCAAACACATCATCTGCAACACAGCCTGCTGACGCTTTCCACTAGCTGCTCGATAGGGGGACACATTGTGTGCAACAGTGGCAGCTGCAGATGGAGTGCTCGTACGACTGCGCTCTGTGGACGAGCTTTCGCTTCTGGAGGAGGAGGAGGAGGAGGAGGGTCGAACGCCTACAGCCAACTGTTTCCTATACCGTGGGCTAGGCAGCACTGTCCCACCACCGCTGTCCCCTGTGGACCCTGCATCCACCACATTAACCCAGTGCGCAGTGATGGACACGTAACGGCCCTGGCCATGCCGTCTGGACCATGCATCAGTTGTGAGGTGCACCTTTCCGCTCACTGACTGCTTGAGTGCATGGACAATGCGGTCTTTCACATGATGGTGGAGGGCTGGGATGGCTTTGCGAGAGAAGAAGTGGCGACTGGGTAGGTCATAGCGTGGTACTGCATAGGCCATGAGTTCGCGGAAAGCTGTGCTTTCCACCAACAGAAAGGGCATCATCTCAAACGAGATTAGTTTGGCAATGTGGGCGTTCAAACCCAGTGTACGCGGATGAGAGACTGAGTACTTTCTTGACCTACTCATAGTGTCTGGGAGGGTGAGCTGGACTTGAGAGCTGCATATGGTGGAAGTAGCGGTGGACAGGGCGGACTGAGAGAGGGTTGATGATGGTGATGGAGTTGGTGTTCTTTCTGATGGCCTAGAATCAGTCTTTCGTTGATATAACAGTGGGATTCCCTGACTGCTGTGGCCTTGCAACGACACCTCAACATTTGCTGCTGTGCTAACCGGTGGGCTTACAGTTGGGGAAACAATGTAGCGTTGCTGACTACCTTCGTTGTGATCAGTTGCACATGTGGCACTTGAGGTTTGGTGTTGTGTCCACGCTTGCAAGTGCATGCTGGTTAAATGTCTAAGCATGCAACTGGTATTCAAATTTTTCAGATTTTTCCCTCGGCTAAAGGTCTTTGCGCACATCTTACAGATAACCTTGGCCTGATCATGAGGATTTTGTTCAAAAAAGTGCCACACTGCACTCTTCCTACTTTGGCAGACATTTTGCGGCCTAGCACGCTGTGATCTTTTGACCCTCTGGACAAGCTGTCCAGCAACTCTTTTGATGTTTGGAACCTGTCTTTGGAGAGCTACGGACCTGCCAGATAACAACTGTTGCGATGTCGATGTCTGCTGTGGATGCTCCTCATCTGAGTTATTGGAAGCAGCACCCTCTTCCCCCAATGGATGCCAATCTGGGTCAACAACTGGGTCATCCATCACCTCCTCTTCTATGTCATGTGCACCTTCCTCTGTGTCACCGTGTATGGTGGTATAGTGTGCGGGAAGGGGCACCTGAGTCTCATCAGGGTCAGAATCTGGCTCTGTACACTGCGAGGACAATGTAGTGCTCTGAGTGAATGTACCAGCAGAATCATCCATCAGCGGCTGTGCATCAGTGCACTCCATGTCAGATTCATCTTGGCCAGGGTCATTCACCATTTGACTTGATAATCCAGGCATGGTATGTGAAAACAGCTCCATGGAGTAATCAGTAGTATGGCCTGCGTCATCCTGCAATCTTGGTTGGGGTGAAGGACACAAGGAAAGGTGTGGTTCATGAACATGAGCCTCCAATGACGACTCAGTGCTTTTACTTTTTACAACTGAAGAAGAGGAGGCGATAGAGCTGGAGGCTGAGTCAGCAATGTAAGACAAAACTTTTTCCTGATGCTCTGGCTTTAAAAGCGGTTTGCCAACTCCTAGAAAACTAAGCGTTCAAGGCCTTATGTAGCCAGACGATGACGCAGGCTCAACACCTCCTGCATTCGGTCCTATTTTGCTCTTGCCACTACCATCAGATCCACCACCAACACCATCATTAAACTAAATAGCAAAGCCATTGAAGAAGAAGACTCAGGTCTTCAAAATTTCATATATAACAACAAGCAAAAAGGCAGCAACACTTACCTGCCCAGGTCTAGAACAAATGCACTGCAGGGTGCAGCCAGCCCATATAGCAAGATGTCAGCAACACAGGTGCAAAATACCAGATTAACAGCCACTCTCCACATACCCATTCCTGGAGGGGGTGACTGCCCAGTATACAATTGCACAAAGAGGGTCCGCATAGGGTACCGTTCACACAAAGGGAATGCATGGTGTCTGGTTCACAGCCTATTAGTGACGCCCCTACTATTCGATTAGGCGGGCTGGCCAGCACCCTCTCATTGCATCCCAGTGTGAACACCCCTCATACGAGACCAAATGTGTCTGGGCTCGGCTGCACCCCGAATCATGTAGTGCAAAAAATTTTTTACCAATTAGTGAGGTATTAGCTGATATTTTGGCCAAAATACTTGAGCCCGTAAACTGCGCCAAAGTTCCTCACGCTTACGGGTCCCTACACTAAACTAAATAGCAAAGCCATTGAAGAAGAAGACTCAGGTCTTCAAAATTTCATATATAACAACAAGCAAAAAGGCAGCAACACTTACCTGCCCAGGTCTAGAACAAATGCACTGCAGGGTGCAGCCAGCCCATATAGCAAGATGTCAGCAACACAGGTGCAAAATACCAGATTAACAGCCACTCTCCACATACCCATTCCTGGAGGGGGTGACTGCCCAGTATACAATTGCACAAAGAGGGTCCGCATAGGGTACCGTTCACACAAAGGGAATGCATGGTGTCTGGTTCACAGCCTATTAGTGACGCCCCTACTATTCGATTAGGCGGGCTGGCCAGCACCCTCTCATTGCATCCCAGTGTGAACACCCCTCATACGAGACCAAATGTGTCTGGGCTCGGCTGCACCCCGAATCATGTAGTGCAAAAAATTTTTTACCAATTAGTGAGGTATTAGCTGATATTTTGGCCAAAATACTTGAGCCCGTAAACTGCGCCAAAGTTCCTCACGCTTACGGGTCCCTACACTAAACTAAATAGCAAAGCCATTGATTAACAGCCTAATCGAATAGTAGGGGCGTCACTAATAGGCTGTGAACCAGACACCATGCATTCCCTTTGTGTGAACGGTACCCTATGCGGACCCTCTTTGTGCAATTGTATACTGGGCAGTCACCCCCTCCAGGAATGGGTATGTGGAGAGTGGCTGTTAATCTGGTATTTTGCACCTGTGTTGCTGACATCTTGCTATATGGGCTGGCTGCACCCTGCAGTGCATTTGTTCTAGACCTGGGCAGGTAAGTGTTGCTGCCTTTTTGCTTGTTGTTATATATGAAATTTTGAAGACCTGAGTCTTCTTCTTCAATGGCTTTGCTATTTAGTTTAGTGTAGGGACCCGTAAGCGTGAGGAACTTTGGCGCAGTTTACGGGCTCAAGTATTTTGGCCAAAATATCAGCTAATACCTCACTAATTGGTAAAAAATTTTTTGCACTACATGATTCGGGGTGCAGCCGAGCCCAGACACATTTGGTCTCGTATGAGGGGTGTTCACACTGGGATGCAATGAGAGGGTGCTGGCCAGCCCGCCTAATCGAATAGTAGGGGCGTCACTAATAGGCTGTGAACCAGACACCATGCATTCCCTTTGTGTGAACGGTACCCTATGCGGACCCTCTTTGTGCAATTGTATACTGGGCAGTCACCCCCTCCAGGAATGGGTATGTGGAGAGTGGCTGTTAATCTGGTATTTTGCACCTGTGTTGCTGACATCTTGCTATATGGGCTGGCTGCACCCTGCAGTGCATTTGTTCTAGACCTGGGCAGGTAAGTGTTGCTGCCTTTTTGCTTGTTGTTATATATGAAATTTTGAAGACCTGAGTCTTCTTCTTCAATGGCTTTGCTATTTAGTTTAGTGTAGGGACCCGTAAGCGTGAGGAACTTTGGCGCAGTTTACGGGCTCAAGTATTTTGGCCAAAATATCAGCTAATACCTCACTAATTGGTAAAAAATTTTTTGCACTACATGATTCGGGGTGCAGCCGAGCCCAGACACATTTGGTCTCGTATGAGGGGTGTTCACACTGGGATGCAATGAGAGGGTGCTGGCCAGCCCGCCTAATCGAATAGTAGGGGCGTCACTAATAGGCTGTGAACCAGACACCATGCATTCCCTTTGTGTGAACGGTACCCTATGCGGACCCTCTTTGTGCAATTGTATACTGGGCAGTCACCCCCTCCAGGAATGGGTATGTGGAGAGTGGCTGTTAATCTGGTATTTTGCACCTGTGTTGCTGACATCTTGCTATATGGGCTGGCTGCACCCTGCAGTGCATTTGTTCTAGACCTGGGCAGGTAAGTGTTGCTGCCTTTTTGCTTGTTGTTATATATGAAATTTTGAAGACCTGAGTCTTCTTCTTCAATGGCTTTGCTATTTAGTTTAATGATGGTGTTGGTGGTGGATCTGATGGTAGTGGCAAGAGCAAAATAGGACCGAATGCAGGAGGTGTTGAGCCTGCGTCATCGTCTGGCTACATAAGGCCTTGAACGCTTAGTTTTCTAGGAGTTGGCAAACCGCTTTTAAAGCCAGAGCATCAGGAAAAAGTTTTGTCTTACATTGCTGACTCAGCCTCCAGCTCTATCGCCTCCTCTTCTTCAGTTGTAAAAAGTAAAAGCACTGAGTCGTCATTGGAGGCTCATGTTCATGAACCACACCTTTCCTTGTGTCCTTCACCCCAACCAAGATTGCAGGATGACGCAGGCCATACTACTGATTACTCCATGGAGCTGTTTTCACATACCATGCCTGGATTATCAAGTCAAATGGTGAATGACCCTGGCCAAGATGAATCTGACATGGAGTGCACTGATGCACAGCCGCTGATGGATGATTCTGCTGGTACATTCACTCAGAGCACTACATTGTCCTCGCAGTGTACAGAGCCAGATTCTGACCCTGATGAGACTCAGGTGCCCCTTCCCGCACACTATACCACCATACACGGTGACACAGAGGAAGGTGCACATGACATAGAAGAGGAGGTGATGGATGACCCAGTTGTTGACCCAGATTGGCATCCATTGGGGGAAGAGGGTGCTGCTTCCAATAACTCAGATGAGGAGCATCCACAGCAGACATCGACATCGCAACAGTTGTTATCTGGCAGGTCCGTAGCTCTCCAAAGACAGGTTCCAAACATCAAAAGAGTTGCTGGACAGCTTGTCCAGAGGGTCAAAAGATCACAGCGTGCTAGGCCGCAAAATGTCTGCCAAAGTAGGAAGAGTGCAGTGTGGCACTTTTTTGAACAAAATCCTCATGATCAGGCCAAGGTTATCTGTAAGATGTGCGCAAAGACCTTTAGCCGAGGGAAAAATCTGAAAAATTTGAATACCAGTTGCATGCTTAGACATTTAACCAGCATGCACTTGCAAGCGTGGACACAACACCAAACCTCAAGTGCCACATGTGCAACTGATCACAACGAAGGTAGTCAGCAACGCTACATTGTTTCCCCAACTGTAAGCCCACCGGTTAGCACAGCAGCAAATGTTGAGGTGTCGTTGCAAGGCCACAGCAGTCAGGGAATCCCACTGTTATATCAACGAAAGACTGATTCTAGGCCATCAGAAAGAACACCAACTCCATCACCATCATCAACCCTCTCTCAGTCCGCCCTGTCCACCGCTACTTCCACCATATGCAGCTCTCAAGTCCAGCTCACCCTCCCAGACACTATGAGTAGGTCAAGAAAGTACTCAGTCTCTCATCCGCGTACACTGGGTTTGAACGCCCACATTGCCAAACTAATCTCGTTTGAGATGATGCCCTTTCTGTTGGTGGAAAGCACAGCTTTCCGCGAACTCATGGCCTATGCAGTACCACGCTATGACCTACCCAGTCGCCACTTCTTCTCTCGCAAAGCCATCCCAGCCCTCCACCATCATGTGAAAGACCGCATTGTCCATGCACTCAAGCAGTCAGTGAGCGGAAAGGTGCACCTCACAACTGATGCATGGTCCAGACGGCATGGCCAGGGCCGTTACGTGTCCATCACTGCGCACTGGGTTAATGTGGTGGATGCAGGGTCCACAGGGGACAGCGGTGGTGGGACAGTGCTGCCTAGCCCACGGTATAGGAAACAGTTGGCTGTAGGCGTTCGACCCTCCTCCTCCTCCTCCTCCTCCAGAAGCGAAAGCTCGTCCACAGAGCGCAGTCGTACGAGCACTCCATCTGCAGCTGCCACTGTTGCACACAATGTGTCCCCCTATCGAGCAGCTAGTGGAAAGCGTCAGCAGGCTGTGTTGCAGATGATGTGTTTGGGCAACAGACACACCGCCGAGGTGCTGGCCGAGTACTTGAAGCGACAAACTGAGTCATGGCTGGGCAGTGTACATCTTGAGGCAGGCAAGGTAGTTAGTGATAACGGCCGTAATTTTGTGCAGCCATAGCCCTTTCAAAACTCAGCCACATACCTTGCTTGGCTCACACCTTGAACCTGGTGGTGCAGTGCTTCCTCAAAAATTATCCGGAGTTAACAGCCCTGCTCCAGAAGGTGCGAAGACTGTGCGCGCACATCCGCCGGTCGCCTGTACACTCCGTTCGCATGCAGAAGCTGCAGCGATTGCTCCACCTTCCCAACCACCGCCTCATTATCGACATTGCAACAAGGTGGAACTCCACCCTGCACATGGTGGAGCGGCTGTGCGAGCAGAGGCAGGCCATAATGCATTTTTGGGAGGATACATGGCCAGGCACTTTGAGAGCAGACATGGAGTTGACAGGTGTGCAGTGGTCGAAGCTGAAAGACCTCTGTAAAGTCCTTCATTGTTTTGAGGAATGCACACGGCTGGTAAGCGCAGACGACGCCATCCTAAGCATGAGCATCCCACTTATGCGTCTGCTCATGCAAACTTTGACGCACCTTAAGGAGCAGGCGTCTGCAGCCAATGTTGACGAGGAGGAAGAGGTGGAGGGAATCCTTGATGACATTCAGCCATTGTCTGCTCAGGGACCTCTCCTGGACGAGGTGGAGGAAGAAGAGGAGGAGGAGGATGATGATGGGGATGATTACTTAGGGGAGGAGGATGCATCTCATGGGGCAAGTGAAAATGTTGGCGTGGCAAGGTCTGGTACAGGGTTTGTGCGTGACTGGAGGGATGTGGATTTGCCAGAAAGTGCTCCTCCACCCAGCACTCGCAGTGCATCATTGACACCGGGAACATTGGCCCACATGTCAGATTATGCCTTGCAGATCCTAAAAAGGGACCCCCGCATTGCCAAAATGATGAACGATGACGACTACTGGTTGGCCAGCATCCTGGATCCATGCTATAAAGGCAAATTACAAAACATCATGCCACAGGAGAACCTTGACCTAATATTGGCTAATAAACAAGCAACTCTGGTAAATCGGTTGCTTGAGGCATTCCCAGCACACAGCAGCGGTGATGGTTCTCACACGAGCCGTACGGGCCGGGGGCAGCTTGGCAGAGGTGTTCGTGGTGCACACAGCAGAAGTGGCGTTGGAGACAGGGGTTTCATGACAATGTTGTGGACTGATTTTTCAAATACCGCTCACACAACTGGTAATACTGCATCGATGGAAAGTGACAGGAGACAGCAGTTGTCAACTATGGTTACAAACTACTTTTCCTCCCATATCGATGTTCTCCCACACAGGTCTTTCCCCTTTGACTATTGGGCTGCTAAACTGGACACCTGGCCTGAATTGGCCCAATATGCCTTACAGGAGCTCACTTGCCCAGCTGCAAGTGTGCTATCGGAAAGAGTCTTCAGTGCAGCTGGATCAATCCTGACAGAAAAAAGGACCCGTCTGTCAACCCAAAATGTGGATGATCTAACCTTCATTAAAATGAACCATGCATGGGTTTCCAAGGATTTTGTCCCACCTTCCCCTGATGACACATAGGGTGACAGAAAAATGGCTTGCTTTGGTCAACCTCTTCCTGGTATTTCACCTATTTCGCCTTTTGCATCAGCTGAATGTCCAACATCAACATATGCCACTTTCTAAAACTCCCTAACTGTGCTGCCTCCCCCCCCATGGCCGGGGTCACCACCTAGCGCACGACACCGTGCGAGTGCCGTTGCCCTGGACAGGTGGGTAGGCCGACTCTTGGGCGCGGGCACTGGCACAGGGTCCCTCATAGTGCAATCAAGTGTCTCTGACGGTGGTGGTGCACACCCACCGTCAGACACACCGCTGTACTATGAGGGGCCCAGTGCCAGTACCGACGCCCACGAGTGGGCCCCCCTTGCTTGGGCAGGGCCCCAGCATTTGCAATCTTTACCTCTCCCTGCTCCTCCGCTGTGTAATCTGGGCCGTCAAATCCATACTGTGCCTGACACCGTCTGAGCCTGCCTCCTGATGTATAGACATATATTTTGAATGTGTACGCTATCCATACATGTTATCTGGGGATACGGTACCCTTTCTAACCTTTGTGCAATCACGTGCAATCCATACTGGGCCTAACACCGTCTGAGCCTGCCTCCTGAGACATATATTTTGAATGTGTACGCTATCCATACATGTTATCCAGGGATACGGTACCCTTTCTAACCTTTGTGCAATCACGTGCAATCCATACTGGGCCTAACACCGTCTGAGCCTGCCTCCTGAGACATATATTTTGAATGTGTATGCTATCCATACATGTTATCCAGGGATACGGTACCCTTTCTAACCTTTGTGCAATCACGTGCAATCCATACTGTGCCTGACACCGTCTGAGCCTGCCTCCTGAGACATATATTTTGAATGTGTACGCTATCCATACATGTTATCTAGGGATACGGTACCCTTTGTAACCTTTGTGCAATCACGTGCAATCCATACTGGGCCTAACACCGTCTGAGCCTGCCTCCTGAGACATATATTTTGAATGTGTACGCTATCCATACATGTTATCCAGGGATACGGTACCCTTTCTAACTTTTGTGCAATCCATACTGGGCCTAACACCGTCTGAGCCTGCCTCCTGAGACATATATTTTGAATGTGTACGCTATCCATACATGTTATCCAGGGATACAGTACCCTTTCTAACCTTTGTGCAATCACGTGCAATCCATACTGTGCCTGACACCGTCTGAGCCTGCCTCCTGAGACATATATTTTGAATGTGTACGCTATCCATACATGTTATCCGGGGAAACGGTACCCTTTCTAACCTTTGTGCAATCACGTGCAATCCATACTGTGCCTGACACCATCTGAGCCTGCCTCCTGAGACATATATTTTGAATGTGTATGCTATCCATACATGTTATCCGGGGATACGGTACCCTTTCTAACCTTTGTGCAATCACGTGCAATCCATACTGGGCCTAACACCGTCTGAGCCTGCCTCCTGATGTATAGACATATGTTTTGAATGTGTACGCTATCCATACATGTTATCTGGGGATACGGTACCCTTTCTAACCTTTGTGCAATCACGTGCAATCCATACTGGGCCTAACACCATCTGAGCCTGCCTCCTGAGACATATATTTTGAATGTGTACGCTATCCATACATGTTATCCGGGGAAACGGTACCCTTTCTAACCTTTGTGCAATCACGTGCAATCCATACTGGGCCTAACACCGTCTGAGCCTGCCTCCTGCTGTATAGACATATATTTTGAATGTGTACGCTATCCATACATGTTATCCGGGGATACGGTACCCTTTCTAACCTTTGTGCAATCACGTGCAATCCATACTGGGCCTAACACCGTCTGAGCCTGCCTCCTGATGTATAGACATATATTTTGAATGTGTACACTATCCATACATGTTATCCGGGGATACGGTACCCTTTCTAACCTTTGTGCAATCACGTGCAATCCATACTGGGCCTAACACCGTCTGAGCCTGCCTCCTGATGTATAGACATATATTTTGAATGTGTACGCTATCCATACATGTTATCTGGGGATACGGTACCCTTTCTCACCTTTGTGCAATCACGTGTAATCCATACTGGGCGTGAGAACGGCTGGCGAGCTGTTAAGCAAGCTACAGCACCTGTGGTTTGCACACGTAAGTTTTTCATTTTTTCAGGAATTACGGTTAGGCCTAATTCCGGAACTGCGGTTGACCTGCACTTACTGGGAAATCATTGTTCGCGGGTAATAATTGTAGTCAGTGATCCCCATCACTAACGTTGTTCAGCGGGTTATCTGCACCTGTAAGCGACAAACGCTGGCCTTTTCAGTGTAGCGCACATGCAGCCACGGACATGTAAGGGCATGACACACCAGTTATTGGCCAATCTCATGTGCCAGAGCCTCACGTGTCCCTCTAGTAAGCCGGACTCAGACCGCGGGGCATGACGGAGTCTCGTTCGTTAACGGAATTAAGCTTGCAATGTGTGCATCTGTTCTGTAGCTGGCATGGTTGAGGTTTCCCAGGTGGAGTCGAATTTAACCGTAGGCTCCACTCCTGGTGGTGCCCTTCTGGACATTCCTTTAAGGTTCAGCTTTGCAACCATACTGCCCACGTAAAACAAACACTTTGCCTTCATGAACGCTGTTTGGAGGGTCATGACTCGTGGGAATAACGCCGCCCAATCAGTTAACCTGCTAGAGAGATCCTTCGTTGCTCCCAAGCATGACATCACACTCCCTAGGAAGAAGGTAATGCCACTGTGGCGACCGTACTCCTGGGGGCGACACAAGTGCGCTGATGCCCAGCCACTGCTCGATGAATCTGCTGGTACATTGACCCAGACCACTACATTCCCCTCGCACGCTACCCAGCCTGAATCTGACCCTGATGAAACTCAGGTTACCCTTCCCATATACAGTTCCATCTTACACGGTGACAAAGAGGAAGCTGCAGATGAAAGTGCAGGTTCGGCCCACCCGCCATCAGACACACCACCGTACTATCAGGGGCCCTGTGCCAGTGCCGTCGCCAACGAGTGGGCCCCCCCTGCTTGCCCAGGATCACAGCACTTGCAAAGTTGAAATACTGTACAGTGAGATGGAAGATGGGGACGACGAGGAGTCTAGACTAGTACAGGGATTCCCTAGCGAGGAGACTTATTTGATTGTTTTCAATGTTGGGACAGCAATTTTTGGGGAGCACTATACTCTGGAGAATGATAGATGGGGCCCACCATACACTGGAACATTCCAAAGGTGGACATCAGACATTGGAGCAGCATTTACAGGGCCCATTATACACTAGAGCATTAGAAATGGGGCCCATTATGTTTGGAGCATTATTTGGGCCCATAAGACAGTGGAGCTTCATCCATGGGGACCAACATATACTGTAGCATTATGTGGAGCTCATCATATACTGTTTCAAACATTATATGGGACCAATGATTCTGTATGGAGAAATAGATGGGCCTCGTCATGAGATGTAAAAAGTGAGGTATTTTTCATTGTACTATACCGCTATTTCTCTGCCGTATCGGAGCATGATGAGTTGTGGTATGTGTTAAAGGGGTGCTCTTTCGCCCAGGGCACATGAAAACCTGCAGCCAGCCCTTCCCCCCCCACAACTTTAGCCAAATAACCCCCATTTTTCAGTGCGTAACTTGTATTATGAAGTTAATTAAGGTTGACAAGCTTAAGTAAGAAGAATTGATGCTTTTGGCATTCAAATGGGCACTGTAGGTGTGTTTCCTGTCCTCCTCTCACTGCCGACTTTTATTGCCCATTGACTTACATTGTGTTTCGTGTTTCGGGACGACCCCGACTTTTCCCTATAATCGGACGATCTTGCTCGACCCGACTTTTGGAAAAGTCGGGTTTCACGAAACGAAACTCGACCCTAAAAAACCAAAAGTCGCTCAACTCTAGCGCCCGCCGGGAATCTGCCGGCTCCGGCTGGCAGATTCCATTCATTATTTTGATCACTATGATAAACGATCATAGTGATCAAAATAAAAAAAATAGTACATAACCCCCCCGTTTATCACTCCCTTATGTAGGCCAATATAATGAACTAAAGAAAATATTTTTTTTTTCAGTTTTCCATTAGGGTTAGGGTTAGGGTTAGGGTAGGGTTAGGGCTAGGGTTAGGGTTAGGCTAGGGTTAGGGCTAGGGTTAGGGTTAGGGTAGGGTTAGGTTTAGGGTTAGAGTTGGGCTAGGGTTAGGGTTAGGGTTGGGCTAGGGTTAGGGTTGGGCTAGGGTTAGGGTTGGGCTAGGGTTAGGGCTAGGGTTAGGGTTGTGCTAGGGCTAGGGTTAGGGCTCGGGTCACGACTAGGGTTAGAATTAGGGTTAGGGATTAGGGTTGGGATTAGGGTTAGGGTTGGGATTAGGGTTTGCCAACTTTCGGGGTCTAAAAATTGGGGTCTAAAAAAATCACTTTTGTGGAAATAAAAAAATACTTTTTATTTTCACGGCTCTGCGTTTATAAACTTTTGTGAAGCGCTTGGGGGTTCAAAGTGCTCACCACACATCTAGATAAGTTCCTTAATGGGTCTAATTTCCAAAATGGGGTCACTTGTGGGGGGTTTCCACTGTTTAGGCCCATTAGGGGCTCTGCAAGCGCAACATGATGCCCGCAGACCATTCCATCAAAGTCTGCATTCCAAAATGGCACTCCTTCCCTTCCGAGCTCTCCCATGCGCCCAAACAGTGGTTCCCCCCCACATATGGGGTATCGGCGTACTCAGGACAAATCACATAACAACTGTGCGGGTTTGATTTCTCCTGTTACCCTTGTAAAAATAAAAATTTGGGGGCGAAAAGATCATTTTTGTGGAAGAAAAATGGATTTTTTATTTTCACGGCTCTACGTTATAAACTTCTGTGAAGCACTTGGAGGTTCAAAGTGCTCACCACACATCTAAATAAGTTCCTTAATGGGTCTAGTTTCCAAAATGGGGTCACTTGTTGGAGGTTTCCACTGTTTAGGCACATTAAGGGCTCTCCGAACGCAACATGGCATCCGATCTCAATTCCAGCCAATTCTGCGTTGAAAAAGTCAAACGGCGCTTCATCCCTTGCGAGCTCTGCCGTGTGCTGAAATAGTGGTTTACCCCCACATATAGGGTATCGGCGTATTCAGGAGAAATTGTACAACAAATTTTGTGGTTGATTTTCTCTTTTAACACTTGTGAAAATAAAAAAAATTGGTTCTGAAGTAAATTTTTTGCAAAAAAAAGTTAAATATTAATTTTTTCCTTCCACATTGCCTTAGTTCCTGTGAAG
Organism: Dendrobates tinctorius; assembly: GCF_039654945.1. Classification (NCBI taxonomy): domain Eukaryota; kingdom Metazoa; phylum Chordata; class Amphibia; order Anura; family Dendrobatidae; genus Dendrobates; species Dendrobates tinctorius. The sequence continues at coordinate 10,387,368 of NW_027361772.1, read as the reverse complement.
CACTTAAAGGGTTAATAAACTTCTTGAATGTGGTTTTGAGCACCTTGAGGGGTCTAGTGTTTAGAATGGTGCCACTTTTGGGTATTTTCTGTCATGTACACCCCTCAAAATGACTTTAAATATGATGTGGTCCCTAAAAAAAATGGTTTTGTAAATTTTGTTGTAAAATCGCTGGTCAACTTTTAACCCTTATAACTTCCTAACAAAAAAAATTTTGCTTCCAAAATTGTGCTGATGTAAAGTAGACATGTAGGAAATGTTATTTATTAAGAAATTTGTGTGACACATCTCTCTGATTTGAGGGCATAAAAATTTAAAGTTTTAAAATTGCAAAATTTTCAACATTTTCGCCATATTTCCATTTTTTTCATAAATAAACACAAGACTTATCGAAGAAATTTTACCACTAATATGAAGTACAATATGTCACGAAAAAACGGTCTTAGAATCAGTGGGATCCATTAAAGCATTCCAGAGTTATAACCTCATAAAGGGACAGTGGTCAGAATTGTAAAAATTGGCCTGGTCATTAAGCTGCAAACTGGCTCTGTCGCTAAGGGGTTAAGCTTCCCATTGAAAAGCATTGGAGACAGTGCATTCCAATGACGGGAAAAAAAATTTTCACACGCAAATTACGCAAAAATTACAAATCCGATCGACACGAAAAATACTTAGCACACCTCTCATGGACGCTGGCTTTGAAACGACACCTCAACGGAGTCTGTGCGTGTAGCGGTTCGGGCCGCATTAATTGCGGAAATCAACTGAATAATAAGAAGAATAAGTTAGCAGCGTTCGGATTACAAGATAGTGCTTTTTTCAAGGCACTATAAATATAAGAAATCGGATTACAATATGTTGCTTGAACCTAGAGGTTCAAGCACCTTAATAAACACACAGAAAAAAACTTTATGTGAATTAAGACTTCTCCCACACTCCCTCGTTTACCCATTTATTTATAAAAAATAAATCCAGGAATATCTGAAGGTAATTCAATAGTGAAATGTCCCATGATGCCCATTGAATCCTATGGAGTCTCATTGTGAAAAAGTTCTAAGAATGAGACTTCATAGTTCCCTTGCGGTCAGCTGCAGGCACCAAAAGTCTCATGCTTCTGCCTGCCACTAACTCAGATTAACCCCTACTCCGCATTTTCCTGTGTGACTGTGTTTTTCTAACTATTTACTTACCAGTTTAGTAATGGGGATGTCTGATACACGCCGCCCCATTACTAACCTTTCTTTCCTCTGTTTTGCCTCAGCCGGTTCCAGGCTTGTCCATGCAAAGCAACCAGCAGGATCCATGCTGCAACTTGGGTGAGCTCACTCTCCTTTCCCATTTCCCCCTCTCTATGATTACTAAGCTCTGGTCCTGATGTCAGCAGACATTATACAACTGACTTCAATCCCACAATATTACTCCACTTGCCAACGCACTAGGGCAAGAGGAAAGGGCCAGGCAAAGAACCAGAATTGATGCATTTAATGGATTTGCCTTTTCCAGAGAAGCTTCGAGCTACTATTTTTAGGCTGGGGAGGGCCAAATATCCATGGCTGAGAATACAAGTCCCCATCTGTCTGCTTTACCTTGGCTGGTTTTAAAAATGTGGTCAGCCCATGCCGTTTCTTTATAATTATTTTTTTAAATAATTTTAAAAAGATGGCATGGGGGCCCCTATATTTTTGATAACCAGACAAAATAAACAACTTCGGCACTCAAAATTATTTTTTGAAGGAAAAAGTAGAAAAAGAAATATATGGGACACAACCCTTCATAGAGAAAATAATATTTCTTGAAAATTCAAACACTTGCAATTCAGACACTTGCAACGTTTCGGCTGAATTAATCCTTTGTCAAGCATACATCTGTATAAAGATATTATTTTTTTTCTATGAAGGGTTGTGTCCTATACGCCTTGATTTTCTGTATAAAGCCTCTGCCTGAAATATTGTGAGAAAATAATAAAAATAATTTTGCATTTTTTGGATTGATTTTCTTCAGAGCACCTACTTTTCCAAGTGACTTTAATAAGTGAGCACCCCTTTATCTTTCTATTGATTTTTTTCTTGGGGTTGTTGCTCCTGCATTCTAGATGTCTTTTTCTACTTTTTCCTTCAATGATGAAGAGGCTTCTGAAATAGTTTCTAGGGTTACTACAGTGCCGGCAAAAAAAATCTTTACACTTGCGCAGCAAAAAAAAACTTTACCTATAAAATCCACATCATAATTTCACTTTTTAAAAGTGTACACAATGGGGGAGATAATAAAAAGCTGTCTAATATTAAAGCTGGCTTTGTTGCAAATATCAACCAATCAACGCTCAGTTTTCACTTCTCTGGTAAAGCGAAAGCTGCACTCTGATTGGTTGTTATATGCAGCTCAGCCAGTTTTGCTATTAGGCAGTCTTTTATTATCTCCCTCAGTTTTTTATTATCTCCCACAATGGGTCGAAAGAAGCTTAAAATGGAAGAGAAATCCTGTGCCTTGGCTCTGCTCGAGAAGGGGGATTCGGTGATTGCTGTAGTTAGAGATCTGGGAGTGTCAAGAGAAGCAATTTATCAACTGAAGCGGTCGGCGGCATCATTGCCTCCTGGGATGGTACCACAGAGGAAGTCAGGCTCTGGCGCACCTAAGAAGACTTCACCAAGGACTGATAAGCTTCTGAGGCGTGAAGTGATGTCACATCCTTCTATAACTGCTGTTGAACTAAAAAACAAGTACCCTATGCTCCTCCAGAACATCGCAACTAGGACAATTTGTCACTGCCTGCAGAAGGACCTGGGTCTACCAAGTTGCCGTGCCGCAAAGAAGCCCCTGCTCACAGCAGCAATGAAGAAGAAAAGGCTTGCCTTTTGTAAGAAATATCAAGATTGGACATCTGAAGAGTGGAAGAAAGTGATGTTTAGTGATGAGAGCACTTTCAGGCCTGTCAGGGAAGGCTCAAAAGTTGTGCGTCGTCCGAGTACTGTGTCACAGTATGACCCAAAATATACAGTTAAGACTGTTAAACACCCTGACAGTGTGATGGTGTGGGGTGCATTCAATGAAAGCATGGGCAGGGCAGGTTTGTACTTCCTTACCAAGAATGTAACTATGAAAGCAAGCAATTATATTACTGTTTTGGAAGAACACATGCTTACTTTTTGGGTCATACATCAGTGTGATTACTTTATGCATCATGGAGCCCCTGTCCACAAAGTCAAGGTCGTGAGAAAGTTTCTCAGTGACCATAACATTAACATTTTAGAGTGGCCAGGTAATTCCCCTGACCTTAACCCCATAGAAAATGCCTGGATTTTAATGAAAAACAAGGTTCAAGAGACACGACCCAGCAACATCAGCAATCTAAAGGAGGTGCTGAAGACACTGTGGGTAAACATGGTCTCCACATACTTAGCCAACCTTGCTGAATCCTTGCCTAAATGACTGCAGATGGTGATAAAATGTAAGGGTGACATGACAAAATACTAATTGTAATAAAATATCCACAATAAAACACTTGAATCCACTTGAATATTAAGATTTTGTGGTTTCATTGAACTTGTAAAGATTTTTTTGCCGGCACTGTACCTCTGGAACTTTTCTGCATACTCCCTCAGAAGAGTTACGTACGAGAGATTATGAAAAGGATCTGAGAAGATTGGCAGCTTTGGATCTGCATTGTGTGACTCTAGATGAGTACCGTAAGGTACAAAGGATTCCAAGAGGCCTTAGAGTCTCCGTGAGACCAACTCTTTTTCATGACAATGCTGAGTTTTGTAGCAAATTTGAGGCAATTTTAAACAAATGTTCAATAGATATTATTGTTCTTACGTTAGACCATTTACAGTAAGAAATTGCGGATTTGAGCGCCCCGATTTCTGCAACAGAACAACAGCTATCTAATACTAAGACAGCTGAGGAATATAAGACATTTAAATCTAAATTGGACCAGTCCATTGTTGAGTTTCGCAACAGCCCCCAAACCAGGAAGAAACAGAAGTTTCTTCGGGATACGGATGTCTATCTGAATAACAAGGTTTATAAATGGCGCTCTTCAAATTATTACAGGAATCCCCGCTGGCCCAGACGAAGATACAGTCCTTCTTCGACCCGTACAGACAGCGAATATGGTTCAGGGCATTCTACGCATTTTTTAGGACAACGCCGAGCCCGTCCTTACAGAGAAAAACTCAGAGGGGGAGGAGATGGAGCAACAGAACAAACCAGGATGACGACCAGGTCACAGGTAGAACCATCGAGAACATCGTGTACAACATCTCCTCTCAATGCCTCTCCCAGTCCGAACTATCTTTATTGCAGAAAGGACTAACTTTTTGTCCAACACCAATGTTTAATACTTTTCGGCTTGACCAGGAACTTCATCGTTTTTATAGGTCTCTTCGTCTTAAAGCACATTTTGCAAATAGTATTGTAACGAGTGAAAATTTGTCACAATCATCTTCTTGTTTTCAATTGCATGATTTGAATTTGAGAATTCCTAGTAGTTTTCAACCCCCTCGTAGTTATCACTCGGTGGAAACCTTCATAGATTTGGTCCAACGTGATGTAAATAATACAATACAGTCTATTAATAGAGGTGATTTTCGGATTAAACATAATTTGACCATTGATGAATATAGGGCATTAAAGGCCCTTAAGTCTAGGAATGACTTAATGATAAAGCCAGCTGGCAAAAGGGGAGCAATAGTGGTTTTAGATCGATCATATTATATTTCAGAAATTAAGAATCAATTAAGTGATTTAAATACGTATATCCCCATTTCATGTAATCCAACTTTTGAGTTAACTAAGAAAATTAAGAAGTTAGTTAATCATTATAGTGGTCGAGGAGTGAATGATAACAAGCTGAGTGAATTTCTTATTAATCTTTTTACGATTACGCCTATTTTCTACACGCTTCCCAAGATTCACAAGAATGAACCCCCCAGACATCCCATAGTAGCGTCAACCGATTCGATATTATCTCCGTTGGCTATTACATTAGAAAAAATCCTAACGTCTCATGTTTCGAAGATTAAATCTTATCTTAGAGATACCTCTGACTAGAGTTGAGCGACTTTTGGTTTTTTAGGGTCGCGTTTCGTTTCGTGAAACCCGACTTTTCCAAAAGTCGGGTCGAGCAAGATCGTCCAATTATAGGGAAAAGTCGGGGTCGTCCCGAAACACGAAACCCAATGTAAGTCAATGGGGAATAAAAGTCGGCAGTGAGAGGAGGACAGGAAACACACCTACAGTGCCCATTTGAATGCCAAAAGCATCAATTCTTCTTACTTAAGCTTGTCAACCTTAATTAACTTCATAATACAAGTTAAGCACTGAAAAATGGGGGTTATTTGGCTAAAGTTGTGGGGGGGGAGGGCTGGCTGCAGGTTTTCATGTGCCCTGGGCGAAAGAGCACCCCTTTAACACATACCACAACTCATCATGCTCCGATACGGCAGATAAATAGCGGTATAGTACAATGAAAAATACCTCACTTTTTACATCTCATGACGAGGCCCATCTATTTCTCCATACAGAATCATTGGTCCCATATAATGTTTGAAACAGTATATGATGAGCTCCACATAATGCTACAGTATACGTTGGTCCCCATGGATGAAGCTCCACTGTCTTATGGGCCCAAATAATGCTCCAAACATAATGGGCCCCATTTCTAATGCTCTAGTGTATAATGGGCCCTGTAAATGCTGCTCCAGTGTCTGATGTCCACCTTTGGAATGTTCCAGTGTATGGTGGGCCCCATCTATCATTCTCCAGAGTATAGTGCTCCCCAAAAATTGCTGTCCCAACATTGAAAACAATCAAATAAGTCTCCTCGCTAGGGAATCCCTGTACTTGTCTGGACAGGTGCTGTAGCTTGCTTAACAGCTCGCCAGCCGTTCTCACGCCCAGTATGGATTGCACGTGATTGCACAAAGGTTAGAAAGGGTACCGTATCCCTGGATAACATGTATGGATAGCGTACACATTCAAAATATATGTCTCAGGAGGCAGGCTCAGACGGTGTCAGGCACAGTATGGATTGCACGTGATTGCACAAAGGTTAGAAAGGGTACCGTTTCCCCGGATAACATGTATGGATAGCGTACACATTCAAAATATATGTCTCAGGAGGCAGGCTCAGACGGTGTTAGGCCCAGTATGGATTGCACGTGATGGCACAAAGGTTAGAAAGGGTACCATATCCCTGGATAACATGTATGGATAGCGTACACATTCAAAATATATGTCTCAGGAGGCAGGCTCAGACGGTGTCAGGCACAGTATGGATTGCACGTGATTGCACAAAGGTTAGAAAGGGTACCGTATACCCGGATAACATGTATGGATAGCGTACACATTCAAAATATATGTCTCAGGAGGCAGGCTCAGACGGTGTTAGGCCCAGTATGGATTGCACGTGATTGCACAAAGGTTAGAAAGGGTACCGTATCCCTGGATAACATGTATGGATAGCGTACACATTCAAAATATATGTCTCAGGAGGCAGGCTCAGACGGTGTTAGGCCCAGTATGGATTGCACGTGATTGCACAAAGGTTAGAAAGGGTACCGTATCCCTGGATAACATGTATGGATAGCGTACACATTCAAAATATATGTCTCAGGAGGCAGGCTCAGACGGTGTCAGGCCCAGTATGGATTGCACGTGATTGCACAAAGGTTAGAAAGGGTACCGTATCCCTGGATAACATGTATGGATAGCGTACACATTCAAAATATATGTCTCAGGAGGCAGGCTCAGACGGTGTCAGGCACAGTATGGATTGCACGTGATTGCACAAAGGTTAGAAAGGGTACCGTATCCCTGGATAACATGTATGGATAGCGTACACATTCAAAATATATGTCTCAGGAGGCAGGCTCACACGGTGTCAGGCACAGTATGGATTGCACGTGATTGCACAAAGGTTAGAAAGGGTACCGTATCCCCGGATAAAATGTATGGATAGCGTACACATTCAAAATATATGTCTCAGGAGGCAGGCTCAGACGGTGTTAGGCCCAGTATGGATTGCACGTGATTGCACAAAGGTTAGAAAGGGTACCGTATCCCCGGATAACATGTATGGATAGCGTACACATTCAAAATATATGTCTCAGGAGGCAGGCTCAGACGGTGTTAGGCCCAGTATGGATTGCACGTGATTGCACAAAGGTTAGAAAGGATACCGTATCCCCGGATAACATGTATGGATAGCGTACACATTCAAAATATATGTCTCAGGAGGCAGGCTCAGACGGTGTCAGGCACAGTATGGATTTGACGACCCAGATTACACAGCGGAGGAGCAGGGAGAGGTAAAGTTTGCAAATGCTGGGGCCCTGCCCAAGCAAGGGGGGCCCACTCGTGGGCGTCGGTACTGGCACTGGGCCCCTCATAGTACAGCGGTGTGTCTGACGGCGGGTGTGCACCACCACCGTCAGAGACACTTGATTGCACTATGAGGGACCCTGTGCCAGTGCCCGCGCCCAAGAGTCGGCCTACCCACCTGTCCAGGGCAACGGCACTCGCACGGTGTCGTGCGGTAGGTGGTGACCCCGGCCATGGGGGGGGAGGCAGCACAGTTAGGGAGTTTTAGAAAGTGGCATATGTTGATGTTGGACATTCAGCTGATGCAAAAGGCGAAATAGGTGAAGTACCAGGAAGAGGTGGACCAAAGCAAGCCATTTTTCTGTCACCCTATGTGTCATCAGGGGAAGGTGGGACAAAATCCTTGGAAACCCATGCGTGGTTCATTTTAATGAAGGTTAGATCATCCACATTTTGGGTTGACAGACGGGTCCTTTTTTCTGTCAGGATTGATCCAGCTGCACTGAAGACTCTTTCCGATAGCACACTTGCAGCTGGGCAAGCGAGCTCCTGTAAGGCATATTGTGCCAATTCAGGCCAGGTGTCCAGTTTAGCGGCCCAATAGTCAAAGGGGAATGACCTGTGTGGGAGAACATCGATATGGGAGGAAAAGTAGTTTGTAACCATAGTTGACAACTGCTGTCTCCTGTCACTTTCCATCGATGCAGTATTACCAGTTGTGTGAGCGGTATTTGAAAAATCAGTCCACAACATTGTCATGAAACCCCTGTCTCCAACGCCACTTCTGCTGTGTGCACCACGAACACCTCTGCCAAGCTGCCCCCGGCCCGTACAGGTCGTGTGAGAACCATCACCGCTGCTGTGTGCTGGGAATGCCTCAAGCAACCGATTTACCAGAGTTGCTTGTTTATTAGCCAATATTAGGTCAAGGTTCTCCTGTGGCATGATGTTTTGTAATTTGCCTTTACAGCGTGGATCCAGGATGCTGGCCAACCAGTAGTCGTCATCGTTCATCATTTTGGCAATGCGGGGGTCCCTTTTTAGGATCCGCAAGGCATAATCTGACATGTGGGCCAATGTTCCCGGTGTCAATGATGCACTGCGAGTGCTGGGTGGAGGAGCACTTTCTGGCAAATCCACATCCCTCCAGTCACGCACAAACTCTGTACCAGACCTTGCCACGCCAACATTTTCACTTGCCCCACGAGATGCATCCTCCTCCCCTAAGTAATCATCCCCATCATCCTCCTCCTCCTCCTCCTCTTCTTCCTCCACCTCGTCCAGGAGAGGTCAATGAGCAGACAATGGCTGAATGTCATCAAGGATTCCCTCCTCCTCTTCCTCCTCATCAACATTGGCTGCAGACGCCTGCTCCTTAAGGTGCGTCAAAGTTTGCATGAGCAGACGCATAAGTGGGATGCTCATGCTTAGGATGGCGTCGTCTGCGCTTACCAGCCGTGTGCATTCCTCAAAACACTGAAGGACTTTACAAAGGTCTTTCAGCTTCGACCACTGCACGCCTGTCAACTCCATGTCTGCTCTCAAAGTGCCTGGCCGTGTATCCTCCCACAAATGCATTATGGCCTGCCTCTGCTCGCACAGCCGCTCCACCATGTGCAGGGTGGAGTTCCACCTTGTTGCAATGTCGATAATGAGGCGGTGGTTGGGAAGGTGGAGCAATCGCTGCAGCTTCTGCATACGAACGGAGTGTACAGGCGACCGGCGGATGTGCGCGCACAGTCTTCGCACCTTCTGGAGCAGGGCTGTTAACTCCGGATAATTTTTGAGGAAGCACTGCACCACCAGGTTCAAGGTGTGAGCCAAGCAAGGTATGTGGCTGAGTTTTGAAAGGGCTATGGCTGCCACAAAATTACGGCCGTTATCACTAACTACCTTGCCTGCCTCAAGATGTACACTGCCCAGCCATGACTCAGTTTGTCGCTTCAAGTACTCGGCCAGCACCTCGGCGGTGTGTCTGTCGCCCAAACACATCATCTGCAACACAGCCTGCTGACGCTTTCCACTAGCTGCTCGATAGGGGGACACATCGTGTGCAACAGTGGCAGCTGCAGATGGAGTGCTCGTACGACTGCGCTCTGTGGACGAGCTTTCGCTTCTGGAGGAGGAGGAGGAGGAGGGTCGAACGCCTACAGCCAACTGTTTCCTATACCGTGGGCTAGGCAGCACTGTCCCACCACCGCTGTCCCCTGTGGACCCTGCATCCACCACATTAACCCAGTGCGCAGTGATGGACACGTAACGGCCCTGGCCATGCCGACTGGACCATGCATCAGTTGTGAGGTGCACCTTTTCGCTCACTGACTGCTTGAGTGCATGGACAATGCGGTCTTTCACATGATGGTGGAGGGCTGGGATGGCTTTGCGAGAGAAGAAGTGGCGACTGGGTAGGTCATAGCGTGGTACTGCATAGGCCATGAGTTCGCGGAAAGCTGTGCTTTCCACCAACCGAAAGGGCATCATCTCAAACGAGATTAGTTTGGCAATGTGGGCGTTCAAACCCAGTGTACGCGGATGAGAGACTGAGTACTTTCTTGACCTACTCATAGTGTCTGGGAGGGTGAGCTGGACTTGAGAGCTGCATATGGTGGAAGTAGCGGTGGACAGGGCGGACTGAGAGAGGGTTGATGATGGTGATGGAGTTGGTGTTCTTTCTGATGGCCTAGAATCAGTCTTTCGTTGATATAACAGTGGGATTCCCTGACTGCTGTGGCCTTGCAACGACACCTCAACATTTGCTGCTGTGCTAACCGGTGGGCTTACAGTGGGGGAAACAATGTAGCGTTGCTGACTACCTTCGTTGTGATCAGTTGCACATGTGGCACTTGAGGTTTGGTGTTGTGTCCACACTTGCAAGTGCATGCTGGTTAAGTGTCTAAGCATGCAACTGGTATTCAAATTTTTCAGATTTTTCCCTCGGCTAAAGGTCTTTGCGCACTTTTTACAGATAATCTTGGTCTGATCATGAGGATTTTGTTCAAAAAAGTGCCACACTGCACTCTTCCTACTTTGGCAGACATTTTGCGGCCTAGCACGCTGTGATCTTTTGACCCTCTGGACAAGCTGTCCAGCAACTCTTTTGATGTTTGGAACCTGTCTTTGGAGTGCTACGGACCTGCCAGATAACAGCTGTTGCGATGTCGATGTCTGCTGTGGATGCTCCTCATCTGAGCTATTGGAAGCAGCACCCTCTTCCCCCAATGGATGCCAATCTGGGTCAACAACTGGGTCATCCATCACCTCCTCTTCTATGTCATGTGCACCTTCCTCTGTGTCACCGTGTATGGTGGTATAGTGTGCGGGAAGGGGCACCTGAGTCTCATCAGGGTCAGAATCTGGCTCTGTACACTGCGAGGACAATGTAGTGCTCTGAGTGAATGTACCAGCAGAATCATCCATCAGCGGCTGTGCATCAGTGCACTCCATGTCAGATTCATCTTGGCCTGGGTAATTCACCATTTGACTTGATAATCCAGGCATGATATGTGAAAACAGCTCCATGGAGTAATCAGTAGTATGGCCTGTGTCATCCTTCAATATTGGTTGGGGTGAAGGACACAAGGAAAGGTGTGGTTCATGAACATGAGCCTCCAATGACGACTCAGTTCTTTTACTTTTTACAACTGAAGAAGAGGAGGCGATAGAGCTGGAGGCTGAGTCAGCAATGTAAGACAAAACTTTTTCCTGATGCTCTGCCTTTAAAAGCGGTTTGCCAACTCCTAGAAAACTAAGCGTTCGAGGCCTTATGTAGCCAGACGATGACGCAGGGTCAGCACCTCCTGCATTCGGTCCTATTTTGCTCTTGCCACTACCATCAGATCCACCACCAACACTATCATTACCAGCTGCCAACCCCCGCCCAATTCCACGGCCTCTTCCACCAGCCTTCCTCATTTTTGGTAGAAATGTAGACAAAATCCAACAAACTATATAGTAATGTAAAACAAGGTACAAGGTGTCTATAGGACAGGGGAGATTTAGAATTTCTGCACACACTTGTGGACAGTGGACACTTTTGGATTGTGTGAGGCCCACTGATATCTGAGCGCTATGTGACAGGCTCGATGGCACAGCTGCCTGTGACCAAAGTGACGAGAGGATAATGGAGATTTTGAATCTCTGCGCACACTTTTGGACACTGGACACTTGTGGATTGTGTGAGGCCCACTGATATCTGAGCGCTATGTGACAGGCTCGATGGCACAGCTGCCTGTGACCAAAGTGACGAGAGGATAATGGAGATTTTGAATCTCTGCGCACACTTTTGGACACTGGACACTTGTGGATTGTGTGAGGCCCACTGATATCTGAGCGCTATGTGACACGCTCGATGGCACAGCTGCCTGTGACCAAAGTGACGAGAGGATAATGGAGATTTTGAATCTCTGCGCACACTTTTGGACACTGGACACTTGTGGATTGTGCGAGGCCCACTGATATCTGAGCGCTATGTGACACGCTCGATGGCACAGCTGCCTGTGACCAAAGTGACGAGAGGATAATGGAGATTTTGAATCTCTGCGCACACTTTTGGACACTGGACACTTGTGGATTGTGTGAGGCCCACTGATATCTGAGCGCTATGTGACAGGCTCGATGGCACAGCTGTGACCAAAGTGACGAGAGGATAATGGAGATTTTGAATCTCTGCGCACACTTTTGGACACTGGACACTTGTGGATTGTGTGAGGCCCACTGATATCTGAGCGCTATGTGACAGGCTCGATGGCACAGCTGCCTGTGACAAAAGTGACGAGAGGATAATGGAGATTTTGAATCTCTGCGCACACTTTTGGACACTGGACACTTGTGGATTGTGTGAGGCCCACTGATATCTGAGCGCTATGTGGCAGGCTCGATGGCACAGCTGTGACCAAAGTGACGAGAGGATAATGGAGATTTTGAATCTCTGCGCACACTTTTGGACACTGGACACTTGTGGATTGTGTGAGGCCCACTGATATCTGAGTGCTATGTGACACGCTCGATGGCACAGCTGCCTGTGACCAAAGTGACGAGAGGATAATGGAGATTTTGAATCTCTGCGCACACTTTTGGACATTGGACACTTGTGGATTGTGTGAGGCCCACTGATATCTGAGCGCTATGTGACACGCTCGATGGCACAGCTGCCTGTGACCAAAGTGACGAGAGGATAATGGAGATTTTGAATCTCTGCGCACACTTTTGGACACTGGACACTTGTGGATTGTGTGAGGCCCACTGATATCTGAGCGCTATGTGACACGCTCGATGGCACAGCTGCCTGTGACCAAAGTGACGAGAGGATAATGGAGATTTTGAATCTCTGCGCACACTTTTGGACACTGGACACTTGTGGATTGTGTGAGGCCCACTGATATCTGAGCGCTATGTGACAGGCTCGATGGCACAGCTGTGACCAAAGTGACGAGAGGACAATGGAGATTTTGAATCTCTGCGCACACTTTTGGACACTGGACACTTGTGGATTGTGTGAGGCCCACTGATATCTGAGCGCTATGTGACACGCTCAATGGCACAGCTGCCTGTGACCAAAGTGTCGAGAGGATAATGGAGATTTTGAATCTCTGCGCACACTTTTGGACACTGGACACTTGTGGATTGTGTGAGGCCCACTGATATCTGAGCGCTATGTGACAGGCTTGATGGCACAGCTGCCTGTGACAAAAGTGACGAGAGGATAATGGAGATTTTGAATCTCTGCGCACACTTTTGGACACTGGACACTTGTGGATTGCGTGAGGCCCACTGATATCTGAGCGCTATGTGACAGGCTCGATGGCACAGCTGTGACCAAAGTGACGAGAGGATAATGGAGATTTTGAATCTCTGCGCACACTTTTGGACACTGGACACTTGTGGATTGTGTGAGGCCCACTGATATCTGAGCGCTATGTGACACGCTCGATGGCACAGCTGCCTGTGACCAAAGTGACGAGAGGATAATGGAGATTTTGAATCTCTGCGCACACTTTTGGACACTGGACACTTGTGGATTGTGTGAGGCCCACTGATATCTGAGCGCTATGTGACACGCTCGATGGCACAGCTGCCTGTGACCAAAGTGACGAGAGGATAATGGAGATTTTGAATCTCTGCGCACACTTTTGGACACTGGACACTTGTGGATTGTGTGAGGCCCACTGATATCTGAGCGCTATGTGACACGCTCGATGGCACAGCTGCCTGTGACCAAAGTGACGAGAGGATAATGGAGATTTTGAATCTCTGCGCACACTTTTGGACACTGGACACTTGTGGATTGTGTGAGGCCCACTGATATCTGAGCGCTATGTGACACGCTCGATGGCACAGCTGCCTGTGACCAAAGTGACGAGAGGATAATGGAGATTTTGAATCTCTGCGCACACTTTTGGACACTGGACACTTGTGGATTGTGTGAGGCCCACTGATATCTGAGCGCTATGTGACAGGCTCGATGGCACAGCTGTGACCAAAGTGACGAGAGGATAATGGAGATTTTGAATCTCTGCGCACACTTTTGGACACTGGACACTTGTGGATTGTGTGAGGCCCACTGATATCTGAGCGCTATGTGACAGGCTCGATGGCACAGCTGCCTGTGACAAAAGTGACGAGAGGATAATGGAGATTTTGAATCTCTGCGCACACTTTTGGACACTGGACACTTGTGGATTGTGTGAGGCCCACTGATATCTGAGCGCTATGTGACAGGCTCGATGGCACAGCTGTGACCAAAGTGACGAGAGGATAATGGAGATTTTGAATCTCTGCGCACACTTTTGGACACTGGACACTTGTGGATTGTGTGAGGCCCACTGATATCTGAGCGCTATGTGACACGCTCGATGGCACAGCTGCCTGTGACCAAAGTGACGAGAGGATAATGGAGATTTTGAATCTCTGCGCACACTTTTGGACACTGGACACTTGTGGATTGTGTGAGGCCCACTGATATCTGAGCGCTATGTGACACGCTCGATGGCACAGCTGCCTGTGACCAAAGTGACGAGAGGATAATGGAGATTTTGAATCTCTGCGCACACTTTTGGACACTGGACACTTGTGGATTGTGTGAGGCCCACTGATATCTGAGCGCTATGTGACACGCTCGATGGCACAGCTGCCTGTGACCAAAGTGACGAGAGGATAATGGAGATTTTGAATCTCTGCGCACACTTTTGGACACTGGACACTTGTGGATTGTGTGAGGCCCACTGATATCTGAGCGCTATGTGACACGCTCGATGGCACAGCTGCCTGTGACCAAAGTGACGAGAGGATAATGGAGATTTTGAATCTCTGCGCACACTTTTGGACACTGGACACTTGTGGATTGTGTGAGGCCCACTGATATCTGAGCGCTATGTGACAGGCTCGATGGCACAGCTGTGACCAAAGTGACGAGAGGATAATGGAGATTTTGAATCTCTGCGCACACTTTTGGACACTGGACACTTGTGGATTGTGTGAGGCCCACTGATATCTGAGCGCTATGTGACAGGCTCGATGGCACAGCTGCCTGTGACAAAAGTGACGAGAGGATAATGGAGATTTTGAATCTCTGCGCACACTTTTGGACACTGGACACTTGTGGATTGTGTGAGGCCCACTGATATCTGAGCGCTATGTGACAGGCTCGATGGCACAGCTGTGACCAAAGTGACGAGAGGATAATGGAGATTTTGAATCTCTGCGCACACTTTTGGACACTGGACACTTGTGGATTGTGTGAGGCCCACTGATATCTGAGCGCTATGTGACATGCTCGATGGCACAGCTGCCTGTGACCAAAGTGACGAGAGGATAATGAAGATTTTGAATCTCTGCGCACACTTTTGGACACTGGACACTTGTGGATTGTGTGAGGCCCACTGATATCTGAGCGCTATGTGACACGCTCGATGGCACAGCTGCCTGTGACCAAAGTGACGAGAGGATAATGGAGATTTTGAATCTCTGCGCACACTTTTGGACACTGGACACTTGTGGATTGTGTGAGGCCCACTGATATCTGAGCGCTATGTGACACGCTCGATGGCACAGCTGCCTGTGACCAAAGTGACGAGAGGATAATGGAGATTTTGAATCTCTGCGCACACTTTTGGACACTGGACACTTGTGGATTGTGTGAGGCCCACTGATATCTGAGCGCTATGTGACAGGCTCGATGGCACAGCTGTGACCAAAGTGACGAGAGGACAATGGAGATTTTGAATCTCTGCGCACACTTTTGGACACTGGACACTTGTGGATTGTGTGAGGCCCACTGATATCTGAGCGCTATGTGACACGCTCAATGGCACAGCTGCCTGTGACCAAAGTGTCGAGAGGATAATGGAGATTTTGAATCTCTGCGCACACTTTTGGACACTGGACACTTGTGGATTGTGTGAGGCCCACTGATATCTGAGCGCTATGTGACAGGCTCGATGGCACAGCTGCCTGTGACAAAAGTGACGAGAGGATAATGGAGATTTTGAATCTCTGCGCACACTTTTGGACACTGGACACTTGTGGATTGTGTGAGGCCCACTGATATCTGAGCGCTATGTGACAGGCTCGATGGCACAGCTGTGACCAAAGTGACAAGAGGATAATGGAGATTTTGAATCTCTGCGCACACTTTTGGACACTGGACACTTGTGGATTGTGTGAGGCCCACTGATATCTGAGCGCTATGTGACACGCTCGATGGCACAGCTGCCTGTGACCAAAGTGACGAGAGGATAATGGAGATTTTGAATCTCTGCGCACACTTTTGGACACTGGACACTTGTGGATTGTGTGAGGCCCACTGATATCTGAGCGCTATGTGACACGCTCGATGGCACAGCTGCCTGTGACCAAAGTGACGAGAGGATAATGGAGATTTTGAATCTCTGCGCACACTTTTGGACACTGGACACTTGTGGATTGTGTGAGGCCCACTGATATCTGAGCGCTATGTGACAGGCTCGATGGCACAGCTGTGACCAAAGTGACGAGAGGACAATGGAGATTTTGAATCTCTGCGCACACTTTTGGACACTGGACACTTGTGGATTGTGTGAGGCCCACTGATATCTGAGCGCTATGTGACACGCTCGATGGCACAGCTGCCTGTGACCAAAGTGTTGAGAGGATAATGGAGATTTTGAATCTCTGCGCACACTTTTGGACACTGGACACTTGTGGATTGTGTGAGGCCCACTGATATCTGAGCGCTATGTGACAGGCTCGATGGCACAGCTGTGACAAAAGTGACTAGAGGATAAGGGAGATTGGATTGCTTTTAAAAAAGCAGTTTGCAGAGCAGTGGGTAAACAGCAATGCCAGCGTGTCAGGAAGCCTTAAAAGGCAGCCCAACAACCAACACCACTGATACACCACAATATAGCCTCCCCTTGCACTGTACACACAGTGACTTGTGTGTTGTGCATGCCAAATCGCTAGCAGCAGAAGCAGTTTTTTTGTCTTCTTCCCTGCCTAACGCTCTCCCTACAGAATCAGCAGCAACCTCTCCCTATACTAAGATCGGCAGAAGTAAGATGGCGGTCGGCGTGCACGCCCTTTTATACCCCCTGTGACGCCCACCAAAGCAAGCCAATCACTTGCATGCCCTTCTGAAAGATGGTGGTGACTCGTGCCTAGGTCATCACGTTGCCCACAGTGTCCGTGGATCCTGATTGGCTGAAAAAGAGCGCAAAACAAACTTTTGAAACGCGACTTTGGCGCGTAAGTCGCTGACCTCGTGGCCGACCTCATCCTAGGGTCGGGTTTCGTTTCATGAAACCCGACTTTGCCAAAAGTCGGCGACTTTTGAATTTTTTCGACCCGTTTCGCTCAACTCTACCTCTGACTTTTTAGAATCTATTAGGAATTGAAGAGATTCCACCTGGTAGCAGACTAGTTACTTCAGACGTCAATAGCTTGCATACAAGCATTGAGCATGAAGTAGGTATTTTAGCAGTAGACAAATTTTTGAATGAATATACGATTTTTTCCAGAGATCAAATAGCATTCTGTATCGATTTACTTAAATTGACTCTTTGCGAAAACTTTTTTCTGTTTGAGGATCAATTTTTCTTACAAAGGAGGGGTACAGCTATGGGGTCAAACATGGCGCTCCCGTATGCGAATATATTTATGAATTATGTGGAGACCTCGTTTATATATACTCATGACTTGTTTAAGAAATATGTTTTACAGTGGAAACGATTCATAGATGATATTTTTCTGGTTTGGTTGGGTAGTGAGGAGGAATTACTTTGTTTTTTGACCATATTAATACCGTAGTTTCGGGTTTATCATTTACCATCCACTCTGATTTAATGTCAATACATTTTCTTTATACTATGGTCTCTTTTTCTGCCAATGGTAAACTAGAAACAGATCTTTTTACTAAATTGACTGATAAGAATAGCTTACTTCATTATTCTAGTTGTCACCCCCCAACATATTAAAAGGTCATTACCCAAATCTCAACATCAACATGTACAACGTATTGCTTCAAATGTTGACACTAGCATAATGAGGCATTAAGAAATGTATTCTAAATTTCGTATGAGGGGCTATCCTGATTGGATTTTAAAGTCCTCTAGGACCATTAGGCCACAAAGGGATAAAGAACATAGGTTAATTTTCGTGAGTATGTTGCATCCTTTTAATTCTCAAATTAATAAAAGTATATTAAAACATTGGCACATTCTTCAGGAATCCTATCCAAAGATATCAGAGTTTTGGAAACCTCCCATCATGGGTAATAAGAGACCCGATAATATCAGGGACCATTTGGTCAGGGCCGATGTTGGCTCAGCCTGAACATTACCGATTCAACGGACTCTTGCGACACCACGCAATGGAACATTCCCTTGTTGGGTTGTTTGCAATGCTCTAATATACTTAAAGGAGACACATTTACTCATCCCCGGTCTGGTCGACGTTTTCCTATTAAAGGATTCTTTACTTGTGAGTCCTCTTTTGTAGTATATTTGATTAAGTGTCCGTGCGGTCTCGGATATGTTGGAGAAACTACCAAACATATCCGAGACTGGATTTCACAACATAAGTCTACCATCAGGTGTGGACACACATTATTGCCCATACCTTTTCATTTTATCGCTATGGGACACCAAATATCGCAACTTAAATATCAAATTATTGATCATGTCCCAGCACATAGACGGGGTGGTAATAGGGTTAAAATCCTTAAGACCCGTGAAGCATTTTGGATCCATACCTTACAAACTTTAACACTATTAGGGTTGAACAGGGAATATGAAATCCAATATTAATATTTCTGTATATGGTCTACACTGTATAATTTTATATTAAGCATTTATCTATTTTTATTTTTATTTTTTCCTTAGATATCTCAGTAGATTCCAGTAAAGGTATTTATTAATACTGGCATTTGATTATATTTTAATATGGACTGTTCCTTAATTCAATACTCCTATTGCCATATTTATTATCCCACCAGTGTATGTACTACACATTAGTTATCCAATATGCCTATGAAGGGGTTCGCGCATATATAATTCCAGTATTGGCCTTGCTATATGTGATTGGTGTGTTATATAGTGCTATTATGGAGACTTAGGCTTGGGTAGTTTTATGTAGGTGCCCTAGACATGCGCAGATGAACATTATGACGTCCTGTGTATTATGGAAACATCAGGTTTGTGCTTTTCCGGGTATTTCCAGCTTGCACATGCGCAGTCCATTTAGTAAGGCCGTTCTGGCCATGTGATGTTAGTGCGCAGGCGCCGCCTCCACAGGAAGTGCTTCTGGTTTGTTGGAGTGAACGCCCGGCCGCCATCCTGACACAGGAAGTATGCGGGAGACCGCGGTCATGTCGCTATATAAGAAGCTCCTTTTTCTTCAAGACTCTGATCCTGGCACTCTTGTAAGACAGAGGTATCTTGACAGGTATGAGATATATTCAGAGACTGTTAGGCGGTCCCTTGGGGGGTTGGATTGTATGATTAAGATTATAACTTTCTCCTGCATTTGATCTAATGTAAATATCATTACATTGCAGGCAGTAGTCTTATTTTCCCCGTTTGGGGATGAGATCATTACCGATTACCCCACATGTGGACACTGGTGGAGAGCCAGATATAATTGATCTCATGAATTTCAGGTAATGAGGATTTTTTTAGGGAACAATGTATCCTTTTCTTTGATTTTTTGCATAAATTCCATTTACTATAACTCTCTATACGCTTCCTATGCTTACAAACAATGTTTATTTTAGCCAGATTAACTACTGCTATGTTTATGGAGCAATGGTGTTTTCTTTTGTGCATTTTGCTATTAAATTGTTACGAGACTCAAGTATTACCATATAACACTTTCCATGGTATGTAGTTTCAATGGTCTTTTTCAGTGTATTTGATGATCTATTTCTGTTTATGGAAGTAAATTGTGTATTGTATTTATGTCTTTATAAAGATGTATGCTTGACAAAGGCTTAATTCAGCCGAAACGTTGCAAGTGTGTGAATTGCAAGTGTTTGAATTTTCAAGAAATATTATTTTTTCTATGAAGGGTTGTGTCCTATACGCCTTGATTTTCTGTATAAAGCCTCTGCCTGAAATATTGTGAGAAAATAATAAAAATAATTTTGAGTGCCGAAGTCTTTTTTTGGATTGATTTTCTTCAGAGCACCTACTTTTCCAAGTGACTTTAATAAGTGAGCACCCCTTTATCTTTCTATTCAGCCAAAATAAACAAGCAGCTGAGGGCTGCAGCCCTGAGGTGTCGGCTTTACATGTTATGTTGTGGCCAAGGTGGAGTGCCAGTCGCCTCCCGAGGAAGCAGTGCGAAACGCGCGTCGGGGCAGAGGGACGTCCAGGAGTCTCCACCAGCACACATTGGTATGTAACTACTTACCATGTATTTCATTTCCTCTCACTTCATATGGGTCAGCACTAGAGTTGAGCGATACCAGCCGATACTTGAAAATATCGGATCGGAATGGATCGGCCGATCTTAAAAAAAAATATCGGTATCGCCGATTCCGATACCGGTAACCAATGCAAGTCAATGGGGCCAAAATATCGGAATTAAAAAAAACCCTTTCTTTCCTTGTAGGTTAATTCTACATGAAGAAAAACAACTAAGAATAATGTAGAATGTATTGTGGGAGGTGGAGGAGACATTAAAGCCATAGAGTTTTAGCCCAATCAAAAGGAATAGCAGGAATTAAACTTTTTTTTTAAAGACGTTAGGAGTTACAAAGATATTGACTATGTTAGCCTCATTTATATAGTCTTCTTCTTCTTTCTTCTTCTTTCTTATTCTTCTTCCCTTTTTTACCTTCTTCTTCTTCTTCTTCTTATTCCTTTTTTTACATTCTTCTTCTTCTTCTTCCTTTTTTTACATTCTTCTACTTCCTTTTTTTACATTCTTCTTCTTCTTCCTTTTTTTACATTCTTCTTCTTATTCCTTTTTTTACATTCTTCTTCTTCTTCCTTTTTTAAATTCTTCTACTTCCTTTTTTTACATTCTTCTTCTTCTACATATTCCCCATAATGGGAATGTGGACAGAGCAGGCGACATTGCCGGACACACATCAGGGAATTAACTGACCGGACTGAACACCTGTAACACAGGAACAAGTGTGGATTGTGCAGACGCCACTTCGGAGCTGTAACTGGCAGGGTTGGAGGACAGGGGAAATACGAGAGACAGTGGAGCCACAGGCCTAATTGGAGCACGGTTAAAAATCAGTAGTGGTACGACTGTGTAGGCAGCAGGAGACTTTGCCATCTACACAGCAGGGGATCAGCTGACGTTACTGAACCCCACTGAGACACGGGAGCAAGTGTCTCTTTCCGTGTGGACGGCACTTCCGAACTACAACTGGCTGTGTTGAAGCCCAGGAAATAGGAGGGTGTAGGCAGAGGCCTACTGTATTTTGAATGAGGTGACAGCAGGAGAGACTGCCATCCACACAGCAGGGGATCAGCTGACGTTACTGAACCCCACTGAGACACGGGAGCAAGTATCTCTTTCCGTGTGGACGGCACTTCCGAACTACAACTGGCTGTGTTGAAGCCCAGGAAATAGGAGGGTGTAGGCAGAGGCCTACTGTATTTTGAATGAGGTGACAGCAGGAGAGACTGCCATCCACACAGCAGGGGATCAGCTGACGTTACTGAACCCCACTGAGACACGGGAGCAAGTATCTCTTTCCGTGTGGAAGGCACTTCCGAACTACAACTGGCTGTGTTGAAGCCCAGGAAATAGGAGGGTGTAGGCAGAGGCCTACTGTATTTTGAATGAGGTGACAGCAGGAGAGACTGCCATCCACACATCAGGGGATCAGCTGACGTTACTGAACCCCACTGAGACACGGGAGCAAGTATCTCTTTCCATGTGGACGGCACTTCCGAGCTACAACTGGCTGAGTTGAAACCCAGGAAATTGGAGGGTGTAGGGAGAGGCCTACTGTATTTTGAATGAGGTGACAGCAGGAGAGACTGCCATCCACACAGCAGGGGATCAGCTGACGTTACTGAACCCCACTGAGACACGGGAGCAAGTATCTCTTTCCGTGTGGACGGCACTTCCGAACTACAACTGGCTGTGTTGAAGCCCAGGAAATAGGAGGGTGTAGGCAGAGGCCTACTGTATTTTGAATGAGGTGACAGCAGGAGAGACTGCCATCCACACAGCAGGGGATCAGCTGACGTTACTGAACCCCACTGAGACACAGGAGCAAGTGTCTCTTTCCGTGTGGACGGCACTTCCGAACTACAACTGGCTGTGTTGAAGCCCAGGAAATTGGAGGGTGTAGGCAGAGGCCTACTGTATTTTGAATGAGGTGACAGCAGGAGAGACTGCCATCCACACAGCAGGGGATCAGCTGACGTTACTGAACCCCACTGAGACACGGGAGCAAGTATCTCTTTCCGTGTGGACGGCACTTCCGAACTACAACTGGCTGTGTTGAAGCCCAGGAAATTGGAGGGTGTAGGCAGAGGCCTACTGTATTTTGAATGAGGTGACAGCAGGAGAGACTGCCATCCACACAGCAGGGGATCAGCTGACGTAACTGAACCCCACTGAGACACGGGAGCAAGTATCTCTTTCCGTGTGGACGGCACTTCCGAACTACAACTGGCTGTGTTGAAGCCCAGGAAATTGGAGGGTGTAGGCAGAGGCCTACTGTATTTTGAATGAGGTGACAGCAGGAGAGACTGCCATCCACACAGCAGGGGATCAGCTGACGTTACTGAACCCCACTGAGACACGGGAGCAAGTATCTCTTTCCGTGTGGACGGCACTTCCGAACTACAACTGGCTGTGTTGAAGCCCAGGAAATTGGAGGGTGTAGGCAGAGGCCTACTGTATTTTGAATGAGGTGACAGCAGGAGAGACTGCCATCCACACAGCAGGGGATCAGCTGACGTTACTGAACCCCACTGAGACACGGGAGCAAGTATCTCTTTCCATGTGGACGGCACTTCCGAGCTACAACTGGCTGAGTTGAAGCCCAGGAAATAGGAGGGTGTAGGCAGAGGCCTACAGTCTTTGGAATGCGGAGACAGCAGGAGAGACTGCCATCTCCACAGCAGGGGAACAGCTGGCATTGCTGAACCCCACTAACACTTGAACGAATGTGTTTGGCTCTGTGGAGACGACACTTCTGAACACCAACTGACGCTGTTGGAACCCAGGATTAGGCGAGGAGCAGGCTGGGGCCTACTGGATTTTGGCAGGTGAAGGCAGCAGGAGACTTGCCATCTCCACAGCAGGGGAACAGCTGGCAGTGCTGAAACCCACTAACACTCGAACGAATGTGTTTGGCTCTGTGGAGACGACACTTCTGAACACCAACTGTCGCTGTTGGAGCCCAGGATTTGGCGAGGAGCAGGCTGGGGCCTACTGGATTTTGGCAGGTGAAGGCAGCAGGAGACTTGCCATCTCCACAGCAGGGGAACAGCTGGCAGTGCTGAACCCCACTAACACTTGAACGAATGTGTTTGGCTCTGTGGAGACGACACTTCTGAACACCAACTGACGCTGTTGGAGCCCAGGATTAGGCGTGGAGCAGGCTGGGGCCTACTGGATTTTGGCAGGTGAAGGCAGCAGGAGACTTGCCATCTCCACAGCAGGGGAACAGCTGGCAGTGCTGAAACCCACTAACACTCGAACGAATGTGTTTGGCTCTGTGGAGACGACACTTCTGAACACCAACTGACGCTGTTGGAGCCCAGGATTAGGCGAGGAGCAGGCTGGGGCCTACTGGATTTTGGCAGGTGAAGGCAGCAGGAGACTTGCCATCTCCACAGCAGGGGAACAGCTGGCAGTGCTGAAACCCACTAACACTTGAACGAATGTGTTTGGCTCTGTGGAGACGACACTTCTGAACACCAACTGACGCTGTTGTAGCCCAGGATTAGGCGTGGAGCAGGCTGGGGCCTACTGGATTTTGGCAGGTGAAGGCAGCAGGAGACTTGCCATCTCCACAGCAGGGGAACAGCTGGCAGTGCTGAAACCCACTAACACTTGAACGAATGTGTTTGGCTCTGTGGAGACGACACTTCTGAACACCAACTGACGCTGTTGGAGCCCAGGATTAGGCGTGGAGCAGGCTGGGGCCTACTGGATTTTGGCAGGTGAAGGCAGCAGGAGACTTGCCATCTCCACAGCAGGGGAACAGCTGGCAGTGCTGAAACCCACTAACACTCGAACGAATGTGTTTGGCTCTGTGGAGACGACACTTCTGAACACCAACTGACGCTGTTGGAGCCCAGGATTTGGCGAGGAGCAGGCTGGGGCCTACTGGATTTTGGCAGGTGAAGGCAGCAGGAGACTTGCCATCTCCACAGCAGGGGAACAGCTGGCAGTGCTGAAACCCACTAACACTTGAACGAATGTGTTTGGCTCTGTGGAGACGACACTTCTGAACACCAACTGACGCTGTTGGAGCCCAGGATTAGGCATGGAGCAGGCTGGGGCCTACTGGATTTTGGCAGGTGAAGGCAGCAGGAGACTTGCCATCTCCACAGCAGGGGAACAGCTGGCAGTGCTGAAACCCACTAACACTTGAACGAATGTGTTTGGCTCTGTGGAGACGACACTTCTGAACACCAACTGACGCTGTTGGAGCCCAGGATTAGGCGTGGAGCAGGCTGGGGCCTACTGGATTTTGGCAGGTGAAGGCAGCAGGAGACTTGCCATCTCCACAGCAGGGGAACAGCTGGCAGTGCTGAAACCCACTAACACTCGAACGAATGTGTTTGGCTCTGTGGAGACGACACTTCTGAACACCAACTGACGCTGTTGGAGCCCAGGATTTGGCGAGGAGCAGGCTGGGGCCTACTGGATTTTGGCAGGTGAAGACAGCAGGAGACTTGCCATCTCCACAGCAGGGGAACAGCTGGCAGTGCTGAAACCCACTAACACTCGAACGAATGTGTCTGGCTCTGTGGAGACGACACTTCTGAACACCAACTGACGCTGTTGGAGCCCAGGATTAGGCGAGGAGCAGGCTGGGGCCTACTGGATTTTGGCAGGTGAAGGCAGCAGGAGACTTGCCATCTCCACAGCAGGGGAACAGCTGGCAGTGCTGAACCCCACTAACACTTGAACGAATGTGTTTGGCTCTGTGGAGACGACACTTCTGAACACCAACTGACGCTGTTGGAGCCCAGGATTAGGCGAGGAGCAGGCTGGGGCCTACTGGATTTTGGCAGGTGAAGGCAGCAGGAGACTTGCCATCTCCACAGCAGGGGAACAGCTGGCAGTGCTGAACCCCACTAACACTTGAACGAATGTGTTTGGCTCTGTGGAGACGACACTTCTGAACACCAACTGACGCTGTTGGAGCCCAGGATTAGGCGAGGAGCAGGCTGGGGCCTGTTGTTTTTGGCAGGTGAAGGCAGCAGGAGACTTGCCATCTCCACAGCAGGGGAACAGCTGGCAGTGCTGAAACCCACTAACACTCGAACGAATGTGTCTGGCTCTGTGGAGACGACACTTCTGAACACCAACTGACGCTGTTGGAGCCCAGGATTAGGCGAGGAGCAGGCTGGGGCCTACTGGATTTTGGCAGGTGAAGGCAGCAGGAGACTTGCCATCTCCACAGCAGGGGAACAGCTGGCAGTGCTGAAACCCACTAACACTCGAACGAATGTGTCTGGCTCTGTGGAGACGACACTTCTGAACACCAACTGACGCTGTTGGAGCCCAGGATTAGGCGAGGAGCAGGCTGGGGCCTACTGGATTTTGGCAGGTGAAGGCAGCAGGAGACTTGCCATCTCCACAGCAGGGGAACAGCTGGCAGTGCTGAAACCCACTAACACTCGAACGAATGTGTCTGGCTCTGTGGAGACGACACTTCTGAACACCAACTGACGCTGTTGGAGCCCAGGATTAGGCGAGGAGCAGGCTGGGGCCTACTGGATTTTGGCAGGTGAAGGCAGCAGGAGACTTGCCATCTCCACAGCAGGGGAACAGCTGGCAGTGCTGAACCCCACTAACACTTGAACGAATGTGTTTGGCTCTGTGGAGACGACACTTCTGAACACCAACTGACGCTGTTGGAGCCCAGGATTAGGCGAGGAGCAGGCTGGGGCCTGTTGTTTTTGGCAGGTGAAGGCAGCAGGAGACTTGCCATCTCCACAGCAGGGGAACAGCTGGCAGTGCTGAAACCCACTAATACTCGAACGAATGTGTCTGGCTCTGTGGAGACGACACTTCTGAACACCAACTGACGCTGTTGGAGCCCAGGATTAGGCGAGGAGCATGCTGGGGCCTACTGGATTTTGGCAGGTGAAGGCAGCAGGAGACTTGCCATCTCCACAGCAGGGGAACAGCTGGCAGTGCTGAAACCCACTAACACTCGAACGAATGTGTCTGGCTCTGTGGAGACGACACTTCTGAACACCAACTGACGCTGTTGGAGCCCAGGATTAGGCGAGGAGCAGGCTGGGGCCTACTGGATTTTGGCAGGTGAAGGCAGCAGGAGACTTGCCATCTCCACAGCAGGGGAACAGCTGGCAGTGCTGAACCCCACTAACACTTGAACGAATGTGTTTGGCTCTGTGGAGATGACACTTCTGAACACCAACTGACGCTGTTGGAGCCCAGGATTAGGCGAGGAGCAGGCTGGGGCCTGTTGTTTTTGGCAGGTGAAGGCAGCAGGAGACTTGCCATCTCCACAGCAGGGGAACAGCTGGCAGTGCTGAAACCCACTAACACTCGAACAAATGTGTTTGGCTCTGTGGAGACGACACTTCTGAACACCAACTGACACTGTTGGAGCCCAGGATTACGCATGCCGCATGCAGAGGCCAATGGGCAGCGGTTTTTATGGAGGTTGTGGACTACTACTGATTCTAACCATGCTCCACTTAGGCCTCTGGCTCCACTGTCTCTACTATTTACCCTGGCCTCCAACCCCGCCAGCTACATCTCTGAAGTGGCGTCAGCACAATCTACACTTGTTCCTGTGTTACTAGTGCTCAGTCCCGTCAGTTGATCCCCTGATGTTTGTCCGGCAAGTTCGCCAGCTCTGTCCTCATTCCCACTACTGGTTATGGGAATGTGGACAGAGCAGGAGACCTTGCCGGACACACATCAGGGGATAAACTGATGGGACTGAGCCACAGGAACACAGGAACAAGTGTAGATTGTGCTGACGCCACTTCAGAGATGTAGATGGCGGGGTTGGAGGTCAGGGGAAATAGTAGAGACAGTGGAGCCAGAGACCTAAGTTGGGCACGGTTAAAAATCAGTAGTGGTTTGAATGTTGATGGAGCTGGTGACTTTGCCGTCCACACAGCAGGGGATCAGCTGGCATTACTGAACCCCACTAACACAGGAGCTAGTGTGTTTCTCTGTGCAGACGACACATCTGAGCGACAACTGGCTGTGTTGAAGCACAGGGATTATAGTTCAGGTGGTAGAAAAATGAACATACCAGCAGACCTGGATACAGTTCCCAACCACTAATTTAGTCTGTAAGAGGAATGGCAAAGTCTTTTGAGATCCAGGCCTTGTTCATTTTCAGAAAAGTCAGCCGGTCAACATTATCGGAAGATAGTCGCGTGCGACGGTCTGTTAGTACACCACCTGCGGCACTAAAGACACGTTCCGATAATACACTGGCAGCAGGGCAAGCCAGCACCTCCAATGCATACTGGCTAAGCTCTGGCCATGTATCCAGCTTAGAGACCCAAAACTTGAAGGGGGAAGAGCCATCTGGGAGTACAGCGACAGGGCAAGACATGTAGTCTGACACCATCTGACGGAAGCGTTGCCTCCTGCTGACTCGAGGCGTCACTGATGTTGTAGACAATTGTGGTGGACACACAAAACTTTGCCACATTTGGGCCATAGTGGTCTTGCCTTGTGCTGCGGCGCTGCCTCTGCTCCCTCTTTGTGCAGAGTTTCCTCCACTGCCTCGACGCACAGAGCTGCTTTTTAAAGCAATAGCAACAATGCTGTCGGGTGGAATGGAAAACATTATGGACTGCACCAGTGACTCTTCGTACTCCCGCATTTTACGCTCCCGGTTCAACGTTGGTATGAGCCTTTGTACGCTGTCCCGGTAGCGAGGATCTAGGAGGGTGTACACCCAATAATCAGCCGAGACGAGAATGTGGGCGATGCGGCGGTCGTTTCTCAGGCACTGCAGCATGAAATCAACCATGTGCTGCAGACTCCCAACTGCCAAAGAACCGCTGTCCCCTGTTTGAGGCGTGACCTCGGCCTGCTCTGCATCACCCCACCCTCGCTGTACATACTGAGTAGAGGTTTGTGTACCTCCCTCCTCTGGAGAGATGTCTTCCTCCTCCATCGACTCCTCCTCATCCTCCTCACAAAGTGTCCCCTGCCTAGGCCTTTGTGAGGAAACACATAGCGCAGACTGTCCAGAAGCAGATGGCATTTGGGACTCCTCATCCTCCACCTCTTCCGAAACCTCATCCCTTAGTGCTTGCAGTGTTTGTTGAAGCAGGCAGATAAGGGGGACAGTCATGCTGACTAGTGCATCATCTGCACTCGCCATCCGCGTGGATTCATCGAAGGCACGCAAAACGAGGCAGATGTCCTTCATAGAGGCCCACTCAATGGTGCTGAAGTGTGAACGGCGCACAGTGCGACTTGTTTGCGCCTGATGCAGCTGGTACTCCATGACTGCTGCCTGCTGCTCACACAACCACTCCAACATATGTAACGTTGAATTCCACCGGGTGGGTAGGTCACATATGATGCGATGTTCCGGAAGGCCAAATCGTCGCTGCAGAGCAGCGAGGCGCGATCTTGCCGTGCTGGAACGTCGCAAGTGAGCGCACTCTATGCGGACCTTGTGCAACAGTGCATCAAGATCCGGATAGTCCCTCAGAAAGCTCTGCACGACCAAGTTAAGAACATGTGCCAGACATGGGATGTGTGTGAGGTTGCCTAGGCCAAGAGCTGCCACCAGATTTCGGCCATTGTCACACACTACCAAGCCCGGCTGGAGATTCGCTGGCCCAAACCACACATCGCTCTCCAGCTTGATAGCATTCCAGAGCTCCTGCGCTGTGTGGCTTCGATTCCCCAAAGAAATTAATTTGAGTACAGCCTGTTGATGTTTGGCCACCGCTGTGCTCATATCGGTCGTAACAGGCTCCTGCTCTGCTGTTTCTGAGGAACTTGAGTAGGAGGAGGAGTCTATGTGTACAGACTGGAGTCCTGCAATCCGTGGCGTTGGAAGAACACGTACAGCGCCACTCTCCAGATCCGTACCCGGCTCCATAACATTGACCCAGTGGGCAGTGAGGGAAAGGTATCGTCCCTGTCCATGGTTACTGGTCCACGCATCGGTGGTCAGGTGGACCTTGCTACTAACGGCGTTTAGTAGCGCATGTTTTATTTTGCCCTCAACATGTTTCTGCAGGGCAGGGACGGCTCGCCTGCTGAAATAAAAGCAGCTGGGCACGTTGTATTGGGTGACTGCCAATGCCATTAAGTCCCGGAAGGTGTCAGTGTCCACCAGCCTGAATGACAGCATTTCAACTGCCAGAAGTTTGGCAATGCCAGCATTCAGAGACTGTGCTCGGGGATGGTTTGCCGAGTAAGGGCGCCTTTTATCCCATGCCTGTGCTACCGATGGCTGTGATGGATGGGAACGTGCAGCTATGGGTGTAATCTGACAGGGTCTCCGGACAACAGTGGCAGAGGTTCTTCCTTGGCGATCCTGTGAGGAAGCCGAATCAGCAGTGTGTGAGCTGGAGGAAGAGGCCCCAACACGAACTGAAGAGGTGGTAGGTGGTGCTGTACGTTGGCCTACGTCTTCAGGGTGTCTCTGCAACTCCAACTCGTGCTTGGTGCGCACATGTTTCCACATATTTGTGGTATTGAGGTTGCTGACATTTCTCCCTCTTTTGACTCTCTGATGACACAGCTTGCATTTGACAAAGCAAATGTCATCTGCAACTGTGTCAAAAAAGGACCACGCACTGCAACTCTTGGGAGCGCCCGGTTTGCCTTTGGAATGAGGAATGCTCCTAACGGGTGCCGAAGTGGAGGGTACAGGCAACCAAGTCTTCCCCCTCCCTCTGCCTCCTGTTTTGGCCGGTAGGGGAATCTCTTCCTCCGAGCTGCTCCCACCACCTTCCTGTTCCTCACGCCATGATGGGTCAAGGACCTCATCATCTTCCCTCCCCTCTTCAAACAGCTGCTTCTCCGGGGTTGTCTCGTCAGCACCGTACGCACCAGAAAGTGGCAACTGAGTCTCGTCATCATCTGATGCGCACTGAGGTGTGCTGACCATAGGCACTGGCCCACTCGCCTCTTCAGATTCAGAGGGACAAAGAAGTTGCGCATCACTGCATATTCCCTCTTCTTCACATTCAGGAATGCTGCTTGGCTGGCCCCCTCTTTCCAAGCCAACAGATTCCGAGAACAGAAGTAGAGACTGTGATGGCTCCTGTCCATGTCTCTCTGACTGCCTGGGCACTTTGGCAGGTGGTGAAGAGAGAGATGGTTGCTCTTCGGTGCTCTGACCCTGAGAGGATGCGGAAGTAATTGAAGTCGATGCGTTAGCTGCCATCCATCCGACAACGGCTTCAATTTGTTCCTCCCGCAGCAGTGGGGTACGTTGAGGTCCTACAAAGCTGCGCATAAAGGACTGTTGCCTGCTAAAACTGGGGGATGCTGATCCACTGGTGCCCGCAGCAGGCCCAGAATCCCCACGTCCTCTACCTGTAGAATCCCCACGTCCTCTCCCTGCAGAATCCCCACGTCCTCTCCCTGCTGAAACTCCACGCCCACGCGCCTTACTCCCTGCCTTCTTCATCTTGCAAGACTGCTTAAGATAGGCAGAAAAGTACAAAGGGGGGCCTTAGTGTGCTTATTCCTGAACAGCTGGTTACAGGTACAAGAAACACTAATTTTATGAAGTGTGTGTGTGTGGACTACACTTTAATAGGAGCTGATGTGGCCTACACAAGTTCCAAATGTAGTGTTTGGTGAACTTTTTTTGTGGTTTCTTTGTTGGAAACAAACTCAAAGTATGTGAACAAAGAATTGAAACTGATAGTATCACCAACTTTTTGGAGCTATTACAATGCAGGCAGGTAACCTACAATGCAAAAGATGAGGCTCCAAAAAAATTGGGTAATACTAATCTGGCTGCGCCGGCAGGGCACAAGCCAGAAAAAAAGGCTCCTCTATCTACTCCTATATAGTGTTTGCAACCAACCAATGTTGATGGATACGGATGGATGCACACTAATAGGAGAAGAAAAAATGAGCTGCACTCAAAGACAAATATGTGTGAGGCAGTGACGCACGTTGAGCGTCCTACAACCAGACGTAGCTGCAGGACACTCTACTCAGCGTGAGCTGCACTCACACACAGTCAGAGACCTCTCAGACAGCCGTCAACAGTGCAGCTAAGTGGGCACTGGCACTGACAGGCTGCAGAAAGGCTCCGCTGTGTACTCCTATATAGTGTTTGCAACCACCTTAGATGGAGACGGATGGATGCACACTAATAGAAGAAAAAATGAGCTGCACTCAAATAAAAATATGTGTGAGGCACTGACGCACGCTGAGCGTCCTACAGCCAGACGTAGCTGCAGGACACACTACTCAGCGTGAGCTGCACTCACACACAGTCAGAGACCTCTCAGACAGCCGTGAACAGTGCAGCAAAGTGGACACTAGCACTGAAAGGCTGCAGAAAGGCTCCGCTGTCTACTACTAGTGTTTGCAACCAACGTATATGGATACGGATGGAAGCACACTAGATTGAAATTATGTAAAAAATGCAGCTCAAAAAATAAAAGATGTATGAGGCAGCAGTGATCACACTGGGTGGCCTACAGCCTGACGTGCCTGCAGGACCCACTCCACAGCGTGAGCTGCACTCACACAGCCCTTGCAGACAGCTGTGAACACTGCTGCTAGGGCAAAGAAGGCTACAGTGGTGGTTTATGTAGCCTGGGTAAAGCACTAGATGTTTGGTGGAATCGCTATTTCTAACTGTCCCTCACAGTCTTCTACAGCAGCCTGTCCCTAACTGAATTCACAGCAGAGTGACCAGAAATGGCGGCTGTGGTGGCTTTTATAGTGCATCATGACATCATTTCGGCAGCCAATCACAGCCATGCCAATAGTTAACATGCCTACATGCCTAACAGGATGTGCCCACACTTCGGAGGATTCCCATTGGCTTAATCAAAGCAAGCAGGCTCATAGCATGATGGGAACTTCCGATTCCGATTCCGGAATCCGATATGACAAAAGTATCGGAAGTCAGTATCGGAATTCCGATACCGCTAATATCGGCCGATACCCGATACTTGCGGTATCGGAATGCTCAACACTAGTCAGCACCTTTTAATAGGGCTTAATAGGATTGTTTCACAAGCTAGGCATATTTCAATAATCAAATTTAGGTACACCTTCTGTGGGTACATGGTTAATTTAGGAATATTGTTTTGGCTACTTTCTTTTCCCCATGTGATTTTAATGATTCATGTCGTTTTTTGATATGCATAATTAATATATGGTATTTGAATTTATTCCTGGATTATCTAATATATAAAGCTCAAAGTGTGTATGTATGTGTGTATGTACGTGTGTATGTCCGGGATAGGCATCCGCACCGTCGCAGCTACAGCCACAAAATTTGGCACAGTCACACGTCTGGACCCCGAGAGCGTCCTAAGCTATGTTGTGAGGTGAAATTTTAACCCCGCGCGTTCCAATTCACCAAACAATTTTGCCCCTATCTACATACTGGGGGAAAAAGTGTGTGCGCGTCAAGCCCCACCCCTCATTATGATGTCATAATGCCCCTATTTGCATACTGGGGAAGCAGTGTATGCGTATCAAGCCCCGCCCCTCATTATGATGTCACAATGGTTGCCATGGCAATGCTGATGTCATCATAGGTTGCAAGCCCTGCCGCCGCTCATTATGATGTTATAATGGTTGACTATGGGATGGAGGATGTGTGATGGGTATATGGGCACTGGACTATGGGATGAAGGATATGTATGACGTGTATATGGGCACGGGACTATGGGATGGCGGATATGTATATGGGCACTGGACTATGGGATGGAGGATGTGTGATGGGTATATGGGCACTTGACTATGGGATGGAGGATATGTTTGACGGATATATGGGCACGGGAATATGGGATGGCGGATATGTATATGGGCACGGGACTATGGGATGGAGGATGTGTGATAGGTATATGGGCACTGGACTATGGGATGGAGGATATGTATGACGGGTATATGGGCACGGGACTATGAGATGGTGTATATGTATGATGGGTATATGGGCACGGGACTATGGGATGGAAGATATGTATGATGGGTATATGGGCATGGGTCTATGGGATGGAGAATATGTATGATCGGTATATGGGCACTTGACTATGGGATGGAGGATATGTTTGACGGGTATATGGGCACGGGACTATGGAATGGCGGATATGTATATGGGCACGGGACTATGGGGTGGAGGATGTGTGTTGGGTATATGGGCACTGGACTATGGGATGGAGGATATGTATGACAGGTATATGGGCACGAGACTATGAGATGGTGGATATGTATGATGGGTATATGGGCACGGGACTATGGGATGGAGGATATGTATGATGGGTATATGGGCGTGGGACTATGAGATGAAGGATGTGTGATGGGTATATGGGCACTCGACTATGGGATGGCGAATATGTATGATGGGTATATGGGCATGGGACTATGGGATGGAGAATATTTATGATGGGTATATGGGCATGGGACTATGGGATGGAGAATATGTATGATGGGTATATGGGCATGGGACTATGGGATGGAGGATGTGTGATGGGTATATGAGCACTCGACTATGTGATGGAGATTATGTATGATGGGTATATGGGCACGAGACTATGGGATGGAGGCTGTGTGATGGGTATATGGGCATGGGACTATGGGATGGAGGATGTGTGATGGGTATATGGGCACGGGACTATGGGATGGAGGATATGTATGATGGGTATATGGGCATGGGACTATGGGATGGCGAATATGTATGATGGGTATATGAGCATGGGACTATGGGATGGAGAATATGTATGATGGTTATATGGGCATGGGACTATGGGATGGAGAACATGTATGATGGGTATATGGGCATGGGACTATGGGATGGAGAATATGTATGATGGGTATATGGGCATGGGACTATGGGATGGAGGATGTATGATGGGTATATGGGCACGGGACTATGGGATGGAGGCTGTGTGATGGGTATATGGGCATGGGACTATGGGATGGAGGATGTGTGATGGGTATATGGGCACGGGGCTATGGTATGGAGGATATGTATGTTGGGTATATGGGCATGGGCCTATGGGATCGTGGATATGTATGACGGGTATATGGGCAAGGGACTATGGGATGGAGAATATGTATGATGGGTATATGGGCATGGGACTATGGGATGGAGGATGTATGATGGGTATATGGGCACGGGACTATGGGATGGAGGCTGTGTGATGGGTATATGGGCATGGGACTATGGGATGGAGGATGTGTAATGGGTATATGGGCACGGGGCTATGGTATGGAGGATATGTATGTTGGGTATATGGGCATGGGCCTATGGGATCGTGGATATGTATGACGGGTATATGGGCAAGGGACTATGGGATGGAGGATAATTATAATTTGCTATAACTAACCACAGTTAGTTACTATGCCCGGGCAGAGTCGGGCTCTTCAGCTAGTTATTGATATAATCCGCAGAGCTGTGGTGTGAGTTTCTATGGACTTGTAATCCCTCAGTATTTTTCCAGCATTTTTTCTTGTACACTTTGTTTTAATATTTCAATAAAATATGATATTTTTATTACATATACACCATTGTGTGGTACCAATTTTTTATTGTACTCTTTTGATTCCGCAATTGTATTATTAGTATTCTGTGGTGTATTACCCGTATAAGGGATTGTATTCAATTTTTGGGCAATATTTGGTGATTAGAATCTTCATGTCATGTAGACTTATTCTGACTTGATCAACTATAATACATCCTTTTTATTTAGGTTTTATTCTGTATTCTTATGAAGCAGTCCCTTAAATGTCTAAATGTTGTCAACTAAGCGGTTCCTTGAGAGACGCCCATCAGTATCAGAAGATGGGAGCCTGGGAAAATCTGAATAACAAAGATCTATTTAAGAATCCATATTTCAGGCTGACAATGGTTGTGTAATGTGAAAACTATCATTAGGAAAATATGCACATGAAAAACTTGTCTGTTCAAAATCACAAGTGAAGATTAGAACATCACATTTCAATAAGTTGGGAAACCTTGTCTGATTTCATTGTATTTACCTGTATGACAAAGTAGAGCCAAGAGGAATCGGCACTGGCACAGCAGCGCTTAGGTGCGCAGGTTCAGCATTTTCCAGTAAGACAGCAATGATATACACCCAATAACTTCACGGCCTGGTAGCATTAAAATCTGACACTAAAATATGACAAGATTACAACTTACTTCGGTCTAAAATGCCAACTTCGTCCGTTGGTGAGGTTGTCTCCAGCTATGAAAGGAACATATGGTGGCCTCCCAGGCCATGGGGTGGGGCTTTACCATATTTTTCTCCACTGTAAAAAGTGCAAAGGGGGGAGGCTCCGGCTTCAGACTTACAACCAGTCGCAGGACTATGAAGTGGACTTGACAAATCTCCTATGGCGCATCAAAGAATTTCTTCATATGTTTCTCAGCTTTAATAGTATTATGAGACAAAATAGTAACAGAGAAAATGTAGATATTAAGGGATTTGATTTGGATTGACTAAATGTTTACGCTGTTGTCCCTAAATGATGACCTGTGTCCACCCTGTGCTAGATATACAGGGTTATATGTCACCCGTAAGTTCAATTTTATATTCATGTCTTAATATACTGCTGCAACTCCTGCCCTGTTTGCTAAGAAGTGCTGTTCTAACACTATGGATACTGCTGCATAGCTTCCTCTTTGTTGTTGTCTTGTTGGTTTGCTGCAGTGAGTTGGTAGGTAATAATTAGCTCTCTGCTAAGTGCCATGGGCAAGGCTCCCTTCTATATAAGCCCCAGCAGACTGATACTAGCTGACAGTTATTAAGTTAGTGTGTGTAACTAACACCTGGCTCTGACTTGACCTCTTGTTATCTGTTTTGTTTTTCTCGTTTAATAACAGCAACTTGAATTCTGACTACCCGCTTGTCTCCTGAACTTGTTCTTGACATTACTTCTCCACTTTGACCCTGCTTGACGACCATTTTTGCCTCTTGTTTGTATTGCCAGACGGCAGCCCTTCCATGGGTAGCAATCCACTAGACCACGTTGTAAGTCCAGATCCCTGCATAGGGGTTAAAGGGTAACAGGCTTTTTTTGGAATCTGCCTGACAAAGGGGCTAGTGACAAGTCAGTCTGAGGTAGCCTTTTAGAGCCTGTGGCCTCACACAGACTTGACACCACCTGCATTAGATGAAAACATAAAAATACATGGATAAAAATACAGTAATCCAAAGCCAGCATGGGTTTGTAGCAAACAAGTCATGGCAGACTAATCTAATTTCCTTCTATGATGGAATCACTGACAGGGTGGATCAGGGAAATGCGGTAGATATAATATATCTCGACTTCAGCAAAGCATTTGATAAATTATGTCATACTATCCTTATTGAAAAAATGTAGAAGTGTTGGATTGACAAGGCTACGGTTAGGTGGATTCATAACTGGCTCAGTGATCGTACTCAAAGAGTCATAATAAATGGTTGCACATCCAAAAAGAAATGTTTTTCAAGTGGGGTACCACAAGGCTCTGTCCTGGCCCCAGTGCTGTTCAACATTTTTATAAATGATCTAGATAAGTGAACTGAAGGTAAGGTAATAAAATTTGTGGACAAGCATGGAGGAATAGCTAACACTAGAGAAGACAGAGAAAGGATTCAGAAGGATCTAGATAAGCTTGAACAATGGGCAGCGACTAATAGAATGGTATTTAACAGAGAGAAATGCAAGATTCTACATCTGGGCAAGGAAAATGAAAATTACATCTATAGAATGGGAGGAATAGAACTAAGCAACAGCACAAGTGAATAAAACTTGGGTATAATTACTAATAGATCACAGACTGCACATGAGTCTACAGTGTGATTCAGCAGTCTACAGTGTGAGTCTAGATCATGTGAAGTAATTATACCCCTCCACTCCTCCTTGGTCAGACATAATCTGAAGTTTAGTTTTAGCAGTACTGGCAATAAAAAAAAAATCAGAAAAATTGGTTGATATTTTGACAGCTAGGCAAGAGACTTCCTGCTTCTGCACTGGGAGATACCACAACATTCTAAGTGTGTGTATATAAAATCATTAATGTGTTAAAGTTGCTATGAATCACAATATTGCACAGCCTACAATAACTCTGAAAAACAAGTGTAACGCTCTGAGGTGTCCTAAGACAAAGGAAGCAGGGGGTTGGACACAATGACCCTTGAGGTCCCTTCCAACTCTAACATTCTATGATTCTATGAAGACTGAAACCAACCCCTTTCAAGCTCTTTAACACAAAGATAGCTTTAGTAATGTCATAGAGACCTCATCATAGAAAACAGATGGTTACATGGTAGCAACCAATAGCCCATTTAATCAATTAGTGCACTGATAGACTTTTCATATTTATTAAAAAATGATCCAAAACATTATGCCTCTTAGTTTTTTAGTGATCAGGTAAACTGTCCTGTGCAGAACACTGACTGAAACTGATGGTGTCACTATCAGACGTAACATTATCCTGCTGATGCTGAGACAAGTGAAGTGTCGTATATAACTTAACTCCCTCTTCTTGTTCCCCAATCCCCACTATACTCTTACCAAAAGCAAAGGAAACCAGTTATGGTCTCTGTTTGGTAGTGCTACTGCCCGGTGGGTTGATACTAGTGTAGGAGCTTCTACTGCTTTTGGTGGTTCCCACATTCTTTGCCATTGTATGATTTTTTTTTTTTTTTTTGCACTATATGTCCATTGACAATTTTTCATTTACCATACGTTTTGTTCAATAAACTTATGGCAGTCTTCTCAATTCCAATTAAACCCTTGGTAAAAATGATGTAATAAGAAATGATAGGTAGGTACTGTAGATGTACAGAAAGCAAAATGTGGCATCAAGCTGCATTATAGGTGTGGTATATACAGTTGTCAAAATGGATTAATCAAACAGGTATACAAAAACAGAATGTCTACATTTAAAAAAAAATTCTATTTATTTTTTACATTCAATCATTTTCCAAAAAATTAAATGGTAAGAAATAGTAGGTAGGTACAGATTCAAAAACTTACCACCTGCAAAAGGACAGTGTATTGCTGTGATGTGTACAGATGTAAAATTTGATTAGTAAAATAAATGTGTAAAAAAATACATTTTTTTCTATAAAACATATTGTGCGGCCTTGCTGCTGCTTTCTACTGTATTAAAAATGAATAAAAAATGTGTAATTGAAATTCAAATACAGTAGGACACAAGCAAGTCGTACCATATCACTGATCAATCACATGGAGTCTACTACTGCTGCTAGCACCTCTGCCATCTCTCTTTCTCGACCAATCAATTGAATGTCTGCAATATTGTAGCACCAAGAGAGGCGAGCTTCCAAGGGTAGACCCTCTGGGTCGTGGTACCAAACCTCCCCTGTGTGAGCTTACCAGGTGGAACCAACTCCTATACAGTGATCATAAAAGGGCAGGTTCAGGGGCCTCAAGTACCATGACAGCCGGAGCCAGAGGATGACTTGTAGAAGCGGAAAAATAATCTATATCAGACAGAGGAAGCTGGGAGGGAAAAGTGATAGAACACCAATGGAGAACTGGAAAAGCAGGAGAGGGGCAGGTCAAGAGCTGTAAGGCCAGAATCCAGGGAAGAGGAACACAAAGAGACGGAACAGGAGACCCCCTGGAGCTAAAGGAGGATGCAGGAGCTGTGGGGGACACAGAAGGACAAACACTAGTGACCGCAGGAATTGCAGAAATACAAGAAAACAACGCGAAAGGGCCTAAGTAAAGGTACATAGATCATACACGATAATCTGGCATCTCCACTAAGGTAGAGTGCCCTGATATACCTGGTGCTTGCCCTTCATTGGATGAGCAGTGCTTCCAGGTCAGGTCACCATAGCAGCTAAAGACCGTGAGAGTTTGCGCAGCCGGGACCTAAGACGTATGCGCGAGACTGCCGTGCACGAGGCCGGCAGAGCAGGAGAAACGAGCCATGATGGCCAAGGAGCTGCACGTCAGGACGCGAGGAGTGGGGAGCCTGGAGGTGAGGAGCGGGGAGCCGAGCGGGACCAGCGGCAGCAGCAACAGAAAGGCGGGCAGGCACAGTGCCAGCAGCGGAGGACCAGGTAGCACCAGCAGCGGAGGAGTGGGTAAGTACAGTGCTAACAATTATCCACACCCGGCTACACTCATATTCTTATACACTAAAAAACAAAGGAGTTAATCTGCGCTGCCATAGAAGAAAAGAGGAAGGATAAAAATCCAATTATAGGCGATTTATTCATCAATGCATTTCGAAGTATACAATGTATTCATCAGGACAAACAATAATCATATTCTTATGTGACCCCTGACGAAGAATTTATGAAACGCGCGTCGGGTGTTTGATGAGTGAGTTTCCTATTAACAACTACACCTTGTTTTTGCTTCGATTATTCTTGGACTTTCGCTGCCAGATTGATGTAACCTGTATACCCAATCTCCATGAATATATGTTTATTATAACTAATCTTTGTTCACATCTCTTAACCATTGATATATTTGTGATTTATTCTTAACTATTTATCTGATATATACTTTATTTATGACTAGGCTCTTTCACCAAGTACAAGTACTGAGGTAAACTACTAACCAAATACTATACGTGTCCTTGGATCACATTCCCAAGATGAGTTTTTGATGCTGCACATTTTCATTTTGTTAAAAAACGCAGCATCTTACAATTTCAGCCATTTAGGAATCTCATGTCCTCCGCAACATGTCAATTTCTCTGCGGGTACACTGAGTTTTCTGCGTTGATTTTTCCCATAGACTTGCAATAGATGCGGAAATTCTGCAGGTAATAGACGCTCATGCATTTTTAGTGTGATTAGGCTATGTTCCCTCTGTGAGCTTTTGGAGAATTTTTGATGTTGCAGATTTTCTGCACCACTTCTGCACTCGTTAAATAAAATAGGTTACTTGCATTTTTCAAAAAATACACAGCATAAATAACTCACCAAAAACTCATCGTGGAAACGATAATCCCTAAATCCCTAAATCCCTAAAAAAACATTTATATCAAATGATTAAACATTCATTTAAGAGAAAAATATTGTAAAATAATTCATTATACTAAGTGAAATAGCGTCAGATTCATTACAAATTCAACTTGTTTTGCTGGTAAAAAGTTCTGTTTTTGAAAACTTATTGAACATTTGGCATTTCCTCCCTTTGTGTGTTTTTCCCATCTGATCTCTGTAACCGTTCCTCATAGACTCTGACATTACTTATTTCAGCAGAGCCACCACCCGGGATTTGGCAATGATTACTTGGATGGAGAGCTTCAGGCTGCTGCATACCGAGCACAGACGCCGACCCCAAATTCTCACTTATGGCTGATTAAAAGCAGCCAGAAGCAAAAAATATTATTTTTAATGAGGGAAAAAATGAAGAGAGGTGTGTTAAATGTGACTCATCCAAATAGAAAAATTGCGAAATTATATTTTCCTTGTATGTCAATTAAAATGTATGGGTGGCAGAATATTTGCTACTAAATTCTAAGGACTTATAGTTATTATGTAACTGATACTTAGCCGAGCCGGCTGCATCAGCGGCAAATTCCTCCACAACAAGATGTGACAGTCACAAGTTCTTCCATTATACTAAGAACCGACCATAGGTAGCCCCTGAAGCATCCACAGATGTTCTTGTGCCACCACCAGCGTTCTACATCATCAATAGATCTCTATGAATCTTGCACCTGCGCAGTTGTAGCAAAGGCCTGCGCAGACGCACTTTGCTCTGCCATTCTTCATTTCCAGAGAATAGGCGCTGGTCTGTTAGTACAGCAGAGCAAAGTGTGTCATTGAACGTTCACTCTTAAATTCCACAGGTGCAAGATTAGCAGGAATCTATGGGTGATGTAGGATGTTTCATCCGCTTCAACAAGGCAGGAGGAAGGTAATTTTGACGATAGAGGAGACGCAGAACCCAGACACCCATCGAACTGGACCTTGCCTTTTAGCATGCGACGCGGGAGACTTAATTATGGTGTTCTTGGGGTTTTAAAGGGGGAGTTGGGAGTTTATTTACAGATCGTTGACCTGCAATAATAGATTAGTTAAAGGTTGTAGCTTTACTTTATATTGGGCAAACCTGGTGACAGGTTCTCTCTAAACCCTGATTGAAAAGTTCATTAATTAGTGGTACCACCTAATTGTCAATACATTTCCAGGATAAATAGAAAAGGAAAATAACAAAGCAGCATTCAATATTCATACAGCCTATGAATTCATACTAACATAATACTCCTTAAAGGAGTTGTCCAGGACTATTATATATTTTTTTACGATCCAAAAAGTTAACAGTTGGTAGCAGAGCCTGTTCTACCTGGCGCCGGCTCAGAGCAGTCACAAACTCTTGCCAGTGATTCAGCTGCTCCACTTCAGCAGAGCAGCTTTTCTTCTTCTGGACTGCTCTGTCGACAGGGCATGACTGCTGACGTCATGCTAATTGATAGTCGGCTCCCCACAGTTATGCAGCGGGGAGCCAGCTGTCAATCAGCATGACATTGGAAGTCATGAGCCATTAACAGAACAGAGTGAAAGAGAAGCCACTGTTCTATCAAGGTGACATCAGTGGAAGTCGCTGAATCGCCAGCAGGAGCGGTCAATAACTGCTTTATGCCATCACAGATCGGCGACAGGCACAACAGGTGGGTAGGTATCAATTATCTGCCTATTAGTTCTTAGTCCCATATTTAAAAAAAAAATTATATAGTCCTGAAGAACCCCTTTAAAGGGTAGCTATCATTTGTAAAAAGTTTTAATTTGCTATAGGAGCTGAAAATTGTTGCTGATCGGTCAGAGTCCAGGTCCTGAGACCCTCCTCCATGATCTCCCAAAACATTGCTCTGAAAAGTGCAGCTTTTGAATGAGCAGTGCACACAGAGAGACATAGACAGATCAATAGTATATGATGGGTCTGTCCAATTCTCTGTGCAAAGTGTGGTGTATGGATCCATAAAGTTACTATTGAGCCCTTGCAAAGTCTAAGGGCAAAGATTGGGGATGGTCTGGGTCCTGAGATCCCCACTGAGCCCTGAAAAGCTTGCAGTGTTTCGATCAATGAGTCGGAGTCTCAGGGCCTAATGTAACACATTAAGAATTTTTACCAATGATAGTTACTAGAGATGGATGAATTGATTCGCGTGGCCTTTGTCCTGTGGCTAGGTCTGTAGCCTGTGGCTGCTGGACAGGCAACAAGGAACCATCTCCTACCTGCTGGCATCCTCGGCGCTTCTTCTTTTTAGTAGGTGAGACATCATATGTGCAACATACTGTAAAGTTGACGTTGCGCCAGATATGGGGGAAAAGCGCCGGGATATGGGGGAAGTCCACAGGTCTCCTATCCGGCAGGCATGGGCTACTGTCCAGGGTCTGGAGAATCGATTTGCTCATCTCTAATAGCTATCTTTTAGAGTTTTACTAATTTACTAATGCCAGTTCTCTCTTGACCTATACCAATTCTACTCTTATAGTCTATGTCTTAAATTGTTGAATAGATCTTCATTGTTCCAAGGTAATAGTTTAATTACTGACTGTGAATTAGCATCTACACTTTAGAAGATAAGTTTTATTTTTCCCTTTTATTGTCAAAAGTTCACACATAAAAAGTTTCATAAGAAAAGAATACTCATCTAGTGATGTAATAGGAGGTTCTTTACAAACAGAAAGACGAGCAGAGCGCTCACAAAGCAAAGCAGCGGCAGTAATTCTATACTAATGAAAAGTAACAATAAAAATGACATTGCCAACACATGCCTACCGACTCAATTATACAGCTTGAAATCAAAAACAATGGATGCATCAGACAAAGATACAAGAGAGACAAAAACAATAGCACAGTGTATATATATAAACAGATCTATGTGTGTTCACACAGACAAACTGGAGGACGGGGAATGGAGAAGGAATAAAAAGCCCAGAAGAGTAGCAATGCGGGACCACACATAGTATGTGATATTTATAATTCTGGTGTCGTGTATGGTAGAGGGGCCTTTAGATCCATCAGGCACCAGGGTCAAAATGTGACTGCTACCTTTGCGTTTCCTTGGAATATATGAAGTTTTGTAGGAAAATAAGGTGGGGGGATGTTTTACTGATTGTTGAGTGTCCAACCTCTGGGACTACTACTAGTCCTGAGAAGGGGTCTCTACAGAGCTCCATCTGAATGGAACAAAAATTTACCTTAATTTTTCACCTTGGTAAAACCTCTTGAGGTTTGTTATTCCATCATTTTATTTCAGGAATGGTAACCTCACTGAACTTTTTAAATAAAGGAGTATTTGCCACTCAGTACACGACCAAACTCTTCTAGCTTATCACTTTCTGAAGACAGTACAGATGCCCAGGAAATGTTCTAATGTCCAAAGTTGCCACAAGCCCGACATACAGGGCCGAGAGGAGCGCTGAGCAAACAGACATACAAGATCAACAACTTAAAATACTGTGTGATGGCATCTTGACAGAAACCTCCCAGACCTCATTATAATAAGTGATGGCTCTGCTGATGTATGTCTTTGGCCACTTTCACACTTGGTCAGTATCTTACATCAGTATTTGTAAGCCAAAACGAGGAGAGAGCAAAAATACGGATGTGGTGATGGGTTTTTATTATACTTTTCCTCTGATTGTTCCACTCCTGGTTTGGGCTTACAAATACTGAAGTGAAACACTTACCAAATATTGATATTGATAGTGTGGCCTGATGATGAATTCAAGCTGCTTTTTGTTGCTCCCCTTCTATAGTTGAAGGGTTTAGCAAGAGCGTGAACACAGCCTTAAATAAGTTATCCATCACATTTTATTAGTGTGGCCATAATGGGGAGCAAGAAATGGATAACTGGTGTAGAGAAGTTGACTGACCTATGGACCTGTCTGCAGCAGGATGGTAAATGCAAGATGTACCGTAAATGTACTTGACGTGGACTGGTGTATATATGTGGGGAGACAGCTAGAAACAGTGAAAGATGGAAAGTACTGGGTTTTGGCCATTAGGGGGAGACAAAGAACAGCAGAAAAGGAGACGGTGCAGTACTAAGGATTGGCCACAAGATGGAGGCAGGGAGCTGTGAGAAAAGTGCTTAACAGCAGCTTAAGGCTAGGAAAGGCATGGTGGGTGGAGTTATGGGAACTCGAGAGGGGAATTCCCAGGGAGGGGAATAAATAGGGAGAGAGAGTTCCAGAAGGGGGCCAGTCCAGGAGGAGGAGTTCAGCTGAGAGGGAGACAGAAGGAGGAAGAGACAGAGAGGAAGAACTCCAGGAAGGACTGGAAGGAGAAACAGTCAGGGGGGTGGCCCTGACAGGAGAGCCGCAGGACAGAGGAAGCCCGGGGGTACCAGACAGACGGACTGGGACAGGTGAAGTGCTGTGGTGGTAGGTCTAGGGCAGCCACAGTGATAGAACTGTGAGGGACGTCAATTGGAGGAAAGAG
This sequence comes from Dendrobates tinctorius, assembly GCF_039654945.1. NCBI lineage: Eukaryota > Metazoa > Chordata > Amphibia > Anura > Dendrobatidae > Dendrobates > Dendrobates tinctorius. The sequence goes on along the minus strand of NW_027361772.1, from coordinate 10,342,818 downwards.
AAGGGGGTGAAAGGTACCCGGGCCTGTGTGTACGGAAGCTGTCGTGCTGTTGTGGTCGTCTGGAGTACGGCCAATAAAGAATACCTGTAGAACGTACATTGGTTTCTGGCTCCAGTCTGTTCACAGCGCAAAGGGACCACCCCCCAGGCGGCGCACGTACCTACACTGGTATGTTTTTGAGGTGTGGTTAACTGTATGACTCAATTTTTTCCATCACATATGTATATCTTTCTTTTCTCAGAAAGCTAGGATGTATGCTGTCAGTCTTGGGGTTCGAGGCCACTGATAAGCTTGGCTTGGACTAGTCATCCATGATGCATAGTGCCCACAAGCTTTTCAAAGTATGGTTTCTTGGTAACGGCGCAAAGCTTGAAGTTAAAATATACATGACTGCCATGACACAGCCAGTGTCTGATTAATGCTACCCACAGATTGAGCATCATGGACATCATGGTCAGTATGATAATAAGGTAAATATCACCAGATTTTGTATTAGAGCCTAACTGCTTCAATTAACACATTGCTCTTGAAAATATCTCAATAAACAAATTTTCAAGTGGACCTCTCTGAGCTGCCCTTTCACTAAAACAAGTAATATTTCATTTTGGGATAAGGCTTTCAGATTGAACAATTTGACAATTCCATCTAAAATCTATAGTCAAAAAAAAAACTACCATGATGCTTAGAAAAGGGTCTTCAGATGCAAACTTGCAAACTTCTAGCAACTCATGAGAATTCTAAACTCAGTCTAATCCTTCATTTAAGTGTCCTTAAACTGTTCTGGTTCAAAAAATCTAAGAGGCTTTGGTCATTAGCCTGGCAGCTGGGTCAGGACTTGGTCAGTAACATGGATGTTATTATGAGGGTGCTATCTAAATGAGGCCTACGGGAGTTTGGAGGGAATCTAAATATTTGTGTTTTAATTATACTGTGATGATTCACTAAAGCAAGAGCCGTTCCCTGATCTCTGAAACAGCAGCGAAGAAGATCTTGATGAACTCGTCTTGTCTATAGAAAACACTATGTGGCAGTGTGTTGTCAATGAAAATAGTGTTTCTATTTTAGCCTTTAAATTTGAAAGGGATAATTCGAGGAGTTGTGAGTTAGTATACTAAAGTATTGTGGTGCCTTTTACATTAACCCCTTAACCCCCAAGAGTGGTTTGCACGTTCATGACCGGGCCAATTTTTACAATTCTGACCACTGTCCCTTTATGAGGTAATAACTCTGAAACGCTTCCATGGATCCCGGTGATTTTGACACTGTTTTCTCGTAACATATTGTACTTCATGTTAGTGGTAAAATTTCATTCAAATAACTTGCGTTTATTTGTGAAAAAAACAGAAATTTGGAGAAAATTTAGAAAATTTCGCAATTTTCCATCTTTGAATTTTTATGCCCTTAAATCACAGAGATATGATACACAAAAAAATTAATAAATAACATTTCCCACATGTTTACTTTACATCAGCACAATTTTAGAACCAAAATTTTTTTTTTGTTAGGAAGTTATAAGGGTTAAAAGTTGACCAGCGATTTCTCATTTTTGCAACACCATTTTATTTTTACGGACCACATCACATTTGAAGTCACTTTGAGGGGTCTATATGATAGAAAATACCCAAAAGTGACACCATTTTAAAAACTGCACCCCTCAAGGTGCTCAAAACCAGATTCAAGAAGTTTATTAACCCTTCAGGAGCTTCACAGGAATTTTTTGAATGTTTAAAAAAAAAATGAACATTTAACTTTTTTCACAAAAAAATTACTTCAGGTCCAATTTTTTTATTTTACCAAGGGTAACAGGAGAAATTGGACTGCAAAAGTTATTGTGCAATTTGTCCTGATTACGCTGATACCTGATATGTGGGGGGAACCAATGTTTCGGCGCATGGCAGAGCTCAGAAGGGAAGGAGCGCCGTTTGACTTTTTCAATGCAAAATTGTCTGGAATTCAGATCGGACGCCATATCACATTTGGCGAGCCCCTGATGTGCCGAAACAGTGGAAACCCCCCCAAGTAACCCCATTTTGGAAACTAGACCCCCCAAGGAACTTATCTAGATATGTGGTGAGCAGAAGTTTATAACGTACAGTTGTACAATTAAAAAATAATATTATTTCCAAAAAATGATCTTTTCACCCTCAATTTTTATCTTTCCAAGGGTAATAGTACCCCAAAAGTTATTGTGCAATTTGTCCTGAGTACGCTGGAACCCCATATGTGGGGGTAAACCACTATTTGGGCGCATGGCAGAGCTCAGAAGGGAAGCAGCGCCATTTGACTTTTTTGGCTGGAATTGAGATGGGACAGCATGTCGCGTTTGAAAAGCTCCTGATATACCAAAACAGTGGAAACCCCCCACAAATGACACCATTTTGGAAACTAGACCCCCCAAGGAACTTATCTAGATGTGTGGTGAGCACTTTGAAACCCCAAGGGCTTCACAGAAGTTTAGAACGCCCGGGCATGAAAATAAAAAAAAATCATATTTTTCCACAAGCATGATCTTTTAGTCCCCAATATTTTATTTTCCCAAGGGTAACAGGAGAAATTGGACCCCAAAAGTTGTTGTACAATATGTCTTGAGTACGCTGGTACCCCTATGTGGGAGAAAACTACTGTATGGGGACACGTCAGGGCTCGGAAGGGAAGTAGTGACGTTTTGGAATGCAGACTTTGATGGAATGGTCTGCAGGTGTCATGTCACGTTTGGAGAGCCTCTGATGTGCCTAAACTGTCGAAACTCCCTACACGTGACCCCATTTTGGAAACTAGACCCCACACGGAACTTATCTAGATGTGTGGTGAGCACTTTGAACCCCCAAGTGCTTCATAGTAGTTTATAACGCCCGGGCGTGAAAATACAAAAATCATATTTTTTTCCACAAAAATCATATTTTTGCCCCCAATTTTTTATTTTCCTAAGGGCAACAGGAGAAATTGGACCCCAAAAGTTATTTTGCAATTTGTCCTGAGTAGGCTGATACCCCATATGTGGGGGTAAAACACTGTTTGGGCACATGGCACAGCTTGGAAGGGAAGGAGCACCATTTAACTTTTTCAACGCAGAATTGGCTGGAATTGAGATCAGAAGCCATGCTGCGTCTATACACTTGGCCTGGGGCAACTCATAAAGTCCCACGGATTCCAGTACCACCTTTATGCTGATGACACTCAGATCTACCTCTCTGGCCCAGACGTCAACTCTCTGCTGTCCAGAATCCCGGAGTGTCTATCAGCCATATCCTCCTTCTCCTCTCGCCTTCTCAAGCTTAATGTTGACAAATTTGAGCTCATCATCTTTCCTCCATCTCACAGATCTTTCTTACCTGACCTATCTATCACAGTTAATGACATCACGCTTTCCCCTGTACCGGAAGCCCGCTGCCTCGGAGTAACCTTTGACTCTGCCCTGTCCTTCAAACCGCACATCCAAGCTATTTCTACCTCCTGTCGCCTCCAGCTCAAAAATATTTCCAGAATCCATCCTTTCCTCCACCCTCAATCTAAAATGCTTGTGCATGCCCTCATCATCTCCTGCCTCGATTACTGTAACATCCTTTTCTGTGGCCTCCCTGCTAACACCCTTGCACCTCTCCAGTCCATCCTTAACTCTGCTGCCCGATTCAGTCATCTCTCTCCTCGCTACTCCTCCACTTCTCCCCTCTGCAAATCTCTTCACTCGCTCCCATTCCCTCAGTGTATACAGTTCAAATTACTAATACTGACCTACAAGGCCATCTACAACCTGTCTCCCCCATATGTCTCTGGGCTAATCTCTCAATACCTTCCCTCACGTAATCTCCGGTCCTCCCAAGACCTCCTTCTCTCCTCCACACTTACAGTACTTTCTCCTCATCCAACCGCCTCCAACCAAGATCCCCCGAATATCCCCCATCCTTTGGAATTCTTTGCCCCAACATGTCCGACTATCAACCACATTTAGATCCTTCAGATGGAACCTGAAAACCCACCTCTTCAAGAAAGCTTACTGCCTGCAATGACCCGCTACCTCCTCACCACTACAGGAGATATCGCCTCAACCAACACTGGAACTGCTGCAACCCCCCAACCTACTGTCTCCTTCCCCACCATCCTGTAGAATGTAAGTCTGAAAGGGCAGGGTCCTCTCCCCTCTATATCAGTCTGTGATTGTTAGTTTGTTTACTGTAAGTGATATCTGTAATTTGTATGTAACCCCTTCTCATGTACAGCACCATGGAATCAATGGTGCTTTATAAATAAATAATAATAATAATAATATTATGCTATGTGGAGAGTTGTGTGGAGGATAATATACTTTGTGGAGAGTTATGTGAGGACCATTTTACTGTGTGGAGGGTTGTGTGGGGGCCATTATACTCTGTGGAGGGCTATGTGGTGCCATTATAATGTGTGCAGGCCATTATACAATGTGGTGGGTTGTGTGGGGCCACTATACTGTATGGAGGGCTTTAAGAATCATAACGTCCAAATACAGAAAGTAAGCGCTAGGCACTTCAACAATTCTTTGAAAACACTGAAGGTAGGTGGAGAGAAAATCCACCTGCTAAGAAGAGATTCCCAACATCAGAGAAATAAAATAATATTTTTTTTTTTATTGATATACAAAATTAAAGCCATTTAAAAAGACAGGGTATAAAACCTCCAGTGAAGGGAGGTAAAACAGCTGCAAGCCAAGTATTTATTAATAATTGGGAGGTAAGCACAAAAAGAAGGCAAGTTGAAAAGTGTGGAGAATTGGTAGAATGAGGCTGTAAGTTTATAGCAAGTAAGCTAAGGTAATAGTGAATGCTGTGCAGTCCCTAATGGGGCCCTGAAGAGAATACAAAATATAGTTGAGCATTGCTATATAAAAAGAGCCTGTAGATGAGGTATAAATGAAAGAAAATCCTTTCCCTCCCTTACTCTCCATCTGCTTTCAGTGTTTTGTATGGAGGGCTTTGTTAGGGGACCATCATATTGTGTAGAGGGCTGTGTCAGGTCCAACATACTGTGTGCGAGGGACTGTGAGGGCCATCATACTATGTTGGTGTCTCTATTGAGGTATCATACTTTGTGGAAAGTACTTTAGGGTCATCATACTGTCCATGTGGAGTTTACTGAGGAAGACTTCACTGTGGGGGTATCTTACAGTGTTTGGGGGGCATACTGTATTTGTTAGCATCATACTTTAGGGGTGCCATAAAAGGGTATATTAGTGTGTGGGAACACAAAGGGGCTTCAATAGTGGCAAATTACTTTGTAATGGCTGTAAAGGTGCGGGATTTTCTCTTCTTTATATTATAAAGAATGATCTGGTATAGACAGAGGCACAGCAGCACGTGTCATATATATTGTATCCACAGACATATCAGTAAAGTGCAACTTGCCAGCAGCAACAACGAGGACATATGTGACCATGAATCCAAGGAATATAAGGGTAAATGCTCATCTGGTCTGGTCCAAAACATGTTTCAGGGTTCAGCGCTGCAGGTCCCTCATACAGCACAGCAGCTTCCTGGTATGTACCCTCTTTTGGTGGTCACCCTCCTATGGGCATGCACCTCTACTAATACTAGCATGGGTTTGCTACCTTGAATTTGGACTCCTACTTGGGTGTCACACCTCCAAAAAACACTTTGATTAGCATTTACCCTCATATTCCCTGGATATATATGTCTGTGCAATACATCTCCATCCCTTGTGGTTGTCACAGTCTTCCCTTGACATTATATGTGAATGTACACTCACTGGCCACTTTATTAGGTACACCTGTCCAACTGTGTGTTAAGACTTAATTTCTAATCAGCCAATCACATGGCGGCAACTCAGTGCATTTAGGCATGTAGACATGGTCAAGACAATCTCCTGCGGTTCAAACCGAGCATCAGTATGGGGAAGAAAGGTGATTTGAGTGCCTTTGAACGTGGCATGATTGTTGGTGCCAGAAGGGCTGGTCTGAGTATTTCAGAAACTGCTGATCTACTGGGATTTTCACGCACAACCATCTCTAGGGTTTACAGAGAATGGTCCGAAAAAGAAAAAAAATCCAGTGAGCGGCAGTTCTGTGGCCGGAAATGCCTTGTTGATGCCAGAGGTCAGAGGAGAATGGGCAGACTGGTTCGAGCTGATAGAAAGGCAACAGTGACTCAAATTGCCACCCGTTACAACCAAGGTAGGCAGAAGAGCATCTCTGAACGCACAGTGCGTCGAACTTTGAGGCAGATGGGCTACAGCAGCAGAAGACCACACCGGGTACCACTCCTCTCAGCTAAGAACAGGAAACTGAGGCTACAATTTGCACAAGCTCATCGAAATTGGACAGTAGAAGATTGGAAAAACGTTGCCTGGTCTGATGAGTCTCGATTTCTGCTGCGACATTCGGATGGTAGGGTCAGAATTTGGCGTAAACAACATGAAAGCATGGATCCATCCTGCCTTGTATCAATGGTTCAGGCTGGTGGTGGTGGTGTCATGGTGTGGGGAATTTTTTCTTGGCACTCTTTGGGCCCCTTGGTACCAATTGAGCATCGTTGCAACGCCACAGCCTACCTGAGTATTGTTGCTGACCATGTCCATCCCTTTATGACCACAATGTACCCAACATCTGATGGCTACTTTCAGCAGGATAATGCGCCATGTCATAAAGCTCGAATCATCTCAGATTGGTTTCTTGAACATGACAATGAGTTCACTGTACTCAAATGGCCTCCTCAGTCACCAGATCTCAATCCAATAGAGCATCTTTGGGATGTGGTGGAACGGGAGATTCGCATCAGGGATGTGCAGCCGACAAATCTGCGCCAACTGTGTGATGCCATCATGTCAATATGGTCCAAAATCTCTGAGGAATGCTTCCAGCACCTTGTTGAATCTCTGCCACGAAGAATTGAGGCAGTTCTGAAGGCAAAAGGGGGTCTAACCCCTTACTAGCATGGTGTACCTAATAAAGTGGCCAGTGAGTGTATATACGGTATGCTTTTTTGTATCACTATTTATACCTCAGAAATTTGTTTGTCGTACATTCATGGTCACATATGTCCTCTTTATTGCTGCAGGCACGATATGTCTATGGATAGAATATATTCCTACATGACACATGCTGCTGTGTTTCTGTCTATACCGGATTATTCTTTTTTAATATATTTATTATTTATTTTTTGTGACTGCCTTCTGCGCCACCACTCGCCCTTGTACTAGTCAATAAAGGCAATTTTATTTATAGCATCTCTTTTTGTCCCGATCGTTTGAAACTTAACTATCTAACCGCATCTCGGTTTATTGTTCTCTCTTTTTTTGGGTTCTTTAGTGACTACATGACGTGTGTTGCCCCACGACTTCACAGTGTCAATTGAGGCCTAGTCAGCCCTGGAAATGCTAAAGAGTGACGATGGTAGAAACGTGAGGATCTAGTGGGGACCTGCAATGCCAGGACAGGTGAGGGGCAATGTAAGTATAATTTTTTGTTTTATTTAACCCCTTTGCATCACAAAATTGCAGATATATTTTTTTGCTAAATTCAAAGCAAATTGAGTATGCATCAAATCGATTCTCTCGTGCTTAATGTGCCACACCTGGCTTTCCACTTGACCTCTAAGAAGGAGCCATGTGATTATGTACAGAAGTGCCCAATCCTTCCCAAAATAGAAGACGAAGTACATTATGGATCATATTATGCATTGTGTTATGCTAAAAAAAAAAAGTACGACTTGGAAAATTCCTGTGAAATAAACGTCACTGAGGAGGTGACAATTCCATTAGGTAATCAACTAGGAGCAAACAATGGACAGACATGGGAAGAAGTATAGACTGTGGGATATTACAGATGGTCACCAGTTTTGTATTTTTCCTAACCCTGGTATGTTCATAATCTAGAAGAACTCTACTCCCTAAGGAAAAGGTAACTGGACAACTGGTCAGACGGCTGCCTGAGGGTTTGAGCCATCATGAAGATGATCTGTTGTGGTTAGAAGGCAATTTTTAGTAAGAGGAACCTTGTAAGCAGCCATTGATCAATTAACGACTGTGATATATGACAACAATTAATCAACAAACAGTGATATTTCCATCCTGATATTCTAGAATGTCTAAATAGACGCTTATTTTGCACAAGACAGATGTCTCCTGCCGCAGAATCGGTGACCCACACTGTTCGCGACATGTAGCTCGGCTGACACACACTCTTATCAGTCTATTTCCTGCTCTGATTCTTTCTGATAATTGAATTTCAGGAAATTGTATAGATCACCACCGTCCCCACACAAGTAACCAAGCAACACATCGGCAGCCACATGTGCTCGATGCTGCTATGGTGCCGGGTTATATTAATACATCTTTGTCTAGACTTGTGTTTGTTAGTATCGCCTTCATATACGCTCCACTGCTGGTTAGCAGTATATACTCTTAAATATAACATATCGTCCACCATTGTTCTCTTGGGCCTGTCAAGATTTTCATCAGGGGAAATCTCTTCTTTAGTCTATAATTTCGTTAGAGATCAAAAACAGCAAAGATCAATACAGTTTACAAAAATAGATGGCAAGACATCACCAGTGATATCCATTGTAGCGCTGCTCCTTTGTAGTGCCTGACAGTGGCTCAAGACGCCGCCCTTTAAATTAGATGACATTGCTAACTGCTAGACGGGGGTGCACTTTTATATGTACATTTAAAAGAAGACTAGACTACATATAGAATTGCGGAAGTAACACCTTGAATTTGCTTCTTTCCTACTGATGTGTCATTTCTTACCTTTCTCCTTAAAACAAGATAGTCCAAGATGTACTGCAAGAGATTGCTAGCTTTGAAAAAAAAATACAGATGTGTTTTGTTTTTTATTTTACTCTCTACCATTGTGCATCATCATCTCTGTCCCCATTGGGGATCACAAACTAAATTCCCTATTTATTTATTTATTTATTTTACTCACTTATATAGCGCGATTAATTCCACAGCGCTTTACAAACATTGATGACCCTGTCCCCATTGGGGCTCACAATCTAGATTCCCTATCAGTATGTCTTTGAAATGTGGGAGGAAACCGGAGAACTGTAGGAAACTCACACAAACACGGGGAGAACAAACTCCTTGCAGATGTTGTCCTTGGTGGGATTTGAACCCAGGACCCCAGCACTGCAAGGCTGCAGTGCTAACCACTGAGCGACCGTGCTGCCCATAGTATACACAAGTCTTTTTCACATGTGCTGTTGCTTAGTTCTATTCCTCCCATTCTATAGATGTAATGTTCATTTTTCTTGCCCAGATGTAGAATCTTGCAGCAATCTATCAGCATGTCTTTGGAGTGTGGAATGAAACTGAAGTACCTGGAGGAAACTCAAGCAAACCTGGGAAGAACACCTTGCATATGTTGTCCATGGTGGGATTTAATCCTAGGGCCTCAGTGTTACAAGGCCACCATTCAATGGCATAACTAGAATCTGATGGGCTCCAGTGCAAAATTTGGACATGGGCTCCCACTTGTATGTTGGTCAACTGTACGATCCATTGTAGCATTCTAAATCCTAGAAAGACATATATAAAGTATGTATTTGATCCCCATATAATAATGTCACCCTTCCTGGTCTCATCTCCTATTAATGTCATCGATCCTGACCCCTTCCTGGTATAATTCTTCCAATCCTGGGCCCTTTCCAGTATTAATGTCAACCATCCTTGGCCCATTCCAGTAATAATGTTCCCGATCCATGGCCCCTTCCAATAATAATGTCCCCTATCCAGTGCCCTTTCCAGTAATAATGTCCCCCGTCCTGGACCCCTTCCTGGTTTAATGTCCCATATCCTGGGCTTCTTGTATAATGTCTCCCATCCCATCACCTTCCAGTAAAAAATGTCCCCCATCCTGGGCCCTTTCCAGTAATAATGTCTTCCACATTTCTTGGTAAATATCCCCCATCCTCTGCCCTTTTCTGGCATAATGTTGCATATCACATGGCCCCTTCCAGTAATAATGTCCCCCATTCTAGACTCTTTCCAGTAAAACTGTCCCCCAAACCGGGGCCCACGCCAGTAATAATGTCTACCATTTAGACCTCTTCCTGTAATAATGCCTCCAATCCTAGACCCTATCTGTAATAATGCACCCCATCTTGAGTGCCACAGTTGTTTAATGTCTCTCATCACGGGCTCCTTCCAGTAATAATATTCCCTATGCTGGGTCCCTTCCAGAAATAATGTCTCTCATTCTGGGCCTTTTTCAGTATTAATGTCCCCATTCTAACAACTTCACATAATAATGCCTTCCGTCCCAGGACCCTTCCTGTATTAATGTCCTCATCCTGGCATTTACTGGTAATTGTCGCTTCCTAGGCACCCACTTTATGTCTTCATTTGAGCTAGGCATCACATTATGTCATGACGTTACAGGGTCTGAGAAGCAACAAAGGCGCTGGGCCAAGGATGCTCGCCACATAAAGGAACTCTATCTCCAACAGAGGACCGGAACAGAGGTCAGATATGGATAATGCAAATCTTTTTCATCACTGAGGAACAAAGGCAATTTTCCAAGGCACTGTATGTGTTCCTGTATAGAACACCTTTGTTCATGTATTGTATGTGCATAAATAATTGGAGAGTCATTACTAAGAGGCAAGGAGTGACAGGAGTGGTGCAGGGATTCTGTTAGGCATCAGGTTCCTGCAGCTGCACAGCAGGAATCCAGAGCCATGCATCCAGCGGTTTCCCATTCCTTTCCGACTGCTCAGGGACCTGCACAGCAATCTCGGCGATCCAGGCGCCCTGCTCAGACCAGCTCTTTGGGTCTGGATGTTGCTGCCACCTCTGGACCAGCAATGGTAGCGCAGCCTGCTTTGCAGGAAACCACTCCAGAGGCTAAGTCCTCTTGCGGCGTTACTGGGCATGCCCACGAGACGATCTCCCAGTGGAGATCGGGGATCACGTGCTCAGGTCCTTGTCCTGATCTGATTGGCCCATCTCAGAGGTCTGGAAGGTCCCAGAAGCGCATGGCTATAAAAGGCCCGCATGGCCGCTCAGCCATGCGCTAGTATAGTCTATACTTGCAATGTGTGAATGGTGATGGATGTATTATTCTGGTGACTGACTCATTTGAAACCCCTTCCCTCTGATATTACGCATGTGGATAGGGAATTAGAGTTATAGTCAGCGCCAGTCAGTGGCAAAGCCATTCGCCACAGTGCATACCGCACCGCTACTCTAGCGTCCGATAGTGTGATGCCTCACGGCACTGTCGTACAGCGGCAGTAGTCGCCGCCGCGCTGCAGTTAGCAGCAATTACCGGCGTCCGAGGTAGCGACGCCGCACGCATGGTAGGTCAAGACGGACACCGACCTCTGCCTTGGGCCGAGTCCTGTGACCATATACCGTGTGTGCACGCCAGCTGAGACCTGTGAAGCGAACAGGCTCGGCGTTTATGCTTTAGCGCCTCTGTGAATTTAACAGAGTCCGCTCTGCGCACCTCGGGTGACGTTTAACCCGAGTGCAGTATACCACCATATAGCGAGTCTGCCATTACTTAGCAGTGGTTGTTACACCTACTGCACGGTGGACCCCGGGCGGCGAACGCACTTCCTATTATTTATATTTAGTGCGTTCCGCCGTCCCTAACAGGATTCCTGTTGTGAAATAATAATCATCACTCATATCAATCTCTGTCCCAATCCAAATTTCTCAAAACCTAAATTTTCCCTTTAAACAAGCCTATCACCCCAACTCACTAACCTAACTCTTCCCTGTTCCATCCTTCTAACATTATTGATAGTCTGATCCCTCCTATTCCTCTGTCTCCATGCCCTCCATGTGCATGATAACTGTACCTGATAACTGCACTTACTGTAAATACACTGGCTGATGACTGGATCATGTAACTTTATATGAAAATTGCTGGATCTGAAATAACAAGTTGAGCTGAGCGAATATGTTCGGATTTGGTCGCCGTATCTGAATTTGCCGTATCCATGCCATATTGTTACCCTATTTGTGCTAAATTTTTGTTTGATAATCAGTTCCGAACATATTCGGTCATTTCTACTACCATTGACTCTAATGACATTCAACTCACATATGCCGATCATAATAGGAACCAAATTTTGAAAAAATTTGCTCTATTCTAATAACAAGCACTCTTTACCTATTGTGTCTCCCCCTATTTTCTTGTAGATTCTAAGTTTGCGAGCAAGGCACTTGCTCCTAATGTAACTGTGTAAACTGTCCTACCTTGTATTGAATTTATTGTCTGTACACATTCCCGCTTAATTTTAAAGTGCTGCAGAACATGTTGGCACTATATAAAATAAAATTATTATTATATATTATCGTTATTGTTTTTAAACTTGAATACCTGGTGGACACCTGTGAAAATATAGGTAAAACTCTAAATACGCCATGAAAATATTGTCTGGGTCAGATTGGAACCAAGGACATCCAGCACTGCAAGGCAACAGCCCTAGTCACCATGATACGAAGTTTTACCTTTAAAATAATAAATAATAATTTTATTTCTATAGCGCCGACATATTCCGCAGCACTTTACATTTCAGAGGGGACTTGTACAGACAATAGACATTACAGCATAACTAAAATCATATAGATCATAACAGATACCAAGAGGAGTGAGGGCCCTGCTCGCAAGCTTACAATCTATGAGGAAAAAAGGTAGACACGAAAGGTGGGTGGTAACAATTGCCCTGATTGTATGGACCAGCCATAATGTTAAGTGTGTAACAGTACAGACACAGAGGGCTAATAGATGCATAAAGCATGTGGGAACATGATGCAGGGAACCTGGTTATGGTAAAACTTTTGGCTGTGCCACCAAGGGATAGTTAGGTTAATGTGTTGAGGCGGTAGGCCAGTCTGAATAAATGCGTTTTTATGGCACGCTTAAAATTGTAAGGATTGGGGACTAGTCGTATTGACCTGGGAAGTGCATTCCAAAGAATTGAGCAGCACGTGTATAGTCTTGGAGACGGGAGTGGGAGGTTCTGATTATTAAGGATGCTAACCTCAGGTCATCAGCTGAACAAAGGGCACTGATAGGGTGGTAGACTGAGAAGAGGGAGGAGATGTAGGGTGGTGCTGAGCCGTGGAGTGCTTTGTGGGTGAGGGTAATAAGTTTGTACTGGCTTCGGGAGTGGATGGGCAACCAGTGTAAGGACTGGCACAAGGTAGAGGCGTCGGTGTAACGATTGGTGAGGAATATGATCCTGGCTGCAGCATTCAAGACAGATTGGAGAGGGGAGAGTTTGGTAAGAGGGAGACCGATTAGAAGAGAGTTACAATAGTCCAGAAGAGAATGAATAAGAGAAACAGTTAGAGTTTTTGCGGAGTCAAAAGTAAGAAAAGGTCAAATTCTCGAAATGTTTTTGAGGTGCAGATAACAAGAGCGAGCCAGTGATCGGATGTGGGGGGCGAATGAAAGCTTGGAGTCAAGTATGACCCCAAGACAGAGGGCATGTTGCTGAGGAGTAATAGTGGAACCACACACAGATTCGGCAGTATCGGGCATAAGTACATTAGTAGAGGGAGGAAACACAAGCAGTTCAGTCTTTGACAGGTTCAGTTTCAGATATAGTGAGGACATGATGTTAGACACAGCGTTTAGACAATCGCAGGTGTTTTCTAAAAAGGCAGGCGAGATGTCAGGAGAAGAAGCGTATAATTGGATGTCATCAGCATAGAGATGGTACTGGAAACCAAATCTACTGATTGTTTGACCAATACGGGCAGTGTACAAAGAGAAGAGGAGGGGGCCTAGAACCGATCCTTGAAGAACCCCAACAGTAAGTGGAAGATGTGGGGAGGAGGAGCCAGCAAAAGATACAGTAAAGGAGTGATCAGAGAGATAGGAGGAAAACCAGGAGAGAACGGTGTCCTTGATGCCGATGGAGCGGAGCATAGTGAGGAGGAGCTGATGATCCACAGTGTCGAACGCTGCAGAGAGATCCAAGAGAATTAGCATGGAGTAATGACCATTAGATTTAGCTGTTAGTAGATCATTAGAGACTTAAGTAAGGGCAGTTTCATTAGAGTGTAAAGAGCAGAAACTGGATTGGAGAGGGTCGAGAAGAGAGTTATCAGAGGGATAGTGGAGAAGACGGGAGTGGACCAGGCATTCCAGGAGTTTAGAGATGAAGGGAATATAAGAGACAGGTCTATAGTTAGCGGCACAGCTTTGGTCGAGGGATGGTTTTTTAAGTAGTGGATGTATGATGGCATGCTTAAATGAGGAGGGAAAGATACCAGAAGAGAGAGAGGTTAAATATTATTGTCAGGTGGGCTGTGACAGCAGGGGAAAGGGACTGGAGGAGATGTGACAGAATGGGGTCACTGGTGCAAGTGATTGGGCGAGAAGATGCAAGGAGCCCGCTTACTTCTTCTTCTGTGACTGGTTCAAAATCAGAGCGTGAGCTAGATGCAGTGGTGGAGGGAGGACAGTGCATGGTATGAGGTGATTGGGAGATAATTTCCTGTCAGATCTGGTCAATTTTTTCTTTTAAGTAATTGGCCAGATTGTCAGCTCGAAGCTCCGTGGTTGGGGCCTGTATTCTTGGGTTGAGTAGGGAATGAAAAGTGTCAAAGAGACGTTTAGGGTTATTGGACAGTGAGGTGATGAAATAGGTTTGTTTTGAGAGGTGAAGGGCAGTGTTGTATGTTCTAAGCATAAGCTTATAATGGATGAAATCTTTGTGTAGATTGGATTTTCTCCACAGACGTTCGGCGCACCTGGAGCACCGCTGCAGGAAACGTGTTTGCAGGGTGTGCCAGGGTTGTTGCCGTCTGTGTCATGTTGTTCTATGTATAGGAGGTGAAATTTCATCCAGGGCAGATTGAAGTGTTTCATTGTAATGCTTCAGTGCAGAATCAGGACATGAGAGGGAGGAGATAGGGGCCAATGAAGACTGCAAGTTCTTCATAAGTTTCTGGGTGTTAATGGCCTGTATTAACTCGATAGTTAAGGACACATTTATGTTGATAATGACAAGAGAGAACACTTGGTTCTAGAAAGATGAAACATTAATACATGGGTTCTAAGATAATGAGATATTGATAACTTGGGTTAAAAATAGTGACACAATGACCTTGGGTTCCAGGATATAGGAGCATCATTTCTTTAGATTGCAATCGATGGAATTTGTGTTTTAAGATGAAAGAACATTAGAGTTTTATTTTCAGAGCAATAACAATGGATGTCAAACCAAGGAAGCATTACTGCTTGAAATTCTGAGGAATTTTCCTTTTAACTTATGTTACAGAACAGTAAAGCATGTCATCTGGATTCCAGAATAATAGCAAATTGGAACTTGGATTTTTAGATATTTGCAATTGGGATTTTGGATTTTTGAACAATAACAGACTAAAATGTGTTCGCTGGCGAAAAAAACATTGCTTCATTAATTCAAGTACAATGACAGTGAAACTTAGATTATTGGACGATGCAACATTGTTACTTAGGTTTTATGAATTTCTAGACAATCAACATCAAGGCAAGGGTTCCAGGACATAGACACAAAGAAACTTGGATGATATAACTTTGGTTCTCATACAACGAAAAACTGAAACTTGTCTTCTTGGATAATAACACACTGCTTCTTATGCAAGGAAACACTGAAACTTGTTTTTTGGATAATAAAACATTGCTTCTTATGCAAGGATACACTGAAACTTGTGTTCTTGAATAATAATAAAACATTGGTTCTCGTACATTAGTTGTTGTACAAGGACAAACTGAAACTTGGATTTTTGGATAATAAAGCATTGATTCTTGTACAAGGACAAACTGAAACCTGTGTTCTTGGATAATAAAACATTGCTTCTTCTGCAATGATACACTGAAACTTCTGTTCTTGGAGAACAAAACATTGATTCTTGTACAATGACCCATTGAAACTTCGGCTTTTGGATGATAAAACATTGGTTCTCATGTAAGGACACACTGAAACTTGAGTTCCTGGACAAAGCAACACTATAATTTGGGTTACAGTGCAATGACACACTAAAAATTGGGTTCCAGAGCAATAGCCATTTGTGCTTTGGGTTTTAGAACAATGGTCAATTGATGAGCTAAGTATCTTTTTTCCCCCCTATTTTCTAGAGCAGTAATGCAATTTCATATATTTCATGTTTGCATGCTATAGCGTTACAGTCTGCAACTTTAGTTGTTAGTTATAAATGTAGATGGTTACTCTTAGCATGCACCTGTTCTGTTTGGAGGTGACGATCAGTCTTTGATATTTAGAACAATTTTAGACCGAACCATGGGATTCTGGATCATGCAATATCATGACTTGGGTTCTAGAACAAAGTCACACTGAAGCATAGATTCTTGGACAATAACGTTGCACTGAAACAATAACAATTGGCTGCTCAGTTCTGGTTTAATGACTTAATTTAATGAAACTTGGATTATTGAACAATTAGATTTTTTGCTTAGTTCTAGTACAATGACTTACTGAAGCTTGGGTTATTGGACAGTGAATTTGTGGGTTCCAGACTGTTGGGTTCTAGAGCAGTGTGCGCCACAGTAATACACTGACTCTTGGATCCCACAATAGTCGCACGCTGGCATTTGGATCTCTGAATAGAGAAATGTAAAACCCTTCCAGGATTATACAGCAACAATCCCTGAATTGCTGACATTTGCATAATGGTCTTCATGTTACCGCTACTGTCAACTTTATAACCAACGAATGACCACTTAAGTAAATGTATTTGTAAGAGAGTGAAAGAACAATGTTAAATAAATTCTTCAATATTGGTCTACAATTGGATTCAGAGGCCGCTCTAATCTGTCATTGGCACGTAGAGACTATTGTGGAATACAAAGGATCCGATATGGCATCCTGCAGATTGTTGAGACCCTGCATTTCTCACGGTGAGATAAACCACATTTTACATTTCATGGCAGTAATGGTCATTTCATTCATGGCCGGAGGACAAGCAGTAAAAAAAAAAAAATGCTGTTGTGATTCAGAAAATCATATTTTTTTTTTTGCCCAGAGAGCTGCGAAGGTGCCAACATCATTATGCAACTGGCACCTTAACATCTGTGCTTTTCTCTGCCCAGACCTCTGGAAAAGACATGCAGAAATAATCAGAATATTATCCTTATCCAAACATCTAATCACATGATTAGCTTCGTGACATGACAGCTAATTGTTTCATGCTTAATTCATGCAGGATCTTAGCCTGTATATCATTATGTGGTCTCTTTACCGCTTTCAGGGGTATTGTAAACCGCCTGATGGCACAAACTATAGACTGAAGAAGCACTACCATTAAAATTTGTATCCTCTTAATTAGTGATGTGCGAGTATACTCGTTGCTCGGGTTTTCCCGAGCATGCTCGGGTGGTCTCCGAGTATTTTGGCGTGCTCGGAGGTTTAGTTTGTGTCTAAGCAGCTGCATGATTTGCGACTTGTAGACAGCCTGAATACATGTGGGGATTCAGTACAAACAGGCATTCCACACATGTATTCCGCCTGTCCAGCAGCCGCAAATCATGCAGCTGCGTCGACACAAACTAAATCTCTGAGCACACCAAAATAATCTGAAGACACCCAAGCATGCTCGGGAAAACGAGTATACTCGCTCATCAATACTCTTCATATGTTTGCAGTCATGATATTATATAGCGCTGTGAACATACAATTGCTCATTTTGCCCTTCTAGCCAGTTAATTCTTCTTGTTTCTCTTTTTTTCTGCTTTTTGTAGAAACAGGAAGTCTCTTTTCCCTGCATGAGTCATCTCTCTCCTCAAATCCTGACCCAGCTGCTCTATTCTTCCTCCCTTTTACAGTGATGACTCATGCAGGGAAAATAGACTACCTGTTTCTACATAGAGCTTAGAAGGATTCAGCTAGTCTGCTTCTAATCACGCAATGTTCTAGACCTAATGGAAAAGAGATGAATTAGCTGCGTAAAAAGATATAAAGAGCAATTGTAAATACACAGTGCTGTATTATATGATGATTGCAATATATTAAGATGATACAAATTTTGATGGGAGGGTTTCTTTCAGGATGACCTGTCATATCACCTGTCTTTTTTAGTAAATACTTGTGTTTCCCATTAAGTAACGACTCTAATGCATTTTTTCACAGCTCTGCATAGGCTGCTCCTCTGCTATGCCTCCTAGAAATGGTTAAATAAAGCTAAATCTGAATCTTATTCTCATTGTAGGGCTTCATTCACTTTGATTGGAGTGTGGCCAGAATTAGAGATAAGGGAACTGTGCAAGGTTCTGTTCGCCGAACGTCGCGATGTTCGCTTAACATGTCCGCTGAACAGTTTGCCGAACGTACAGAAACCCCAATGCATTCTATGGGACACAAAACCAAATGTATACACAACACTTTAAGTGGTGACAAAAAGCATGCCAAACACCATGAAAAGTGGCATCAATTGACCCACAGTAGAAATTTGCTATTGGAACAGTAGCAGTCAGCCATGGGCGATGCATGAGTTATCAGGGTCAGGCCCAGAATTTACAGCTTTGAATTTAAGACTCAATGAGGACCTTGTGGTTAAAGGAGCTGTGTAAGCTTTTTTAGCTGGTAGCGCTGATACCTCATGCAACAGCTCAATTTTTTTTTCTTTTCCCAGCCACATTCGGATGGCACAAAGATCAGTTTCATAGAATACTATTGGTAGAACAACAGTTGACTGATCAATTGTCCCACAGTAGAACATTTTATAATGGCACAGAAGCAGTCAGCCATGGGCCATGCATGAGGTATCAGGGTCTGGGCCAGCATTTACAGCTTGGAATTGAAGTTTAAATTAAGATGAGGTGGATGAGGAAGTAGTGTAAGCCTTTTTTGCTGAGAGCCCTAATACCTCATGCAACAGCTAAATTTTTCTTTCCTTTCCCAGCCACACTCAGATGGCACAAACATCATTTTCATAGAGTACTATTGGTAGAAACATGTAAGGATAGTTACACAGGCAGTTGAGTGAAATTAAGTGCAGTCCTGCCTGTCTATGAGCCCTACTTCTACAGGTAACACACATGAAGGAGACCCAACTTGGAGTCCAAACATTTCTATAGAGTCGAAACAGTATAATAGGTCTCTGACACACCTTCCACTACAAGCAATCTACCAGATGGAAACCCAACTAGGATTCTCCACATTTCAAAAAATTCTTTGCAACATTAGAAGCAGTATCAACAGCAGGCACAGAAGCTATGACAAAGATGACAGAGACTGCAATAATGCCAGGTCAATGAATGACACTAAAAATGACACCATCGCCTAGTCAGCATGTTGGGTGCAAAAGTCATTGGAGATCCATGACTTGTTCATTTTGACTTGTTTACAAGATTTGTACCGTTATCACACATGGCCTTCCCTGGCTCCAAGTTATGTGGAGACAGCTATTGCTCTAACTCCGCCTGGATAGCCGACCACCACTCTTGAGCTGTGTGACTGCGATCTCCAAGGCATATTAATTTTAACAATGCCTGATTGCGGTGAGCCTTGGCTGTGCAGGATGGAGGTGGGGAGTTTCTATCTGCACTGTTGTAAAGCGTGTCTCAGTAAAGAAGAGGATGAGGGCGCAGGTGGAGGAGCCAGAAGCAGTGGAGGAAGTATAAGATACAGAGGTTTGTCCCATCAGCCTTGAGGATTCCAAGACATGCTGAGCAGCTCCTTGACTGCCTGCCCCCCACAGCCACCAGAGCCACCCAGTGCCCAGTCAGCAATATATAATGCCTCTGCCCCTGTTTGCTTATCCAGGTGTCAGTTGTGAAATTCACCCTGGCAGACATAGTTTTTTTCAGGGAATGGGTGATGTTGTCTGCAAAATGCTGGTGTAGTGC
This sequence comes from Dendrobates tinctorius, assembly GCF_039654945.1. Taxonomy (NCBI): domain Eukaryota; kingdom Metazoa; phylum Chordata; class Amphibia; order Anura; family Dendrobatidae; genus Dendrobates; species Dendrobates tinctorius. The sequence goes on along the minus strand of NW_027361772.1, from coordinate 10,323,020 downwards.
AGGCACAACTTTCACAGAGAAGTAATGGAGACTGGACAACTGGTACTGGGGGACTGCTACGGCCATCAACTTTCAGAAACCGTCTGTATCCACCAGGCGGAAAGCAGCTGGTGGAGTTCAAGCTCTTAGTTTTGGCAAGTGTAGGGGGAAACATTCTTTTATGTGACCACAACTGCGAGATCAAGAGCTGACTGCTGTGCTGAGAGAGCGTGGAGTAGGGTGAACAAGACAAACTGCTGGACCGAGAGTGAGGTGCAGGCGGAGATGTTATGGTGGTTTGAGAAAGATGTATTGTGCTAGGCGACACCAAAACAGTAGACATTTCCACTTCCCTAACAGCCGACAGGCTCTCACTCATTCTGACTGTAGCGGGTAAACAAGTGGAGTTTCTGCAGATGGAGAACACTTGACATGGTGACGGAGGAGGATGAACCAACAGATATAGTTGATGGGACGGCTGGTGGTTGACGAGGCCCACTATTCTGCATTTTAGCGCAGTAAGATTCCAAGACTAAGGCATGTTGATTGTGAATGTTTCGGTTCATGCATGTAGTTGTTAAATTATTGCCCCTCCTGAGTTTTGTTTTGGCAAGTTTGACAGATAACATGAGTTGGGTATCCTTTGCGGTCTCAAAAAAGATAAGCAAATAGGGTTTCCTGGTTGAACACCAATATCAGGACTAGAATCATAGAATCATAGAATCGTAAAGTTGGAAGGGACCTTCTGGGCCATCTGGTCCAACCCCCTGCTCAAAGCAGGATTCGCTAAATCATCCCAGTCAGATGTCTGTCTAGCCTCTGTTTGAAGACTTCCGTTGAAGGAGAGCTCACCACTTCTCGTGGCAGCTTGTTCCACTCATTGATCACTCTAACTGTCAAAAAGTTTTTTCTAATATCTAATCTGTGTCTCCTCCCATTAAGTTTCATCCCATTGCTTCTAGTCTTTCCTTGTGCAAATGAGAATAAAGTTGATCCTTCTACAATGTGACAGCCCTTTAGATATTTGTAGACAGCTATTAAGTCTCCTCTCTGCCTTCTCTTTTGCAAACTAAACAATCCCAAATCCTGCAACCTTTCCTCATAAGACAGGGTTTGCAGACCGGTCACCATTCTGGTTGCTCTTTTCTGAACTTGCTCCAGTTTGTTGATGTCTTTTTTAAAATGTGGTGCCCAAAACTGGACACAATATTCCAGATGAGGTCTGACCAAAGAGGAGAAGAGGGAAATAATGACTTCACGTGATCTAGACTGTATGCTTCTGTTAATACATCCTAGAATTGCATTTGCCTTTTTTGCTGCTGCATCACACTGTTGACTCATATTCAGTCTGTGATCTATTAGCATACCCAAATCTTTTTCACATGTGCTGTTGCTTAGGCCTATTCCTCCCATTCTGTATATGCTTTTTTCATTTTTATTGCCCAGATGTAGTACTTTGAATTTTTCCCTGTTAAAAACCATTCTGTTAGTTGCTGCCCACTTCTCCAGTTTATTTATATCTTTTTGAATCCTCTCTCTCTCTTCTCTAGTATTAGCTATCCCTCCTAGCTTTGTGTCATCAGCAAAATTAATCAGTTTACCCTCAATTCCTTCATCTAAATCGTTGATAAAGATGTTGAACAATACAGGGCCCAGGACAGAGCCCTGTGATACCCCACTTGAGACATTCTTCCAACTGGATGTGCAGCCATTTACGACCACTCTTTGGGTCCGATCACTAAGCCAGTTATGAATCCACCTAACAGCTACCTTGTCAATTCCATACTTAGTCATTTTTTCAATAAGGATTGTATGAGATACTTTGTCAAATGCTTTGCTGAAGTCAAGATATACTATATCTACAGCATTTCCTTGATCCACCCAATCAGTGATTCCGTCATAGAAGGAAATTAAGTTAGTCTGACATGACTTATTAGTTACAAACCCATGCTGACTCTGTTTAATCACTTCATTCTTATCCAGGTACTGACATACATGTTGTTTAATAATTTGTTCAAAGATCTTTCCTGGTATAGAAGTCAGACTCACCGGCCTATAGTTGCCTGGGTCCACCTTCTTCCCCTTTTTGAAGATAGGAACAACATTTGCTCTTCTCCAGTCTTCTGGGACTTCTCCTGTTCTCCAAGAATTTTCAAAGATTATGGAGAGGGGTTCAAAAATTTCTTCTGCTATCTCCTTCAGTACTCTGGGGTGTAATTCATCTGGACCTGGAGACTTGAATTCATTTAGGTTAGCTAAAGGCCCTGTCACACTTAACGATGTACCAGCGATCCCGACCAGCGATATGACGCGGTCAGGATCGCTGGTGCATAGCTAAGTGGTCGCTAGTGAGCTGCCACACAGGCAGATCTCACCAGCGACATCGCTGGGGACGGGGGTCGCTACTTACCTGTCACACCAGGCGTCCTCCCGCCCGGCTCCACGCGTCGCTCGTCGTCACAGCAGGAAGCGCCGCAGGAAGCTGACGACAAGAAACAGTTCAGAACGTTCTCGCGCGATCAGCGATAACCAGCAGGGGAGCGGTCGTAGGTAAGTATCAGACACAGCGATATCGCTAGCAATATCGCTATAACATCACAAGTTATAGCGATATTGCTAGCGATATCGCTTAGTGTGACATGCCCTTAAGTGTTTCCTCACTATCTTTCTGTTTATAGATATCCTGGATTCTTCTATTCCCTTAATAGGACAGTGAAGAACAGTTGATGTTACATTTCCTTTCTGAGAGAAAACAGATGCAAAATAGGAATTTAAAAGTTCGGCCTTCTCAACATCCTGTCTTACCATTTCATCATTTTCATCCTGTAAAAATCCTATAGCATCTTTGACTTTTCTTTTACTTTTGACATATCCCCAAAATCCTTTATTATTGCTTTTGACATCTCTTGCAAGCCTCAGTTCATTGTCAGCTTTAGATAATCTGATTTGTGCCCTGCAGGTTCTGCAGACAGCATTATATTCTTCTTTAGATATGCCTCCCTCTTTCCATTTTATAAACATTTTTTTCTTCCTTTTTAGCATGTGCTTAAGTTCTGTGTTCATCCATCCTGGCTTCCTTAAATGCTTCCTATTCTTCCCTCTTTTCGGAATTGTTAACAATTGTGCTTTGAGAATTTCTTTTTTCAAGATTTCCCATCCTTCCTGGACATTTTTGTCTTTAAGGATATCCAGCCATTGGATCCCTCCAATTCTCTTTCTGAATCCCTTAAAATCTGCCTTTCTGAAATCTAACCTTGACGTCTGAGTCTTCACAGGTCTTCCTCCTCTAGTTATCCAAAATTCTAAAATAGCATGGTCGCTACCTCCTAGGGTCCCAGCCACTTTTACCTCCTCAACCATTTCCTCCCTGTTTATAAGGATTAGATCCAAGGTAGCAGTTCCCCTTGTTTTCTCCACTACCTTTTGGAAGATAAAGTTGTCAGCAAGAGAGGATAAGAATTTCCTTGACCTGTTAGTTTTGCCTGAGAGAGATTCCCAACAAATGTCTGGATAGTTGAAATCTCCCATGACAACTATGTCATATTTTTTGGAGAACTTGGCCATTTGATGCATAAAGAGTTCATCCATATCTTCAGCTTGCACAGGCGGCCTGTAGTAAATGCCTACAATGGTGTCCTTTCCATTGTTCTGTCCTTGTATTCTTACTCAAACAGTTTCCACAGAACTCCCAGTCTCTGAAGCTTCAATCTCTGTGCAGATATACGCGTTTCTAACATACAATGCGACACCTCCTCCTCGTTTATCAAGCCTGTTTCTTGCAAATAAGTTGTATCCTTCTAGCCTTGTATTCCAATCATGTGTATCGTTCCACCAAGTTTCAGTGATTCCAATGACATCATATTTCTTTTCCTGCGTTAGTAGTTCCAATTCTCCTTGTTTGTTGCCCATGCTTTGTGCATTAGTATAGAAACATTTTAATTTGTGATTGGTTTCTCTTTCTCCAATATTTTTATTAATTAGATTCTTTTGTCTTTGTTCTTCCTTTCCACTTCTAATAGCAGAGTTCTCAATAGCATTTGTCAGGTGTATGGCTTTTTCTGGTCTTTTGCTTCCCTTCCCATGTTGTTCTAGTTTAAAGCTCTCCTTACAAGTGTAGCAAGGCGACTTCCAAATACATGTTTTCCAGTCTTCGTAAGGTGCACCCCATCTCTAGCAAGTAGTCCATCATAAAAGTAATTCACTCCGTGATCCATAAATCCAAATCGTTGCTGACGGCACCATCGACATAGCCAGTTGTTCACCTGCAGAATCTTATTCCACCTCCTTGTTCCATGGCCGTCCACTGGGAGGATGGAAGAGAAGACCACCTGTGCTCCCAGTTCTTTCACTTTCTTGCCTAAGTCTTCAAAGTCTCTGCAGATGGTTTCCAGGTCGTTTCTTGCGGTGTCATTTGTCCCCACATGTAGTAGCAGGAACGGGTAGTCATCTGTAAGTCTGAAGAGTCCTGATATCCTGTCAGACACATCTTTAATTTTTGCACCTGGAAGACAGCACATTTCTCTTGAAGTTATATCCGGTTGTGACATCGGCGGCCTTACCCGCCGATGCCCCTTCTGCGGCGGTGCCCGCCGCAGCGTTTCCTCACCTGCGCGCTCCTGTCCTCGCGCACTCCCGCTCTGCCCTCCGCCCTGCTGCGGGTACCCGCGCCGGCCTTGGGTCGCGGGCGCGCGTTCCCCCGCTCTCTTCCGCTAGTGGGGGGCGTCGCTGAGGGGCGGGGCTGCAGGACGTACTTCCTGGCTCAGGATATAACAGGCGTCCTCCCTATATGGAGGGCGCCTGGTGATTGTGTGGCTACCCTGCACACTCCGGCCGCATATCTTCTCTATAGTAACCCAGCCTGCCCTTTTGTCTAGTGCTACTTTCCTCTGCCTGCCTTCTGTCCTGCCCTGTTTCCCTCGGCCAGCCTTGTGTCCTGCTCCGCTCCCTTCTGCCTGTCTCTGCCTTGTCCCTTCCGCTCCGATTCTCCCTCCTGTGGTCTTCTGCCTAGTGCCCTCCGTTATTCCCTCCTGGTACTCTGGTTCCCGTCCTGCCTTGTCCTTCGAGCCGTCCCTCTTGGTACCGGCTGTCGCGGTTCAGCCCCCTGCGGTCCTGCCCCTAACGATCCCTGTATAGGGGTCGGTCTCCACCTGGTGTGCTCGGCCCAGGGGCTCCAGATCCACGGCCCAGAGGGTCCACTCTTGGACGTATTTAGCCTGAAACGTCACAGTATCACCAGGCCATGGATCCCGCCGGTGCCGCGGCCGCTACACAGAAGGAACTGCTTTTCCTACGAGAAAATCAGACCCGGATAATGTCCTTCATGAAGTCAATGGACACCCGGCTATCCGCCCTGCAGACCTCAGACCCCGGTCACGCTCCCCTCCTGGCCAGCCTCCAGCAGGAGCTTGCGCAGCAGCGCGACGCTCAATCCCACATCTTAGGTTACATGGCGTCCGTGGATGATCGATTGCTTGCCCTGCAATCCTCTGCGGCCGCTCCAACTCCTTTCCGGGATGTAGTTTCAGCCCCGTCTCCCCATCTGGGTAAACCCCCCAGGTACAGCGGAGACCCTAAGTTATGTCGGGGTTTTCTAAATCAGTGCAGACTGCACTTTGAGCTGGCCACCCCTGCAGTATCCTACCGACCGCGCCAAGGTGGCGTTCATTGTGTCCCATCTCGAGGGTGAGGCCCTGTCCTGGGTGAATCCGTTGTGGGAGAGGGATGACCCCGTAGTATCCAGCATCCAGAATTTCTTGGAAACCTTTCGCAAGGTATTCGATGAACCGGGTCATTTAGCGTCCACTACGGAGGCTCTTTTTAACCTCCGCCAGAGGTCCCTTACCGTGGGGCAGTACGCCATCCGCTTTCGGACCCTGTCTTCTGAGCTGGGATGGAACAATGAGGCTCTTGTGGGTGCCTTTTGGAGAGGCCTCTCCAGTAAGATCAAGGATGAGCTTGCCGGGCGAGACACTCCCACCACCCTGGAGGATCTCATTTCTCTGGCCACTCGTATTGATCTGCGGTTTCAAGAACGCGCTCGAGAGGCGGCCAGGGAGAGAAGGCCCTTTAGGCTGTACCAGGCTCCTGTCCCTCGTTTCCCTGCATCTCCTGTTAGCACCGCTCCTGAGCCCATGCAGATTGATCATGTCAGACTGTCCGAGCAGCGGCGCAGGGAGAGGATGACCAATGGACTCTGCCTGTACTGCGGAGGGGCCAACCATTTTGTGCGCACTTGTCCAGAGAGGCCAGAGAGACCGGGAAATGCCTCCACCTAGGTCAGGTAAGAGAGGACCCCCTAGGTGATCATGATTCCTCTCTCCCCCTTACCCTTTCAGCTTTGATAATTGCAGGTCGGGAGCGTGGATCTGTGGAGACGTATGTGGACTCGGGTGCAGCTGGTAATTTCATCCGCCAGGAGGAGGTTGATAAACTCCGGATCCCGGTAAATGTACTGAGGAACCCTCGTGCAATTTCCTCCGTCGATGGTAAACTTCTACCCGAACTCATCACCACGGTTACCGTCGAAGTAGTTCTTCAAATCGGAGCACTCCACCTCGAGAGAATAGCCTTTTATGTCCTGCCGCAATTAGCCCACGCTGTTCTTTTGGGTTACCCTGGCTCAGACTGCACGAGCCGGTGATCGACTGGCGCTCTGGGGAAGTTCTCTTCTTCTGGGGCCACTCCTGCCAGGAGCACTGTCTGCGGGCTCTCATTCGTCCCCGTCCATGGTCGAAGCCAGCCGATCTTCCGGGCCTTCCCGCACCGTATCATGCGTACGCCGATGTATTCAGCAAAAGGGAGGCGGACTCTTTGCCACCACATTGCTCCTATGACTGCCCTATTGACCTGATCCCCGGAGCCACCCCTCCCAGAGGGAGAACGTATCCTCTATCCCCAGCAGAGACCACGGCTATGACGGAATACATACAGGAGAATCTGGCCAAGGGGTTCATCCGGAAATCCTCGTCCCCTGCGGGCGCGGGTTTCTTCTTCGTTCGGAAGAAAGATGGATCCCTGCGACCCTGTATTGACTACCGGGGCCTGAACAACATCACTGTTAAAAACCGGTACCCGCTTCCGCTGATTCCAGAGCTCTTCGATCGGCTGAGGGGGGCCAGGATCTTCAGGAAGTTGGATCTGCGGGGAGCTTACAACTTAATCCGAATCCGCGCAGGGGACGAGTGGAAGACGGCCTTCAATACCCGGGATGGCCATTATGAATACTTAGTCATGCCGTTCGGTCTCTGCAATGCTCCGGCGGTGTTTCAGGAATTCGTAAACGAGGTATTCCGGGACCTACTCTATTCCTGCGTGGCGGTATACTTAGATGATATTCTCATTTTCTCGGCCGATCTGTCCTCCCATCGGAGAAGTGTACGCATGGTCCTGCAGCGCCTTCGAGAGAATCATCTTTACGCCAAGATTGAGAAATGCCTCTTCGAGCAAACAGCGTTACCTTTCTTGGGATATATCATCACAGATTCCGGCCTAAAGATGGATCCGGAGAAGCTTTCCGCGGTACTCCAGTGGCCCCGTCCAGTTGGCATAAAGACCATCCAGCGTTTCCTCGGTTTCGCTAACTATTACCGACAGTTCATACCCCACTTTTCTACAGTTACCAAGCCCATCACGCTCCTGACCCGTAAAGGGACGAAGTCTAACAGCTGGTCTTCCGAAGCCGAGGACGCCTTTCTTGCCCTGAAACGCTCTTTTGCCTCTGCTCCGATCCTACACCATCCAGTGGCCAGTAGGCCCTTCATCCTAGAAGTAGATGCCTCCTCCACTGGAGCTGGGGCAGTCCTCTCCCAACAGGCTCCATCCGGACGTCTAGTTCCCTGCGGGTTCTTCTCCAAATCTTTTTCCCCTGCGGAGTGCAACTACTCCATTGGGGGCCGGGAGTTGTTAGCCATTAAGATGGCGCTGGAAGAATGGCGATACCTGCTCGAAGGGGCAGTGCATCCCTTTACTATCTTCACGGACCATAAAAATTTGGCCTACCTGCAATCCGCCCAGAGACTCAACTCCAGACAAGCCAGGTGGGCCCTGTATTTTTCCCGTTTTGAGTTTAAGCTCCACTTTCGGCCCGGCAGTAAGAACATCAAGGCTGATGCACTTTCCAGGTCCTTGCAGTCTCCTGAGAAGGAGGAGGATCCATCATATATTATCGAGCCGGCTAAAGTTATCTCCGTGGCTCCTGTAAGATTCTCTACTCCTCCGCCAGGCAAGACCTTCATCCCTCAGAACAAGCGTCTGGAGGTGCTGCACTGGGGGCATTCCTCCAAGGTTGCTGGGCATGTTGGAATTAAGAAGACCCTTTTGCTTCTCTCCCGGTATTATTGGTGGCCCTCCCTCCACCAAGACGTAAGGGACTTTGTAGCCTCCTGCACGACCTGTGCTCAGAACAAGGTTCCGAGGACTCTGCCCTCCGGTCTCCTTCACCCGTTGCCTGTGCCAGAGGCTCCTTGGCAGCAAATCGCAATGGATTTCGTGACTGATCTGCCTCAATCTGCTGGATGTACTACCATCTTAGTCGTAGCAGACCGCTTCTCCAAGATGGCCCACTTCATTCCCTTGCCCGGACTGCCATCAGCTCCGAAGTTGGCCGAGATCTTTATCCACCAGATCTTCAGACTGCATGGTCTTCCTCAACGAGTTGTGTCTGATCGGGGGGTCCAGTTTACCTCCCGATTCTGGAGGGCTCTCTGTCGGCTTCTGGGCACGTCTCTTGACTTCTCCTCGGCGTACCATCCGCAAACCAATGGCCAAGTGGAACGAATTAATCAAATCTTGACTACCTACTTACGCCACTTTTCCAACGCCCATCAGGATAATTGGGTCTCTCTCCTACCTTGGGCAGAATTTGCTCATAATAATCATCCCAGCGAATCAACCGCCAAGTCGCCGTTCTTTGTAGTAACTGGGCAAAATCCTGGTGTTCCGCTGCCCTTTTCCGCATCGTCTGGAGTTCCTGCAGCAGATACTCTCGCCAAGGAATTTTCACAGATCTGGAGGGAGACCAGGGAGGCGCTCAAGGAGGCCAGCATCCGAATTAAGAGACACGCAGACAAGAGACGAAGGGATCTACCCCCGTACCATCCCGGGGACAAAGTCTGGCTTTCGACCAAACATATCCGCCTAAAAGTCCCTGCTTACAAGTTAAGTCCTCGATACATAGGGCCTTTTGAAGTACTTGGGCGCATTAATGAGGTAGCCTACAAATTGAGGTTGCCGGCATCACTCCGAGTCCCTAACGCCTTCCATGTCTCGCTCCTTAAACCTGTGGTTCTGAATCGGTTCCAACCAACTTCCATTTCCCCTCCTTCTCCAATTGGTTCAGACGATGTCTTCGAAGTAAAGGACATTTTGGCCAAAAAAAGGGTCAAGGGAAAGACTCTTTTTCTTATCGACTGGAAGGGTTTTGGTCCCGAAGAGAGGTCCTGGGAGCCTCGAGAGAATGTAGATGCCCCCCTTATCATGAAAAGATTTCTGGACAACCTCAGAAGTGGAGGACATAAGGGGGGGGTACTGTGACATCGGCGGCCGTGCCTGCCGATGCCCCTTCAGCAGCGGTGCCCGCCGCAGCGTTTCCTCACCTGCGCGCTCCTGTCCTCGTGCACTCCCGCTCTGCCCTCCGCCCTGCTGCGGGTACCCGCGCCGGCCTTAGGTCGCGGGCGCGCGTTCCCCCGCTCTCTTCCGCTAGTGGGGGGCGTCGCTGAGGGGCGGGGCTGCAGGACGTACTTCCTGGCTCAGGATATATCAGGCGTCCTCCCTATATGGAGGGCGCCTGGTGATTGTGTGGCTACCCTGCACACTCCGGCCGCATATCTTCTCTATAGTAACCCAGCCTGCCCTTTTGTCTAGTGCTACTTTCCTCTGCCTGCCTTCTGTCCTGCCCTGTTTCCCTCGGCCAGCCTTGTGTCCTGCTCCGCTCCCTTCTGCCTGTCTCTGCCTTGTCCCTTCCGCTCCGATTCTCCCTCCTGTGGTCTTCTGCCTAGTGCCCTCCGTTATTCCCTCCTGGTACTCTGGTTCCCGTCCTGCCTTGTCCTTCGAGCCGTCCCTCTTGGTACCGGCTGTCGCGGTTCTGCCCCCTGCGGTCCTGCCCCTAACGATCCCTGTATAGGGGTCGGTCTCCACCTGGTGTGCTCGGCCCAGGGGCTCCAGATCCACGGCCCAGAGGGTCCACTCTTGGACGTATTTAGCCTGAAACGTCACACCGGTCTACAGATAGCGGCCTCTGTTCCTCTCAACAGGGAATCCCCCATGACCACCACTCTCCGTTTCTTCACAACATTTTTCTTTCTCCATCCAGGAGGACTCTGAAGGCGTACAAGGTTGCTGTTTGTGGGCAAAGTCTTATCCTGATGTATTTCTTCATCGTTTTCCTGCGTGAGAGCCTGGTACTGGTTCCTGAGAAGTATGGGTGCTGACTGCCTCCTGATCCTCTTGCTTCTCTGGGTCACATGTCTCCATTCCTCTGTTTCTTCAGGTGCACTTCAAATTTCTTCTCTTTCTGTAACATGAAGAGATAATTCTGATCTGTCTAAGAACTCTTCACCTTCCTTAATGATCTTCAACGTAGCTAACCTCTCTTCGAGATTTTGCAACTTTTCCTCGAACAAGGACACAAGCTTGCATTTGTGGCATGTGAAGTTTGGCTTTTCCACTGGTAAGTCTGTGAACATGTAGCAAGAAATGCAGCTCACCAAATGGCTCCTGGCCTCTTCCATTTTGAGATTTCTTAAAAACGATGAAAGATGAGCCGAGCTAAAATTCGCGTGCCGACAGTGATCGTTGAGCACGCGGAGACTCTTCTATGCAAATGATCCCCTCAAGGCTCTTCCCCTGGTTTTCCAATTTCCTCTTTTCAGCTGCAATGGCCAAAACCCAGTGATCGTTGAGCTCGCGGAGACTCTTCACTTATCCCAGAAGGCACTGGGAATATGCAAATGATCTCCTCAAGGCTCTTCCCCTGGTTTTCCGATTTCCATTTTAAGAGAAAATGGGGCCTCTTGATTCCTTACTGCTAACACAGTTCTATCCCAAAGGATTGGGATTAGCAAATAGGTTCTCCTGGTTGAACCCATTATATTAGGCCTAACGACTTTTTTGAGGAAATAGGGCCTCCTGATTCCTCACTGCAACACAGTTTTATCACAAACTATTTGGATTAGCAAATAAGGCCTCCTGCTGAAATCCTGCATTAGGCCTAACAATTTTTGAGAGGAAATGGGGCCTCCTGATACCTCCCTGCAACACAGTTTTAGCCCAAACGATTTAAGGCCCCTTTACATTTAGCGATGCACCAACGATCCCGACAACGATACGACCCGGTCAGGATCACTGGTGCATTGCTAAATGGTCGCTAGTGAGCTGCCACACAGGCAGATCTCACAGTGATGTAGCAACGCAGCAGCGGTCGTTAGTTACCTTTCAGAAGCGGCGATCCTGACGTCCTTCCGCCCGTATCCATGCGTCGCTCGTCGGCGCCAGCAGGAAGCGCCCGACGAGAAATGGAGCTGCACGATCTCGCGCGATCAGCGACAGACAGCGGGGGAGCCGGTCGGAGGTAAGTATCACACATAGCGATATCGCTAGTGATATTGCTGCTGCGTCACAAAATCGGTGACGTGTTAGCGATATCCCTAGCGATATCGCTATGTGTAAAGGCCCTTTAGATTAGTAAATGGGGCCTCTTGATTGCAACAGAGTTTTAGAATAATCTAGGTAGATGCTGGAAGATTAATTTCACACAGGACAGGATCCTATCTAGCTGACTAGTTCACTTTCAGCACCAGCACTAACGCAGGAGCTGCCTCTCTGCACTGTGACACTGAGAAAATGGCAACAACAAAACAAGATGTCCGCTTTTAATATGGACAGGGACATGTAACTTCGGCAGTCAATCATATGTGGGAGAAAACTACTGTATGGGCACACGTTGGGGTTCGGAAGGGAAGTAGTGACGTTTTGGAAAGCAGACTTTGATGGAATGGTCTGCAGGTGTCATGTGTTTGGAGAGCCCCTGATGTGCCTAAACAGTGGAAACCCCACACAAGTGACCCCATTTTGGAAACTAGACCCCCCAAGGAACTTATCTAGATGTGTGTTGAGCACTTTGAACCCCCAAGTGCTTCACAGAAGTTTATATCGCCCGGGCGTGAAAATAGAAAAATCATATTTTTTCCACAAACATGATCTTTTAGTCCCCAATTTTTTTACTTTCCCAAGGGTATCAGGAGAAAATGGACCCCAAAAGTTGTTGTCCAATTTGCCCTGAGTATGCTGATACCCTATGTGTGGGGGTAAATCACTGTTTGGGCGCATGGCAGAGCTTGGAAGGGAAGGAGCACCGTTTGACTTTTTCAATGCAGAATTGGCTGGAATTGAGATCAGACGCCATGTCACATTTGGAGAGCACCTGATGTGCCCAAACAGTGGAAACCCCCAATTATAACTCCAACCCTAACCCCAACAAACCCCTAACCCTATTCTCAGCCCTAACCGTAGCCCTATCCCTAACCCTAATGAGAAAATGGAAATAAATACATTTTTTAATTTTATTATTTTTCCATAACTAAGGGGGTGATAACGGAGGGTTTGATTTACTATTTATGGCGGGTTTTATTTTTGGCAGCTGTCACATGCTAAAAGACGCTTTTTATTGCAAAAAATAGCTTTTTGCATCACCACATTTTGAGAGCTATAATTTTTCCATATTTTGACCCACCAAGTCATGTGAGGTCTTATTTTTTGCAGGATGAGTTGACATTATTTTTGGTACCATTTTTGGGCATATGACTTTTTTATCGCTTTTCATTCCGATTTTTGGGACGCAGAATGAACAAAAACCAGCATTTCATGAATTTCTTTGAGGGGGGGGCGTTTTCACCATTCCGCGTCCGGTAAAATTGATAAGGCGGTTTTATTCTTCGGGTCACTATGATTACAGCGATACCTCATTTATGTAGTTTTTTTATGTTTTGGTGCTTTTTATACAATAAAAACAATTTTATGTAAAAAATAATTTTTGCATCGCTTTATTCTGTGAGCTATAACATTTTTATTTTTTAGTTGATGAGGCTGTGTGGCAGCTCATTTTTTGCGGGACAAGATGATGTTTTCAGCGATACCAGATTTATTTATATCTGTCTTTTTGATTGCGTGTTATTGCACTTTTTGTTCGGCGGTATGATGATAAAGCATTGTTTTTTGCCTTGTTTTTTTTTGAAGGGGTTCACTAAAAGGGTTAACTAGTGAGACAGTTTTATAGGGTGGGTCTTTACGGATGTGGTGATACTTAATATGTGTAGTTTTATTGTTTTTTGTTTTTTATTTACAAAAAAAAGAATTTATTAGGGAATATATTTTTTTAATTTATTTAGGAATTTTTAAAAAATTATTTTTACACTTGTTTTTTTTTTTTACTTTATTACTTTGTCCCGGGGGGGGCCTCACTATATAGTGTCAGATCGCTGATCTGACACTTTGCATAGCACTGTGTCAGATCAGTGATCTGACAGGCAGTGAAGCCGGCTTCTCAGCGCCTGCTCTCAGCAGGCACTAAGAAAGCCACCTCCCTGCAGGACCCAGAAGGCCCCTGGGGCCATCTTGGATCCAGGGGCCTGCAGAAATGAGGCCCTCGGAACAACGCGAGCACATCGTGCTGTTCCGAGGGGCTCAGGGATTCTTCGCAATTCTTCCCTGTACCCCCGGTACACTGTGATCATGTTTGAGCACAGTGTGCCAGGGGTTAGTGTGCAGGGAGCGGTACATGACCGCTCCTGGCACATAGTGCCAGGTGTCAGCTGTGATAATCAGCTGACACTCAGCCGCGATCAGCTGCGCTCCCCCGTGAGCGTAGCTGATTGCGATGATGTTCTATCACGTCCACAGTCATACGGGCCCGGGTCACGTGGACGGGATAGTACGTCAAATGTCAGAAAGGGTTTAAAGGGTTTTTTGAATGAAACCCACCCCAGCTTCTGATATCCTATGGTCCCACTTGACATTGTAATACCCTATTAGGGGGGAAAAAGGTTTACTCATGAGCTGCTCCTTTAAAAATGTTTTCTCATTATAGACATTGATATGATATGCAACCTGTACTGATTCCAAGATGATCTGACTTTTACTAGTCAGAGTAGTGTTAAGAAACTTGCACCAAGCATGGTATAAGACTATAATTTATCACCATTTGATGATCGATGGGAATCAGGACAGGCCACCATTAATCAGACATAGTGTACAAATGGGCAATTTCATCACAATGGTGCCATAGCACTATGCTATGCCATCAGTGCTTGCATGAGATGACCCCTTTAAAACCTTGTCTTTCTTTATCATTTTTTTCCCCTTTCAACCATACGTTTGAAAAAAAGTCAGTAAATTCTGTCTTCTGTTCTCCTGTCAGGTATTTATCAGGATAAAAGAAATCAACAGTTTGGTGCTCACAGATGTCAAAGAACTTTGACAAATCTGTCTGTAAAGATCAAAATATTGGTTTCTTTTGACATAAAATGCAACAAGGACTGGAGGGCCCGACTCATAATATGTCTGCCACTAAAGAAATCTGTATTGGAGCTAAAAATGAAGTCGCGAAGAACGAGACGCCTAATACGTGACTCTTCTTATTGAAGTTGAAATGACGTTGAAAAGAGTGCGTCATGTTTCCAGATGGCAGAGAGCTAGATGGATTCTTGGAGGCCTCACTAGAGGTATGTTTAGTAGATGAGAAATGTCCATTCTGTAAATCTTCAGTGAGATCTCATTTAAAAGATTATGATAAATTCTGAAGATGTAAGGCAGTAGTTGTGGCAATGGGCAGTACTGTTCCCACACCCTGGTGTCCCACAAATGAAACACAGTATCCCTTCTTCTGCATGTGCAGCGTGTGCAGCAATGCACTTACGTTCACCATCAACGTCACAACTATAACGTCACAAAATCGGTGACTTTACAGCGATATTGCTAGCGATATCGCAGTGTGTAACGGGGGCTTAATTCAGGGGTGCGCCAATAACCTACTTTGGTTTTTAGATACATCACTGGGGCAGCAAGTTAAAAACTATTCCCTGGGTGAATGAACGTCTTTCTCCATCTCTGTCTCTTATTACACCCCCAAATGTTCACCATTGTACACCATAAAAAGTTAATAAAAAGGTAAGAAGCCTACAAAATAGCAATAAATAAATCCATTATAATGGAGTCATTTTTCTACATGGTGGCTTTTTGTGTTGCTACAGATAGTTGAAATGAAGAAATAATTAAATTTTTTGCATAGAATGACGACAAGGTAGCTGATTATCGGAAGATGTACATGTGGAGCCGAGGTCACCAAGTACCAAGAACACGGTGTGTTGTATGTCAAATGTTTTGGATCAGAAAAAAATAAAGATAGGAATGACTGCGTCTGACCACGGGGCGTCCATAATGAGGTAGATATGTCAGACGGTGAGATTTAGGAGTAGAAAAATGATGATGTTACCCAAAAATACCAATTTTCTTGGTGGAAATGTCTGATGTTGTTTACCTTGTAAGGAGAGGAGACCTCAAAGTATTAAGAGGTGAAGTGAATGTATTTTACATTTCTTCTATTCCAAGCAAACACAATCTGTCTATGTGATCTGCAGGGCAGGGAAATCCATGTTTGGCCATATTAGGTATATTTCGAGCCAGTTTGAGCTCTTGTCTGCATGATGTCAGTAAATACTTAATTAAACGAGGTCAATTTACTGCCCAGTAATTGGAGAATTCTAGGATGTAGTTCAAGTGACTATACAGAAGGCGCCGAATGTGCCCAAACACAGCTCAGTGCCACAAGTCCAGGCGGCCTTAACTGCACAATCCCACAATGTCGTCCTTTTGTATTATACTTCACGAAAAGGGCAAAAGTTTGAAATGAGAGAATTGAACTGACCTTGATTTTTTTTTTTTTTTTTTTTTAAATCGGATTTGGCTAAATTTGAATTTTACGTGATTCACTTTGGTCAAAACCAGAAAAAATGGAGGACGGCAGACCAGCCACAAATTTTGTTGGATTAGAAAGGGTTTGGAAGGAATTAAAAAAAAAAATTACACAATGCTCTCACCTGTCCTGCCGTGCTGCCATCACGCTTGTCAGTGACAGAGATATCGATGACACCAAAGATGACCCCGTGAAGACTACGCCAGTGACCGTACCGAAGAGGATGACCAGGCTATAGTGGGGTTGTGTGGTGAGACAGGTAAGGGCTGGGTAGGTAAACATTTAAATTAAATATATTTTACATACGTTTGTTATACTTCGGAGTCCGAATTCAAATTTCAGCAGATTTGCTCATCACTAGCTGAATTACATCGATTCGAAGCGTTACCACTGCGCACAAAGGCTGATTAAAGCTTTTTGCACTTTTGAAAGCCCATACTATGTCAATGTCTAAAATTCTTAATTTTTATTAGATAAATACATAGCTATACTGTATAATAGCTAAATACAGTAGCTCAACAGTAGATAAATAGATGATTGATAGAGAATAAATATATATAAATATGTACGGTGTGTATATATATATATATATATATATATATATCGTATATATAGTAGAAAGGTAGTTGTAAGTAGGTGGATTTATAGATACATTGTTAAAGGTATAGATAGATAATAATAATATATAATAATATATGATCAATGGTATAAAACTCTATTTTCAGTGCTCCAAGAAGTGGATATACAAAGTCTACACACCCCAGATAAAATTCCAGGTTTTGTTGTGTAAAAAAATGGTACCAAGAAAAAATAATTATAGAACTTTTTCCCATAATCTGTGCAGAGCCATTAAGAAAAAAAACTGAAATCATTTTGAGGTAGAAAATAAAAATAGCAAAACTGAAATAATGTGGTGTGAACAACTTCTTCTAATTGGATGTGTTCAACATTAGCCAAATCTTATTAAAACTTATGCTACATATAGAGATGGGCGAACCCGATCAGTAAAGTTCAGTGTCCGTACAGAACACCTCGCATTTCCATACTTACTATGGGGCTAGTAACAGGGGTGTCTTATAGACGCCTCTCCATTGCTAACCCCTGGGCTTAATGTCGCCTGACAATACAAAGATGACATCAACCCCCAAAATATTACCTCACTTGCCATCGTCACAGGACAAATGGGACAAATGGGAAGAGCGAGGCTAAGCATCTTATTGATGCCCCATTTCTGGTGTGGCTGAGGGCTGATGTTCTTAGCTTGGGAGGAGGGCCAATTTCCTTGGCCCTTTACCTTGCTATTAATATCAGTCCGCAGCGGTCTGTTTAGCCTTTCTTGTTTTGAAATTATCGGGGGGACTATATGTCATTTGTTTTCTGGGTTCGCCCCATACAATAGCCAGAAAAGGCTAACCAAACACCTGTGAGTTGATATTTATAGCCTGAGAATCTTTAGCTTTTGTTGGTTTGAAAGTGCAGAAGAAATGCAGAGTTTCAGATCAACAATCTGTCAGTATAAGGATGATGTCCCATAGTGGGATAATGTAAAAAAAAAAGTTATTAAAAAGTGTAAAAATCTAAAAAAAAATCCACAAATAAAAAAACAAAAAATATATACAGTGCCTTGCAAAAGTATTCGGCCCCCTGGAATTTTTCAACCTATTCCCACATATCATGATTCAAACATAAAGACACTTAATGTAAATTTTTGATGAAGAATCAACAACAAGTGGGACACAATTGTGAAGTTGAATGAAATTTATTGGTTATTTTACATTTTTGTGGACATTCAAAAACTGAAAAGCGGGGCGTGCAATATTATTCGGCCCCTTTAACTTAATACTTTGTTGCGCCACCTGTTGCTTCGATTACAGCTGCAAGTCGCTTGGGGTATGTCTCTATCAGTTTTGTACATTGAGAGACTGAAATTCTTGCCCATTCTTCCTTGGCAAACAGCTCGAGTTCAGTGAGGTTTGATGGAGATCGTTTGTGAACAGCAGTTTTCAGCTCTTTCCACAGATTCTCGATTGGATTCAGGTCTGGACTTTGACTTGGCCATTCTGACACCTGAATACGTTTATTTGTGAACCACGCCACTGTTTTTTTTCCTTTATGTTTGGGATCATTGTCTTGTTGGAAGACAAATCTCCGTCCCAGTCTCAGGTCTTTTGCAGACTCCAACAGGTTTTCTTCAAGAATGGTCCTGTATTTGGCTCCATCCATCTTCCCATCAATTTTAACCATCTTCTCTGTCCCTGCTGAAGAAAAGCAGGCCCAAACCATGATGCTGCCACCACCATGTTTGACAGTGGGGATGGTGTGTTCAGGGTGATGAGCTGTGTTGCCTTTACGCCAAACATATCGTTTGGCATTGTTGCCAAAAAGTTCAATTTTGGTTTCATCTGATCAGTACACCTTCTTCCACATGTTTGGTCTCCCAGGTGGCTTTTTGCAAACTTTAAATGACAGTTTTTATGGATATCTTTGAGAAATGGCTTTCTTCTTGTCACTCTTCCATAAAGGCCAGATTTGTGCAGTGTATGACTGATTGTTGTCCTATGGACAGACTGTCCCACCTCAGCTGTAGATCTCTGCAGTTCATCCAGAGTGATCATGGGCCTCTTGGCTGCATCTCTCGTCAGTTGTGCACATTATACCGCCATATAGTGCGTCTGCCATTGTCTTGCAGCGGTTTTATCACCTACTGCACGGTGGACCCCGAGCGGCAAACGCACTTTATTATTTATTTATTTAGTGTGTCCCGCCGTTCCTAACTAAAGCAATGTGGAAGTAAAAAATGAAAAAATGAACATTTTAATCTTTTCACAAAAAATTTATTTTGGAACCAATTTTTTTTAATTTCACAAGGGTATCAGGAGAAAATTAACCAAAAATTTGTTGTACAATTTCTCCTGAGTACGCCGATACCTGATATGTGGGGAAAAGCCACTGTTTGGGTGTAAAGCAGGGCTCAGAGGGGAGGGAGCACCGTTTGATGTTTTGAATGCAAAATTGGCTGGAATCAATGGTGGCGCCATGTCGCATTTGGAGACCCCCTGATGTAACTAAACAGTGGAAACCCCCCAATTCTAACTCCAACCCTAACCCCAATATACCCCTAAACCTAATCCCAACCCTAACTATAACCCTAACCACAAACCTAACCCTAACACACCCCTAACCCTAATCCCAAACCTAACTGTAATCCCTTCCCAACCCTAGCTCCAACCCTAACCCTTACCCCAACCCTAACCCTTACATTAGCCCCAATCCTTACCCTAACTTTAGCCCCAACCCTAACTTTAGCCCCATCCCTAACCCTAATTTTAGCCCTAATCCTATCCCTAACTTTAGCCCCAACCCTAACCCTAACTTTAGCCCAACTCACTTTAGCCCAATTCACTTTAGCCCAACTCACTTTAGCCCTAATGGGAAAAAGGAAATTAATCATCTTTTTTTATTTAATTTTTACCTAACTAAGGGGGTGATAAAGGGGGGTTTGATTTCCTAGTTTTTTTAATTTTGTTCACTGTTATAGTGTCTATCACAGCGATCAAAATGAACCAATAGGAAAAGTTTCCTAATGTTGCCGGGTGCCGGCCGGCACATCTCGGAGGGCACTGTGCATGTGCCTGCCATTTTCTCACGAAGAAGACACCGGTGGCCCAGGGGACATCACGGGGGCATGCAGGGACACCAGAGGTACCGGGGAGTGATTGGAGGATCGGGGGACCTTATTTCTCTCTCCTCTGATGTCCGATCACATCAGAGGAGAGAGAAATTAAATGTAAAATCATCCTTTTTTTGCGGTGGCCATTATACCATAATAACGATGATTTCAACACTGGGGTTGGAATCATGTTCTCTGTGGTCTCAGCTACCCCCTGTAGCCGAGTCCCGGAGAAATTCCGACTCTGGGGGGCGCTATACCCTTATTCCTCAGCGCCATTAATTAACAGCACTTTGGTTTATGTACCCTTAACTGCTGCCGTTAAAAGGCGTATCAGTGGTCGTTAAGGGGTTAAGCATGTTCGTCACTTCTCGTTACTCGCTCAAGCATCAGGATGGTTGAGGTGCTCGTTACTTGTCAAGTGTTTTTGAAGGCTCACACACAAGCTTGAGTCCCCGCCAGCCAGTCACTGTAATGCTATAGCCGTGTTGCTAGTTCATTACTGTGATTGGCTGGCCGCATAGCATCATCAGAAACAGCAGAACAGGAAGAGGTGCTGCTGAACTAGGGGCAGAGTTTTAGCTGCATATAGGCATGGATTGAAAACCATTTATATTTCTTTCAACTATAACAACAGTCCTTATTAGGGATAATTACAATTAATATTAATACTGCTGTTAGCAGCATTTAGGGACAGATTGTGCAGAATGAATAGTATAGGACAGGATAGGGTTAATTGCACTTCCTTTCTGATGCAATTCATACCAAAAGCACTTCTCAGGGATAATAATATTATTTTTGCTCTTAATCCTGCATAATGCTCTGAGCAGAGAAACAGCTATTTATACTGCACCAGTTGTGCGTCAAAAGCATAGAGCCAGACTTGGTTGGTTGTAGCATCGCTATATTGATACTGCAATGTAACAAGCCATCTGAGGTGTGCAAATTTTCCTGTGACAGTAATCCTGCAAAGGTTTTTCAAGAGGGAAACATTATACACCAATTATATTGTGCCAGTTGTACGTGAAAAGCATGTAAACAGACTTGCTTGGTTAGCAATAGCATCAGTATATTGCTACTGCAGTGTAACAAGTCCAACTGAGTTGGGCAAATTTTCCTGCGATATCAATCCAGCAAAGTCTTTTCAGCAGGGAAATATTATATGCAATTTATTCTGCACCAGTTGTGTGTCAAAATAATACAGCGAGACTTTGTTGTTTAGCAATAGCACTGCTATAATGCTACTGCAGTATAACAAATCAATCTGAGGTGGGCAAATTTTTGTGAGATACTAATCCTGCAAATTTTTCTGAACAGGAATATATCATACATAATTTAAAATGGGCAAGGAGAATGGTAAGGGACAGGCAAGAGGACGTGATGCTGATGGTGACCAATGAGGTCGAGGCCGTGGGCAAGGTGAAACTGCCTGCTGTGGGAGCACAACAAACACACAGATCATGTCGACACTATCTTCCTGTCCCACTTTGCAGGGGGAAACCGGAACAGCACTCTTGAAGCCAGACCAGTGAAAAAAGGTGGTTAAATGGATTTAAGATAATGCCTCCAGTCAGTTTGCCAGCACCACCTTGTCTTCCACACAATTCAGTCTCAGTAGCCATGATTCTGGACCACATAATCCTCACCCTGATCCTCCTTCCTCCCACTATTTAGAGTGCTCAGAGACAAGTGATCCCACACTTGGACACTCTTAAGAGCTGTTCACTTTTCTACTTATAGATTCAGGCCTTTTTAAGTGGGACATGAGGAGGTAGCGATGCCCAAATATTTTAGCAGCCACGATCACAAGAAGGCGATGGTTGGAAAATACAATTGCTGTCGCAAGAAGTGGATCATGATGAAACACAATTGCCAACAAGTGATGTTAAGTCAGCAAGTCAGGAAGAGCACCAGGATGCGGAAGTGTAAGATAAGGTGGTGGACAATGAAGTCACTAACCCAACCAGGAAAGGTGACATGCAGAGCAAGGAGAGCAGCACAGAGGGAGAGGGATCCACAGCACCACAATGGATAGGAATTGGCAGTGGGGTGGCCAGAAACACAAGGCGGACAACTGATTCTCAGAGCAGCAACATTGGTGAAGTTGCCAGGCCAAGACTTAGATCTGGTCTTTTTTAAAAAACAGTCCAGTCTAAAAAATACCATTTGCAACATCTGCCATACCAATATCAGCAGAGGCAGCACAATTATCAGCCTGACCCTGACCAGCATGCTCAGGCACATGACAACAAAGCCCTCGACTCGTTGGACAGAACACCAGTGTCCAGAAACAGTATCTGTGGGGTACACCACTGCCTCTTCCCCTATTCTATGTGTATGTGAATCTGTTGTACATGACGCAGTTGAAGATATTTCTCATCCTGCACCTGTTGTTGCATACTTGCAAGCAACGTCAGCAACCATATTCATGTCCTTGTCACAGCACAGTGTTCAGTTGTCCCTACCCCAGTCCTTGGAACGCAAGCATAAATGCGCAGCCACCCATAGGCCACAATACTTAAATGGACACATTTCCAGACTGCTTACCCTGGAAATGTTGCCGTTTAGGCATGTGGAGACGGAAGCGTTCTGTTACCTAATGGTGGCGGCCATCCCTCGGTCCTCGGCCGCCACTATTTCTCACGGTATGCCGTCTCCACCTTACACAAGTGTGTGTCCCAGAGGTTTATCAAAACCTACCCAGCTCTGTCTGAGCTACTTGTGAAAGTATGCCGCGTGTGTGGCAATTTCCGCAATTTCCACAAGTCAGCTACAGCTGTCTCTGTCCTGGCAGTGATGAAGCAGTGTTGTCACCACATATTGGAACTGAACATTGCATATGTTTGCAAGGGTTTGTGAGCAGGAGAGGGCAGTAGTTGAATACCAGTTACAAGATGCACGTCAGTATTCCGGTCAACCTTCGCACATAAGAGCTGATGAATGGACATGGAATTGTGACATCTGTGCGGCTCTCGAAAACTTTGAAGATTCAATCAAAATGGTGAGAGGCGATGATGCCATAATCAGCGTAACAATCCCACTTCTCAGTCTTCTAAAATGCTTGCTGCTCACAATTAAAAAGAGGAGGCTTTGCAGGCAAAGCAAATTGAGATGGATCAAGAAACTATACCACAGAGGCACACAGCCCAGCCTCATCTCATCTTCTTAATCTGGATTGGGTGATAATGAGGAGGAACAGGAGCTGGTTGCCTGCGTGACAGACGGTACTACCACACCACATTCATCCTATATGTTCAGCGTATATGGCCTGAAGACAGGGAGGAGGACGACTAGGAGAAGATTGACAGTCATCCTCTTGGTGGGGACAGCGAAGTCTTGGCTGTTGGCAGTCTGGCACTTATGGTTGAGTTTCTATTCCGATGTCTTTCCACTGACCCTCGTGTTGTATGCATTTTGGCCTACACTAATCACCCTTCTAGACCCACACTACAAGGAGAACTTTCCATCTCTCCTTTCTGTGGTGGAGAAGGCTAATAAAATGTTGCAGTACCAGAAGGCCTTAGTTGAAGAACTGGTAAAAAAATTCCCATCTGACAACACTGGCGGCAGAGGTCACAGTTCCTTGGACAACTGAGAAGTAATGCCGAGGGAGACTCACACCAGATGCAGCAGAGGCAGGGGAACACTCTCAAAGGTCTGGCACAGTTTTCTCAGACCCTCACAGTGTTCAGTCCCTGATGCACACAGTACTCTGACAAGGAGAGAAACGTTTTGGAAGATGCTGAAGGAGTACCTTGCCAACTGTACTAGTGTCCTGTGTGATTCCTCTGTACATTACAACTATTGAGTATACAAGCTAGACACGTGGCATGAAATGTCTACACACCTTGGAGGTCATGGCCTGCCCTGCCGCTAGTGTTTTGTCAGACGTGACAGACGGTACTACCACACCACATTCATCCTATATGTTCAGCGTATATGGCCTGAAGACAGGGAGGAGGACGACTAGGAGAAGATTGACAGTCATCCTCTTGGTGGGGACAGCGAAGTCTTGGCTGTTGGCAGTCTGGCACTTATGGTTGAGTTTCTATTCCGATGTCTTTCCACTGACCCTCGTGTTGTATGCATTTTGGCCTACACTAATCACCCTTCTAGACCCACACTACAAGGAGAACTTTCCATCTCTCCTTTCTGTGGTGGAGAAGGCTAATAAAATGTTGCAGTACCAGAAGGCCTTAGTTGAAGAACTGGTAAAAAAATTCCCATCTGATCAGGCCCAACCGCTGAGTTCTCCAAGAGGCAGGTACTTTAGGATATGTTGCCTTTTTTTGTCCTGGAGCATCGTTTGTGCTTTTTGTTCATTTCTTAAGCACTTGTTTGATGTTTTAGAATGCCGGTAGTCTATTTTAGAGTTTTTCTAGTGTTTTTGGATCATCTTTTGTTTTGTGTTTTCTGAAGTGGAAGACGCTGGGAGAACTCTTAAAAAGATGCCAGGGCAGCTTTCTTTCCTATTGACTTGTATTGTGAAATATAGAGCGTCTTCAGAGTAGAACAAGAATGGTCGGGTCACTTTTTTAATATCCGCTTGTTTTTTTTTTAAACCTGAAGTAGTTAAAAGTCATAGAATATAAATTTTAAACTCAGAGGTCCAAAAATGCCAAGCTAACATGTACAAACTCCCTGTGGAGATAAGGGTGTCAGCGGGTGCTACAGTCCACTTCCTGAAACCGCATGGACCAGGGATAATCCCACCGAATGTTTGCTCTCCTTTTACCATGGGCATGATACTACTCAGACAACACTGGGTGAGGGTAAAACATTGAGGCAATACTTTATTGAACCACAAAGCCAGCAAATAATGCATGGAACAGTCCTAGCAAAATACCCTTCCGCTGGGTTAAAACCGGCTGTGACTTCCATAGCTTCCAGGACCCACTACCCACACCTGTGGCACGCAGACAGAGGAAGTAATGACAAGCTTAGGAAGCTGACAGTCCATTGAGGTACAATGCCATGTGACCAGAGGGTCACAAACTGGCTTTTCCAAACATCTCCATGGAGCCAGGTGACCATTGGGTCCCAATCCTGGCTTTACCAAAAGTTTTCATGGGGCTCAGGTGACCAGTGGATCCACATCCTGACTAGTCCAAATGTATCCATGGGTTCAGTGATGATCAATGGAGCATATTTATATTATTTCAGCTGGGGCCATGGTCCCCTAAGCCAGGGTTCCCCAACTCCAGTCCTCAAGGCCCACCAACATATCATGTTTTCAGGATTTCCTTTGTATTGCACAGGTGATGCAATTATCACCTCAGCAATACAAAGAAAATCCTGAAAACATGATCTGTTGGTGAGCCTTGAGGACTGGAGTTGGGGAACCCAATGTGAAATCTGTTTCCCTCTTGATGGAGCCATGATCTGGCAGTTATACTGTATAACGTTCCTGGCTGTGGTTTTGTAAAGTATATCTGGTTCTTTGGGTCTCTGGATCTCTTGGCTGTCTGGATGTATATTGTTAGATGGATATCTCACTTATATAGCTCACAACTGTTGTCCTTCAAGCCAGCATCCAGAGGTCAAGAGCAAGATGTGGTGAGATTAAATAGTCAAACAATGCGCGTTAATCAATTTGCATAATTTTTACTCCTCTGTTTTGCAAGTCAACAAGTCACAGGACCCACAAAATTGTCATTCAACATATTAAGCAAACATCCATTGTTCAATGACCCTGCATCACTGTCTTGAAAAAATAGCAGACAATAAGTTGTAAGAGCTGATATAACAGGCAAACATTGGCCATTCAAACATATAAAAAAATCTACATTTAAGACTCATATGACAACAGCGTATGGTTCTTGAACATCTGAAGAACAAATGTATAAATTCAAAAGTCAACATATAGATAGCAGTCTATTACTCCTGGCTTTTTGAAAATAGACATCTCGTTAATTAAGATAAAATGCTGTGTCGTCATATTGCCTATAAAAATTCACAATTTTATTCGATATGCATTGAAACCATGGACTCACAAGTGATGAAAAAAACAAGCCAGATAAAAACTCCACATAACTGGTGTAAATTATTATGGGTATAGGATTGATACAGTACTATGATAATGTTGAATGGATTACAAATGGTGCTATTTAACCCTAAATCTGTACCTAAAAATTCTGATACTGCCTAACTGCAGAAGTTGGCACCCTAATAATTGCAATTATAGTGCCCCCACTCACTGACGGCTGTCCATCAGAAGCCTTAAATTACCCTGTTATAAGTTAGATGCAGTCTCATACATACATTTTAGAATACTGGATATAAATGGCTGCTAGAAGTCTGTGAAACCGAATGTAGTAATGTTGGCACTAGCTGAAACCAAGAAACGCTAGTGATCTATATAGAAACTACAGTATCTTGCAAAAGTATTCATCCCCTTAACATTTTTGGGTGTTTTGCTGCCTATCAAGCTTAAATTTCACTTTTTTTTGGAGAGTTTGCATCAGTTCATGTAAAGAATAGGCCTACAACTTTGAATATGTGGCTTTCACTTTATTGTGAAACAAATAGGATAAAATAGCTGAAAACTTCATTGGGTATAACTATTCACCCCCCCCCCCCAAGTCAGAACTTTTTAAAGCCCCCTTTTGTGTCAATTACAGCTGTAATTGCTTTTGAGAAGTCTATATGAGCTTTTCAGATCTTGCCACTGGGATTTTTGCCATTCCGCAAGGCAAAACTACTCCAGATCCATAAAGTTAGATGGTTTCCTCTGATAAAGAGTAGTGAAGGGTAAACCTCTGAATCTTTGGATCCGGTAGGTTTGGCCAAACATAAAAAATCAAGGAGGCTGATGCCCTCATTAATAAATTTCTGAATAAGGGCTATGACCATCAGTATTTACTGGAAATAAAGGAGAATGTAAAAGAAATCCCTCGCAACGAACTCCTCCACAATATTATACCAAAAAAGGGATCTCCAATTGAAAATGTGGACCAAATTTCAATCCCTAATTTTACACAATTTATTTCTAATACTCATATTTTGAGAAAAATAGTCTCTAAACATTGGGATCTCTTGAAGGAGGATAAAGTTATTGGGGATAATTTATCTTGTAATCTCAGATTTATTTTTAGGAAAGCTAAAAATTTGGGGAATCTTATTGCCCGTACAGTAAGGGGTCCCCATGTGCCATCTAATACATTTGGCCTCTTTCAGTAATATCTGCAAGGGTTCCTTCCTTGCAAAAAATGCAAAATGTGCATGACACTCAATTTATCTAAGCAGAAATTTGTGGCATCTAGCAGTAATGTACATTTTCCTATTACTGACTTAATTACATGCACTACTCAAGGGGTCATATACGTTATTGAATGTCCATGCAAGAAAATGTAAGTAGGGAGAACTAAACGCCCCTTATTTAAGAGAAATAACGAACATCTTCGCAATATTAGAAATAAATGTGATGAGCATCCTTTGTCTAAGCATTTTTCTACATCACATGGCGGGTCCCTACAGGGTATAAGGGCAATGGGCATTAAGATAGTACATAAGCACTGGCGCAATGGAGATTTCCTCAAACAAATGTCCAGGGAAGAAACTAGGTGGATATTTGAGTTAGACACCTTGAAGCCAAAGGGATTGAATAACGAAGTGGAACTTTTTGCGTTTGACTAAAGTCACATGATGAGCCGAGGGTATTTAAACCCATTAATGCAGTAGGAGCCATCCCTGACAAAGGAATACGTTTCTATTCCAAAACGCGTAGGAAAAAGGCTCTTACTGTACTCTGTACTGCTCCCTGGAAGCATCACGTGGCTACTCGAGTCATGTGCTTCTGACGTCACGATGGTCCTACGAGCTCCTGGAAGCGCTCGTTCTACTACCGACGCATGTGGTTGCAGCTCCCGGCATAGTGAGCATCTGTTACCGGCCGGAACAGCACTCCTCTTTAGATGCCTTAAAGCTGCCATTGGATAACGGACTATCAACAACAAGTTAAGTGACTTCAAACTAATATATATATATTTTTCTTCATCTTCTGGAAATGCGCATTTCACTGCTGGATTTAACACTTGAGGTAGTGTGAACTGTGTAGTTATTCGGTCACATCTATTTTAGTAGACTGATAATAGTTAGTTATTGGAAGGACTTTTACTTATTTGTACCTTTCTATTTTTTATCCTTCTTATGTGGCTTCATATTTGAAGATGTGGGACTGCTCTTTTTGGCCGTGCTGCTAATATCTACTTATGCCCTATATAACACCGGTCCTCTAAAAAAGGTAACAATTTAAATTTTACATGCGCCTTTATCTATGAGTGTAATTGACTTACTACTAATACATAGGAAATTGATTTCATCTACTATTTGCATTCTTGTTTTCACAGCGCAGGTATATACTTTTTATTTAATTAATCCAAACAGTTAAGGACTAATAAATGATGAATTGAAGTATCACATCAAATAGATAATGTGAAGGATGAGCACCCAACGATTGAAAAAGGGTGTGTACCAATACAAAAACATAGAGCAAATAAGACAATTTATTAAAATGGGTTTATCAATAGTGGAGATGTTACACAAAAATAAAAATGTGCCGACCATATCCACCTGAACACACATGAAAGAAGAAAATGAAAAGCCCCATTTTCCTCATAAAGAGAGATATCATTGTAATAATATGTCTGTAGGGATGTACAGTAGCTAAATAGACACAAGAGCGTCTCCTAGGGATAACTCTAGTTCCAGCTGGACCTAAAAGATCCACAAGGGACATATCTTCGTTTCTCGATGCGTGAAGGTCAAGGAAGCAGACAAATATCTGATGAAAAAGCAAAAAGAAAATTATTTAAAAAACAAAAATTAGCTGTAACCAAAGAATGAAGAGAGTATACAGAAACCCATTGGAACACATCCATTATGTCTGCTTATAAAAGCCGGTAAAGACTAAATTCTCATTTAGACCAGTTGGTGTCAAGCTCCGTAAGTTGTAGATCCATTTGGACTCATACTTGAGGAGTTCAAGGGTGATGTTGCCTCCCCTAATGTTTGTCTGCACAGACTCCAGACCCATAATCATAACTCCAGTACTGCAGCAGTTGTGCGTATTGTAAAAATGTGCTGCTACTGATGTCAGGGTTTTGCCTTTATCTTTATCCTTTTTGGCTGTGTTGATGTTAGAGAGATGTTGTTGAATCCTTTTCCTGAGTTCTTGGGTAGTCTGTCCTATATAGATTTTTGGACATCTACATATCAATGCATAGACCAAATCTCTGGATTTGCAATTAAAGTAAGTTTTCGAGTGGATCTGGAAAGAGAGAGTGGGAAGTGAAATCCCTTTACCACCAGTTGTCAAACGGCATATGTTACAACCCCCACATGGGAAAGTGCTCCATAAATGAAGTCCTCTATTGAGTCTTTGTGTGGGCCGTTTGAAATGACTATGACTGATATAGTCTTTGAGACATTTAGCTTTCCTGGCAATAAGATTCGATTGGGAGGCAATGTGTGGTACCAACTTTGGTTCATTTAGTAAAATCCCCCAATATTTGGATAAAACACCCTGAACATCCCGCCATTGGTTATTGTATGTAGTAACAATACTCAATGGTTTGGCTGTGCTGCGGGGACGTGGATGTAATAAATGTTTACGATCATTATATTTTGCCACCCTGAAGGCTTCAGAGATTACCTTGTTTGGGTATCCTTTGTCCTTAAAACACCTAGTCAGAGTTAGGAAATCCTCTTGAGTGGAATATATACTGTGTGTATATATATATATATATATATATATATATATACACTGCTCAAAAAAATAAAGGGAACACTCAAATAACACATCCTAGATCTGCATGAATGAAATATTCTCATTGAATACTTTGATCTTTACAAAGTTGAATCTGCTGACAACAAAATCACACAAAAATCATCAAAGGAAATCAAATTTATTAACCAATGGAGGCCTGGATTTGGAGTCACACACAAAATTAAAGTGGAATGTAATGTCCTTAAAACAAGTCAAAATGATGCTCAATATTGTGTGTGGCCTCCATGTGACTGTATGACCTCCCTACAATGCTTGGGCATGCCCCTGATGGTGTCCTGAGGGATCTCCTCCCAGACCTGGACTAAAGCATCTGCCAACTCCTGGACTGTCTGTGGTGCAATGTGACGTTGGTGGATGGTGCGAGACATGATGTCCCAGATGTGTTCAATCGGATTCAGGTCTGGGGAACAGGCGGGCCAATCCATAGCTTCAATGCCTTCATCTTGCAGGAACTGCTGACACACTCCAGCCACATGAGGTCTGGCATTGTCCTGTGTAATGATACTACTAATATGCTCGCATAAAAAGTACCCTTCTAGAACTTTTCATTGTCACACACACACTGAGCTCTGCTACATCCATTAGATCTGTGCAAGACACACGCTGTGGGTTTTTTGACCCCCTCCCCTGCCAGCTCCTTCTAGCTCCATATTCTGTGTAAAGTGATACTAGTTAATGGCACTAAGCTGGCTGAAGGCAGTAGGGGAAACATGCTCTTTTGTCTAAGATAGGGTTGATTTAAGATCTAAATATTAGGGCATATCTTGACCCCAGTTGATGTTATAAGTATGAAAGTTACATATTTGGAATGTGCTCCAATAGAGCTACCCACCCTGTAGTTTTCTAGACTCCAGCTTCAGTAGTATCCAAGAAATGGATTCCTGCTTAACCAGTTCATACAGACACTTCGTGTTTGGACTTGAATGAATGCCAACGTCATGCTGAGTAAGATGATACTTTGTTCATCGCTCTGCAAGGTTCCCTCCCCGAGATATGATACTTATGAGTTTTCAGTAAGTGTTAGCCCCTCTGAGAAAAGAGGAGTGCTTCCATAACTCAGCCCCCTCATTCATGTCACGACCAGGGGGTATAAGATAGTGGGAGCTCATTTTACAGGCGTCTTTGCTCTGGAACTCTGATACAGAGAGGTTCTGTGAGGCACTGTGATGTATCACCCCTCCCCCGCAACACATTGTCTGCTATGAAATGACTTAAGCAACTGTAAGTGCTTTTCTCATTTTAATCCCTGTTATTTTGTAATCTTTTGTACATATTTCAATTGTCTCATTTTGTAACATCTTTTATACCTTTTGTAAACACTGCCTACCTTTTGGAGTAAAATCTATTATATTAAATGTTTTTTTTTTTCCTTGCTCTATAATGTACGTTAATGTCCTCTGAGGCTAAATTCGCTACTGACTGGGATGGTTCCTGACCAGTTACTAATCATAGGAATAGGAGCTGGTGGCGACGCCGTGTCCTGGGTTTTTTGGGCAAAGCTGACAATGACGGAATGGGTTTTATAAGCGTATTGCCTGGCTGTGACTGGGAGTAGTTATATTTCCCTCGCTGCAGCATGCCTAATAGCCAGTACACATCCCGGCAGCCCGTCTGGTGACTGATTACCCTAGATGCAGTTCCCTAACTGATCTGAGGGTAAAGGGGGTGCCAGAAAGCTGCAAGTTCCTAAACAGGAACTGGAATGGGGTCATAAAATAGGATCCCTGATGAACTGGGGACAACCAAACAACCCCAGTTGATGACATCCTGCATTAGGAGGAACCCAGGGCCAACCACACTAGCATATGGTCTCACAAGGGGTCTAGGGATCTCATCTCGGTACCTAATGGCAGTCAGGCTACCTCTGGCGAGCACATGGAGGGCTGTGCAGCCCTCCAAAGAAATGCCACCCCACACCATTACTGACCCACTGCCAAACCGGTCATGTTGAAGGATGTTGCAGGCAGCAGATTGCTCTCCACGGTGTCTCCAGATACTGTCACATCTGTCACATGTGCTCAGTGTGAACTTGCTTTCATCTGTGAAGAGCACAGGGCGCCAGTGGTGAAATTGCCAATTCTGAAGTTCTGTGGCAAATGCCAAGCATCCTGCACAGTGTTGGGCTGTGAGCACAACCCCCATCTGTGAACGTCGTGCCCTCAGACCATCCTCATGGAGTCGGTTTCTAACCATTTGTGCAGACATATGCACATTTGTGGCCTGCTGGAGGTCATTTTGCAGGCCTCTAGCAGTGCTCCTCCTGTTCCTCCTTGCACAAAGGCTGAGGTAACAGTCCTGCTGCTGGGTTGTTGCCCTCCTACGCACCCCTCCACGTCTCCTGGTGTACTGGCCTGTCTCCTGGTAGCGCCTCCAGACTCTGGACACTACGCTGACAGACACAGCAAACCTTCTTGCCACAGCTCCCATTGATGTGCCATCCTGGATGAGCGGCACTACCTGAGCCAATTTTGTGGGTTGTAGAATCCGTCTCATGCTACCACGAGTGTGAAAGCACAACCAACGTTCAAAAGTGACCAAAACATCAGCCAGAAAGCATTAGTACTGAGATGTGGTCTGTGGTCCCCACCTGCAGAACCACTCCTTTATTGAGGGGGTCTTGATGATTGCCAATAATTTCCATCTATTGTCTATTCCATTTGCACAACAGCAAGTGAAATTGATTGTCAATCAGTCATGCTTCCTAAGTGGACAGTTTGATTTCACAGAAGTTTGATTTACTTGGAGTTATATTCTGTTATTTGGGTGTTCCCTTTATTTTTTTGAGCAGTGTATATGTATCAGCATAAAATTTAGTACACCCCTTCCACAGTATTAGACTTCCCCTCTTGTAAATTCACTTTTGATTTGCCTTAGGCAAATGTTGAAAATGTGAACATTCTCTGGAGCCGTCCCCCTCCTGCCCTCATAGACTTCCACATAAACACTACAGTACATTTTTTACTTGCTCTACGCCGTATTATGTAATTACTGCCCCAATTACCTTTCTATTCATAATAGACCAACTGATGTATATATAAACGGGAGGCTTTGACGGCCACCGGCTTCCCTCGAGATTGTAAGCTCTTGTGTGGTAAAATATCCTCCCATTCTTTTCTAGCCGATCTGTGTGTGTTTTATTGTCAGGATTTATTTCTTCACTAAGCCACAAAGAAATAAATGTCACTAAGGCAAACTTCAAGCGGCACACAGAGCTGTGCCGTACCTAGGCAGTGTCCTGCTAAGCCGCTACTTCAGATGAGACGCCCCCTGCAGTGCATTGACAAGACTTGCAACCTGTGGCGAGGGAACAAAGCCCTTTTCTATGACTGGCAAATGTGCTTCTACTGCCCAGGATTCCTCCCTACGTGATTGAAATCTTAAATATGGAAATGTGAAAATTATTCACTTTAAAGACCGCAGTATAAATTAGCCGCAGATCTAAAGGTAAGAAATGTCAATTGTGATGAATGCCAATACTGAACGGGGCTGCTTTTCAATTATTGTGGGGATGTCTGAAATGTTATCAGGGCTTATTGTGCCTTGAAAAGGGTAAAACAAAGCAAATAATAAAAAGTGGTAATGGCTGTTAGGTCTATAGCCTGAGCAATCATGCCATCAAATATTACTATTTCTGACATCGAACCATTTTACTTATTCCTAAAGGGATAATCCAGCTCCCCTGACTTCTTTATCGGGAGCAGGGTCGGCCATTTAACTTTTTATTTTTCTGGATAGCTAAACGAAAAATCTTGGACACACAATATTGTTTTTATGGACACATTGGTTTATTATAAATGATCCATGTCTGCAGCCCATAATTCTGATATGAAGACATCAGCTGTATTCATCGTAAACTGTGAAATGAGGATAATTACAGTCAAAGTAATTTCTACAAGTTTCTTCACTTTCCAAAAAATCACGGACGCCTTACGTGTTTTTTTTTTTCTTACGAACAAGACAGAAAAAGTGCCCTATTTTTACAGACTGTCCTGGAAATTCTGGACGGTTGGCAACTCTGATCAGGAGGTGAAAGGGATCGATTTCTGCGATTTCCATGCGTGAGCCGCAGGTATCGTCACCTGTACTATTTCAATAAATGGGACAGTTGCTCAATACCTGCACAATATCTGTAGACGTGACGTTCACCTCCCGATACGGAAGTGTGAAAGCTGGATTCCTCCTTTAACTGTTCAATATGAAAATTTCACTACCATCATCCAGGGCTACTGTCAGCATCTGGCAAACCTGGGTACTTTCCATGTACATTGGGCATAGGTAAGTATGTTATATCCTCATTTAGCCAAAAATGGCATAGGAATGGTCTCAAAATACATACACAATCCATCCTACGGATATTTTCTTTTTTATCTCCGTCAAATGCTGCACCACCGTGAGTTGGGGACTTATACAGAGCTGGCTAGCCTGCTGTAAAAGAGGCATTAACGGTAGTGGTCGTAGTTTATATTGGGAAAACCTGGTGACAAGTTCCCTTTAAGTGGAGAAGTGGGCAGCAACTAACAGAATGGTTTTTAACAGGGAGATATGCAAAGTACTACATCTGGGCAATACAAATGAAAAAAGCATATATAGAATGGGAGGAATAGGGCTAAGTGACAGCACATGTGAAAAAGACTTGGGTATACTAATAGATCACAGACTGAATATGAGTCAACAGTGTGATGCAGCAGCAAAAAAGGCAAATGCAATTCTAGGATGTATTAACAGAAGCATACAGTCTAGATCACGTGAAGTCATTATTTCCCTCTACTCCTCTTTGGTCAGACCTCATCTGGAATATTGTGTCCAGTTTTGGGCACCACATTTTAAAAAAGACATCAACAAACTGGAGCAAGTTCTGAAAAGAGCGACCAGAATGGTGACCGGTCTGCAAACCCTGTCTTATGAGGAAAGGTTGCAGGATTTGGGAATGTTTAGTTTGCAAAAGAGAAGACTGAGAGGAGACTTAATAGCTGTCTACAAATATCTAAAGGGCTGTCACATTGTAGAAGGATCAACTTTATTCTCATTTGCACAAGGAAAGACTAGAAGCAATGGGATGAAACTGAATGGGAAGAGACACAGATTAGATATTAGAAAAAACTTTTTGACAGTTAGAGTGATCAATGAGTGGAACAGGCTGCCACGAGAAGTGGTGAGTTCTCCTTCAATGGAAGTCTTCAAACAGAGGCTGGACAGACATCTGACTGGGATGATTTAGCGAATCCTGCTTTGAGCAGGGGGTTGGACCAGATGGCCCAGGAGGTCCCTTCCAACTCTACGATTCTATGATTCTATGATTCTATGATTCTATTAAGTAAAATAGAGCATCAGGCTTTTTCTGCCTCATCTGAAAGCAGCATTGTTAAGGGACAGAGACTCTGATTCCAGCAATTTATCACTTACTGAGCCTTTTCCTGTAGTTTTAAAATCATTGTTTTAACTGCTGCACCTCTGCTAGTCTTCTCAATGATAAGTTCCTACCTTGTAGAGTAGTTCTCGATATTCATGAGCTCCAGCCATCTCCGCTACTTGCCACTGATTAACAACTTTTTGCCTATGCACAATGTAGTCAGAAAGATGTCAATCAGGGGTGCGTGTGGGGTTAGACTGTACTTATCATTGAGAGGACTAGCAGAGCTGCAGTATATAAAAAAGTATTGTCAAAGATTCAGCATGAAGCCCAGTATGTGACACATTGCTGCAATCAGGGTCTTTGTCCCTGTTTTATTATGCTCTCAGATTGAGAAGCATAAATCTTGTAAGAGATTTCTTTCCAAGAGTTTTTTTTCATCCCATCTGACAGCCAACAGATTCACTGCAAAGTAAATCAAAGCCCTTTTTGCTAAACTTGTCTTGGAACCCCTTCATTCTCAAGATTAGAGAAGCCCCTCCCCCTGATCAGAAAGTTACACCATTTCTAAGAAAATCCCTGTATATCTGAAAGACACTGCACTTCTCCTCATATATCAGCATGCTTTTAGACTTTGGTTGGACATTCATATTGCCTACAATCAGTGCTGGATTACAAGTTGGGCATAGTAGGCTCCGGACTATGGGCTTCATTTTTTGGGGGGGCACAACGGATGAAAAATAATATTGATTTGATGTTATAAAAAATTTACAATCAGCGTGCTGACATTGGAGGTCAGCTGGAGAAATGGAACTGCGATGTGAACATTACAATAAGTGGCAGTGAAGTGATGGTTCGGCTGTTGTAGGGGATATACAAGAATATACTGTATGCGTAGCAGAAGAGAGTCAACTATGCAATCGGGTGTGGTAATTACGTGATTGACCAGAACGGGGAGTGGGAGCGGAGGAGAGGTTTTATGGCCACAGGTTCTCGCCAACTCTAGAACATACTAGAATATTCATAAGTAAAAGCTTTGTGAACACAAACGAGTATATACAGTATAGGCCCACAGCCGAGGTCGATGTCAATTAATTACCTTTTCTGGATTATAATGAATTTAGTTTAACTTAATTATTGTTCTACTTAATAAAATTCTGGAGGAAAGAAGGTTTAATCATAGTCACAGATGCGGCTTCTTTACTGTAAGAGCAGTGAGACTAGGAAACTATCTGCCACATGATGTTATAATGGTTGATTCACTGCCAAAATTCAATGAGAGCCTGGATGCCTTTCTTGATAAATATAATATTACAGGTTATCGGCACTAGATTCTGTGATGGACGTTGATCCAGGTAACTAGTCTGATCGTCGTGCCGCTGCAAGAGGGGATCGTGGAATGTCTGTCACCGGCCGGGACAGCACTCTGAAAGAGCCATGGTGTTAACCCACGTTCTACTGGCAATATAATTTTGACTCTACATCAAGATATACAGCGCTCACTATCATATTGGTCCACAGGAGCTCAGACATCTACTCAGACTACATCTTAAGGTAATAATTACGTAATGAGGAGAAATCCAATTTATTTGTGCATAATTCATAGTGCACTATAAGATAAAGGGGTTTAACCAGACATTGCCTAACATATGTATTCTTCAATCATAAAATGCCACATCAGCTGTTGCTAGGCTTCCATTCATCCCAGCCAAGGCAAAACTTTTGTGTGTTACTTTAGCCAAAGTAAATTGGCTTGTTGGAGCCCCCATTCCTAGGTCCCGAGAAAACGTCCCACCAGCCCCCATATTACACCTTTAACATCACAGACTCTGGTTATGGGTAAATAGTATTTTGCAAATTTCACAGTCACAGTCTGAGTCGGTGCCATTCAGGAACACTCCTGTGACACTGCTCTGGGGGAATAACTTGTAAATGCATCAACATACTCCTTGCTTCTCTCCTAATACGACCCTTAGGCTGAAGATTGCAAATTATTTCTTTCACAATCCTCTTCCCAGAAGCAACCATGACTACATTTCACCGTGGTGGCCTGGCTTCATCAGATTTGGCAGCACTCCGGAATAGGCCTCTTGTGTGATTCAAGTAGATGCTACTTCACAAACCTCCTCCTGCTGAGATCTGGCTGCTCCGTGACCCCCCCTGGCTTATCAAAGACCTGAAGGACATTATTATAATTACAGTCTAATATTTAAAAATCAGAAGTATTTTGCTGAACCGGTAAGTAACAATTCTAGAAATGTCTGGTCTGGATCAGATCTGGTTTTATAGATTAAGTTCACATTTACCGTTCACCCAAGGTACCGAGGTTAACTGACGGCCATTGCCTGAGTGCCTTTATACTTCTAGACTGCAAAAACAAAGCCTCAACATCAACTTATGCGGCAGCTTTACTAGGTATAACGGTTTATATCAGAGAACTTCAATATTCCTAGTATTTTATGCCCATTGAGGGCAGGAACAGTGCCAGCATGGTTATGTGAGATTATCTGTCTCACATGACCACACTGACATTGCTTCCCTTTCGGAACTTCCTATTGGGAAAGTGCTCAGATAGGAGGAGGACAGCAGCATCAGAGGGGAAGAATATGGCAGACCTATTATGGTTAAGTATTACTCTTAGCATTGGCGCATGAGATAAAGTCTTACGTGATCTCCCAAACACAGTTCTGAACTTTGGGCCTTTCACTTCAGTTACAATTGTGGATGACTACATATTTCTCCCTATGATGCTGCCTTTTTATGATTGGACAGTGTCATAATGGGTTGAAGTTACACCCCCGCAGTGCAGAGTGAAATGAAATGCCCTGTTGAATAGTAAAAAAATTTTCATAGAAAAAGGAAAGTCCAGCTCAAGGAGTAAAATCCAGAATTTTCTTTATTTATTTCATTAAAATACAAGCATGGCTGCTATAGTCATCATTGCGGTTTTTACCCTGACATGGGATAGCCACACAGAAAGTGCCCAAGAGGTTCTTTACGTGTTTCGAGTCTGAGTCTAAGAGCTTATACCGCTCGGAAAGCGTACAGAACCTCCTGGGCACTTTCTGTGCGGCTATCCCATGTCAGGGTAAAAACCGCAATGATGACTATAGCAGCCATGCTTGTATTTTAATGAAATAAATAAAGAAAATTCTGGATTTTACTCCTTGAGCTGGACTTTCCTTTTTCTATGAAGTATTCCAAGACGTCCAAGTGGAGACGTGTACTTGCTCGGACCTTGCTGCAGCATCAATGAGGGGTGAGCTGAACTAAATCCTTATTTCTCCTATGAGTAAAAAATTTTGCAAATTTGGCCCAAGCAATTTCATTGCCCTATATCTCCACAAAGAAGTGGAAAAGAAAAAAAAACGTTTTCATCTACATTCCTGCTAGTACATCCAGGAATTTACAGTTTATGGGTCACAATTTGTGTAACCGTGTCATTATAATACTTCTTAACAAAATTTTTTTTTACCTGTACTGTGCCCCTAAATAATAATTGTCCCTCACTTCCTTCAGAAAATATGACTCCCACACTGTCCCTCTTATGGCACATGGCCTTCACAATGTCCTCTCCTGTAAAATATTGCCTCAACACAGTCTGCCCTTTTGAACTATAACCACCACTCCATTCCCCCTTATCTATTATATAATCGTCTAATTCCGTCTGTCTGTCTCTCTGTTTGTAACAGAAATCCTGCGTCGCTGACTGGTCGCGCCCGGCTGGCCGCGACCAATCAGTTACAGGCGCAGTCCGGCCGCGAATTGGCGTGGAATTCGAATGACACACGTCACCGCTACCGGCGGGAGATCTGCGGCGCTAGCCGGTCATCTCCCGGCTGCAGAAGAATCCCGACCGGCGCTAGCGATCTCGCTCAGTGTGACACGCAGCAGCGACCAGGCCCCCGCTGTGAGATCACCGATCGTGGTGGATCGTCCTGGACCATCTTTTGAAAGTCGGTCTCCCGCTGGCCAGCATGCATCGGTGTTAAACTACATACATATTCTAGAATACCCGATGCATTAGAATCGGACTACCATCTAGTGATCTATAACCATCACTCTGCTCCCCCTTATGAGCTATAACCACCACACTTTCCCTACTTCACGCTGTCCCCTGTCCACTGTTTCCCACCACACTGTCCCTATGTCCGCGCTACCCTTTCAGTTTGTCTCCATCATCATTGTGTTCTCTCTATACCCCATCCTTTACTATAACCCATCTCTATACTACTCCTTCTTTATACTGTGCCCAGTCTATACTGTGCCTAATCTCTGTACTGCTTTTTCTACACTACTCTTCTCCACAGCCGCCCATACACAGTGTGAAGGATGCACTATCCCCCTATACATAGCAGTTTTGCAGGCATGCTCGACTGGCCCATCTGGTGGCATTTACTCCATGGCAAGTCAGACCCTGCTTCAGATGCTCATCTTGCCTCATGGCAGAAGTGGGAGTAGCTGAGTGATAAGAGGATGCTCCTCTCATCATGATGAATTTGCACAAATTTTCCTCAGCTTAATGGCAGACGTCATCCCAGTGCAGTCCAATTATTTACTCGGACTCATTCACTTGCATGGCTGAGTGTGATTTGAATATCAAAAGCAAATGAAGCATGCAGCAATTTTTTTTCTCATAAACACACTATCCTAGGAAAAAAAAATATATAACATAACATTGGTCTGCGTGTGATTTGATGATTTGTCAGATCAAAAATAATTCGTTACCAGGTCAAAATAGCCAGTCTTAACTCTTATTTTGCTGATCCCCTGAATATTCAATTTTCTTTTTTTACTTCTTCCATACGGTTCAGGTATATGGTTTGGTTGTGTATAGTTTTCATTTTTATTGTCTTTACAAAGGATTCTCTGGGGGATGTCTTTAGCATGCGCTGCCCTCTGTTAGCCACTCGCTTTTAGTAAGGACCATAAAAATTAGCACCAAATAAAAAAGACCCCTATCAGTGGAACTGGAAGGTGGATTTTAAAAATTTAAATAATTAGCTAAGTGCAAAAATGTTCACTTTTAACCTAGTGTTACTGTAGCTTCACCTCAAGCTACATAGCTGGGGTCACTACTGGTCTTTACAGTTCTCGCCACCAGTTAGTATTATTATTTAATTCAGTTTACACCTATTGTGTAATATTTTGGAGCTATGTTCCATTATCACTTAAGAAGAACATCATTTTTTTATGTCTTTAAGGACCTTTAATGTGCAAAGAATATACGTGTACACGAAGATCAAAGATGTTAATCGAGAGAAGACTTCAGTCGCTGAACATAAATTCTTTTTTATTTTCTTATTTGAACTTAAGCCAATATCCTGATCAATGTCTTATCCGTGTACTTTGATTTTTATATTGCCTTGCAATAATAATGGTTTTACTTTAATTGTGTATCTTTATTTAGCCAAAATGTCTGTCCTTAAAAATCCTCTAAAGGGTGTATTCTCGTACATGGTACCCGGAGCTCTACGAAAAATCTTGATTGTGTGGTTGTAGGACTCATCTCATGGTGTTCTACCATGTATTGCAAGGTAAAGTAAACACAGAAGCTTCAAAATTCAAGTTTCACTTCCTCAACTTTCTTCCTTATCAGTAGACCGTCCCATTGTTTTTCATTAAATTTTGATTGAGACTCACGTGTTTTCTCCTAAAAACTCCTGACCATTTTTGATTGAAATAGTTGAGACTAGTTTCAGTTCATATTTTGGCTGATCTGGCTTGATATTTTGTCAGTAGATGTAGAATATACAAAGTCTACTAATCATATCCTAAAACTCATAGAAGCAAACAAACAACTATATACAACTACAAATATAAACCAGAATTGCAAAAATACTATGTAAATAAGAAATGTCTCAAGCAAAAAGGGTATGTCGGGGCCGTGAATCTATTGTCTTCATTCCACAATAAACAGACAAAACCTAAGACAGAAGCAAAATGAACATATACCCTGCTGTTGATAAGTTAATAGTAACAATACATATAAACAAATAAATAATTAAATCCCTTTAGCTTGTAGTGAACTAAAAAATACACACAAATGAATTGGATTGCTCCAAGTTAGGTAGTTATTACCTTAAGGTGTAATCTGGATGGATATCTGGACTCCGGAGGACCAGTAAAGAGCACTGTAGATCTTGATGTGAAGTCAGGTTGTCAGATAAATGTGGGTTAATACGACTCTTCAGGAGTGCTGTCCCGGCCAGTGACAGACACTCCATGCTCCCCTCTTTCAGCGGCGCGCCGGCGTGCAGTGTGCGCGATGTGTAGATGTGGCGTGAGATGAGCCATCATGAAGGAAACCGTGTTTTTTCCGAAACTAGTCGGAGAGAAATTGATCCACTGCGCTCCCTGTAATTTATCACGTGACCGGTGACATCACGAAGGTCCTGTTGGCTCATCTCACGGCATAGTTTCACATCGTGCACACTGCACGCCGGCACACCGCTGAAAGAGGGGAGCGTGAAGTGTCTGTCACCGGTCGGGACAGCACTCTTGAAGAGCCATGGCATTAACCCACATTTATCTGGTAAATATCATTCAATCTGGCTTCACATCAAGATATACAGCGCTCTTTACTGGTCCTCCGGAGTCCAGAAATCCACTCAGATTACACCTTAAGGTAATAACTACCTAACTTGGAGCAATCCAATTCATTTGTGTGTATTTTTTAGTTCACTACAAGCTAAAGGAATTCATTATTAAGTATAAATTTTAATTATTTATTTATTTATATTTTATTGATCACATTGGTGGTGTGTGTTCCTAATTTGCAGCAAGTGTCCCTCTCTTTTTTCTACAGTTACTAGCACCACCTACAGTTTATACTAGATTCTTAATACATATAAACAATATAGGGTACCTAACAAATACCATTATTGGTCAAAAAAGCACAAAATCCATCCCACCACGACAAGGTGTACCCTAAGCGGGATGGTCCTATCTTCTACTAATAAAACCTCACCTTGTGTCAGACGACCTCAATGTTGATGAGGACAGAGTAGGGAAGCTATATAAATGAAATGCCTAACTCACAAAAAGGGCCATGCCCTTATTTGTTCAAGGTAAAGGAAACTGCAGCAAAACCAAAGAAATGAATCAGAGCATAAATTGGTATACACAACCCTCTTCCAATTTTGAATGACTTGGATTGATATTTTGTAAGTAGATGCCTAACATACAAAGTCTCCAAATCAAATCTTAATACCCATGGAGGCAATTAAACATCTATATATAACTACAAATTTAAATCAGAATTGCAAACATATATAAATAAGATATGTACTACGCAAAAAGAGTATGTCGGGGCCATGAAGTCATTGTTTTTGTTCCACGATGAACAAACACAACCCAAGACAGAAGCAAAGCAAGCATATACCCTGTTGTAAGTAAGTAAATACTAACAGTATAAAGAAACAATATAGTCATAGGGTACCTAGCAAACATTGTTTTTGA
This sequence comes from Dendrobates tinctorius, assembly GCF_039654945.1. Taxonomy (NCBI): domain Eukaryota; kingdom Metazoa; phylum Chordata; class Amphibia; order Anura; family Dendrobatidae; genus Dendrobates; species Dendrobates tinctorius. Next base: position 10,280,809 of record NW_027361772.1, on the reverse strand, counting down.
TCAAAAAAATATAAAAGCCATCCCACCACGACAAAGTGTACCCCAATTGGGATGGTCCTATCCTCTTGCCATAAAACCTCACCTTGTGTCAGATGACCTCAATGTAGATCAGGGCAGAGCAGGACCGGCCCACATTTAAATTGAGTATACATGTTGCACATATACCAACCTATGCTGTGGCTCATTTCTTTGGTTTTGCTAAGTTTCTTGCATTCCGTGCAAACGGGTGTGGCTCCCCTTTTTCTGAGCTAGGCATTTCATTTATATAGCTTCCCATGGACGGAAGCCTGAACAGTCAGGCTTAAGTCCTGCTCTGCCCCCTTCTACAATGAAGTTGTCTGATACAAGGTGAGGGATTTTATCAGATAGGACCTAACCGATTTGGGTACACCTTGTCGTAGTGGGATGGCTTTTGCTCTTCTTTTTTATAAAAAAAAAATTATTTTTGCTAGGTATCCTATGTTGTTTATATGCACTGTTACTATTTACTTACTTAATTACAGCAGAGTATATGCTCGTTTTGTTTCTGTCTTGTGTTGTGTCTGTTAAATGGCCACAGTGTGAACATGCTCCTGGGCGTTGCATGTATATTTACTTATGCTCTGATTCATTTCTTTGGTTTTTTTTTGTAACACAAAGGCTCACTTATTATAGGAACATGATGATAGAGGACCCTTTTACTAATTTTGCATTACGGCTAAGACAAAATCAAATGGCCAACTCACTTAGATGCTGTATGTCGAATTACAAACGAGTAAAGGATACTTCATAGTTCCAAAAAGAAAATGTTATTCCTGTATCCAGTAAAAAAACAGGAATCTTTTACTTAGATTCCCTTTTGATCCATAAGATGCTAACGCATTTTGGGCCCTTTTACATGAGTTGATTTAGATCGTCTGGCCTGTTTAGATCGTCTGGCCTGTTTAGATCAGTCTGCGAACATTTCACTCGGAAAGATTGTTAGTACGCTTGTTCTGTGGGTATAGAGCATCATGTTATGAGCAGCACATCTCCTGTTTACACAGGATGTGCCGATAACAATGATTTATATGCACACATAAATTTCCTTGCAGCCGGCTAAGGTTTTGTTTGTTCGTCGGGTGCTTGCCGTTCGGTTTAGCGGCCGATATTTGAAAAAATAGATGTGTTGAATTACTCATGTAAGTAGTACTTGTTAGAATCTCCTCGTGAGATGGATCCATTAGGCAACATATGAGGGTGACTAATCAACCAAGAGTGATGGCACAGCAGCGAAGATCTGAACAATGGAAAATATTAACCAGTAAGCAAGCAGGTGAAGCAGGAAACACTGAAAGATAAATGCAGCATAATGTAAACAGTCTCTAAGAAGAAGTTTGAGATGCTTACAGCAAACAACGGGTTACTCAGCAGATCCTGCGGAGCATCAGGTGCAAACTATAAAAATCAAAGAAGTTTGAGGACATGATGGCAACAGTAGACAGTGGATGGTGGCAAACTCCAAATAGCAACTGAACACATTACAAAGTCCATACTCAGACACAGGGACTTTGTGTCCCTGTATAGGGGAAAGACGTGATCTTACTTTTGTCTTATCAAGTACCGCAAGCCATGATAATGCTTTTGATACTCAGACACAGGGGTCTGTCTAATTGGGCCTTAAAAGGAAGATGATGTCACAGAGGATCACTGGGACACTTATAAGACCCGATGTGGAGCACTGCATGGTGCGGCAGCCATAAAGGAAGGGAACGGATCCTGGCCTAGATGAGGCAGATGTGTATCCATAAAGCTTTTCTTTGACTTATGTGTGTTTAATAGATTGGGTGATGGTTTTCTGACATTGGAACGTTAGTCTATTTTATTGTACGAATGAATTTTCGAAAGCTTTGTAATATTTCTACCATTCTTGTCTTCTAATTCTACTTGTCGTCAGTTTGTCAGTCACTGGAAAATCTACAGTTTATAGTTATAGTTTTGAATGATCGATGATGAAAGCACACTGAGTGAACTTGCTTCATAGCAACAGCCGTTCTTGCAAATGAAAAAAAACTTACTGTTTTAGCATAGGGCGGTGAATCAGAGTGGTGAGCTAATACGTGAGAGACGACATAGTGCCAAGCAACGGCATGTATAGTCTACGATGGGTGGGAACCCACGTGAATAGTGGTACTGTGCTACTTATTAGTATAAGATGATAAACTGTTCAGTGAGAACATACAAAATGCAAAAAATATGTTCATTTTAGCAGCTATAGAAAAGAATCCAAACTTTCATCTGGAACACAAGTAGGCAGGAAGATGCACCAAACTGTTTGACCTCATCAAGGCACCAACTAGCGACTGCGCTTAGTTTGAACTGTTATTTTGTGCAGACAGACGCATTAAAGTCTCGCACAGCATAGTTGCACCATTGTGCACTTTTCCCAATATCTCATCACACCTCACTGTACTGTGCCACATAGAGTCCCAATGGTTCTTTATCGCGAAGACATAGTTGCTCTATTGTCCACCACATGGAGCCTTTGTTAAACACTGTATTCCACGAGTGCTCATGAGGCTCTGGGGAAAGGGAAATCAATCTGTGAATTAATTGAACCGTTTGTTCCATATGCAATTTTTATTAATTTGTATGACAATTAGGCAATCCTAGTTCTGGGAGAATGAAAATAGAAGCCTTAAAGGGAATCAATTACCAGAGTTTTGCTACCCTATCTGACAACAGAATGAAGAAGAGACCTAGATTCCAGTGATCCATCACTTACTGGGATGCTTGCTGCACTTTTAATTAAAGACTATTAAATCTGCTGCAAATCTAGCAGTTCTCTGGATGCTGAGCTCTGTATCACTCTGCCCTCTTCACTGATTGCCAGCTTTCAGTGTACACTCTGCATAGGCACAAAGCTGCCAATCAGTGGTGGGGAAGGGGTTATGCACAGCTCAAGGATATGGAGGACTACATGGCAGCAGGTTTACTAGTCCTCTAGTGATAATGTCATGGGTTTACCATGATAGAGAGGGGCCAGAAGACCACAGCGTATGATTTCACGTACTCCTGCACTGATTAGAAGCATGTCTCCTTCATATTAAATGGTGCAGGTGTAAGGAGGAAGACCGGGCTACGGGTACTTGTATTGAGCTGGGTCCGGAACTGTTGAGGCTGTGTCCCATGTTGCCTGGGGGATGGAAGAGGGGACCGGACAGACCTCATGACCAAGAAGGAGGGGTCTGGGTGATCCGGAAGCTAAGCAGAAAGCATCCAGCCATTAGCAAGAGTGCAGGAGGGTGAGCAGCGCGCTCCGCATCCCGAGCGCCATTGCTGCGACGGACTGAAGCTGACATCTCCCAATACCATTGCCACTGTTAAGTTTTGCAGTGCCTAGTATGGAGTGGAGGAGTCGGTTTTGAGTAGGACGTTTTGAGCATTGTTCTGTGACTGTTTCTTGGACTTTTTGGCTTCCTCTCCTACTTGGTTTACATTCCTTTTCTCCCCTGTATTCCCCTCTGTTGTTTGTGAGTACATATTTGTATGAAAAAAATCTAAGCCTTAGCCTCCTATATATTCAGACATAGCTTGGGGGAGCATTTATACAGGGGGCATTTATGCACATGTAATTGAAATACATGTATCAAAGTACTGGCAGTTATAACATGGCAGTTAGACAGGGCAGGAGACAGGTAAGACATTTATATACATCTACTCCCTGTACATTTGGAGTACAACAAATATATACCATATGCATTTGTGTAATTTATATCCTGGCCGCTGCATTCACACACATCCACCGCCCTGGCATTAACTCTATACACGCCATCCATATCGGCCCCTTGCGCCTTTCCTCTCCTATGTATAGCACTCACGCTCTTTTCACATTGTTAAATTGCACAGATCCAGTCAGTCCCACCATTCAACATAAGAGACACTCTTACAAATCACTTAACCATCTGCTCACTCTTTCTATCCTCCTTCTCCTAGTCTCAGAAGACATTGCTCCCAACCCTGGTCCCCCATGTTATAGAAAGTCAAACCCCCCAACTGCTACACTCAGAAACCCCTCTAATCTTATTAATATTCCCTGCTAGTGTTGAGCATTCCGATACCGCAAGTATCGGGTATCGGCCGATATTAGCTGTATCGGAATTCCGATACTTAGTTCCGATACTTTTTCATATCGAATACCGGAATCGGAAGTTCCCATAATGCTAGGAGCCCGCTCGATTTGATTCAGCCAATGGGGATCCTCAGAAGTGTGGGCACATCCTGTTAGGCATGTAGGCATGTTAACTACTGGCATGGCTGTGATTGGCTGCTGAAATGATGTCATGATGCACTATAAAAAGCGCTGCAGCCGCCATTTCTGGTCACTCTGCTGTGAATTCAGTTAGGGACAGGCTGCTGTTGAAGACTGTGAGGGACAGTTAGAAATAGCGATTCCACAAAACATATAGTGCTTAACCCAGGCTACATAAACCACCACTGTAGCTTGCTTTTCCCTAGCAGCGCTGTTTTCACAGCTGTCTGCAAGGGCTGTGTGAGTGCAGACCCACGCTGTGTAGTGTGTCCTGCAGGCACGTCTGCTTGTAAGCCGGCCAGCGTGTGTCTCTGCCTCATACACATTTTTCTTTTACTGCTGCTTTTTTTTTCTCCTCTATAGTGTGCTTCCATACGTATCCATATATGTTGGTTGCAAACACTAAAGGAGTGGACAGCGGAGCCTTTCAGCAGCCTTTCAGTGCTATAGCCCATTTCTCTGCACTGTTTTTGGCTGTCTGATAGGTCTCTCTGTGTGTGAGTGCAGCTCACGTTGCAGTGTGTTCTACAGCCACCGCTAGCTGTAGTCCGCTCAGCGTGCGTCACTGCCTCATACATAGTCCTTTTTTTGCAGCTAATTTAGCCAGATTTTTGCTCCTATATTAGTGTGCTTCCAACCGCATCCATTGTCATTGGTTGGTTGCAAACACTATATAGGATTAGATAGAGGAGACTTTTTGCTGGCTTGTGCCCTTCAGGGCCAGCCAGGCTAGTATCACCCTATTTTTTGGAGCCTCATCAATTGCATTGTAGGTTAGCTTCCTGCATTGTAATCGCTCCAAAAAGTTTGTGATACTATAGCTTTCAAACTTTGGTCACATCCTTTCCTTTCCCCCCACCCAAAAAAAAGGAAATAAAGTTCACCAAACACTCCACTTTACAGTTGTCTAGGCCACATTAGATCATATTAAAGTGTAGTACACACACTCTTAGCCAAATTAGTGTTTCTTATACTGGTTAGCAGGTGTTCAGGAATAAGAACACTAAGCCACCCCTTTTTTACTTTTCTGCCTATCTTTATCAGTCTACCAAGATGAAGAAGGCAGGGAGTAAGGCACGTGGTCGTGGCCGTGGAGTTTCAGCAGGGAGAGGATGGGGGATTCAGCAGGGAGAGGACGTGGGGATTCGGTGTCTGCTGCGGCCACCAGTGACACGGCATCCCCCACTTTTACCAGGCAACAGTCCTTCATGCGCAGCTTTGTAGGACCTCGCCGTACCCCACTGCTGCGTGACGAACAAATTGAAGCCGTTATCGGATGGATGGCAGCTAACGCATCCACTTCAATGACTTCCGCATCCTCCCAAGGCCAGAGCACTGAAGAGCAACCATCTGTCTCTTCACCACCTGCCAAATTGCCCAAGCAGTCTGAGAGCCCTGGACAGGAGCCATCTTAATCTTTACTTCTGTTCTCAGAATCTGTTGGCTTGGAAAGAGGTGGCCAGCCAAGCAGCATTCTAGAGCGTGAAGAAGAGGGAGTATGCAGTGATGCGCAACTGCTTTGTCTCTCTGAATCTGAAGAGGCGGGTGGGCCAGTGCCTATGGTCAGCACACCTCAGTATGCATCAGATGATGATGAGACTCAGTTGCCAATTTCTGGTGCGTATGGTGCTGGCGAGACAACCCAGGACCAGCCGGTGCTTGAAGAGGGGAGTGGAGATGATTAGGTCCTTGACCCATCATGGCGTCAGCCACAGGAAGGTGGTGGGAGCAGCTCTGAGGAAGAGATTCCCCGAACGGCCAAAAGAGGAGGGAGAGGGCGGGGGCAGACTTGGTTGCCTGTAGCCTCCACTTTGGCACCCGTGAGGAGCAATCCTCTTCCAAAACACAAAACGGGCGCTCCCAGGACTTGCAGTGCGTGGTCTTTTTTTGACACAGTTGCAGATGACATTTGCTTTGTCAAATGCAAGCTGTGTCATCAGAAAGTGAAACGAGGGAAAAATGTGACCAACCTCAATACCACAGATATGTGGAAACATGTGCGTACCAAGCACGAGGTGGAGTTACACAGACACACTGAAGATGTAGGCCAACCTTCAGCAGCACCTACCACCTCTTCAGCTCGTGTTGGGGTCTCTTCCTCCAGCTCACACACAGCTGGTTCGGCTTCCTCACTGGAACGCCATGGAAGAACCACTGCCACTGTTGTCCAGAGACCCATTGAAATTCCACCCACTGAACCACGTTCGCAGTCATCAGCACACTCCCAGGCCACTCACCAGCAATCGGTAGCACAGGGATGGGAGAAAAAGCGGCCATACTCGGCAAACCATCCCCGAGCACTGGCTCTGAATGCCGGCATTGCCAAACTACTGGCCCTTGAGATGCTGTCATTCAGGCTGGTGGAGACTGACACCTTCCGGAACTTTATGTCATTGGCAGTTCCACAATACAATGTGCCCAGCCGCTTTTATTTCAGCAGGCAAGCCGTCCCTGCCCTGCAAAAGCATGTGGAGGGAAAAATTAAAAATGCGCTACTAAATGCCATCAGTAGCAAGGTCCACCTGACCACCGATGCGTGGACCAGTAGCCATGGACAGGGATGATACCTTTCCCTCACTGCCCATTGGGTCAATGTTGTGGAGCCGGGTACAGATCTGGAGAGTGGCTCTGTACGTATTCTGCCAACTCCAAGGATTGCAGGAATGCAGTCTGTACATATTGAGTCCTCCTCCTACTCTAGTTCCTCGGAATCAGCACTGCGTGAGCCTGTTAGGCCAGATATGAGCACAGGTGTGGCCAAACGTCAACAGGCCATCCTTAAATTAATTTCTTTGGGGAATCGGAGCCACGCAGCACAGGAGCTCTGGAATGCCATCAAGCAGGAGAGCGGTGTGTGGTTTGTGCCAGCGAATCTCCAGCCAGGTTTGGTAGTGAGTGACAATGGCCGAAATCTAGTGGCAGCTCTGGGCCTAGGCAACCTCACTCACATACCATGTCTGGCACACGTGCTCAATTTGGTCGTGCAGAGCTTTCTGAGGGACTATCCGGATCTTGATGCATTGCTGCACAAGGTTCGCCTAGAGTGTGCTCACTTGCGGCGTTCCAGCATGGCAAGATCGCGCATTGCATCTCTGCAACGCCGATTCCGCCTGCCAGAACATCGCATCATATGTGACCTCCCCACCAGGTGGAATTCAACGTTACATATGTTGGAGCGGTTGTGTGAGCAGCAGGCAGCAGTAATGGAGTACCAGCTGCATCAGGCGCAAACAAGTCGCACTGTGCGCCGGACACACTTCACCACCACTGAGTGGACCACTATGAGGGACATCTGTCAAGTTTTGCGTGCCTTCGATGACTCCACGCGGATGGCCAGTGCAGATGATGCACTAATCAGCATGACTGTCCCCCTCATCTGTCTGCTTCAAAAAACCTTACAAGCACTAAGTGAGGAGGTTTTTGAAGAGGTCGAGGATGAGCAGTCAGAAATGCCATCTGCTTCTGGCAAATCTGTGCAACGTGCTTCCACACAAAGGCCCAGGCAGGGGACACTTAGTGAGGAGGATGACGAGGTGTCAATGGAGGAGGAGGAACACATCTCTCCAGAGGAGGGAGGTACACAAGGCTCTAGTAGTCAGTGTGTACAGCAAGGGTGGGGTGATGCTGAGCAGGCAGAGATGCTGCCTCAAGCTGGGGACAGCGTTTCCGGTCCAGTTGGCAGTCTGCAGCACATGGTTGATTTCATGCTGCAGTGCTTGTTAAATGACCGCCGCATCGCCAACATTCTCCACACGGCTGATTATTGGGTGTACACCCTCCTAGATCCTCGCTACCGGGACAACTTACAAAGCCTCATACCACAGTTGAACCGGGAGCGAAAAATGCGGGAGTACCAAGAAACACTTGTGCAGGCCATCATGTTCTCCATTCCCCCCACAAGTGTTGCTGGTAGTGCTTTTCAAAGCAGCCATGTGGGTAGAGGCAGTGGAGGAAGCTCTGCACAAAGAGGTAGCAGAGGCAGTGCCGCAGGACAAGGCAAGGCCAGTATGGCCCAAATGTGGAAAAGTTTTGTGGGACCGCCACAAACGGCTACACCATCACAGACGGCTCCAGTCAGCAGGAAGCAACGTTTCCGTCAGATGGTGACAGACTACTTGTCGTGCCCTGTTAGTGTTCTCCCAGACGGCTCTTCCCCGTTCAAGTATTGGGTCTCTAAGCTGGATACATGGCCAGAGCTTAGCCAGTATGCATTGGAGGTGCTGGCTTGCCCTGCTGCCAGTGTATTATCGGAACGTGTCTTTAGTGCTGCAGGTGGTGTGGTAACAGACCGTCGCACGCGACTATCCGCCGATAATGTTGACCGGCTTACTTTTGTGAAAATGAACAAGGCCTGGATCTCACCTGAATTTGCCAGTCCTCTTCCAGAATAAATAATTGGCTGGCAACAGGATCCAGGTCTCCTGTTGTGTTCATGTTTCTATGACCTGAACTTTATTTCCTGGGCTCCGACACCGCCAGTTGGTGCTCAGAAGTGCTGTCCGCACAGACAAAACACTCGCTCATGTGTAAGTGGGGTTCGGTAACGTCAGCTGATCCCCTGCTGTGTGTATGGCAAAGTGTCCTGCTCCCTCCACAGTCAAACAACCTCAGATTTACACCTGGCTTCAAGTAGGCCTCGGCCTACTACCTGATTTTCCCTGGGTTCTGACACCGCCAGTTGGTGCTCAGAAGTGCTGTCCACACAGACAAAACACTCGCTCATGTGTAAGTGGGGTTCGGTAACGTCAGCTGATCCCCTGCTGTGTGTACGGCAAACTCTCCTGCTGCCTACAACTTCTGACTACCTCTGATTTAATATGTTCTCTGATTTGCCCTCTGTCTCCACTCTGTTTTGAGTATTTCCTCCGGCCTACAACACCGCCTGTTTCTGCTCTCAAGTGCCGTCTGCACAATCCACACTTGTTCCTGTGGTACCTGGGTCCTGTAACATCTGCTCATCTCCAGAGTTGAGCACGGCAATGTCTCCTGCTTTGTCTACATTCCCACTACTTGTAGTGGAAATGTGGACAGAGAAGGAGACATTGCCTGACTCACCTCTAGGGAGAAGCTGCTGTTACAGAACCCCAGTAACACAGGAACAAGTGTGGGTTGTGCAGACGGCATTTCAGAACAGCACCTGGCGTGGTTGGAAGCCAGAGGAAATACTCGAAACAGAGTGAAGACAGAGGCCTAATTGGAGTACGTTGACAGTTAGTAGTAGTCTAGAAACAATCGCAAACTGCCACCAAGTAGGCCTCGGCCTACTACCTGATTTTCCCTGGGCTCCGACACCGCCAGTTGGTGCTCAGAAGTGCTGTCCGCACAGACAAAACACTCGCTCATGTGTAAGTGGGGTTCGGTAACGTCAGCTGATCCCCTGCTGTGTGTATGGCAAAGTGCCCTGCTCCCTCCACAGTCAAACAACCTCAGTTTACACCTGGCTCTAAGTAGGCCTCGGCCTACTACTTGATTTTCCCTGGGCTCCGACACCGCCAGTTGGTGCTCAGAAGTGCTGTCCGCACAGACAAAACACTCGCTCATGTGTAAGTGGGGTTCGGTAACGTCAGCTGATCCCCTGCTGTGTGTACGGCAAACTCTCCTGCTGCCTACAACTTCTGACTACCTCTGATTTAATATGTTCTCTGATTTGCCCTCTGTCTCCACTCTGTTTTGAGTATTTCCTCCGGCCTACAACACCGCCTGTTTCTGCTCTCAAGTGCCATCTGCACAATCCACACTTGTTCCTGTGGTACCTGGGTCCTGTAACATCTGCTCATCTCCAGAGTAGAGCACGGCAATGTCTCCTGCTTTGTCTACATTCCCACTACTTGTAGTGGAAATGTGGACAGAGCAGGAGACATTGCCTGACTCACCTCTAGGGAGAAGCTGCTGTTACAGAACCTCAGTAACACAGGAACAAGTGTGGGTTGTGCAGACGGCATTTCAGAGCAGCAACTGGCGTGGTTGGAAGCCAGAGGAAATACTCGAAACAGAGTGAAGACAGAGGCCTAATTGGAGTACGTTGACAGTTAGTAGTAGTCTAGAAACAATCGCAAACTGCCACCAAGTAGGCCTCGGCCTACTACCTGATTTTCCCTGGGCTCCGACACCGCCAGTTGGTGCTCAGAAGTGCTGTCTGCACAGACAAAACACTCGCTCATGTGTAAGTGGGGTTCGGTAACGTCAGCTGATCCCCTGCTGTGTGTATGGCAAAGTGTCCTGCTCCCTCCACAGTCAAACAACCTCAGATTTACACCTGGCTCGAAGTAGGCCTCGGCCTACTACCTGATTTTCCCTGGGCTCCGACACCGCCAGTTGGTGCTCAGAAGTGCTGTCCGCACAGACAAAACACTCGCTCATGTGTAAGTGGGGTTCGGTAACGTCAGCTGATCCCCTGCTGTGTGGAGGGCAAAGTGCTGCTGCCTCCAAATTGTAACTACTTCAGATTTAAACATTCTCTGATTTGGCCTCTGTCTCCACTCTGTCTCTAGTATTTCCCCTGACCTCCAGCACCGCCAGTTCCTGCTCACAGATGCCGTCCGCGCATTCCACACTTGTTCCTGTGTTTCTGGTGTTCTGTTACGTGAGCAGATCCCCCAATGTTTGTCCACCACTGTCTCCTGCGCTGTCCAACTTCCCACTGCAAGCGGTGGGAATGTGGACAGAGCAGGATACAGTGGCAGACACACATCAGGGGATCTGCTGACATTACAGAACCCCAGTAACACAGGAACACGTGTGGATTGGGCAGACGGCCGCAGTACGCATAAACTGGCAGTGTTGGTGGTCACGTGAAATCCTGGAAACAGAGTGGAGACAGATGCCTAAATGGAGCACGTTGACAGTCTGTTGTAGCCTACAAACAATCTAAAACTGCGACCAAGTAGGCCTCGGCCTACACCATAATTGTCTCTGGGCTCCAACAACGCCAGTTGGTGCTCGGAAGTGCTGTCCACACAGAAAAACACACTTGTTCATGTGAAAGTGGGGTTCGGTAACGTCTGCTGATCCCCTGCTGTGTGTACGGCAAACTCTCCTGCTGCCTCCAAAGTCAAAATACGTCCGATTTACACCTGGCTCCTAGTAGGCCTCGGCCTGCTCCCTGATTGTCCCTGGGCTCCAACAACGCCAGTTGGTGCTCGGAAGTGCTGTCCACACAGAAAAAAACACTCGTTCATGTGAAAGTGGGGGTCGGTAACGTCAGCTGATCCCCTGCTGTGTGGAGGGCAAAGTGCTGCTGCCTCCAAATTGTAACTACTTCAGATTTAAACATTCTCTGATTTGGCCTCTGTCTCCACTCTGTCTCTAGTATTTCCCCAGACCTCCAGCACCACCAGTTCCTGCTCACAGTTGCCGTCCGCGCATTCCACACTTGTTCCTGTGTTTCTGGTGTTCTGTTACGTGAGCAGATCCCCCAATGTGTGTCCACCACTGTCTCCTGCGCTGTCCAACTTCCCACTGCAAGCGGTGGGAATGTGGACAGAGCAGGATACAGTGGCAGACACACATCAGGGGATCTGCTGACATTACAGAACCCCAGTAACACAGGAACACGTGTGGATTGGGCAGACGGCCGCAGTACGCATAAACTGGCGGTGTTGGTGGTCACGTGAAATCCTGGAAACAGAGTGGAGACAGATGCCTAAATGGAGCACGTTGACAGTCTGTTGTAGCCTACAAACAATCTAAAACTGCGACCAAGTAGGCCTCGGCCTACACCATAATTGTCCCTGGGCTCCAACAACGCCAGTTGGTGCTCGGAAGTGCTGTCCACACAGAAAAACACACTTGTTCATGTGAAAGTGGGGGTCGGTAGCGTCTGCTGATCCCCTGCTGTGTGTACGGCAAACTCTCCTGCTGCCTCCAAAGTCAAAATACGTCCGGTTTACACCTGGCTCCTAGTAGGCCTCAGCCTGCACCATGATTGTCCCTGGGTTCCAACAACGCCAGTTGGTGCTCAGAAGCGCTGTCCACACAGAAAAAAACACTCGTTCATGTGAAAATGGGGGTCGGTAACGTCAGCTGATCCCCTGCTGTGTGGAGGGCAAAGTGCTGCTGCCTCCAAATTGTAGCTACTTCAGATTTAAACATTCTCTGATTTGGCTTCTGTCTCCACTCTGTCTCTAGTATTTCCCCTGACCTCCAACACCACCAGTTCCTGCTCACAGTTGCCGTCCACGCATTCCACACGTGTTCCTGTGTTACTGGGGTTCTGTAACGTCAGCAGATCCCCCAATATGTGTCCGCCACTGTCTCCTGCGCTGTCCACCTTCCCACTGCAAGCGGTGGGAATGTGGACAGAGCAGGAGACAGTGGCAGACACACATCAGGGGATCTGCTGACATTACTGAATCCCAGTAACACAGGAACACGTGTGGATTGGGCAGACGGCTGCTGTACGCATAAACTGGCGGTGTTGGTGGTCACGTGAAATCCTGGAAACAGAGTGGAGACAGATGCCTAATTGGAGCACGTTGACAGTCTGTTGTAGCCTACAAACAATCTAAAACTGCCACCAAGTAGGCCTCGGCCTGCACCCTTGTTCTCCCTGGGCTCCAACAACGCTAGTTGGTGCTCGGAAGTGCTGTCCACACAGAAAAACACACTCGTTCATGTGAAAGTGGGGGTCAGTAATGTCAGCTGATCCCCTGCTGTGTGGAGGGCAAACTGCTGCTGCCTCCAAATTCAAACTACGTCTTATCTTAAACTGCCTCCAAGTAGGCCTCAGCCTACAAAATGACTATCCCTGGGCTCCAACATCGTCAGTTGTTGCTCGGAAGTGCCGTCCACACAGAACAACACACTCGTTCATGTGAAAGTGGGGTTCGGTAACGTCGGCTGATCCCCTGCTGTGTGGAGGGCAAAGTGTCCAGCTCCCTCCAAAGTCAAAATACCTCAGCTTTATACCTGGCTCCTAGTAGGCCTCGGCCTGCACCATGATTGTCCCTGGGTTCCAACAACGCTAGTTGGTGCTCGGAAGTGCTGTCCACACAGAAAAACACACTCGTTCATGTGAACGTGGGGGTCGGTAACGTCGGCTGATCCCCTGCTGTGTGGAGGGCAAAGTGTCCTGCTCCCTCCAAAGTCAAAATACCTCAGCTTTACACCTGGCTCCTAATAGGCCTCGGCCTGCACCATGATTGTCCCTAGGCTCCAACAACACCAGTTGGTGCTTGGAAGTGCTGTCCACATAGAAAAACACACTCATTCAAGTGAAAGTGGGGTTCGGTAATGTCAGCTGATCCCCTGCTGTGTGGAGGGCAAACTGCTGCTGCCTCCAAATTGTAACTACTTCAGATCTAAACATTCTCTGATTTGGCCTCTGTCTCCACTCTGTCTCTAGTATTTCCCCTGACCTCCAACACCGCCAGTTCCTGCTCACAGTTGCCGTCCACGCATTCCACACGTGTTCCTGTGTTACTGGGGTTCTGTAACGTCAGCAGATCCCCCAATATGTGTCCGCCACTGTCTCCTGCGCTGTCCACCTTCCCACTGCAAGCGGTGGGAATGTGGACAGAGCAGGAGACAGTGGCAGACACACATCAGGGGATCTGCTGACATTACAGAATCCCAGTAACACAGGAACATGTGTGGATTGGGCAGACGGCTGCTGTACGCATAAACTGGCGGTGTTGGTGGTCACGTGAAATCCTGGAAACAGAGTGGAGACAGATGCCTAATTGGAGCACGTTGACAGTCTGTTGTAGCCTACAAACAATCTAAAACTACCACCAAGTAGGCCTCGGCCTACACCATGATTGTCCCTGGGCTCCAACAACGCCAGTTGGTGCTCGGCAGTGTCTTTGGCACGGGGACTCCCTGTTGCCCAGCCAGGTTCCAGCACGCCTGCTGTTTCCGGGTAGTGTCAAGGTCACTATGCCACCAATCCATTGTCCTGTCGTCTTGCGGCCGGGTTAGCCGACTCTACGGTGCCTGCAGTTTAGGTGACTCCTATGTGGGCTGCGGGAACTGGCACTGAAGGCTGGATCCGTAGTGCCAATGGGACATGGACCCCCTGTAGGACTGTGGGTTTCGGTAACTGCGGCCGGCTTGTGGCCTAGCTACTTTGCTTTGAATGGGTACCTTCTGCTACCCACCCGGGTTCCAGCACTGTCTGCTGGTTCTCGCCAGAGCCTTTGGCCTAGGTGCCTCCATCTCGGTATCCGAGGTCCAGCACCGTCAGCTGGTCCTTGGTAGTGCTTTCTAGCACAGGTACCTCCTGCCTAGTAACCGTGGTCCAGCACCGTCAGCTGTTCCTCGGTAGTGCCATTGGCTCTTGTAGCTTTTGCTACCCATCTGGGTTCCAGCACCGTCAGCTGGTTCTCGGCATTGTCTTTGGCACGGGTACTCCCTGTTGCCCAGCCTGGTTCCAGCACTCCTGCTGTTTCCGGGTAGTGTCAAGGTCACTATGCCACCAATCCGTTGTCCTGTCGTCTTGCGGCCGGGTTAGCCGACTCTACGGTGCCTGCAGTTTAGGTGACTCCTATGTGGGCTGCGGGAACTGGCACTGAAGGCTGGATCCGTAGTGCCAATGGGACATGGACCCCCTGTAGGACTGTGGGTTTCGGTAACTGCGGCCGGCTTGCGGCCTGGCTACTTTGCTTTGAATGGGTACCTTCTGCTACCCACCCGGGTTCCAGCACTGTCTGCTGGTTCTCGCCAGAGCCTTTGGCCTAGGTTCCTCCATCTCGGTATCCGAAGTCCAGCACCATCAGCTGGTCCTTGGTAGTGCTTTTTAGCACAGGTACCTTCTGCTTAGTAACCGTGGTCCAGCACAGTCAGTTGGTCCTCGGTAGTGCCATTGGCTCTTGTTCCTTCTGCTACCCATCCGGGTGCCAGCACTGTCTGCTGGTTCTTGCCACAGCCTTTGGCCTAGGTGCCTCCATCTCGGTAACCGAGGTCCAGCACCGTCAGCTGGTCCTTGGTAGTGCTTTTTAGCACAGGTACCTTCTGCTTAGTAACCGTGGTCCAGCACCATCAGTTGGTCCTCGGTAGTGCCATTGGCTCTTGTTCCTTCTGCTACCCATCCGGGTGCCAGCACTGTCTGCTGGTTCTCGCCACAGCCTTTGGCCTAGGTGCCTCCATCTCGGTATCCGAGGTCCAGCACCGTCAGCTGGTCCTTGGTAGTGCTTTTTAGCACAGGTGCCTTCTGCTTAGTAACCGTGGTCCAGCACCGTCAGTTTGTCCTCGGTAGTGCCATTGGCTCTTGTTCCTTCTGCTACCCATCCGGGTGCCAGCACTGTCTGCTGGTTCTCGCCACAGCCTTTGGCCTAGGTGCCTCCATCTCGGTATCCGAGGTCCAGCACCGTCAGCTGGTCCTTGTTAGTGCTTTTTAGCACAGGTACCTTCTGCTTAGTAACCGTGGTCCAGCACCGTAAGTTGGTCCTCGGTAGTGCCATTGGCTCTTGTTCCTTCTGCTACCCATCCGGGTGCCAGCACTGTCTGCTGGTTCTCGCCACAGCCTTTGGCCTAGGTGCCTCCATCTTGGTATTCGAGGTCCAGCACCGTCAGCTGGTCCTTGGTAGTGCTTTTTAGCACAGGTACCTTCTGCTTAGTAACCATGGTCCAGCACCGTCAGTTGGTCCTCAGAAGTGCCATTGGCTCTTGTTCCTTCTGCTACCCATCCGGGTGCCAGCACTGTCTGCTGGTTCTCACCAGTTTCTCAGCCTTCTTGTACCTTCTGCTACATTTTCAAGATCAAGCTTTTTGAAATTGTCTTTGGTAATCCTTATTGATCTCCATGACGACGACCCTGATGACGACGACCCTGAAGACCACACCAAAGAAGACCAGAAATATGACCCTAAATAATAAGACCAAGAGGACAAAGAACATGAAGACAACCACCAAGATACAGAACAAAAGACAGAAGAACAAGAAGCAGAAGAAGCAAAAGCAGAAGAACAGAAAGCAGAAGAACATTAAGCATAAGACTAAAAATCAGCATAGAAGAAATCAAAATTATAAGCAGAAGAAGACTAAGCAGTAAATGGGGGTGAGTCCGTTCCTCCTCGTGGTTCCCCTGGAAAATGCCTGCAGCTGCAAGCCAAACTGAACGCGGACAAATCCTGTTGTAAATCTTTAGTGACAGGCAGAACGTAAGGTGTAATCTTATAACTTTTATAGATAAGTACTACAGGAATGCCTGTCACCATAAGAAAATGAAGACAAAGAAGAATAGGAAGAAGATGAAGAAATAGCATATTAAAATTGATAATAGCTGAATAAGAAGAATATGAAGAATGGAAAAAAAAATTAATGGGAAGAAGATGAAGAAGAAGAAGATGAATAAGGTGAAGAAAAAGTTGATGAAAAAAATGCTACTGCTGCGGATCATGAAGGAGAAAGTGTGGGAGAAGTACAAAAGAAGGTGAAGAGCATGGAAGTTGTGAAACATACATATCTGACAAAATATAAAAAAAGGTTAACATAGTCAATATCTTTTTAACTCCGAACGTACTGAAAAAAAAAATTGGAATTAATGCTATGCCATGTGATTTGAATAAACCACTATGCTTTTAATGTCTCCTCCACCTCCCACAATACATTCTACATGATTCTTATTTGTTTTCAATTATGTAGAATTAGCCAACAAGGAAATAAAGGGCTTTTTTTAATTACGATACCGGAAGTCCCATTGACTTGAATGGGACTTCCGGTATCGGAATCGGCGATACCCGATATTTTTTTTTGTATCGGGCGATACCATCCGATACGGTATTTTTGGGTATCGAACGGTATCGCTCAACACTATTCCCTGCATGCCATCTGTCTCTCTTAATTGTGCCCTTAGGAATTCTTGCTCAGTGTGTAGCAAACTCTCCTTCACTCATGACTAGAGTTGAGCGATACCAGCCGATACTTGAAAATATCGGATCGGAATGGATCGGCCGATCTTAAAAAAAAGTATCGGTATCGCCGATTCCGATACCGGGAACCAATGCAAGTCAATGGGGCCAAAATATCGGAATTAAAAAAAACCCTTTCTTTCCTTGTAGGTTAATTCTACATGAAGAAAAACAACTAAGAATAATGTAGAATGTATTGTGGGAGGTGGAGGAGACATTAAAGCCATAGAGGTTTAGCCCAATCAAATGGAATAGCAGGAATTAAACTTTTTTTTTAAAGACGTTAGGAGTTACAAAGATATTGACTATGTTAGCCTCATTTATATTTTGCCAGACATGTATGTCTTCTTCTTCTTTCTTCTTTCTTCTTCTTTCTTATTCTTCTTCCTTTTTTTACCTTCTTCTTCTTCTTCTTCTTCTTCTTCTTCTTCTTCTTCCTTTTTTACATTCTTCTTCTTCTTCTTCTTCCTTTTTTTACATTCTTCTACTTCCTTTTTTTACATTCTTCTTCTTATTCTTTTTTTACATTCTTCTTCTTCCTTTTTTTAAATTCTTCTACTTCCTTTTTTTACATTCTTCTTCTTCTTCCTTTTCTTACATTCTTCATATTCTTCTTATTCAACAATTATTATTCTACATATTCAACTTCTTCATCTTCTTCCTATTCTTCTTCATCATATTCTTGTTTGTGTCAGGCATTCCTGTAGTTGTTATCTAGAAAAGTTAGAAGTTTACACCTTCCGTTCTGCCTGTCACAAAAGATTTACAACAGGATTTGTCCGCGTTCAGTTTGGCCTGCAGCAGCAGGCCTTTTCCAGGGGCACCATGAGGAGGAACGGACTCACCCCCATACACTGCTTAGTCTTCTTCTGCTTATAAATAAGATAATATCATTTGCTCAGAGTATTAGTCTTATGCTGAATGTTCTTCTGCTTTGTTTTTTTATGCTTCTTTGTCTTCTCTCTCTTGTTGTTCTGCATCTTGGTGGTTGTCTTCCTGTTCTTTGTCCTCTTGAACCAGCTGACGGTACTGGCACCCGGAGGGGCAGCAGAAGGAACAAGAGCCAATGGCACTACCGAGGACCAGCTGACGGTGCTGGAACCCGGTTACTAAGCAAGAGGTACCTGTGCTACAAAGCACTACCAAGGACCAGCAGACGTTGCCGGATCTCGGATACCGAGATGGAGGCACCTAGGCCAAAGGCTCTGACGAAAACCAGCTGACGGTGCTGGAACCCGGAGGGGTAGCATAAGCTGCAAGAGCAAATGGAAATAGCAAGGACCAGCTGACAGTGCTGGCACCCGGAGGGGCAGCAGAAGGAATAAGAGCCAATGGCACAACCGAGGACCAGCTGACGGTGCTGGAACCCGGTTACTAAGCAGGAGGTACCTGTGCTACAAAGCACTACCAAGGACCAGCAGACGTTGCCGGAACTCGGATACCGAGATGGAGGCACCTAGGCCAAAGGCTCTGACGAGAACCAGCTGACGGTGCTGGAACCCGGAGGGGTAGCATAAGCTGCAAGAGCAAATGGAAATAGCGAGGACCAGCTGACAGTGCTGGCACCCGGAGGGGCAGCAGAAGGAATAAGAGCCAATGGCACAACCGAGGACCAGCTGACGGTGCTGGAACCCGGTTACTAAGCAGGAGGTACCTGTGCTACAAAGCACTACCAAGGACCAGCAGACGTTGCCGGAACTTGGATACCGAGATGGAGGCACCTAGGCCAAAGGCTCTGACGAGAACCAGCTGATGGTGCTGGAACCCGGAGGGGTAGCATAAGCTGCAAGAGCAAATGGAAATAGCGAGGACCAGCTGACAGTGCTGGCACCCGGAGGGGCAGCAGAAGGAATAAGAGCCAATGGCACAACCGAGGACCAGCTGACGGTGCTGGAACCCGGTTACTAAGCAGGAGGTACCTGTGCTACAAAGCACTACCAAGGACCAGCAGACGTTGCCGGAACTCGGATACCGAAATGGAGGCACCTAGGCCAAACGCTCTGACGAGAACCAGCTGACGGTGCTGGAACCCGGAGGGGTAGCAGAAGTTACCCCTGAAAAGCAAAGTTGGCATGCCGCAAGCTGGCCGCAGTTACCGAATCACACAGTCCTACAGGGGGTGCTTGTCCTACTGGCACTACGGAACAAGCCTTTCTTACCAGAACCCGCAGTCCACATAGGAAGCACCTAAACTGCTGGCACCCTAGCCTCGGCTAACCCAACCGCAACACGACATGGCAACTTGGGGTGGCAAACTGACATTGACACTTCCCGGAAACAGCAGGCAGGGCTGGAACCAAGCTGGGCAGGAGGGAGTACCCGTGCCAAAGTCAGTTATGAGCAGCAACTGGCGATGTTGGAGCCCAGGGACAAGCACTTAGCAGGCTGAGGCCTGATGTGCTGTCAATTGGGAGGCAGCAGGACAGATTGCCATCAAAACAGCAGGGGAACAGCTGACGTTACTGAACCCCACAAACACAGGAGCTAGTGTTTTACTCTGTGAAGACGGCACTTCCGAGCAACAACTGGCTGTGTTGAAGCCCAGGGACAAGCACGGAGCAGGCTGAGGCTGCATTGAAGAAATTTTAATATCGGTTGTAGACTTCTACTAATTTTAACCAAGCTCCACTTAGGCCTGTGGCTTCACTGATTTTCGTATTTCCCCTGTCCTCCAACCCCGCCAGTTACAGCTCCGAAGTGGCGTCTGCACAATCCACACTTGTTCCTGTGTTACAGGTGTTCAGTCCGGTCAGTTAATCCCCTGATGTGTGTCCGGCAATGTTGCCTGCTCTGTCCACATTCCCATAGTTAAACCCCTGATGTGTGTCCGGCAATGTCGCCTGCTCTGTCCACATTCCCATAACTAGTTATGGGAATGTGGACAGAGCAGGCGACATTGCCGGACACAAATCAGGGGATTAACTGACCGGACTGAACACCTGTAACACAGGAACAAGTGTGGATTGTGCAGACGCCACTTCGGAGCTGTAACTGGCAGGGTTGGAGGACAGGGGAAATACAAATATCAGTGATACTCGTATTTCCCCTGTCCTCCAACCCCGCCAGTTACAGCTCCGAAGTGGCGTCTGCACAATCCACACTTGTTCCTGTGTTACAGGTGTTCAGTCCGGTCAGTTAATCCCCTGATGTGTGTCCGGCAATGTCGCCTGCTCTGTCCACATTCCCATAACTAGTTATGGGAATGTGGACAGAGCAGGCGACATTGCCGGACACACATCAGGGGTTTAACTATGGGAATGTGGACAGAGCAGGCGACATTGCCGGACACACAGCAGGGGATCAGCTGACGTTACTAAACCCCACTGAGACACGGGAGCAAGTGTCTCTTTCCGTGTGGACGGCACTCCCGAGCTACAACTGACTGTGTTGAAGCCCAGGAAATAGGAGGGTGTAGGCAGAGGCCTACTGTCTTTGGAATGTGGAGACAGCAGGAGAGACTGCCATCTCCACAGCAGGGGAACAGCTGGCAGTGCTGAACCCCACTAACACTCGAACGAATGTGTTTGGCTCTGTGGAGACGACACTTCTGAACACCAACTGACGCTGTTGGAGCCCAGGATTAGGCGAGGAGCAGGCTGGGGCCTGTTGCTTTTGGCAGGTGAAGGCAGCAGGAGACTTGCCATCTCCACAGCAGGGGAACAGCTGGCAGTGCTGAACCCCACTAACACTCGAACGAATGTGTTTGGCTCTGTGGAGACGACACTTCTGAACACCAACTGACGCTGTTGGAGCCCAGGATTAGGCGTGGAGCAGGCTGGGGCCTACTGGATTTTGGCAGGTGAAGGCAGCAGGAGACTTGCCATCTCCACAGCAGGGGAACAGCTGGCAGTGGTGAACCCCACTAACACTTGAACGAATGTGTTTGGCTCTGTGGAGACGACACTTCTGAACACCAACTGACGCTGTTGGAGCCCAGGATTAGGCAAGGAGCAGGCTGGGGCCTGTTGCTTTTGGCAGGTGAAGGCAGCAGGAGACTTGCCATCTCCACAGCAGGGGAACAGCTGGCAGTGCTGAACCCCACTAACACTTGAACGAATGTGTTTGGCTCTGTGGAGACGACACTTCTGAACACCAACTGACACTGTTGGAGCCCAGGATTACGCATGCCGCATGCAGAGGCCAATGGGCAGCGGATTTTATGGAGGTTGTTGACTACTACTGATTCTAACCATGCTCCACTTAGGCCTCTGGCTCCACTGTCTCTACTATTTACCCTGGCCTCCAACCCCGACAGCTACATCTCTGAAGTGGCGTCAGCACAATCTACACTTGTTCCTGTGTTACTGGTGCTCAGTCCCGTCAGTTGATCCCCTGATGTTTGTCCGGCAAGTTCGCCAGCTCTGTCCTCATTCCCACTACTGGTTATGGGAATGTGGACATAGCAGGAGACCTTGCTGGACACACATCAGGGGATAAACTGATGGGACTGAGCCACAGGAACACAGGAACAAGTGTAGATTGTGCTGACGCCACTTCAGAGATGTAGATGGCGGGGTTGGAGGTCAGGGGAAATAGTAGAGACAGTGGAGCCAGAGACCTAAGTTGGGCACGGTTAAAAATCAGTAGTGGTTTGAATGTTGATGGAGCTGGTGACTTTGCCGTCCACACAGCAGGGGATCAGCTGGCGTTACTGAACCCCACTAACACAGGAGCTAGTGTGTTTCTCTGTGCAGACGACACATCTGAGCGACAACTGGCTGTGTTGAAGCACAGGGATTATAGTTCAGGTGGTAGAAAAATTAACACACCAGCAGACCTGGATACAGTTGCCAACCACTAATTTAGTGTGTAAGAGGAATGGCAAAGTCTTTGGAGATCCAGGCCTTGTTCATTTTCAGAAAAGTCAGCCGGTCAACATTATCGGAAGATAGTCGCGTGCGACGGTCTGTTAGTACACCACCTGCGGCACTAAAGACACGTTCCGATAATACACTGGCAGCAGGGCAAGCCAGCACCTCCAATGCATACTGGCTAAGCTCTGGCCATGTATCCAGCTTAGAGACCCAAAACTTGAAGGGGGAAGAGCCATCTGGGAGTACAGTGACAGGGCAAGACATGTAGTCTGACACCATCTGACGGAAGCGTTGCCTCCTGCTGACTCGAGGCGTCGCTGATGGTGTAGACAATTGTGGTGGACACACAAAACTTTGCCACATTTGGGCCATAGTGGTCTTGCCTTGTGCTGCGGCGCTGCCTCTGCTCCCTCTTTGTGCAGAGTTTCCTCCACTGCCTCGACGCACAGAGCTGCTTTGTAAAGCACTAGCAACAATGCTGTCGGGTGGAATGGAAAACATTATGGATTGCACCAGTGACTCTTTGTACTCCCGCAGTTTACGCTCCCAGTTCAACGTTGGTATGAGCCTTTGTACGCTGTCCCGGTAGCGAGGATCTAGGAGGGTGTACACCCAATAATCAGCCGAGACGAGAATGTGGGCGATGAGGCGGTCGTTTCTCAGGCACTGCAGCATGAAATCAACCATGTGCTGCAGACTCCCAACTGCCAAAGAACCGCTGTCCCCTGTTTGAGGCGTGACCTCGGCCTGCTCTGCATCACCCCACCCTCGCTGTACATACTGAGTAGAGGTTTGTGTACCTCCCTCCTCTGGAGAGATGTCTTCCTCCTCCATCGACTCCTCCTCATCCTCCTCACAAAGTGTCCCCTGCCTAGGCCTTTGTGAGGAAACACGTAGCGCAGACTGTCCAGAAGCAGATGGCATTTGGGACTCCTCATCCTCCACCTCTTCCGAAACCTCATCCCTTAGTGCTTGCAGTGTTTGTTGAAGCAGGCAGATAAGGGGGACAGTCATGCTGACTAGTGCATCATCTGCACTCGCCATCCGCGTGGATTCATCGAAGGCACGCAAAACGAGGCAGATGTCCTTCATAGAGGCCCACTCAATGGTGCTGAAGTGTGAACGGCGCACAGTGCGACTTGTTTGCGCCTGATGCAGCTGGTACTCCATGACTGCTGCCTGCTGCTCACACAACCGCTCCAACATATGTAACGTTGAATTCCACCGGGTGGGTAGGTCACATATGATGCGATGTTCCGGAAGGCCAAATCGTCGCTGCAGAGCAGCGAGGCGCGATCTTGCCGTGCTGGAACGTCGCAAGTGAGCGCACTCTATGCGGACCTTGTGCAACAGTGCATCAAGATCAGCATAGTCCCTCAGAAAGCTCTGCACGACCAAGTTAAGCACATGTGCCAGACATGGGATGTGTGTGAGGTTGCCTAGGCCAAGAGCTGCCACCAGATTTCGGCCATTGTCACACACTACCAAGCCCGGCTGGAGATTCGCTGGCCCAAACCACACATCGCTCTCCAGCTTGATAGCATTCCAGAGCTCCTGCGCTGTGTGGCTTCGATTCCCCAAAGAAATTAATTTGAGTACAGCCTGTTGTCGTTTGGCCACGGCTGTGCTCATATCGGTCGTAACAGGCTCCTGCTCTGCTGTTTCTGAGGATCTTGAGTAGGAGGAGGAGTCTATGTGTACAGACTGGAGTCCTGCAATCCGTGGCGTTGGAAGAACACGTACAGCGCCACTCTCCAGATCTGTACCCGGCTCCACAACATTGACCCAGTGGGCAGTGAGGGAAAGGTATCGTCCCTGTCCATGGTTACTGGTCCACGCATCGGTGGTCAGGTGGACCTTGCTACTAACGGCGTTTAGTAGCGCATGTTTTATTTTGCCCTCAACATGTTTCTGCAGGGCAGGGACGGCTCGCCTGCTGAAATAAAAGCGGCTGGGCACGTTGTATTGGGGGACTGCCAATGCCATTAAGTCCCGGAAGGTGTCAGTGTCCACCAGCCTGAATGACAGCATTTCAACTGCCAGAAGTTTGGCAATGCCAGCATTCAGAGACTGTGCTCGGGGATGGTTTGCCGAGTAAGGGCGCCTTTTATCCCATGCCTGTGCTACCGATGGCTGTGATGGATGGGAACGTGCTGCTATGGGTGGAATCTGACAGGGTCTCCGGACAACAGTGGCAGAGGTTCTTCCTTGGCGATCCTGTGAGGAAGCCGAACCAGCAGTGTGTGAGCTGGAGGAAGAGGCCCCAACACGAACTGAAGAGGTGGTAGGTGGTGCTGTACGTTGGCCTACGTCTTCAGGGTGTCTCTGCAACTCCAACTCGTGCTTGGTGCGCACATGTTTCCACATATTTGTGGTATTGAGGTTGCTGACATTTCTCCCTCTTTTGACTATCTGATGACACAGCTTGCATTTGACAAAGCAAATGTCATCTGCAACTGTGTCAAAAAAGGACCACGCACTGCAACTCTTGGGAGCGCCCGTTTTGCCTTTGGAATGAGGAATGCTCCTAACGGGTGCCGAAGTGGAGGGTACAGGCAACCAAGTCTTCCCCCTCCCTTTGCCTCCTGTTTTGGCCGGTAGGGGAATCTCTTCCTCCGAGCTGCTCCCACCACCTTCCTGTTCCTCACGCCATGATGGGTCAAGGACCTCATCATCTTCCCTCCCCTCTTCAAACAGCTGCTTCTCCGGGGTTGTCTCGCCAGCACCGTACGCACCAGAAAGTGGCAACTGAGTCTCATCATCTGATGCATACTGAGGTGTGCTGACCATAGGCACTGGCCCACTCGCCTCTTCAGATTCAGAGGGACAAAGAAGTTGCGCATCACTGCATACTCCCTCTTCTTCACATTCAGGAATGCTGCTTGGCTGGCCCCCTCTTTCCAAGCCAACAGATTCCGAGAACAGAAGTAGAGACTGTGATGGCTCCTGTCCATGTCTCTCTGACGGCCTGGGCACTTTGGCAGGTGGTGAAGAGACAGATGGTTGCTCTTCGGTGCTCTGGTCCTGAGAGGCTGTGGAAGTAATTGAAGTCGATGCGTTAGCTGCCATCCATCCGACAACGGCTTCAATTTGTTCCTCCCGCAGCAGTGGGGTACGTTGAGGTCCTACAAAGCTGCGCATAAAGGACTGTTGCCTGCTAAAACTGGGGGATGCTGATCCACTGGTGCCCGCAGCAGGCCCAGAATCCCCACGTCCTCTACCTGCAGAATCCCCACGTCCTCTCCCTGCAGAATCCCCACGTCCTCTCCCTGCTGAAACTCCACGCCCACGCGCCTTACTCCCTGCCTTCTTCATCTTGCCAGACTGCTTAAGATAGGCAGAAAAGTACAAAGGGGGGCTTTAGTGTGCTTATTCCTGAACAGCTGGTTACAGGTACAAGAAACACTAATTTTATGAAGTGTGTGTGTGGACTACACTTTAATAGGAGCTGATGTGGCCTACACAAGTTCCAAATGTAGTGTTTGGTGAACTTTTTTTGTGGTTTCTTTGTTGGAAACAAACTCAAAGTATGTGAACAAAGAATTGAAACTGATAGTATCACCAACTTTTTGGAGCTATTACAATGCAGGCAGGTAACCTACAATGCAAAAGATGAGGCTCCAAAAAAATTGGGTAATACTAATCTGGCTGCGCCGGCAGGGCACAAGCCAGAAAAAAAGGCTCCTCTATCTACTCCTATATAGTGTTTGCAACCAACCAATGTTGATGGATACGGATGGATGCACACTAATAGGAGAAGAAAAAATGAGCTGCACTCAAAGACAAATATGTGTGAGGCAGTGACGCACGTTGAGCGTCCTACAACCAGACGTAGCTGCAGGACACTCTACTCTGCGTGAGCTGCACTCACACACAGTCAGAGACCTCTCAGACAGCCGTGAACAGTGCAGCTAAGTGGGCACTGGCACTGACAGGCTGCAGAAAGGCTCCGCTGTGTACTCCTATATAGTGTTTGCAACCACCGTAGATGGAGACGGATGGATGCACACTAATAGAAGAAAAAATGAGCTGCAATAAAAGAAAAATGTGTGAGGCAGTGACACGCTGAGCGTCCTACAACCAGACGTAGCTGCAGGACACACTACTCAGCGTGAGCTGCACTCACACACAGTCAGAGACCTCTCAGATAGCCGTGAACAGTGCAGCAAAGTGGACACTAGCACTGAAAGGCTTCAGAAAGGCTCCGCTGTCTACTACTAGTGTTTGCAACCAACGTATATGGATACGGATGGAAGCACACTAGATTGAAATTATGTAAAAAATGCAGCTCAAAAATTAAAAGATGTATGAGGCAGCAGTGATCACACTGGGTGGCCTACAGCCTGACGTGGCTGCAGGACCCACTCCACAGCGTGAGCTGCACTCACACAGCCCTTGCAGACAGCTGTGAACACTGCTGCTAGGGCAAAGAAGGCTACAGTGGTGGTTTATGTAGCCTGGATAAAGCACTAGATGTTTGGTGGAATCGCTATTTCTAACTGTCCCTCACAGTCTTCTACAGCAGCCTGTCCCTAATTGAATTCACAGCAGAGTGAACCAGAAATGGCGGCTGCGGTGGCTTTTATAGTGCATCATGACATCATTTCGGCAGCCAATCACAGCCATGCCAATAGTTAACATGCCTACATGCCTAACAGGATGTGCCCACACTTCGGAGGATTCCCATTGGCTTAATCAAAGCAAGCAGGCTCATAGCATGATGGGAACTTCCGATTCCGATTCCGGAATCCGATATGACAAAAGTATCGGAAGTCAGTATCGGAATTCCGATACCGCTAATATCGGCCGATACCCGATACTTGCGGTATCGGAATGCTCAACACTACTCATGACTTTTTCCTTTCTAATTCTCTTAACCTCCTGGCTCTTACTGAAACCTGGATCCAGCAGTCAGACACTACCGCTGCTGTTGGTCTTTCATATGGGGGACTACACTTCTCTCATACCCCAAGATCAGACAATAGAGCAGGTGGAGGCGTTGGTCTGCTCTTATCACCAAAATGTACCTTTCAGGTTATCCCTCAACTACCCTCACTAGTCTTCCCTTCTTTTGAGGTCCATGCCATCAGACTCTACACCCCCTTCTCCATGCGAGTGGCGGTGGTGTATCGTCCTCCCGGCCCCTCTCATCAATTCCTGGATCATTTTGTCACTTGGCTTCCACATTTTCTCTCCTGTGACATCCCTACCCTCATCATGGGAGATTTCAACATCCCTATTGCTCTTCCCCTCTCCCCATCTGCTACTCACCTTTTATCTCTAACCTCCTCGTTTGGCCTTTCGCAGCTTACTAATTCTCCAACGCATGAAGACAGAAACTTCCTCGACTTGGTCTTCTCTCGGCTTTGTATAGTGAATGATTTTGCAAACTCCCCTTTCCCGCTCTCGGACCACAATCTTCTTTCATTCTCTATCAAGAACTGCCAGGCTGTTCAAGTCACCCCCACTGTCCATATTTATAGAAACATACAGGCCATTAACACCCAGAAACTTATGAAGAACTTGCAGTCTTCATTGGCCCCTATCTCCTCCCTCACATGTCCTGATTCTGCATTGAAGCATTACAATGAAACACTTCAAAGTGCCCTGGATGAATTTGCACCCCCTATAAATAGAACACCACAACACAGACCGCGACAACCCTGGCACACCCTGCAAACACGTTTCCTGCAGCGGTGCTCCAGGTGCGCCGAACGTCTGTGGAGAAAATCCAATCTACATGAAGATTTCATCCATTATAAGTTTATGCTTAGAACATACCACACTGCCCTTGACCTCTCCAAACAAGCCTATTTCAACACCCTCATCACCTAACTGTCCAATAACCCGAAACGTCTCTTTGACACTTTTCATTCTCTACTCAACCCAAGAGTACAGGCCCCAATCATGGAGCTCTGAGCTGACGATCTGGCCAATTACTTCAAAGAAAAAATTGACCAGATTCGACAGGAAATTATCTCCCAATCACCTCATACCATGCACTGTCCTCCCTCCCCCACTGCATCTAGCGCACTCTCTGATTTTGAACCAGTCACAGAAGAAGAAATAAGCAGGCTCCTTGCATCTTCTCACCCAACCACTTGCACCAGTGACCCATTTCCGTCACATCTCCTCCTTTCCCTTTCCCCTGCTGTCACCCCTCACCTAACTAAAATATTTAACCTCTCTCTCTCTTCTGGTATCTTTCCCTCCTCATTTACGCATGCCATCATACATCCACTACTTAAAAAATCATCTCTCGACCAAAACTGTGCCGCTATCTATAGACCTGTCTCTAATCTTCCCTTCATCTCTAAACTCCTGGAACGCCTGGTCCACTCCCATCTTATCCGCTATCTCTTTGATAACTCTCTTCTCGACCCTCTCCAATCCGATTTCCACTCTTTACACTCTACTAAAAATGCCCTCACTAAAGTCTCTAATGATCTACTAACAGCTAAATCAAATGGTCATTACTCCATGCTAATTCTCTTGGATCTCTCTGCAGCATTCGACACTGTGGATCATCAGCTCCTCCTCACTATGCTCCATTCCATTGGCCTCAAGGACACCGTTCTCTCCTGTTCTCCTCCTATCTCTCTGACCGCTCCTTTACTGTATCTTTTGCCGGTTCCTCCTCCTCACACCTTCCCCTTACTGTTGGGGTTCCTCAAGGATTGGTTCTAGGCCCCCTCCTCTTCTCCTTGTACACTGCCCCTATTGGTCAAACAATCAGTAGATTTGGTTTCCAGTACCATCTCTATGCTGATGACACCCAATTATACGCTTCTTCTCCTGACATCACGCCAGCCTTTCTAGAAAACACAGGCAATTGTCTAAACGCTGTGTCTAACATCATGTCCTCACTATATCTGAAACTGAACCTGTCAAAGACTGAACTCCTGGTGTTTCCTCCTTCTACCAATGTACCTATACCCGACATTGCCATTTCTGTGTGTGGTTCCACTATTACTCCCCAGCAACATGCCCGCTGTCTTGGAGTCACACTTGACTCCGAGCTTTCCTTTGCCCCCCACATTCGATCACTGGCTCGCTCTTGTCATCTGCACCTCAAAAACACTTCTAGAATTCGACCTTTTCTTACTTTTGACTCTGCAAAAACTTACTGTTTCTCTTATTCATTCTCGTCTTGACTATTGTAACTCTCTTCTAATCGGTCTCCCTCTTACCAAACTCTCTCCTCTCCAATCTGTCTTGAATGCTGCAGCCAGGATCATATTCCTCACCAATCGTTACACCGATGCCTCTACCTTGTGCCAATCATTACACTGGCTACCCATCCACTCCAGAATTCAGTATAAACTTATTACCCTCACCTACAAAGCCCTCCATGGCTCAGCACCACCCTACATCTCCTCCCTTGTTTCAGTATACCACCCTACCCGCGCCCTCCATTCTGCTGATGACCTGAGGTTAGCATCCTCAATTATCAGAACCTCCCACTCCCGTCTCCAAGACTTTACAAGTGCTGTGCCAATTCTTTGGAATGCACTTCCCAGGTCAATACGATTAGTCCCCAATCCCCACAATTTTAAGCGTGCTCTGAAAACACATTTATTCAGACTGGCCTATCGCCTCAACACATTAACGTAATCTATCCCTGTGTGGCACAGCCAAAAGTTTTACCATAACCAGGTTCCCCGCATCATGTTCCCACATGCTTTATGCATCCATTAGCCCTCTGTGTCTGTACTGTCTCACACTTAACATTATGGCTGATCCATACAATCAGGGCAACTGTTGCCACCCACCTTTCGTGTCTACATCTTTCCTCATAGACTGTAAGCTTGCGAGCATGGCCCTCATTCCTCTTGGTATCTGTTATGATCTATGTGATTATTGTTATGCTGTAATGTCTATTGTCTGTACAAATCCCCTCTGAAATGTAAAGTGCTGCGGAATATGTCGGCACTATAGAAATAAAATGTATTATTATTATTATTATTATTATTATGGTGTTTTTCCTTAAACCCTGTATATCAGTGTTTCTCAACTCCAGTCCTCAAGACCCACCAACAGGTCAAGTTTTCAGGATTTCATTATTACACAGCTGATGAAATTATTGCTTGAGCAGGTGATGAAATTATGCAATACTAAGGAGATCCAGAAAACTTGCCCTGTTGGTGGGTCTTGAGGACTGGAGTTGAGAAACACTGCTGTATATCCTTCCTTGTTTGTCTGGTTTGTGTATATTCAAACACTACTACTCCCCACTTCCCGGGGGGGGCAGATGTGGGGCTGATTCAGGAGTTCAGCAAGGTATGTGCCCAGGTGTCTTCACCATCAGAAGTAATCCAGGGAGCAGGGATAGCTAAGGTGCCCCTAGCGATAGAGACAGGAAAGGAGCCCCTGACCCCAAAACTGTGATTTTATAAAAACTGTAGCAAGCAGCACAGTAAGTCACATCGCTGGAATCAGGATCTCTTAACCTATATCATGCTGCTCTCAGATTAGGTGGTGGAAACCTGATGACAGATTCCTTTAGAAAGGAAGGGTGCCACATAAATAGGATGCCGCATTTTTTGAAATGCACAGCAGAATTTTCTGCTTATCTGAACATGCAAACATTGTAAAGTCACAAATGACTTAAAATGGGGCTTATTGAAGGGCGGCATCTAAAAGGCCAAACAATCTGTGCATACAAGTTCCTGAGAGGTAGATGGCTCTTTTCCTTGGGACAATCCCTACTTTTAATATGGTGGTGCCAGAGTACTCCTTGGTTGGGAACCTCAAGTAATCATCTGGAATCTGTGGGGAAACTTTGCAGTAAGTGTGTAGGAGGGTGGAATGATATGTAGACATGTCTGATGAGGAAGGCAAATGTAAAAGGTGCTCTGTGCAATGCTTTATTATAATTTATATATACAGCATGTGAGGGACAACAGCAAGAATTAGTTAGACGTTGTAGTACTGAGTTTTGACCACTAGATGGAGACATAGGGATAGTGAGAAGAGGACCTAACAGCAGCTGAATCTAGGAAACGCCAAGTCATGATGGGCGGAGTTACGGGGACTAAGGAGGGGAATTCCCAGGAAAGGAAATAAAAGGAAGGAGAGTCCCAGGGTTGGAGAGAGCTTAGGAGGAGACAGAGGAAAGCAGAGCTCAGGAAGAGACAGAGGAGAGAGATGGACAGTCAGGGGGGTGGCCCTGACAGGATAGCTGCAGAACAAAGGATGCAGAACAAAGGACGCCTGGGGTACCAGACGGCTGGACACTGAAGGGGTAGTAAGTGTCGCAGTGGACGGACGGACTCGACCGGGGGAAGTGCTGTGGCCATGGGCCTAACGGCAGCCACAGTGAAAGAACCTAGAGGGCCATCGCAAACAGGAGTAGGAGGAGGTAACAGGTTCCCCGGGCCAGTGTGCAGGAGCTGTCGTATTGCTGTGGATGTCAAAGAAGACACCCAATAAAGTGGACCTGATTGAACGTACTTCTGCGTATGTCTCTAGTCTGCTTCACAGCCAAAAGGGACCACCCCCCAGTCGGCACACCACAGGCGAAATAAAGCATTACACTGTGCCTGTTCAAATCAATGGGTTGCTTGTGTAATGCAGGACAGGACGGGTCCTCCAGAGTGACAGACGCTCTTTGTAATTGGTTTTCACTCTGTCCTAGAGAGGAAGATCTTGTACAGAGAAACCCAATACTATTAACTCAGTATTCCTTAATAAGACGAGCCCTTTAAGGTAGCAAAGCACAAACACTGTGAATTTTAACTGGAAAATTCATGAGATAGTCGTACGTTTGCTGCTTCACGGGAACGTCCTCCACAGCAGCGCTCCCACTTTGTTATCGTTAATGTGGCGCTAATTGAAGAAACAAACTGTTAAACACAATTGGGGAAAACGACAATGACTCTGATTTTAACATTTGACTTAGACAAGCGATGATTTTCAGCTTCATCCCTGGTCTCCAGAATTCGCGGACTTTTCTCTGCAGGTTGCAAAAATGAGCCATACAAGTTTCAAAAGGCTGTTTTTTCCCCCCATATTATCATGTTAATCAGTCTCTGCTGGTGACTATCTACTGGTCAGGGTTTGTCTAATATGACAACATGATGAAAATTGAGATTTGCAACGCGGTTAAAACTGTGACTGGTTAGGAGGGATCATGAAACTTATTTGTAAGCATGGAAATGATTTATGGAAAGTTTTTTCTTGATCTCTTGAAATTTGGAAAATTATTCATTTTGATTTGCAGAAAAAGTGGGATAAATTTGTTGATTACTATCACCTCTAAATTCCTGGCACAAGATTATCACTACCTATAACAAAAAAATGGATGTATTGCTATGTAGTGGCGACCAAGAAAACGTAATTCTGGCGTTTTTCATTTTTTTGTAGTTACGCTGTTTAGCAAGGAAGGACATTTGTGTGATATTGTGTGCTACTAAAGAGACGTCCATGAAGATGTATTCCTCCTGTATATACAGTATTTTTTTCTCAAATTATTCTTCAGTAAAAAGAGGTGTATTTTTGAACTTTGTGTCTCCCTCACTTAACTTCTTAACATCTGGTCCTGGCCATCTGGATATAGCGGCACCACTCAGTCTGTATAGGCGTATCACCAAAGTAATATAAGACCACACACCCAGCCAGGACCCCCATTTTTAGGTAACATACCAGGGTGTGGAAGAAGAGTACATCTCACCATGGCTACCTCCCTGCGTCATGTTACAGGCATGTGACCACATGTATGGAAATTGTTAGTATTGGAGAATCCTGACAGCATACGGTGTGCACACTGTGAGGATTCACATAGAGTGACTGCAAATTTTAACTTTAAGCCTGGACAACCCCATTAAGCTCTGGCAATAAGAACAAGGTTGTCTGCAATGAGTAATAATGATGCTGAATTGTGGCCATGTTTGGACACTTTCAACAGCTCCTCAATGGTGTAAGGCTAGGGTCACATCACGTGACTGATTTTCTTTCATCTTAGAAAACATCAGACTCTAATCAGAGTGTGGTCAAATATTTTCTAGGGACCATTAGACAACAATGGCCAAGTGAGATCGGATCGGATGCAAATTGTGCATGCTTCGATTTTTGGGTGGAACCAAGTCGGTCAGAGGAAAAAATCGGATATGTTCACGGCCCCGTAGTGTAACATGAAGATGACTGCTGTCCGTCAAAATAACAGGTAGCACTAATCTGATTTTTTTGTGTGCATGAACCCTAGTAGTAAGGTGAAGAGTATTCGGCATTGCACATGAGAAAGTGCTGGAGCAAATATCAGCAAGGGATTAGAAGCTGAGTCACACACATGGCCATAGGGCACAGAAGGTATTTTTGTAAATACCATACATACAGAAGGAGCAGATATCTGAATGTATTTATTGCCGTCGATGATTAGCTCAATACTTAGGAGGAGTTTTAAAGCATTAACATAATATTTCACAGCAGAGCAAGACTCAAAAATGGAGAAAAGCTGGCAATATTGATTCACTAAAAAGAAAAAAAAACAAGTTCAAACTCTAATCCAAAGGGCTTTGACACATTTTGATCCCACTTTAGCCCTACAGCTGGACAGAGAAGCTGTACCTGATGGGGTGCGGGGAAGCGGATTCTTACATCTCGCCTTCAGGAGAAGACAAGATTCTTCAGCTTTTAGTTCAAAGATTCCGAGCAGACAGGAAAAAGAGCTGGAAAAAAGATTTGTCAAAAGACACTTGGATAGGACTTGATCAAACCTGCTGCCGGCGATGGCGTCACGTAGCATTGTGCAGGCAATCTCATCTCCTTGGGAGAAAAAAAGTTATTGAATTTTCATATAAAACTTTAGAAAATCATTATATTGGCTTTCATGCCTAAAATAAATGTGAATGTTGAGTTTTGAGTAAAGCCGGGTGCATATACATATTTCTTATTTCAATTTTTTATTAATTAGTTTTTTAATTTTATTTTTTATACAGTGAACCAAAGCTAGGTAGGAGTGGGTTAAATTCTAGCACTGCAGGTCTTAATTAGATGCTCCTGAATTGTTTTGACAAAAACACAGGAAATGGGTTCACCCTGTGTCAGTCTGCTGGATGATGCGCAGAGTGCAATGTGTTGAAGTTGGTGAGTGACCAGCCAAAATGTGAGCTGTATCTGAGAGAGAGACTAGCGAGGGTCTCTGAATGGAGACTGCACAGGTCAGCTAGGAAAGCTGAGCAGTCTATGTGCTAGAACTGCAGAGTAACATGTGAAAGCTGCAGCCTGATCAGTGTGATCCGTGAACAGATTTAACACTTCTGTTCGGCACTGGAAACTGCTGGCGCTCACACTAATGGTCATACCAAGACGTGTATGTGCCTGCTGAATTCACCTTTTATTTGCTGTTATACCTTTGTGCCCAGAAGTGGCTGTTTTGTTTGTGAATCCCTTCTTTTATAAAAGCAATAAAAGTGCGCATGTGTGGACCAAACCACATTGCCTTTGTGAATGCTACCTAACGCCTACCTGATAGCATGAATCCCTGCAGTAGATACAGTATAAAAGAAATTGGCTGCGTTCACACTTGTTTTATCTTTATTTCTGTCAGAGTTTTCATTTCAAGACCAGTTGATACAAAACTCCTGCATAGACATAGAATTAAAGGGAACCTATCACCTTGGAAAACACTACCTGCAGATATAGGGCTAATCTTCAGGTTATTAGTGTCACATTGCATCCCAGCCACTTTACTGAAAGTGCGGCTACTAGAGTTGAGCTACTTTTGGTTTTTTAGGGTCGAGTTTCGTTTCGTGAAACCCGACTTTTCCAAAAGTCGGGTCGAGCAAGATCGTCCGATTATAGGGAAAAGTCGGGGTCGTCCCGAAACACGAAACCCAATGTAAGTCAATGGGGAATAAAAGTCGGCAGTGAGAGGAGGACAGGAAACACACCTACAGTGCCCATTTGAATGCCAAAAGCATCAATTCTTCTTACTTAAGCTTGTCAACCTTAATTAACTTCATAATACAAGTTACGCACTGAAAAATGGTGGTTACTTGGCTAAAGTTGTGGGGGGGGAGGGCTGGCTCCAGGTTTTCATGTGCCCTGGGCGAAAGAGCGCCCCTTTAACACATACCACAATTCATCATGCTCCGATACGGCAGAGAAATAGCGGTATAGTACAATGAAAAATACTTCACTTTTTACATCTCATGACGAGGCCCATCTATTTCTCCATACAGAATCATTGGTCCCATATAATGTTTGAAACAGTATATGATGAGCTCCACATAATGCTACAGTATATGTTGGTCCCCATGGATGAAGCTCCACTGTCTTATGGGCCCAAATAATGCTCCAAACATAATGGGCCCCATTTCTAATGCTCTAGTGTATAATGGGCCCTGTAAATGCTGCTCCAGTGTCTGATGTCCACCTTTGGAATGTTCCAGTGTATGGTGGGCCCCATCTATCATTCTCCAGAGTATAGTGCTCCCCAAAAATTGCTGTCCCAACATTGAAAACAATCAAATAAGTCTCCTCGCTAGGGAATCCCTGTACTAGTCTGGACTCCTCGTCGTCCCCATCTTCCATCTCACTGCACAGTATTTCAACCTTGCAAGTGCTGTGATCCTGAGCAAGCAGGGGGGGCCCACTCGTTGGCGACGGCACTGGCACAGGGCCCCTGATAGTACGGTGGTGTGTCTGATGGCGGGTGGGCCGAACCTGCACTTTCATCTGCAGCTTCCTCTTTGTCACCATGTAAGATGGTACTGTATATGGGAAGGGTAACCTGAGTTTCATCAGGGTCAGATTCAGGCCGTGTAGCGTGCGAGGGGAATGTAGTGGTCTGGGTCAATGTACCAGCAGATTCATCGAGCAGTGGCTGGGCATCAGTGCACTTGTGTCGCCCCCAGGAGTACGGTCGCCACAGAGGCATTACCTTCCTCCTAGGGAGTGTGATGTCATGCTTGGGAGCAACGAAGGATCTCTCTAGCAGGTTAACTGATTGGGCGGTGTTATTCCCACGAGTCATGACCCTCCAAACAGCGTTCATGAAGGCAAAGTGTTTGTTTTACGTGGGCAGTATGGTTGCAAAGCTGAACCTTAAAGGAATGTCCAGAAGGGCACCACCAGGAGTGGAGCCTACGGTTAAATTCGACTCCACCTGGGAAACCTCAACCATGCCAGCTACAGAACAGATGCACACATTGCAAGCTTAATTCCGTTAACGAAAGAGACTCCGTCATGCCCCGCGGTCCGAGTCCGGCTTACTAGAGGGACACGTGAGGCTCTGGCACATGAGATTGGCCAATAACTGGTGTGTCATGCCCTTACATGTCCGTGGCTGCATGTGCGCTACACTGAAAAGGCCAGCGTTTGTCGCTTACAGGTGCAGATAACCCGCTGAACAACGTTAGTGATGGGGATCACTGATTACAATTATTACCCGCGAACGATGATTTCCCAGTACGTGCAGGTCAACCGCAGTTCCGGAAATAGGCCTAACAGTCATTCCTGAAAAAATGAAAAACTTACGTGTGCAAACCACAGGTGCTGTAGCTTGCTTAACAGCTCGCCAGCCGTTCTCACGCCCAGTATGGATTACACGTGATTGCACAAAGGTGAGAAAGGGTACCGTATCCCCAGATAACATGTATGGATAGCGTACACATTCAAAATATATGTCTATACATCAGGAGGCAGGCTCAGACGGTGTTAGGCCCAGTATGGATTGCACGTGATTGCACAAAGGTTAGAAAGGGTACCGTATCCCCAGATAACATGTATGGATAGCATAGTGTACACATTCAAATGATATGTCTATACATCAGGAGGCAGGCTCAGATGGTGTCAGGCACAGTATGGATTGCACGTGATTGCACAAAGGTTAGAAAGGGTACCGTATCCCCGGATAACATGTATGGATAGCGTACACATTCAAAATATATGTCTATACATCAGGAGGCAGGCTCAGACGGTGTTAGGCCCAGTATGGATTGCACGTGATTGCACAAAGGTTAGAAAGGGTACCGTATCCCCGGATAACATGTATGGATAGCGTACACATTCAAAATATATGTCTATACATCAGGAGGCAGGCTCAGACGGTGTTAGGCCCAGTATGGATTGCACGTGATTGCACAAAGGTTAGAAAGGGTACCGTATCCCCGGATAACATGTATGGATAGCGTACACATTCAAAATATATGTCTATACATCAGGAGGCAGGCTCAGACGGTGTTAGGCCCAGTATGGATTGCATGTGATTGCACAAAGGTTAGAAAGAGTACCGTATCCCCAGATAACATGTATGGATAGCATAGTGTACACATTCAAAAGATATGTCTATACATCAGGAGGCAGGCTCAGACGGTGTCAGGCACAGTATGGATTGCACGTGATTGCACAAAGGTTAGAAAGGGTACCGTATCTCCGGATAACATGTATGGATAGCGTACACATTCAAAATATATGTCTATACATCAGGAGGCAGGCTCAGACGGTGTTAGGCCCAGTATGGATTGCACGTGATTGCACAAAGGTTAGAAAGGGTACCGTATCCCCAGATAACATGTATGGATAGCGTACACATTCAAAATATATGTCTATACATCAGGAGGCAGGCTCAGACGGTGTTAGGCCCAGTATGGATTGCACGTGATTGCACAAAGGTTAGAAAGGGTACCGTATCCCCAGATAACATGTATGGATAGCGTACACATTCAAAATATATGTCTATACATCAGGAGGCAGGCTCAGACGGTGTCAGGCACAGTATGGATTTGACGGCCCAGATTACACAGCGGAGGAGCAGGGAGAGGTAAAGATTGCACATGCTGGGGCCCTGCCCAAGCAAGGGGGGCCCACTCGTGGGCGTCGGTACTGGCACTGGGCCCCTCATAGTACAGCGGTGTGTCTGACGGCGGGTGTGCACCACCACCGTCAGAGACACTTGATTGCACTATGAGGGACCCTGTGCCAGTGCCCGCACCCAAGAGTCGGCCTACCCACCTGTCCAGGGCAACGGCACTCGCACGGTGTCGTGCGCTAGGTGGTGACCCCGGCCATGGGGGGGAGGCAGCACAGTTAGGGAGTTTTAGAAAGTGGCATATGTTGATGTTGGACATTCAGCTGATGCAAAAAGCGAAATAGGTCAAGTCCCAGGAAGAGGTGGACCAAAGCAAGCCATTTTTCTGTCACCCTATGTGTCATCAGGGGAAGGTGGGACAAAATCCTTGGAAACCCATGCATGGTTCATTTTAATGAAGGTTAGATCATCCACATTTTGGGTTGACAGACGGGTCCTTTTTTCTGTCAGGATTGATCCAGCTGCACTGAAGACTCTTTCCGATAGCACACTTGCAGCTGGGCAAGCGAGCTCCTGTAAGGCATATTGGGCCAATTCAGGCCAGGTGTGCAGTTTAGCGGCCCAATAGTCAAAGTGGAATGACCTGTGTGGGAGAACAACGATATGGGAGGAAAAGTAGTTTGTAACCATAGTTGACAACTGCTGTCTCCTGTCACTTTCCATCGATGCAGTATTACCAGTTGTGCGAGCGGTATTTGAAAAATCAGTCCACAACATTGTCATGAAACCCCTGTCTCCAATGCCACTTCTGCTGTGTGCACCACGAACACCTCTGCCAAGCTGCCCCCGGCCCGTACGGCTCGTGTGAGAACCATCACCGCTGCTGTGTGCTGGGAATGCCTCAAGCAACCGATTTACCAGAGTTGCTTGTTTATTAGCCAATATTAGGTCAAGGTTCTCCTGTGGCATGATGTTTTGTAATTTGCCTTTATAGCGTGGATCCAGGATGCTGGCCAACCAGTAGTCGTCATCGTTCATCATTTTGGCAATGCGGGGGTCCCTTTAAAGGATCCGCAAGGCATAATCTGACATGTGGGCCAATGTTCCAGGTGTCAATGATGCACTGCGAGTGCTGGTTGGAGGAGCACTTTCTGGCAAATCCACATCCCTCCAGTCACGCACAAACCCTGTACCAGACCTTGCCACGCCAACATTTTCACTTGCCCCACGAGATGCATCCTCCTCCCCTAAGTAATCATCCCCATCATCATCCTCCTCCTCCTCTTCTTCCTCCACCTCGTCCAGGAGAGGTCCCTGAGCAGACAATGGCTGAATGTCATCAAGGATTCCCTCCTCCTCTTCCTCCTCATCAACATTGGCTGCAGACGCCTGCTCCTTAAGGTGCGTCAAAGTTTGCATGAGCAGACGCATAAGTGGGATGCTCATGCTTAGGATGGCATCGTCTGAGCTTACCAGCCGTGTGCATTCCTCAAAACACTGAAGGACTTTACAGAGGTCTTTCAGCTTCAACCACTGCACACCTGTCAACTCCATGTCTGCTCTCAAAGTGCCAGGCCGTGTATCCTCCCACAAATGCATTATGGCCTGCCTCTGCTCGCACAGCCGCTCCACCATGTGCAGGGTGGAGTTCCACCTTGTTGCAATGTCGATAATGAGGCGGTGGTTGTGAAGGTGGAGCAATCGCTGCAGCTTCTGCATACGAACGGAGTGTACAGGCGACCGGCCGATGTGCGCGCACAGTCTTCGCACCTTCTGGAGCAGGGCTGTTAACTCCGGATTATTTTTGAGGAAGCACTGCACCACCAGGTTCAAGGTGTGAGCCAAGCAAGGTATGTGGCTGAGTTTTGAAAGGGCTATGGCTGCCACAAAATTACGGCCGTTATCACTAACTACCTTGCCTGCCTCAAGATGTACACTGCCCAGCCATGACTCAGTTTGTCGCTTCAAGTACTCGGCCAGTACCTCGGCGGTGTGTCTGTCGCCCAAACACATCATCTGCAACACAGCCTGCTGACGCTTTCCACTAGCTGCTCGATAGGGGGACACATCATGTGCAACAGTGGCAGCTGCAGATGGAGTGCTCGTACGACTGCGCTCTGTGGACGAGCTTTCGCTTCTGGAGGAGGAGGAGGAGGGTTGAACGCCTACAGCCAACTGTTTCCTATACCGTGGGCTAGGCAGCACTGTCCCACCACCGCTGTCCCCTGTGGACCCTGCATCCACCACATTAACCCAGTGCGCAGTGATGGACACGTAACGGCCCTGGCCATGCCGACTGGACCATGCATCAGTTGTGAGGTGCACCTTTCCGCTCACTGACTGCTTGAGTGCATGGACAATGCGGTCTTTCACATGATGGTGGAGGGCTGGGATGGCTTTGCGAGAGAAGAAGTGGCGACTGGGTAGGTCATAGCGTGGTACTGCATAGGCCATGAGTTCGCGGAAAGCTGCGCTTTCCACCAACCGAAAGGGCATCATCTCAAACGAGATTAGTTTGGCAATGTGGGCGTTCAAACCCAGTGTACGCGGATGAGAGACTGAGTACTTTCTTGACCTACTCATAGTGTCTGGGAGGGTGAGCTGGACTTGAGAGCTGCATATGGTGGAAGTAGCGGTGGACAGGGCGGACTGAGAGAGGGTTGATGATGGTGATGGAGTTGTTGTTCTTTCTGATGGCCTAGAATCAGTCTTTCGTTGATATAACAGTGGGATTCCCTGACTGCTGTGGCATTGCACCGACACCTCAACATTTGCTGCTGTGCTAACCGGTGGGCTTACAGTGGGGGAAACAATGTAGCGTTGCTGACTACCTTCGTTGTGATCAGTTGCACATGTGGCACTTGAGGTTTGGTGTTGTGTCCACGCTTGCAAGTGCATGCTGGTTAAATGTCTAAGCATGCAACTGGTATTCAAATTTTTCAGATTTTTCCCTCGGCTAAAGGTCTTTGCGCACTTCTTACAGATAACCTTGGCCTGATCATGAGGATTTTGTTCAAAAAAGTGCCACACTGCACTCTTCCTACTTTGGCAGACATTTTGCGGCCTAGCACGCTGTGATCTTTTGACCCTCTGGACAAGCTGTCCAGCAACTCTTTTGATGTTTGGAACCTGTCTTTGGAGTGCTCCGGGCCTGCCAGATAACAGCTGTTGCGATGTCGATGTCTGCTGTGGATGCTCCTCATCTGAGCTATTGGAAGCAGCACCCTCTTCCCCCAATGGATGCCAATCTGGGTCAACAACTGGGTCATCCATCACCTCCTCTTCTATGTCATGTGCACCTTCCTCTGTGTCACCGTGTATGGTGGTATAGTGTGCGGGAAGGGGCACCTGAGTCTCATCAGGGTCAGAATCTGGCTCTGTACACTGCGAAGACAATGTAGTGCTCTGAGTGAATGTAGCAGCAGAATCATCCATCAGCGGCTGTGCATCAGTGCACTCCATGTCAGATTCATCTTGGCCTGGGTAATTCACCATTTCACTTGATAATCCAGGCATGGTATGTGAAAACAGCTCCATGGAGTAATCAGTAGTATGGCCTGCGTCATCCTTCAATCTTGGTTGGGGTGAAGGACACAAGGAAAGGTGTGGTTCATGAACATGAGCCTCCAATGACGACTCAGTGCTTTTACTTTTTACAACTGAAGAAGAGGAGGCGATAGAGCTGGAGGCTGAGTCAGCAATGTAAGACAAAACTTTTTCCTGATGCTCTGGCTTTAAAAGCGGTTTGCCAACTCCTAGAAAACTAAGCGTTCGAGGCCTTATGTAGCCAGACGATGACGCAGGCTCAACACCTCCTGCATTCGGTCCTATTTTGCTCTTGCCACTACCATCAGATCCACCACCAACACCATCATTACCAGCTGCCAACCCCCGCCCAATTCCACGGCCTCTTCCACCAGCCTTCCTCATTTTTGGTAGAAATGTAGACAAAATCCAACAAACTATATAGTAATGTAAAACAAGGTACAAGGTGTCTATAGGACAGGGGAGATTTTGAATTTCTGCAGACACTTGTGGACACTGGACACTTTTGGATTGTGTGAGGCCC
This sequence comes from Dendrobates tinctorius, assembly GCF_039654945.1. Lineage (NCBI taxonomy): Eukaryota > Metazoa > Chordata > Amphibia > Anura > Dendrobatidae > Dendrobates > Dendrobates tinctorius. The sequence continues at coordinate 10,239,057 of NW_027361772.1, read as the reverse complement.
ACTGAGTATCTGAGCGCTCTGTCACAGGCTCGATGGCAGAGCTGTGACCAAAGTGACTAGAGGATAAGGGAGATTTTTAATTTCTGCACACACTTGTGGACACTGGACACTTATGGATTGTGTGAGGCCCACTGAGTATCTGAGCGCTCTGTCACAGGCTCGATGGCAGAGCTGTGACCAAAGTGACTAGAGGATAAGGGAGATTTTTAATTTCTGCACACACTTGTGGACACTGGACACTTATGGATTGTGTGAGGCCCACTGAGTATCTGAGCGCTCTGTCACAGGCTCGATGGCAGAGCTGTGACCAAAGTGACTAGAGGATAAGGGAGATTTTTAATTTCTGCACACACTTGTGGACACTGGACACTTATGGATTGTGTGAGGCCCACTGAGTATCTGAGCGCTCTGTCACAGGCTCGATGGCAGAGCTGTGACCAAAGTGACTAGAGGATAAGGGAGATTTTTAATTTCTGCACACACTTGTGGACACTGGACACTTATGGATTGTGTGAGGCCCACTGAGTATCTGAGCGCTCTGTCACAGGCTCGATGGCAGAGCTGTGACCAAAGTGACTAGAGGATAAGGGAGATTTTTAATTTCTGCACACACTTGTGGACACTGGACACTTATGGATTGTGTGAGGCCCACTGAGTATCTGAGCGCTCTGTCACAGGCAGAAATTGTCTAGTGTATCACAAGCTACAAGGTGTATGTAGAATTGGGCAGAATTGGAATCTCCCTAGAGTGCAGGTCTGTAATAACGGAACATGTCCTCGACTTATTCTCACAGAGTGACTCACTGATAGCTTCACTGTGGCTGTGATAACAGCCGTTACACGGTACTGTGTGAGGAGCGTACACCGCTGTATGGTGTGAAAAAATGCACGCTCAGTACCTCAGCAGGACAAAAAAAAAAAATTGGGATTGCTTTTAAAAAAGCAGTTTGCGGAGCAGTGGGTAAACAGCAATGCAGGAATGTCAGGAAGCCTTAGAAGGCAGCCCAACAACCAACACCACTGATACACCACTATATAGCCTCCCCTTGCACTGCACAGTGACTGGTGTGTTGTACAGGCAAAATCGCTAGCAGCAGAAGCAGTTTTTTTTTCTTCTTCTCGGCAGGACAAAAAAAAAAATTGGGATTGCTTTTAAAAAAGCAGTTTGCGGAGCAGTGGGTAAACAGCAATGCAGGAATTTCAGGAAGCCTTAGAAGGCAGCCCAACAACCAACACCACTGATACACCACTATATAGCCTCCCCTTGCACTGCACAGTGACTGGTGTGTTGTACAGGCAAAATCGCTAGCAGCAGAAGCAGTTTTTGGTGTCTTCTTCCCTGCCTAACGCTCTCCCTACAGAATCAGCAGCAACCTCTCCCTATACTGAGATCGGCAGAAGTAAGATGGCGGTCGGCGTGCACACCCTTTTATACCCCCTGTGACGCCCACCAAAGCAAGCCAATCACTTGCATGCCCTTCTGAAAGATGGTGGTGACCCCTGCCTATGTCATCACGTTGCCCACAGTGTCCGTGGATCCTGATTGGCTGAAAAAGAGCGCAAAACAAACTTTTGAAACGCGACTTTGGCGCGTAAGTCGCCGACCTCGTGGCCGACCTCATCCTAGGTCGGGTTTCGTTTCATGAAACCCGACTTTGCCAAAAGTCGGCGACTTTTGAATTTTTTCGACCCGTTTCGCTCAACTCTAGCGGCTACCAGGAGAACTTAATTTATCTCATACTGGATGCCACCGGCTTTTAGTCATTGCTCACAGCACCCTCACTATATTGTGAGTGATGACTGTAAATATGCCCCGCCTGGCACTTTGACTGACAACCAGCTCTGCACAGATGCGGTGCACAGCCGGCGGTCAAGTAAAGTATTGGAGTGTACGTACAGCAGTCGCTCACAGTATAGCGAGCATTGACTGTTGCCCCTCCATGCAAGCCTCCATAACTGAAAGCCGGCGGGAAGATATAATTTCATTTTCTTCCTTTCAGTTAGGCAGCTGGACAGTATTTACCTGCAGATAAACCCTATATCTGGTGATTAACAGTGTTTTCTGAGATGACAGGTTCCCTTTAAAGGATACAATTCTGGTTGCCTGTAGTCACCACTAGAGGGAGCTTACTGCATACTATTTATACATTTATCACCATAATAACACAGTGTGCAATGAGCTCCCCCTAGTGGCATCTGTGGGCAATTAGAATTAATTATTGAAAGCTAAATCTACAAAATGGATTTGCAGCTTGGTATCAGAAAAATTAGCTCTGGTCGCTAAAAAGTTATTAAGCATAGCAAATTGGTCCCCAAACAACTAGTAATTAAATATTAATTATCACTTTAGGGTTTAGTACTGGTCTGCTTATTTATACGAGTAAGATATCTAAGGAGATGGAGGTGAAATAACTGTGGTACATTTGCAAAACAGTAATGTGACACAAGGGTCTTTGGAAAAAAGGTATTTGCTAACAGTTTAAGATATTATGTGCATCCGACAATAGTTTTGCTCAGTTCAGAACCTAACCGTAGGGTTCAAGTACCATCTGTTCATCGTTTTGTAAGTTAGTGTTAAAAATTGGAATTTGCCCCAACAGGACAAGTTGTACTTTTTAATGGCACCATTTCGAGGTACCAATTGATTCATTTTTATTTGATTTTTAGGGAGGAAAATTATAAAAACAGCAATTTTTTTGGCGCACTTGATCAATAAGAATAAAAGACATGCTAACTACATTCTGCGGGTATGATATAATTACAGACAAAACATACTTATATTATGTTTTTTTTGCTATTTTTGCACAATTAAAACACTTAAAAAAATCCTTTTTTTCTTTTTTGCCTTTTTATGACAGCCATAAGATTTTTATTTTTCTGTTAATGAAGCTCTGCAAAAATTTTGAGGGATAGCCTTTTAAGGCTACTCTAACTGAATATTGGTTACCATTTTTCATTTTGTCATTCTTTTTTATTGGAAGCATATCGATGGGGCCTGGTTCCTGAGACCCCCACTGATCGCTCAAAATCACTACAAGTAGTCAGGAGATGGGAGTGAACGCTGCCTGCCTAAGCGCACATACACTTTCCATTGTATCCACACTCTCACTCTGTGTGCATGCTTAGGCAGGAGCCATGTACTCCTTTTTCCCTGAGCTGCTGTGGGGGTCTCAGGACCCAGACCTTCACCAATCTGCTTCCAACTAAAAAGTCATCAAAACCTAAAAAGGATAACAAAGTTTTTAATTTGTATTCTTTCTCATCATTTTGGAGTATGTAAAAAAATTTTGATCACTTTTATGCCATTAACAAAACAACAATTAACAAAAAAAAAACAGCAGTTCTGCATTTTTTGTTGTTGTTTTTATTATTTTTTTAAGGTGATCAATGGACGATATTAAATGCATGTTAGCTTTATTCTACAGGTCAATACTATTACGCCAATCCTAAATTTATATTTTAACTTTTAATATTTTTTTCCCTTTCAAACACCCATAATATTTTTAACGTCTGCCAACAAAGCTATATGAGGTCATGTTCTTGGGTCGCCCTCCCAGAGCTGTGGGGTACTCGGTACCGGGCCTGTGTCAGGGGAATGTGTCACAGCAGCGGTGACCCGGTCCGTGGCCCTGCGCGCCCAATATCAATGGCGGTGGTGTTAAAGGTGTTAGAGTTTATTAGTATAGTTCGTGACGCCACCCGTGGTATTTGGCAAGTGAGGTGTTAGCCAACGCTGCGTACAGATCCTCTGGGACTGATGGTGTGGTGCAGCAGAGATGGTATAGCTCCCCACAGGTGGAGCTGTAGTCCCAGGGCAGTGTAGGTGCAATGGATGAGGAGAGGCACAGGTATAGCGATGCGGGAATAACTGGAGGACACCAGAGTATGCGGTTCCAAAGCTTTACTCACTGTTTGCAGTTCACACCACTGCCTGCCTCCGTACTGTGTTCTCCAGGTCAGGGCTCCAGCCAACCTTCAGGCAGGATAGGACTCTCCCTTCCACACTCCGCCAATATGTACCTTCACTGAACGACTCCTCAAATGCGCCTTTAGGTGCGAAGCACTCCAGTACTTAGTTACCCTGGAATGCCTCTCTCTAGATGTTCCTAGTCTTTACTTGTATGACAGACAACTGTAGCCTGCTTCGGGGACTCCTCTCCTGAGTCCCGGCTCTCTATCCGTTTCGCTGTTGTGTCCCAAGTCTATGGTGGGAGTAAGGCGTTAGCAGCTCACTACTCCTCCGGTGTCTGTTGCCGGATATAAAGATCCAATCAACCTCGGGGACCGGGCCACGGCCTTTGCGCTGAGAACCTATAGGCAGGGTTCCTATCCAACCCACTCCTCCTCTCTGTTCTCCTTCTCCTTCATTCCGATCTGTTCTATCTCTCTCTTATGGAATCTGTAGTCTTCAGTCTACGTCTCTTTCTCCTTCTCTTCCTTCCCTGAGAAGCTCGTTCCACTAAGACCAGTCCTCAGCCTCTCCTGTCTGACTGCCTTCCTCCGCCTTGAGCTCCTCTCAGGCTGACCTGCGTTCAGCCTGTTCTCTTCTCTGGGTCTCTCCCCAGACTGACCCCTTCTGGGTCTCTCCCGGACTCCTCTCTGGGTCTCTCCCAGACTGAACTTCCTGTCAGACTGACCTGAAATCCTATACTTTCCTTCTCTTTTATATCATCTAACTCCACCCGCCTCCCAGCACATCTTGTGTTACGAAGCAGGGTTCCATGAGGGGTGCTCTGCTAACCACCAGCCTGTAGCTGTTAGGTGGATCCACTGAACTATCCTGTGTGTGGAATGCAGGTGTCGAGCGTGGTCAGGAGTTCCCACCTTACCTGGATGGTGGGGCACTACACCTTAGGAGAAGGTACAGTACCTCTGTGGCGACTGAAGCCTCAGGGGTGCCACATTCTATTGTGAGACAGCGCATGGGTTTTTTTGGTAAGATTTTACGGTATTCGATACTTTTTGCTTACATTTATCCAATGTTTTATCTATTTGTGAAGTGAAATAGCAAAAAAACAGCAATTCTGCCATTATTTTGTTTTATTTTCTTACAGCTTGTACCACGTGAGTAATAAAATAATGTGACATTAGAGATGAGAAAATTAATTTGAATGGAATTCTACTAGAATTTGAAAGAATTTCATCTGCAATAATGTAATTTGCTTCCTCGCTGATTCAGCAAAGTGGTGTCTGGCTTAGCCATTTTGCTGACCTGTAAAGATCCATCAAGAGGTTAAAAAAATGTATACTCACCTTATCACTCAGCTCTCTAGTCTCCACTGCTCCTCACTGTCTGGTCCTCGTCAAATTTCCTTACTGTTGCGGTGAGGATGACAAGAAAAAACTTGGACTGGCCAAAGACGTTAAAAAGCGGGGTGGCCAAAGAGGTGAGCACTAAGGTGAATATCAGTATTTTTTTTTTGCTTTTTATACATTACATTTGTTATAACTAGGGGACTTAGCATGATGACATGTATACTACACTGCAATAACTCAGTATTGCAGTGTATTAATACCTGTCAGTATTAAGGTTTATTCAGACGTCCTTTTTTCTCATATGGGTTCTATCCATGTTTTTGAGCTGCTCACATGATTGTGTGTTCTTATGAAATGAGTGGTCTGCAAAGATCACAAAGACATGTTTTATTTTGATCTGAGTCTCATATGGGTCCTTGAAACAATTGGACAGCCCTCCGTGTGCTACCAGATTTTCGCAAATGATCTAATAAGAGAAGCTTGCGAAACCTCTATCAGTTTTTTGTTTCATTCAAGAAAAAATGTTGAAACTCTGATGACACTTTGATCAAAAATACTGATGAAACTGATGGTGTTTAAAGTACGGATAAATCGCTGACATCTGAATGAGCCTTTATGCCTACTTGACCCTACAAATATACTAAGATGACATACCTAGGGACTATGGGTTGGTCCAGTCCAGTGTGGAAATAGCACCTCAGAGGCTTTGTGTGACTGTTTCATAGGACAGTCGACAGGTGACAGAAGGAGGCTTCTCCCTCTGTCTAATCACTTACAGTAGATGTTATGGAGATAATTTACAACAGCATCGGAGGAGCAAAAAAGCCATGATCAGACACATCTCGGATCTTGGCCATTGCAGATAATGCTGCAGGTCCTGTGCTACATGGTATCAGCACCGTGAATATATTTTGATGGCACCAAATTGTTAATACCATATCTGTTGTGAGTCAGTGTCCGGTGTTATAGGCGAAGATCGCTATGTGTCCCCCAGGATGTGCACAGAAACGTATTGAGGCCGTGGGAGTGCACTGCAGTCACAGGCATAGCTGAGACTGCAGTGCAAAATAAAAGTAAGAGTTGGTCTTGGGAAAGCTATTTGCCCAAGGCAGATTTAAGAAAACCATGTGCTTTTATTTTTGAAGCGGATTACAGGATGGTAGTGGGGTGGTCCATTTCCTCCCGTCCAGGTCTTTCAAGTGTTCCTTCTAAAACTTTGCAGCAGAGGGTTGGGTGTGTCAGTCTTGGTTTGCAAATCTGCAGAGCAGGTGGCTCTGCAAAACTTGTGTGAAGTGACACTGAGCCAAAAGGTCTGGCACCCCACAGCGTACACGGCGGTGCAGTCTCCCCGACAACCGGTCTCGGATACCGTCTGTCAAGTTTCCCGACTGCGATCCAGGGGATAACATTTGCTTTCTGTCTGTGAGTACGCTGAACATTAAAAGAGACTTTGAACTTTCCTGGGTCACTGCCTGTCACACTGCACCAACCCCACTGAACTACACTGTACACATGAAAATTGACTACTATAAACCTGCCCCAGTAATAGCTAGAAAGAGATTAGATTGTCAACTGAAATATTGTTTGAAGTTACGTTTAAATATTTGAAATTCAAAAATTTATTCAAAAATCCTATTGGACATCAGATGAATATTTACATCATTGCAATTTACAAAATTAATATGCAGTAGATACGTAGATGGGAAAAAGGGGACTTCTCTTTATGTTACCGAGTTTTGTCACCTAGGACAGGAGAACCTGGTGTTTGGTTCTCCCGCAACTATTGGGCAAGGTCCACATCCTCTCATGCCATGTATTGATAGCTCGAATCTTATGTCCGTGTTGTCTGTCATCTCGTTAGCATCGCAGTGTATGAGAAATCCATTTCAGGGGCAGTTGCAGATTTACCCATCTCTGGTACAAAGAAAAAGGCTACAGTTGTGAAACCCACAACGTTAGAGAAAAAAAAAAATAAGAAACAAGAATTGGATTTAGCAAAGGGGTGGACGGACCAAGATGTTCGCTATTGACAAGTGTTTGAGGAAGATAATCTTGGTACACAACTACAGTCAATGAGGAGAACAGCAGAGCTCAAGGTCAGGACTCAGAATACAAAGAGTGGGCAGTAATCTCCAGACAACACTTTCCACAGCTTGTTCTGGACATCTGATACCGATTTCATTTCTGAGCCGGTCAGCGAAAAATAAAATAATAACACACACAATGTAGCCACCGTAGACCATTGCTCTACTTCACTGCTAACTGATAGCGTGCTGCAAAATACTAGATTCTGAAAATGCATCTTGTTTTATTTAATCCAGCAGGATTCATGACCAGTAATTGTATTTTACGTTAAGCAAAGTCCTTGCAGCATCTCAATAAGCACAACAGTAAAGTATCCGTATTATAAGTCATCAGACAGGAAAATATAAAGGTCATAGACGTTTGACGTCATGGTGGATTACTATCTGTATTCCTTTCTCATGAGTTGGCCATTTTCTCCTCTCGTAAAACATACACTAATACCAAGTAAGTGGATAATTAGAGTAATGGATTTTGTAAGGTGCTTATTGTTGAGGATAAGGTCAAAAATGGTTCTACTCATGTCATTAGCTGGGTCACTACTAGTCAGACCTTGATGAAGCCTAACAACATGCGAAACGGCCGTAGGCTTGTGTGTCCACATTCTTGTACCGCTTACAAAATAAAGGCACTTGAACTTTAAAGTTTGGTGATTGCAGCAGTTTCTTGTATTCTGGCACCACTATTTATAGAAGCTAGAGGAAAAGGTCCATTTAACAGATAATTATATTTAATCAGCCAAAAATATAAAAACCATAAAAATAATGTTTTTGAGAAATGCTCTGTCAGAAAGAAAATTACTTGACTTATCAGTCAATGGTAATGTAATGCTGAACTACTAAACCAAATCTTTTTATGGTGATCAGAAAACTTTAAGACAGTCTCTACATGCTACCTGGCATGCTCCTATCCATTTGTATCCAGAGGAACGCTGGAAATGTCAGATTAAAGAGAGTTATCCCCAGGGTTGAAGAGGTTGCCCAGGATTAGAAAAAAAGCATTACTGCTTTCTTCCAAATATAGAGCGACCTAGGTTCCCATGAAGTAAGTGGCATACCGTAAGTGCTCAGGACTACACAACACATTATGGACAGGTATGCACTCTTTTTAGAAAAAAGGACAGTGTTTTCTATGCTTGAACATGTAAAACCACGGCCGCCGGAGGTAGCCTCCTCAGCCGCTCCAGTACTCACTGTGTTGGAGGCTGCTTCATCCCAGGTACACTGCTCACTTCTGGGGTTCAAAAGACTGCAGGCAGAGGCCGGGAAAAGCTTAAACAGTTCAACTTTATTTTCCTCAGGGCACAGCACATCCACGACGGCTTCAGGACTCTTTACACAATACCAGCAATACATCTTCATCTACAGCAGCACACTACTTCTTCAGTTACACACGGGTGGACCACACAAACAAACGAACGAACACAAAACACGGAACACGGTGATCATGGCACTTCCACCCCTCTTCCTGCGACTGACTTCAGCCCACAAAGGTAACTGTCTACTTCGTTATAGCTCACCCCTTTACGGCACTGATGATCCTGTCCGTGTACTAGGCTAGTGGCCATGCGACTACTTGGTCAGCTCCACACACTAGCTGTCCTCTCCACAGGGACACTCTGTACACCCTGTCTTAACAGCTTCCAGACACCGGCTGACTTCTCCACAGACTGGCTTCACTGTCACTTCAGCTCTCCTACTGGCCTCACTAGCACATTACCTCCCAGTCTCTGGCTTACAGCTTTCCAATGACTCACTCTCACTGGCTGCTGCTCTAGGCACAACACTTCACTCACGTCTCCTGATGGCCGAGGGATGCTACTTATTTCGTGTCTCCATCAGACACACTTGTCAGGACTTCTGACTCTGCAATTGGGTCGCCCTCCCAGGGCTGTGAGGTACACGATACTGGGCCGGTGTCAGTGGGATGTGTCACGGCAGCAGTGACCCGGTCCGGGGCTCTGGGCGCCCAAGTAATGGGGGTTGTAGTTAATGGAATGGAATAGTTTGTGACGCCACCTGTGGTGTTCGGCAAGGGAGATGTCAAGCCGACGCTGCAGACAGTTCTGCTGGGACAGATGATGTGGTGCAGCAGTGATGACACAGCCCTCCTCAGGCAGGGCTAATGTCCCAGGGCAGTGAAGCGATGGTTGGCACGGTGATGTAGCAGTGCCGTAAGGGTAGGAAGCAGACAAGACACAGCGGGGTGCAATTTCTGTACCTTTACTTGATAACTGCAGCCCAGGGTCCTGATTACAGATGGTATTGGAGCAGGCTAGCCTGGAAGCAACTCAGGGATTCCCTCTCACAGACGGGCTGTGCAGTCTCCTTCCTAGCGCCTTGTGGTGTAAAGCACTCCAGTACTTAGTTACTCTAGAGTTCCTCCTGTCAGATGTTCCCAAGAACCTCACTTGCACAGCAGACAGCTGTAGCCTCTCTCGGGGACTCCTCTTTAGTCCTGGCTCTCTATTCAAGCTGCTGTTGTGCCTCAAGTCTTAGATGGGAGTAGGGCATTTAAAGCCTCCTACTCCTCTGGTATCTGCTGTAGGACCTTTAGTATCCTTACAGCCGTGGAGACCAGGCTCCAGTTCGTGTGCTCTCAGCTGAGGGAGCTCTCCTTCCTCGCTCAACCTCCAGCTTCTTTCCACACGTCTGCACACTTCACCCTCTGCAGACTGACTGACCACTCCTTCCTCTTGGCCCTCAGAGGGCACCCCTCCCCTCAATCCTGGTTCAGAGTTCCCCCTGCTGGCCTGGAGTGGAACTGTGTTGCATGTATGGATTGACTGCGAGAGAGATCCATCATTGCCTCCAAGCCTGGCATTACCCTCCCCTGAAGGAAGGCAAAGCCACTGTGGCGACCATACTCCTGGGGGCGCCACACATCTGTACCATGGGGCTACCCCCGACTACACTGAACTGAAGCAGGAAATCTCTTTCTCCTAGATCCCAGCTAACCACTCCTCTCATGTCCCTCTGGTTAATCCTCTAGTGTCCTTCCAAAGGCTCCCATCTAAATGTGCTCAGTGCCCCATCTAGTGTCCATTCTCTATTACTACACTCTGTCAATCAATCACGACAGGATAAACATTGACATTAATATTGCCAGGACTATGTTCTGGCACCTTCTTACAAACAAACTCTTTATCGATGCCCCATTCAAATGTTGGTTAACACTCTTGAATCCTAAGCCCAGCACAATCTCTCAAAAAACGACCACCCACAAAAGTTGGAGAGAAGAGCTGTTAGGCCCCGTTCACAATTCAGCATTAGGTCAGTATTTTACAACAGTATCTGTAAGCCAAAACCAGGAGTGGGTGATAAATACAGAAGTGGTGACGGGTTTCTATTAAACTTTTCCTCTGACTGTTCCACTCCTTATTTTGGCTTGCGAATACTGATGTAAATTACTGACCAAATACTGAACGTGTGACCGTTGCCTTAGAGTGTTTCTTACTTGGAAGGACCTGTGTGAGGTCAGTATAAAGGACAGTCTCTTTATTTTTATGGGAAATGTGTAATGTTTGTTCCACCCACAGATGGATGATGGCTGGGGGTCATGGGGCAAACCGTGGTCTGCTAATAATCATAGCAAACCTACAAGAAAAAACAGTTGTCCAAAATGGACAATCTCTTAATGTGGTTAAACTATTTTAGCTTCTGCCCTTTGTAATAACTAGAACTGATGGGGAGAGTTGGTTCTGTATGCAGCCTTCTTTAGTTTTATAACAATAGCATGGCCTGTGTATATACCAGGTATTGTATCGTGGGCAGTATCCAGACTACAGAAAATCAGCTTTTGCACTGCATTATGGCACTGTTATAACTTCATCCATTCTGCAGGGTGTTGACCGCACTTGACCCATGGATCCCAACAAAAGATTAACAGCAGAACCATTTAATTCAATGGGAGTCAACGTGATATATTATTTCTATGAAATGATAGAAATCTATTCATAAAAAGTATTGTCCATCAACTCTGTAGATAAAACCTAGAATTCCGGGGATTGATATGAATGTTCTATATGATCCAAGATCAAACATGAAATTCATCACAGAGCTAACGCTTGTATTGTCAGGTACAATCAGGATTAGTTCTCTTCTGAAAAACTTACTTGACTTTTTCTAAGATATCTCGTACTTTGAGCCTCTAACATTCCAAGCCAATGTTCAGCAACCTCCCCCCTACTGTCATCATCTGTCATGAACGAATCCATACATCTTCTTCTTGTAGAACTTCTATTTCAGGGAAGAATGTAAATTGATTTTTTTGTGCTGGTATTGAACTACTTTTAACCTAAAAATACAATACAAAATAGCAGAATCCCCCACAACTAACCCTATTTTGGAAACAAAACCCCTTAAGGATTTCATCTTGGTGTGTGTTAACATCTCTACTGTAGTGTTGACCGTTTTGTACCTATAAATACTTCACAGTGCTTAATGACAATAGGACATGAAAATGAAAAGTATCTTTGTTTTCCAGTGAAATATTGTTTTAGACCCAAGTTTGTAATTTTCAAAAAGTATAGCAGAAAAAAATTTACCCCGTAATTTTTTGCACAATTTCCCCCAAATGCAGTGGTACCCCATTGATACATTTCTGACTCTGGCCTTGACCTCCTGTGGTTGAACTGGGAATCCCTAGACCCCATCTGTGACTGTCAATTCTACCCAGTCTCAGCCCTTTGGTTTTGTTTCAGCTAAGATTTCTTTCCTTTGCCATATGGCTCTATCGACCAGCAGCCACCCCATGAATGTAACTCAGAGGACCTTGCTTACATCCAGATCCCTGTATAGCAGTTAAATGGAGAGGGCCAGGTACACCTCGGACCTACAAAGTGTACCTACACCTACAAAGTGCACAAAATTATTGCAATTACGCATGTTTTGTTATACACATGTTCATTTCATTTGTGTGTATTGGAACAATACAAAAAACAAAGAATAACAGGCAAATTGGATATAATTTTACATAAAACCCCAAAAATGGGCAGGACAAAATTATTGGCACCCTCAACTTAATATTTTGCTGTACACCCTTATGAATAAAGACCTGCAATCAATTGATTCCTATTAAAAGGCAAATTGGACATAATATCACACGAAACCCCAAAAATGGGACTGACAAAATTGTTGACACCTTTCCAAAATTGTGGGTAAACGGCTTTGCTTCAAGCATGTGATGCTTGTTTAAACTCATCTGTTGCAAGTAATATGTGTGGGCATTTTTGCTAAGTAAACTACAAGCATTTTCAGATTGGCAGCGTTAAACTGATTAAAATGTTACCTGGGATGAAGAAATCCGTCTTGTGGTTCTTGTGTAATCAGTGATATAAGTTTTCATTTAGTGACATGCTCATGCTCCGGGGCGGGACCGTAGGCAAAGTCTTATCTTCCTGCTCTAGACAGGAGAAGCCAAAAAGAGACCTGCGCACAGGCCGCTTCAAAGCACAAACATGTTCCTCATCATAGAGACCGAGAGAGAGACAGAATGTTTGTGCTTCGATGCCACCTGTGTGCAAGGTCTTCCCTTGATTTCTCTGGCTTAGAGCAGGAAGATAATACTGCCTTCAGTCCCACCCCAGAGCACGAGCATATCATTAACTGAAAACTTCTAACACTGATTACACAAGAACTACAAGATGGATTTCTTCACCTCAGGTATCATTTTAATCAGTTTAATACTGCCAACCTGACAATGCCTGTAGTTTACTTAGCAAAATCTTGCCGACAAGTTCACTTTAAAATTGCTGTTGGGAGAAGGCATCTTTCAAATAAGAGAGACCTGAAGCAGTTTGCAAAAGAAGAAGGGTCCAAAATTCCAATTGAGAGGTGTAAGAAGCTTGTTGATGGTTATAGGAAGCGATTGATTGCAAAGCTTGTGCAATTAAATATTAAGTTGAGGGTGTCAGGAAAAGCACAGAGTGGAGATTTGCTCTGCTCAAACTGGGAATGAGTTAGGTCAGTGTTTTATATTTGCCACTGAAGTGTGGTTGGATGAAAGGTGGCATTGTGGGTGCATCATATGGTGCCTCATATGGGGACATATGACTGAGTAGGGACATCTTGTGGGGACGGAAAACTGTATCAGTTGAGCGAATGTAGGACCAAATTACCAAGTGGGGCATCCTTTTCTGACATAATACGGTGTGTGGGAAGCTTTGGGGGTATCATACTGTGCATGTATGGTGGACACAACAGAACTAGGGACATCATAATGTGCGTGGAGTAGTGTAAGGACATCATAAATGTGTAAGTAAGGATCTATGGGGGAATCATCTGTGGGGACTGTATGGCAAAGGCAATGTTGAGGTTTCATACTATAATGGTAAGGGGGCAATATGTGGACATCAATGTTTGCATGGGGGGCATTATACTGCACGGAGGTCACAAAAAGGGTTTTTGTTAACTGTATGTAAACACTAAGGAACTTCACCATGTCAACAATTACTTAGTGGCAGGATTAGGGGTGTGGATTAGCTTTGACGATGTGCGTGCTGCAATAGTTTTTCCTGTTTAATATCCTTTAGCATTGTGAGATATCGACACCAGGGATGAGAGCATGAACCCACTGGGCAGCAGAGACTGGCACATATAGTCACTATATGGCCAAGATAGTGGGCACCTGGGGCACAGGGGCCCTCAGTGCCAGGGAACAGAGTCATTAGTTCGCAAATAACTCTGTACATCACTGATAATCGAGTTTAACGTGAGGCTGGAGTCTTGTGCATTTACCGTAGGTTCATTGTCTGCTTATAGAGCGTAGGAGAGCGATGCACTGAGCAGATGACGCGTCTACAAGCCGAGTGCTTTATTTCCCATGTTCTTATTGCTTTCGCACACAGCGTTCCACTTTAAAAGTACGGCTTGTTTGTTTTTTTTTTCCAGTGTTCAGCTCTATAGGCTCTGGCGCTACAACACATAAATCATAATAAAAATAATAATGTATTGACAATTATTGACTCGCAGACGCAAACACGAGCACGTTCCCACTAATTAAATTATCATGTGGACAGTGTCATCTAGTGGTGGCTGTGGAGATTGTCGCTCCATCTCCCTCCTGCAGGCCTGTCCTTTGTGTTGAGTCTCTAAGGTTCCCGATTAATGGCTTCCTCCCTTTTCCACTACATTTGTCATTTCTTTCTATTTGGATGTAATTTCGTTATTTGTTTTCTCCAGATGGTTTTCTATCTATTCAGTTTCTATTGCTTTTAAGTCGACGCCCGCTCTTCAGATGTTCTGTATTTTCACCTTCATTTGCCCTTGGGTTCCTTTTCAGCTTTTTTTTCTCTTTATTTCATTGCTGTGATCATTATATTTTCTGCTTCACACATGCAGACGCTGCCCAGCCTCATTTTCTATGGCTCATTCTCCTTCTGTTTCATACACCCACTCTGCGCTCACCTACTCCCCCGATCTGAGCATTTCTCCTCTAGTCTTAGTGTCCCTCCACCTCTCCTACACCCCCAGTTTCACACATTCTCTCCCTCACCATCTCCTTCACTCCCTGGAATCAATACCAGTCTGTCTGTCTGCTTTCTCTTCCCGTTAGCAGCTGACCCTTCCCAGAATTCCCTGTCACGTGCGGGAAATCCTGGCCCCCAGGGGCCCAAGTGAGCCCAGAACCTGCTAATGGCTTAACTCTTTCTACCCTAGCATTAACAGCAGAGAGTAATTTACTCGTCTAATGATCCATAGAACACTCCAGTCTAAATGGGACTTTTCAATATCTTTTCTTCTTCTTCAGAATTTTCGTGTGTCTTCTTTCAGAAGCTAGAGACATGGAACAGACTTGTTAAAAAAGTCTTATCCTGTGCCCCCATTACACAAATACACAAACACCCTTTAAAAACTATAATGTGGCAATGGGTTGAGAGTGAGACCAAAAAAGAAGCTAAAATTCATGTGAAATGTCAAATTTACACTCCATCTTGTAGATGTAGTGAGGTTCTTCTGACAGAAGATATATCACTGAAGAACAACTATAATAAAAAGGGCTATTAGGCCAGGGTCCCACTTGCAACTGCAATGTGAGAAACTCGCGAGAGTCTCTCGTCTCAATGCCCGGCACTACCGCCCGGAGTGTGCGGCTGCATGTATTTCTATGCAGCTGAATGCTGCAGTCCGAACCGCCGCCGGCAGTGCCGGTGTAAGGTAGTGTTTGTCATTCAGGTAGGGGATACTCTCTAGGCAGCTGATAAATCAGGTCCGGCACAGGTTTCTCAACATAACTCAGTCCAATCAGTTTATTATGCAGCATAAACCATAGCAATATGCAACAGAAAGTTCATATCAAACAGCATAGCGTCCTTGACAGAGTTCTACTCTGGTAATCCTGTGGTCACACAGGCTTTGCTATGTCCGGTACGCAGGCTCTCTAGCCTCACAGTTATATCCCCTGTCCGGGTTACCTCATAGCTGCTTCTCACTCAGTGCAGACGTTCATTCCCTCTCCTGGGAACTCTCAGACACAGGCAGCCATGATAAACACGTGCACTCAGGAAGGCAGACACATCTTCCTCAGCACAGTCGGTCTGACGAGACCTTCCATATGGACCAATCGGGTCCAAGCATTCACTCATGTGACCTACCCTGGCCACCTTATTTGGTCCGTAGCCACGCCCACCGAATCACATGGCTATGACCTCATCACAGGTCCTTCAACCATTCATACACATACTTTACTATGGCGTTTTAGACACCCGCCCCTAGGTGGGTTTGTAGGTGATTGAGGAGATGGGTGGAATCAATCACCTGAAGGCTTTTCCCTAACACATTGGAACAAAAGATCAGCTCTGCTGATCAGCACATAATCAAGCCTTCATCCCAAGGCCACCCACTTGGGATACATAGCGGTCATTTAGGACCCTGCTCCTATTACCACTCTGGACATGGCTATCTGCCCATCCTGGGACACCCACACTGTGCCCCCTAGCGGACACAGTGGTCACTACACCACACCGGGTATTGAGGCGAAAGACTCGCTCAAGTTTCTAGCATTGCAGTTGGACCCTGGCCTTAATCTTTGGCTATGCCACCAATTTCTGATGGGCAAAGGATTCGACAATTGTGATGTATATTGAACACTAGAACGAACTGTCAGTGGTAGGACAGTGACGTACCACTTCATAATCCACTGAGAGCTCAATGGAAAAAGGCAAAGTGAGGCCAACATCGCATCCCTATCAGCACTACCTCTTTGTTCTAACGATCATTGGATGTCAACAGTTGGACCCCTGCCAGTTGGGCAATAGTGACTATCTATGCCATGATTGAGATACAATGAGTCAACTTCCATACACTAAAGATGATCCAAAGGTATAAATTGGCTCAGAATACAGCCTCTGTACTATAGACAGTTTCCCTAAACCCCTTCTGTTTTTCCAGCAAAAGTTTTACAAAGGGTAATTGTTAGAGTTGAGCGAAACGGGTCGAAAAATTTCAAAAGTCGCCGACGTTTGGCAAAGTCGGGTTTCTTAAAACGAAACCCGACCCTAGGATGAGGTCGGTCACGAGGTCGACGACTTACGCGCCAAAGTCGCGTTTCAAAAGTTTGTTTTGCGCTCTTTTTCAGCCAATCAGGATCCACGGACACTGTGGGCAACGTGATGACATAGGCAGGGGTCACCACCATCTTTCAGAAGGGCATGCAAGTGATTGGCTTGCTTTGGTGGGCGTCACAGGGGGTATAAAAGGGTGTGCACGCCGACCGCCATCTTTCTTCTGCCGATCTCAGTATAGGGAGAGGTTGCTGCTGATTCTGTAGGGTGAGCGTTAGGCAGGGAAGAAGACAAAAAAAACTGCTTCTGCTGCTAGCGATTTGGCCTGCACAACACACCAGTCACTGTGTGTGCAGTGCAAGGGGAGGCTATATAGTGGTGTATCAGTGGTGTTGGTTGTTGGGCTGCCTTCTAAGGCTTCCTGACATTCCTGCATTGCTGTTTACCCACTGCTCCGCAAACTGCTTTTTTAAAAGCAATCCCAATTTTTTTTTTTTGTCCTGCTGAGAAGAAAAAAAAACTGCTTCTGCTGCTAGCAATTTGGCCTGCACAACACACCAGTCACTGTGTGTGCAGTGCAAGGGGAGGCTATATTGTGGTGTATCAGTGGTGTTGGTTGTTGGGCTGCCTTTTAAGGCTTCCTGACAGGCTGGCATTGCTGTTTACCCACTGCTCTGCAAACTGCTTTTTTAAAAGCAATCCAATCTCCCTTATCCTCTAGTCACTTTTGTCACAGCTGTGCCATCGAGCCTGTCAGATAGCACTCAGATATTCATTGGGCCTCACACAATCCAAAAGTGTCCAGTGTCCAAAAGTGTGTGCAGAGATTCAAAATCTCCCTTATCCTCTAGTCACTTTTGTCACAGCTGTGCCATCGGGCCTGTCACATAGCGCTCAGATATTCATTGGGCCTCACACAATCCAAAAGTGTCCAGTGTCCAAAAGTGTGTGCAGAGATTCAAAATCTCCCTTATCCTCTAGTCACTTTTGTCACAGCTGTGCCATCGAGCCTGTCACATAGCGCTCAGATATTCATTGGGCCTCACACAATCCAAAAGTGTCCAGTGTCCAAAAGTGTGTGCAGAGATTAAAAATCTCCCTTATCCTCTAGTCACTTTTGTCACAGCTGTGCCATCGAGCCTGTCACATAGCGCTCAGATATTCATTGGGCCTCACACAATCCAAAAGTGTCCAGTGTCCAAAAGTGTGTGCAGAGATTAAAAATCTCCCTTATCCTCTAGTCACTTTTGTCACAGCTGTGCCATCGAGCCTGTCACATAGCGCTGAGATATTCATTGGGCCTCACACAATCAAAAAGTGTCCAGTGTCCAAAAGTGTGCGCAGAGATTAAAAATCTCCCTTATCCTCTAGTCACTTTTGTCACAGCTGTGCCATCGAGCCTGTCACATAGTGCTCAGATATTCATTGGGCCTCACACAATCCAAAAGTGTCCAGTGTCCAAAAGTGTGTGCAGAGATTCAAAATCTCCCTTATCCTCTAGTCACTTTTGTCACAGCTGTGCCATCGAGCCTGTCACATAGCGCTCAGATATTCATTGGGCCTCACACAATCCAAAAGTGTCCAGTGTCCAAAAGTGTGTGCAGAGATTCAAAATCTCCCTTATCCTCTAGTCACTTTTGTCACAGCTGTGCCATCGAGCCTGTCACATAGCGCTCAGATATTCATTGGGCCTCACACAATCCAAAAGTGTCCAGTGTCCAAAAGTGTGTGCAGAGATTCAAAATCTCCCTTATCCTCTAGTCACTTTTGTCACAGCTGTGCCTTCGAGCCTGTCACATAGCGCTCAGATATTCATTGGGCCTCACACAATCCAAAAGTGTCCAGTGTCCAAAAGTGTGTGCAGAGATTCAAAATCTCCCTTATCCTCTAGTCACTTTGGTCACAGCTGTGCCATCGAGCCTGTCACATAGCGCTCAGATATTCATTGGGCCTCACACAATCCAAAAGTGTCCAGTGTCCAAAAGTGTGTGCAGAGATTCAAAATCTCCCTTATCCTCTAGTCACTTTTGTCACAGCTGTGCCATCGAGCCTGTCACATAGCGCTCAGATATTCATTGGGCCTCACACAATCCAAAAGTGTCCAGTGTCCAAAAGTGTGTGCAGAGATTCAAAATCTCCCTTATCCTCTAGTCACTTTTGTCACAGCTGTGCCATCGAGCCTGTCACATAGCGCTCAGATATTCATTGGGCCTCACACAATCCAAAAGTGTCCAGTGTCCAAAAGTGTGTGCAGAGATTCAAAATCTCCCTTATCCTCTAGTCACTTTTGTCACAGCTGTGCCATCGAGCCTGTCACATAGCGCTCAGATATTCATTGGGCCTCACACAATCCAAAAGTGTCCAGTGTCCAAAAGTGTGTGCAGAGATTCAAAATCTCCCTTATCCTCTAGTCACTTTTGTCACAGCTGCGCCATCGAGCCTGTCACATAGCGCTCAGATATTCATTGGGCCTCACACAATCCAAAAGTGTCCAGTGTCCAAAAGTGTGTGCAGAGATTAAAAATCTCCCTTATCCTCTAGTCACTTTTGTCACAGCTGTGCCATCGAGCCTGTCACATAGCGCTCAGATATTCATTGGGCCTCACACAATCCAAAAGTGTCCAGTGTCCAAAAGTGTGTGCAGAGATTCAAAATCTCCCTTATCCTCTAGTCACTTTGGTCACAGCTGTGCCATCGAGCCTGTCACATAGCGCTCAGACATTCATTGGGCCTCACACAATCCAAAAGTGTCCAGTGTCCAAAAGTGTGTGCAGAGATTCAAAATCTCCCTTATCCTCTAGTCACTTTGGTCACAGCTGTGCCATCGAGCCTGTCACATAGCGCTGAGATATTCATTGGGCCTCACACAATCAAAAAGTGTCCAGTGTCCAAAAGTGTGCGCAGAGATTAAAAATCTCCCTTATCCTCTAGTCACTTTTGTCACAGCTGTGCCATCGAGCCTGTCACATAGTGCTCAGATATTCATTGGGCCTCACACAATCCAAAAGTGTCCAGTGTCCAAAAGTGTGTGCAGAGATTCAAAATCTCCCTTATCCTCTAGTCACTTTTGTCACAGCTGTGCCATCGAGCCTGTCACATAGCGCTCAGATATTCATTGGGCCTCACACAATCCAAAAGTGTCCAGTGTCCAAAAGTGTGTGCAGAGATTCAAAATCTCCCTTATCCTCTAGTCACTTTTGTCACAGCTGTGCCATCGAGCCTGTCACATAGCGCTCAGATATTCATTGGGCCTCACACAATCCAAAAGTGTCCAGTGTCCAAAAGTGTGTGCAGAGATTCAAAATCTCCCTTATCCTCTAGTCACTTTTGTCACAGCTGTGCCTTCGAGCCTGTCACATAGCGCTCAGATATTCATTGGGCCTCACACAATCCAAAAGTGTCCAGTGTCCAAAAGTGTGTGCAGAGATTCAAAATCTCCCTTATCCTCTAGTCACTTTGGTCACAGCTGTGCCATCGAGCCTGTCACATAGCGCTCAGATATTCATTGGGCCTCACACAATCCAAAAGTGTCCAGTGTCCAAAAGTGTGTGCAGAGATTCAAAATCTCCCTTATCCTCTAGTCACTTTTGTCACAGCTGTGCCATCGAGCCTGTCACATAGCGCTCAGATATTCATTGGGCCTCACACAATCCAAAAGTGTCCAGTGTCCAAAAGTGTGTGCAGAGATTCAAAATCTCCCTTATCCTCTAGTCACTTTTGTCACAGCTGTGCCATCGAGCCTGTCACATAGCGCTCAGATATTCATTGGGCCTCACACAATCCAAAAGTGTCCAGTGTCCAAAAGTGTGTGCAGAGATTCAAAATCTCCCTTATCCTCTAGTCACTTTTGTCACAGCTGTGCCATCGAGCCTGTCACATAGCGCTCAGATATTCATTGGGCCTCACACAATCCAAAAGTGTCCAGTGTCCAAAAGTGTGTGCAGAGATTCAAAATCTCCCTTATCCTCTAGTCACTTTTGTCACAGCTGCGCCATCGAGCCTGTCACATAGCGCTCAGATATTCATTGGGCCTCACACAATCCAAAAGTGTCCAGTGTCCAAAAGTGTGTGCAGAGATTAAAAATCTCCCTTATCCTCTAGTCACTTTTGTCACAGCTGTGCCATCGAGCCTGTCACATAGCGCTCAGATATTCATTGGGCCTCACACAATCCAAAAGTGTCCAGTGTCCAAAAGTGTGTGCAGAGATTCAAAATCTCCCTTATCCTCTAGTCACTTTGGTCACAGCTGTGCCATCGAGCCTGTCACATAGCGCTCAGACATTCATTGGGCCTCACACAATCCAAAAGTGTCCAGTGTCCAAAAGTGTGTGCAGAGATTCAAAATCTCCCTTATCCTCTAGTCACTTTGGTCACAGCTGTGCCATCGAGCCTGTCACATAGCACTCAGATATCAGTGGGCCTCACACAATCCAAAGGTGTCCAGTGTCCACAAGTGTGTGCAGAAATTCAAAATCTCCCCTGTCCTATAGACACCTTGTACCTTGTTTTACATTACTATATAGTTTGTTGGATTTTGTCTACATTTCTACCAAAAATGAGGAAGGCTGGTGGAAGAGGCCGTGGAATTGGGCGGGGGTTGACAGCTGGTAATGATGGTGTTGGTGGTGGATCTGATGGTAGTGGCAAGAGCAAAATAGGACCGAATGCAGGAGGTGTTGAGCCTGCGTCATAGTCTGGCTACATAAGGCCTCGAACGCTTAGTTTTCTAGGAGTTGGCAAACCGCTTTTAAAGCCAGAGCATCAGGAAAAAGTTTTGTCTTACATTGCTGACTCAGCCTCCAGCTCTATCGCCTCCTCTTCTTCAGTTGTAAAAAGTAAAAGCACTGAGTCGTCATTGGAGGCTCATGTTCATGAACCACACCTTTCCTTGTGTCCTTCACCCAAACCAAGATTGAAGGATGACGCAGGCCATACTACTGATTACTCCATGGAGCTGTTTTCACATACCATGCCTGGATTATCAAGTGAAATGGTGAATTACCCAGGCCAAGATGAATCTGACATGGAGTGCACTGATGCACAGCCGCTGATGGATGATTCTGCTGGTACATTCACTCAGAGAACTACATTGTCCTCGCAGTGTACAGAGCCAGATTCTGACCCTGATGAGACTCAGGTGCCCCTTCCCGCACACTATACCACCATACACGGTGACACAGAGGAAGGTGCACATGACATAGAAGAGGAGGTGATGGATGACCCAGTTGTTGACCCAGATTGGCATCCATTGGGGGAAGAGGGTGCTGCTTCCAATAGCTCAGATGAGGAGCATCCACAGCAGACATCGACATCGCAACAGCTGTTATCTGGCAGGCCCGGAGCACTCCAAAGACAGGTTCCAAACATCAAAAGAGTTGCTGGACAGCTTGTCCAGAGGGTCAAAAGATCACAGCGTGCTAGGCCGCAAAATGTCTGCCAAAGTAGGAAGAGTGCAGTGTGGCACTTTTTTGAACAAAATCCTCATGATCAGGCCAAGGTTATCTGTAAGAAGTGCGCAAAGACCTTTAGCCAAGGGAAAAATCTGAAAAATTTGAATACCAGTTGCATGCTTAGACATTTAACCAGCATGCACTTGCAAGCGTGGACACAACACCAAACCTCAAGTGCCACATGTGCAACTGATCACAACGAAGGTAGTCAGCAACGCTACATTGTTTCCCCCACTGTAAGCCCACCGGTTAGCACAGCAGCAAATGTTGAGGTGTCGTTGCAAGGCCACAGCAGTCAGGGAATCCCACTGTTATATCAATGAAAGACTGATTCTAGGCCATCAGAAAGAACACCAACTCCATCACCATCATCAACCCTCTCTCAGTCCGCCCTGTCCACCGCTACTTCCACCATATGCAGCTCTCAAGTCCAGCTCACCCTCCCAGACACTATGAGTAGGTCAAGAAGGTACTCAGTCTCTCATCCGCGTACACTGGGTTTGAACGCCCACATTGCCAAACTAATCTCGTTTGGGATGATGCCCTTTCGGTTGGTGGAAAGCACAGCTTTCTGCGAACTCATGGCCTATGCAGTACCACGCTATGACCTACCCAGTCGCCACTTCTTGTCTCGCAAAGCCATCCCAGCCCTCCACCATCATGTGAAAGACCGCATTGTCCATGCACTCAAGCAGTCAGTGAGCGGAAAGGTGCACCTCACAACTGATGCATGGTCCAGTCGGCATGGCCAGGGCCGTTACGTGTCCATCACTGCGCACTGGGTTAATGTGGTGGATGCAGGGTCCACAGGGGACAGCGGTGGTGGGACAGTGCTGCCTAGCCCAAGGTATAGGAAACAGTTGGCTGTAGGCGTTCGACCCTCCTCCTCCTCCTCCTCCAGAAGCGAAAGCTCGTCCACAGAGCGCAGTCGTACGAGCACTCCATCTGCAGCTGCCACTGTTGCACACAATGTGTCCCCCTATTGAGCAGCTAGTGGAAAGCGTCAGCAGGCTGTGTTGCAGATGATGTGTTTGGGCAACAGACACACCGCCGAGGTGCTGGCCGAGTACTTGAAGCGACAAACTAAGTTATGGCTGGGCAGTGTACATCTTGAGGCAGGCAAGGTAGTTAGTGATAACGGCCGTAATTTTGTGGCAGCCATAGCCCTTTCAAAACTCAGCCATATACCTTGTTTGGCTCACACCTTGAACCTGGTGGTGCAGTGCTTCCTCAAAAATTATCCGGAGTTAACAGCCCTGCTCCAGAAGGTGCGAAGACTGTGCGCGCACATCCGCCGGTCGCCTGTACGCTCCGTTCGTATGCAGAAGCTGCAGCGATTGCTCCACCTTCCCAACCACCGCCTCATTATCGACATTGCAACAAGGTGGAACTCCACCCTGCACATGGTGGAGCGGCTGTGCGAGCAGAGGCAGGCCATAATGCATTTGTGGGAGGATACACGGCCAGGCACTTTGAGAGCAGACATGGAGTTGACAGGTGTGCAGTGGTCGAAGCTGAAAGACCTCTGTAAAGTCCTTCAGTGTTTTGAGGAATGCACACGGCTGGTAAGCGCAGACGACGCCATCCTAAGCATGAGCATCCCACTTATGCGTCTGCTCATGCAAACTTTGACGCACCTTAAGGAGCAGGCGTCTGCAGCCAATGTTGATGAGGAGGAAGAGGAGGAGGGAATCCTTGATGACATTCAGCCATTGTCTGCTCAGGGACCTCTCCTGGACGAGGTGGAGGAAGAAGAGGAGGAGGAGGAGGATGATGGGGATGATTACTTAGGGGAGGAGGATGCATCTCGTGGGGCAAGTGAAAATGTTGGCGTGGCAAGGTCTGGTACAGGGTTTGTGCGTGACTGGAGGGATGTGGATTTGCCAGAAAGTGCTCCTCCAACCAGCACTCGCAGTGCATCATTGACACCGGGAACATTGGCCCACATGTCAGATTATGCCTTGCAGATCCTAAAAAGGGAACCACGCATTGCCAAAATGATGAACGATGACAACTACTGGTTGGCCAGCATCCTGGATCCACGCTATAAAGGCAAATTACAAAACATCATGCCACAGGAGAACCTTGACCTAATATTGGCTAATAAACAAGCAACTCTGGTAAATCGGTTGCTTGAGGCATTCCCAGCACACAGCAGCGGTGATGGTTCTCACACGAGCCGTACCGGCCGGGGGCAGCTTGGCAGAGGTGTTCGTGGTGCACACAGCAGAAGTGGCGTTGGAGACAGGGGTTTCATGACAATGTTGTGGACTGATTTTTCAAGTACCGCTCACACAACTGGTAATACTGCATCGATGGAAAGTGACAGGAGACAGCAGTTGTCAACTATGGTTACAAACTACTTTTCCTCCCATATCGATGTTCTCCCACACAGGTCATTCCCCTTTGACTATTGGGCCGCTAAACTGGACACCTGGCCTGAATTGGCACAATATGCCTTACAGGAGCTCGCTTGCCCAGCTGCAAGTATGCTATCGGAAAGAGTCTTCAGTGCAGCTGGATCAATCCTGACAGAAAAAAGGACCCGTCTGTCAACCCAAAATGTGGATGATCTAACCTTCATTAAAATGAACCACGCATGGGTTTCCAAGGATTTTGTCCCACCTTCCTCTGATGACACATAGGGTGACAGAAAAATGGCTTGCTTTGGTCCACCTCTTCCTGGGACTTGACCTATTTCACCTTTTGCATCAGCTGAATGTCCAACATCAACATATGCCACTTTCTAAAACTCCCTAACTGTGCTGCCTCCCCCCCCCCCATGGCCGGGGTCACCACCTAGCGCACGACACCGTGCAATTGCCGTTGCCCTGGACAGGTGGGTAGGCCGACTCTTGGGCGCGGGCACTGGTACAGGGTCCTTCATAGTGCAATCAAGTGTCTCTGACAGTGGTGGTGCACACCCGCCGTCAGACGCACCGCCGTACTATGAGGGGCCCAGTGCCAGTACCGACGCCCACGAGTGGGCCCCCCTTGCTTGGGCAGGGCCCCAGCATTTGCAATCTTTACCTCTCCCTGCTCCTCCGCTGTGTAGTCTGGGCCGTCAAATCCATACTGTGCCTGACACCGTCTGAGCCTGCCTCCTGAGACATATATTTTGAATGTGTACGCTATCCATACATGTTATCCGGGGAAACGGTACCCTTTCTAACCTTTGTGCAATCACGTGCAATCCATACTGGGCCTAACACCGTCTGAGCCTGCCTCCTGAGACATATATTTTGAATGTGTACGCTATCCATACATGTTATCCGGGGATACGGTACCCTTTCTAACCTTTGTGCAATCACGTGCAATCCATACTGGGCCTAACACCGTCTGAGCCTGCCTCCTGAGACATATATTTTGAATGTGTACGCTATCCATACATGTTATCCGGGGATACGGTACCCTTTCTAACCTTTGTGCAATCACGTGCAATCCATACTGGGCCTAACACCGTCTGAGCCTGCCTCCTGAGACATATATTTTGAATGTGTACGCTATCCATACATGTTATCCGGGGATACGGTACCCTTTCTAACCTTTGTGCAATCACGTGCAATCCATACTGGGCCTTACACCGTCTGAGCCTGCCTCCTGAGACATATATTTTGAATGTGTACGCTATCCATACATGTTATCCGGGGATACGGTACCCTTTCTAACCTTTGTGCAATCACGTGCAATCCATACTGGGCCTAACACCGTCTGAGCCTGCCTCCTGAGACATATATTTTGAATGTGTACGCTATCCATACATGTTATCTGGGGATACGGTACCCTTTCTCACCTTTGTGCAATCACGTGTAATCCATACTGGGCGTGAGAACGGCTGGCGAGCTGTTAAGCCAGCTACAGCACCTGTGGTTTGCACACGTAAGTTTTTCATTTTTTCAGGAATGACGGTTAGGCCTAATTCCGGAACTGCGGTTGACCTGCACTTACTGGGAAATCATTGTTCGCGGGTAATAATTGTAATCAGTGATCCCCATCACTAACGTTGTTTAGCGGGTTATCTGCACCTGTAAGCGACAAACGCTGGCCTTTTCAGTGTAGCGCACATGCAGCCACGGACATGTAAGGGCATGACACACCAGTTATTGGCCAATCTCATGTGCCAGAGCCTCACGTGTCCCTCTAGTAAGCCGGACTCGGACCGCGGGGCATGACGGAGTCTCGTTCGTTAACGGAATTAAGCTTGCAATGTGTGCATCTGTTCTGTAGCTGGCATGGTTGAGGTTTCCCAGGTGGAGTCGAATTTAACCGTAGGCTCCACTCCTGGTGGTGCCCTTCTGGACATTCCTTTAAGGTTCAGCTTTGCAACCATACTGCCCACGTAAAACAAACACTTTGCCTTCATAAACGCTGTTTGGAGGGTCATGACTCGTGGGAATAACGCCGCCCAATCAGTTAACCTGCTAGAGAGATCCTTCGTTGCTCCCAAGCATGACATCACACTCCCTAGGAAGAAGGTAATGCCACTGTGGCGACCGTACTCCTGGGGGCGACACAAGTGCACTGATGCCCAGCCACTGCTCGATGAATCTGCTGGTACATTGACCTAGACCACTACATTCCCCTCGCACGCTACACGACCTGAATCTGACCCTGATGAAACTCAGGTTACCCTTCCCATATACAGTTCCATCTTACACGGTGACAAAGAGGAAGCTGCAGATGAAAGTGCAGGTTCGGCCCACCCGCCATCAGACACACCACCGTACTATCAGGGGCCCTGTGCCAGTGCCGTAGCCAACGAGTGGGCCCCCCCCTGCTTGCTCAGGATCACAGCACTTGCAAAGTTGAAATACTGTGCAGTGAGATGGAAGATGGGGACGACGAGGAATCCAGACAAGTACAGGGATTCCCTAGCGAGGAGACTTATTTGATTGTTTTCAATGTTGGGACAGCAATTTTTGGAGAGCACTATACTCTGGAGAATGATAGATGGGGCCCACCATACACTGGAACATTCCAAAGGTGGACATCAGACACTGGAGCAGCATTTACAGGGCCCATTATACACTAGAGCATTAGAAATGGGGCCCATTATGTTTGGAGCATTATTTGGGCCCATAAGACAGTGGAGCTTCATCCATGGGGACCAACATATACTGTAGCATTATGTGGAGCTCATCATATACTGTTTCAAACATTATATGGGACCAATGATTCTGTATGGAGAAATAGATGGGCCTCGTCATGAGATGTAAAAAGTGAGGTATTTTTCATTGGACTATACCGCTATTTCTCTGCCGTATCGGAGCATGATGAGTTGTGGTATGTGTTAAAGGGGCGCTCTTTTGCCCAGGGCACATGAAAACCTGCAGCCAGCCCTCCCCCCCACAACTTTAGCCAAATAACCCCCATTTTTCAGTGCGTAACTTGTATTATGAAGTTAATTAAGGTTGACAAGCTTAAGTAAGAAGAATTGATGCTTTTGGCATTCAAATGGGCACTGTAGGTGTGTTTCCTGTCCTCCTCTCACTGCCGACTTTTATTCCCCATTGACTTACATTGGGTTTCGTGTTTCGGGATGACCCCGACTTTTCCCTATAATCGGACGATCTTGCTCGACCCGACTTTTGGAAAAATCGGGTTTCACGAAACGAAACGCGACCCTAAAAAACCAAAAGTCGCTCAAATCTAGTAATTGTTATTTTATATAATTTTGTACATGGGAAAATCACAACTGATCTGGATCTATAAACTTAATTTGATAATTAATTGAGAGTAATAGAAAAAGTGGCATTTCTTGTGTGCCAGTTCATGCTGGAGTATTGAAAAACGCTTGAAGACAATCATTGGGGTGGCTTTCCCCAAGACAGCAGTGAGGCACACAGTGTGCATTGCAGTTCTGGTGTCATATTTTGAATCCAACAGCTCTTTATAAGCTTCTTCTGAGGGGGTATTCTGTCTCATGGTCTGTGGGTGAAAATTTTAAGCTAGTGTAAGGGCGGGCCAGGACCGTAGTCGTGACCTGTACTCTGGTGGCAGCTGCGCCCAGCCCTCTTCCCCTACATGAAACCATATGATGCTCCTCGGCATACCTGCATCTCCAGTCCCATCTTCACCCGGACACCTCCCAGGCCATAACGGTTCCTCTTTTAGGTGACTCACATCAAGGGAGACACAGTCCGAGACAACTTTAACACTTTCTTTATTTAGGATTTCGCACATTACATCCACAGTTGTTACATCATCACATTTACTTGCTTCCTGATCTTTCCCTTGCTTGCTGCCACTTCTGTGCAGTACATGCCCGGACCAGACCATATTAGACTGCTTCCCAGTTCCTTCCAAGTCTGTCCTCACTACAGTGACATTTCCTTCAGCCTGCTTCGCCCCAGTACTGAATTCATCAATCACTAGGTTTGGCGAACCCCAGTGAAGCATCCGGCCCGTCTGTACCGATCTCGTTGAAGTGCCAACTCCTTTCATCTCTTTAGTCCAGCCAACTTCTGCCCTAAAAGCATTGACCCAGGTGGTAAGATGCCACATCTTCCTTTTCCTGTTCTGACCCACTGCTAAGACCTGCAGTGGCCATGGCTAACGTGTGCAAAAACGACTTAATGTTACATGACTGTCAAGCTGTTCGGGCTTATAGCCCATGTGGACTCTTGAGCGCCCTGGCCCCTTCTGTCTTAACTTCCTACAAGCTTCCCTCTTACTACCTGGCAGCCCCTCCTATAATTAACCCCCTATGAACCTCCTACCAGGCCCCACTATTATATCCCCACCTAGTGGCCTGCAACATAATTACAACTACCCAATCTATGGGGAAACTATATACTAAGAGTGCCCTCCTCTAATGTCCCAATAAAGGATGCACTAGCTTTCCCTAGCTATGCACACATAAATGACATACAATAAACAAGCAGTTTTATCATACAGGAGCAAAAGGCAATTTATACACTTATCCATACAATGGTAACACATTCAAGTGGCAGTACCATAAATAATGAGCGGTCATACATAATTATACATGTAGCAGTACTGCAGGCAATAATCATAAAAACGTTTGTAAATATTAAAGACAGGCAAATAATCAGAGGCAAGGGAGGCATAAGAGGCATCATACCCCACTCCCTTACATTAATGTACTCTGTCCTCTGCCTTTAAACAGACAGTGTCCATGCAACAGGAAC
Organism: Dendrobates tinctorius; assembly: GCF_039654945.1. Classification (NCBI taxonomy): domain Eukaryota; kingdom Metazoa; phylum Chordata; class Amphibia; order Anura; family Dendrobatidae; genus Dendrobates; species Dendrobates tinctorius. Next base: position 10,209,616 of record NW_027361772.1, on the reverse strand, counting down.
ACTACACAAAAGAATTTGAAAAAACTGTAACATCATCCCCAACCAAAATCCCAACAGGATGGAGAACAAGATCAAATATGGTTTGATAACCACCTTTAATCAGTCTCATAAACTGATAAGAGGTGTGTTATGAAATTATTGGGGGATACTCACCAATGACCCCATATTATCAGGAAATATTAATTTTCACCCTGATAATATCTTTAGGAGGAACATGAAACTCAAAAATCATATAGCTCCAAGTAGAATAAGGCAAAATCAATCAAAAACATAATTTTTGCTTTCAATACCCAATAATGGAATCAATGGTTCCTATAGATGTAATGGAAAAGGCTGTTTGTGTTGTCAGATGTTGAGACATGGAGAAAAAACTTTTCTTCATTCTTAATAGGGGAATCGTTCACCATCAAGCAGTTCGTCCATTGCAACTCCAATTTTTCAACCGAACACAATAAAGATCCCACCAATCGTAAGTTGAACATAGTAGAACAAATCACAGAAAATTCACCCAACAGACTGCAGAGATTGCTCAACAGGGAATATTTTTGGATATTCATGTATTGGTGCATGTCACACTGTCCACCCAGGAAGTAATGAAGATTCACTTCCTGCTCCCAGGTCCTATTATACTTGTTATGAATTTTCCTTGCCCTGAGGCATTTCCACTGAAGTTGTATCAGCCTGTAATTTGATTTTCCACTTTGATTTTGAGTATTATTCCAATCCATGGGATATTAATTTGGATTTACATTGATCATTTTTATGTTTTATTGTTCTCAACAAATTCCACTATGTAATGACTAAAGATTTGCAACTGGAATATTTCATTCAGTGATGTCTTGGATGTGGTATTTTACTGTTCCCTTTATTTATTGATAAGTGTATATGTTTTATTGATTATCCCTTACTATACTTTGTGATTTTATTTGGAGTTGTAGTTCACTATACGGTCCTCACAGGGACTCTCATGTTCTTTGGGACTCCCTGATATGTTGTTTCTGATGTTTTTAACCCCTTAACGACCAAGCGATTTTGTAGGTTAAAGACCAGGTCTTAATTTTGAAATCAGACCACTGTCACTTTATGTGCTTATAACTCTAGAACGCTTCAACGAATCATGCTGATTCTGAGACAGTTTTTTCGTGACATATTATACTTCATGTTAGTGATAAAATTTATTCGATATGACTTGCGTTTATTTTTGAAAGAAAAAATGGAAGTATGGCGAAAATTTTTAAAACTTTGCAATTTTCAAACTTTTAATTTTTATGCCCTTAAATCAGAGAGATTCAGTATGTCACAAAAAATAGTTAATAAATAACATTTCCCACATGTCAACTCTAAATCAGCACAATTTTGCAACCAAAATTTTTTTTTGTTAGGAAGTTACAAGGGTTAAAAGTTGACCAGCGATTTCTCATTTTTAAAACAAAATTTATAAAACCATTTTTTTAGGGACCACCTCACATTTCAAGTCACTTGGAAGGGGTCAATATGACAGAAAATACCCAAAAGTGATGCCATTCTAAAAACTGCACCCCTCAAGGTGTTCAAAACCACATTCAAGAAGTTTATTAACCCTTTAGGTACTTCACAAGAATTGAAGAAATGTGGAAGGAAAAAATGAACATTTAACTTGTTTTTCCCCAAAATTTATATTTGGACACAGTTTTTTTAATTTTGTCAAGGGTTTCAGGAGAAAATGAACCACAATATTTGTCGTGCAATTTCTCCTGAGTACACCGATACCCCATGTGTGGAGGAAGAGCACTCTTTAGGCGCACGGCAGTGCTCAGAATGGAAGGAGCATCATTTGAGATTTTGAATTTCAAATTGGCTAGAATCGAGAGCGGACGCCATGTTGCGTTTTGAGAGCCCCTGATGTACCTAAACAGTGGAAACCCCACATAAGTGACCCCATTTTGGAAACTAGACCCCCAAGGAACTTATCTAAATGCGTGGAGAGCACTTTGAACCCCCAAGGTCTTTACAGAAGGCTATAACGTAGATCCGTAAAATTTAGAAAATCATATTTTTTCCACAAAAGTGATCTTTTCACCCCCAATTTTTATTTTCCCAAGGATAACAGGACCCCAAAAGTTATTTTGCAATTTGTTCTGAGTACACTGATACCCCATATTTGGGCACATGGCAGAGCTCAGATGAGAAGCAGCGCCATTTGACTTTTTTTGCTGTAATTGAGATTGGATGCCATGTCACATTTGGAGATCCCCTTATGTGCCTAAACAGTGGAAGCCCCCAACAAGTGACCCCATTTTGGAAACTAGACCACCCAAGGAACTTATCTAGATGTGTGGTGAGAATTTTCAACCCCCAAGGGCTTCATTGAAGTTTATAACGTACAGCCATAAAATTAAAAATCATATTTTTTCCACAAAAACGATCTTTTCATCCCCAATTTTTATTTTTCCAAGGGTAAAAAGACCCCAAAAGTTTTTGTGCAATTTGTCCTGAGAACGCAGATACCCCATATGTGGGGGTAAACTACTGTGTGGGTGCATGGCAGAGCTCAGAATGGAAAGAGCTCCGTTTGACTTTTTCAACGCAAAATTGGCTGGAATTGAGATCGGACGCCATGTCACATTTGGAGAGCCCCTGATGTGCCTAAACAGTGGAAACCCCCCACAAGTGACCCCATTTTGGAAACTAGACCCCCCAAGGAGCTTATCTAAATGTGTGGTGAGCACTTTGAAACCCCAAGGGCTTCACAGAAGTTTATAACGTAGAGCCATGAAAACAAAGTAATCATATTTTTTTCCACAAAAATGATCTTTTGCCTACAAATTTTTTATTTTCACAAGGGTAACAGGAGAAATTGTACACCAAAAGTTGTTGTGCAATTTGTCCTGAGTACGCTGATACCCCATATGTGGGGGGAACCACTGTTTGGGCACATGGCAGAGCTCAGAAGAAAAGGGGTACCGTTTTGTAATGCAGACTTTGATGGAATGGTCTGCGGGCATCATGTTGCATTTGCAGAGCCCCTGATGTGCCTAAACTGCAGAAACCCCCCCACAAGTGACACCATTTTGGAAACTAGACCCCCCCACGGAGCTTATCTAGATGTGTGGTGAACTCTTTGAATCCCCAAGTGCTTCACAGAAGTTTATAATGTAGAGCCTTGAAAATAAAAAAATCATATTTTTTTCCACAAAAATGATCTTTTTGTCCCCAAATTTTTTATTTTCACAAGGGTAACAGGAGAAATTGTACCCCAAAAGTTGTGCAATTTGTCCTGAGTATGCTGATATTCCATATGTGGGGGTAAACCACTGTGATCGCCTTACTGCGATCCTGGGGATGCAGAATGCACAAATCCACAAAAGGTGAAGAATTGATTTTATTTTTTACGCCGTTCCTCGTGTGGTATTAGTGATTAGGCGACTTTATTCCTCAGGTCGGTGCGATTACAGCGATACCAGATTTAAATCCTTTTTTCGTGTTTAGCTTCTGTCACACATTAAAAGACGGGTTTTTTGTAAGAATTTTTTGTAAGAAATGTTTGCATCGTCGCATTTTGAGCTATAATTTTTCCATATTTCGGCTGACAAAGTCATGTGTAGGCTTGTTTTTTTGTGGGACGAGCTGACGTTTTTATTGGTGCCAGAAAATGGCACATAACGTTTTTTGATCGCTTTCTATTCCGATTTTTGTGGAGGCAGAATGAACAAAAACTAGCAATTCAGGACTTGTTTTTTTTTTCTATCGTTCCGCGTGTGGTAAAATTAGTATGGCAGCTTTATTCTTCAGGTCACTACGATTACAGCGATACATCATTTATATAGTTTTTTTATGTTTTGGTGTTTTTTACACAATAAAAACTTTTATAGAAAAAATATTTATTTTTGCATCACTTTATTCTGCGAGCTATAACTTTTTTATTTTTCCCCTGATGATGCTGTATGGCGGCTCGTTTTTTGCGGGACAAGGTGACGTTTTCAAGGGTACCATGTTTATTTATATCCGTCTTTTTGATCGCGTGTTATTGCACTTTTTCCTAGCAGTATGATGATACCGCTTGGAAAAAGTATAATTTGCTACTTTTTTATGTTTTTTTTTTACTGCATTCACTGAAGGGGTTAACTAGGGTGGCGCTTTCATAGATGGGATTTTTACATATTTTTTTAACAAAATGTTTTTGTTTTTTTTACCTTGTCCCTTTATGGGACTTTCACTTTTACTTTAGGTATAATACATTACAATGCTCCAGCATTGTAATGCATTATACCTATGCTGAAAGCTGCTGACACCATGCTGTGCGCATGGTCTCTGCAGCTTCCGTAGGTGAATGACCCGGAAGTTGTCATGACACCTCCAGGACATCATGGCACAGGTCGGGCTCAGCGATTACATCGCGGGGACGCCGACCTAAGGCAGAGAGAGCCCCCTACCCTCTGCCTCCCCCTCTGAATGCTGCGATCACGCTCGATCGCAGCAGTGAGGGGGTTAACAGCCAGGGGCGGCAGGGGCACCGCTCCTAGCTGTCAGTGCAGAAGCTCAGCCACTGCAGTGCTGAGCTCCTGCACTGAGATTGGGCAGGAGACGCTGGAATTTCAGTCTCTCCTGCCCGATCGCTGCTGTGTTTGGTCAGTCAGATTGACTGATCAGTCACAGCGCTTGGGGTGCAGGGACTCACTGCAAGGGTCCCTGCACCCCTTTCCGTGCCTGTCAGCTCTCACAGACAGCTGTCGGCACTGAACTCTCTGCGTGTTTACATGCAGTGGCAGTTCAAAGTCATGACGTGCACAGTCCATCCTGGTTCGGTAACTTACAACCGCCCATGATGGACTGTGCACATCAATGAACATTAAGGGGTTAATTAGTGCTGGATTCTGCCTGCCCTTTAAATTTGCAGTCCTTGGCCCAGGAGCGGCATTTCTGATAGAAAAGGTGAGGGTTCCATCAAAGAGAAGTTTGTCCTGTTGTGGCTGGTGGGCTCGCATAAATTAGCCAATCTGTGCTCTAAGTATCTCAATTTTTTAAGTATATGCTATATTTCATCATCTATCATCTTTTCAATATTTAGTATATCTTCTTATTTCTCTCACATATCTTTTTATCTATCTTGTATTTTCTACAAAATGTTCCTTTAAGGTCATGAGGTGTAGAGTCAGAATCAGAGGAGTGACAGGGCACAAATGCCGGTAAGCAGCTAGAGTGCCCGGTAGTGTCCTGATGGGTTATTGAGCCTCACAATGTGCTGTATTTGAGGTGAGTTTGTTTTATGTCAGCCATTCGCAGCTGTCTTTATTCTTCTGTCTCTTCAGGCTGCTTAGAACAATCATCTTCCTTTATTCATGTAGATGAGATGCAAACCATCTTTAAGAGGCTAACAAAACCGCTCAAAAGACCATGTATTGTACAGCGCTGGGAACTATTCGCTCACAGATACAGATGTAAAAGTTCAGGCGCCCATCGGAGCTGAACAGATTTTTGTATGTTTTTTTGTTGAAAAAAGGAATTACATGTGCAACACATAAGATAATTTGTATGATTCATTTAAATAAGACCAGTCTAGATTTATACTTCACTATGAAGGTAGTTAAACTTTGGTACTCTTTCTGTTTGGATCACAAGGGTTTACTATTGCACTAAAGTATCAATAATAATTAAAAATAGGTATAATATCCTTCCCTAGACCCCCCAATGTTACCCCTACCACCATCCTGACTAATAAAATAATAATACTGTAAGTTAAACACATTGACATTGGTGATACTCGTTTATCACTAGAGTATCACAGTGATCAGATGTGCTCGCTACTTGCTCGATATAAAGCTTGAATCCCCGCCCCGCATCTTTGGAGCCTGTTCAACAGCCAATAAGCATGTGGGGAATGTCCGTGAGTCACTGTTTTTTTGTGGGTGCTGAAAAAATGGAATATGTTTTGATCCATCAAGTATTATGTGCTTTCAGGTCCTTAATTGTGTTATAGAACGCAGCCCGAAATCGATGACACATATTCCTGGGCCACATTTCTCAGCCATACAATATTCTGTAGTAGTGTGGTGTACATTTCTGTGATCTCTACACTATTCCGTAGTAGTGGGGAGTAAATTTCTGTGAACCCAGCAAATGCTTTTAAAAATTTTGTAGGCCTCTTTTTCTCAAACATACAGTGTTATGTGATCTGTGAACATTTTTGTGATCTGTAAAACGGCAAAAAAATTTAACATTTTTTTGTAGGCCTCCATTTCTCAGACTTACAGTGTTACTTTGTCTGTGGATATTTCTGTGATTTCAGTGAACATAAGCTTTAAAAACTTTGTAAGACTCCATTTGTCAGACATAAAGTGTTACGTTGTCTGTGAATATTTCTCTTATCTGTAAAACTGAGAAAAAAGCATTGAAATATTTTTCTGCATTGAATTTGATTGTCATCCATACACTTTTGCATTCTTTCTATTACATTACGGTGAAGTAAACGCACACAAACTGATTTGTTTTCTGCAGGTGACTAATTTTTTTCTTTTATTAAAAATAAACTTGGTTTCAAGAGACCTAGCAAATACAAAATGCGTAAGGCGTGCATTAACGGACAGGGAAGTGGAAGTGCTGCTGATGATGCATGCAGATGCCGAGGATGTGGAGCAGGTGCGACTAACGACTGTTGCTGCATCATAAAAACATGCCCATCCGGGAGACATAGGTTCCTGTCCCACTTTGCAGGGAGGTACAGTACACCACTTCTGAAGCCAGAGCAGTGCGAACAGATTGCATAGCAGATAATGCTTTCAGCAGGCTTGGCAGCATCTCACAGTCTTCCACACGGTTCAGTCTCACCAGTCTAAAGTCTGGATCACTTAATCCTCACCCTGATCCTCCTTCCTCCCACCATATTGAGTCCCAGGAGACTAGTGATTCCAGACTAGGACATTCCGAGGATCTCTTTACAACATAATTTCTTGATTGTGGCCTCTCAACCCGCATGCTCCAAGAGGGACAGAACAACATGCTGTTTAGTGATGCACAAACCTTAGAGCAGCCACGGCCACAAGAACATGACTGTGGGGAAAAGCAAATTTGGAATAACGAAAAGGAAGATGATGATGAGACACTGTTGCCACTAAGTCTTGTTGTTTTAAGTCACAAAGGAGGACCAGGGTGCATTGATGGAAGATGTTGTAGCTGCTTTTTGTTCTGGCCAACAGTCAGGTATGCCAGATCACCAGTAAGTCCGGATTTGGAGTTTTTCGCCCTTAATTCACAAGCACTTGGAAACAAAGAGACTCAACACACACGAGCCGTGGTCAAATCACTTTATCTGACGTAATGAAATACAAGGCAATCTTTTATACCATTTACAACAATATGTAATTCGATGGAGCTCACGTGGCCCCCACCATCACCTTCAGGGTTACAACATGTTAACAAAGTACCCAGAACATGTTGTTACTGACTATTGAGAATAAATATGATAACAAGTATAGTTTCCTTGAAAACAGAGACTAGTAGTCTACATAAGAATAATTCTAGCAATAATAGGCAAAAGGCAATTTAAGTCTTAAAGCCATATAAGGGGATATAAAAGCAAACCATTAACTCTTCTATATCAAAGACGAGGCGATGGATGACAAAGTCAAGGACCCAACCTGAGAAGCTGACATGCAGAGTGAGGGCAGTAGCGCTAAGGAGGAGAATTCAGAAGCACCAAAACAGACAAGAAGAGACAGTGGGGTGACCAGAGTGAGAAGGCAGACAACTGTTCTGCAGAACACCAACAGTCCTAAATTTCTCCTCCAAAGAGTTAAGTGCTTCTCAGTCTAGGACTTTTTTAAACAGAGTTCTGAGACAAACAAAATGGCCATTTGCAACCTGTGCCTTGCAAAGATCAGCAGGGGCCTGACCACTAAGGCTATGTGCACACGCTGCATATTCCGCTGCGTTTTTTTCCGCGTGGAAATGCAGGTAAAACCGCAGGTAAAGTGACCTGCGGTTTTGCTGCGTTTTGGCCTGCGGTTTTGCCCTGCGGTTTCACACCTCTACTATGTTAAAGGTGTGAAACCGCAGCAGAATCCGCAGAAATAATTGACATGCTGCGGAAAAAAAACGCAGCAAAACCGCGCGGAAAAAACTGCAGCGTGAGCACTGCGGTTTTGAAAACCCATAGGCTAACATGGTAAAGTACCATGTCTGCGGAACTGCTGCGGTTCCGCAGGGCCAAAACCGCAGCGGAACCACAGCAAAAACCGCAGCGTGTGCACATAGCCTAAGAACCTAGCCACCACCAATATGATCAGGCACATGCCATCTAAGCACCTGACTCGGTGGGCAGAACGCCTGGGTACACAATTGGTGCCATTGGGAGACTCCACTGCATCTTACCCTGTGCTAGGTGCTTCTCAATCCCCTGTCTAAAACAGAGGTGCAGATGCCTCTTGACCTGCACCTATCCTTACACATTCTGACTTACCATGATCAGAGACTTCCAAATCCTTGTCTCAGCCCAGCGTTTAGCTGTCTCTATCCCAGGACTTAGGAGGATAAAGAAAGTTCCCAGCCATCCACCCACAGGCCCAAATGCTGAACGGGAACATTTCCAGGCTGCATGCCATGGAAATGTTGCCATTTAGGCTGGTAAACACAGAGGATTTCTGCCAACTCATGGTGGCAGCCGCCGTTCAGTACTAGGGCCCAGCCGCCACATTTACTTCTAGTGTGATGTCCTTGACTTGTACCAGCACGTGTCTAGGAACATCACTCTGCACTTACCAATGCGCTTACCGACATTGTCCACTTAACCAACACGTGGACAAGTGCTTGTGGCCATGGACACTACATTTCCCTGACTGCACACTGGGTGAATATTATGGAGGCTGGGGCCGAGTAACACCCTGGCATATCACATTTGTTCATGACGTCGAGTGTTGTGAGTTCATTTTCCCCTTCACTACTGAGGCCCGATGAACTCCCTCTTCTGGTAAAGAAAGGTAGTGAGCCTGATTATCAAACACCTGAGCCTAATGATGATGACTGGCTGAGTGGAGTTGCTGACTGGATATAAGGCCGCCGACGCCCTTCTGCCATGCGGGTGATTTCTCTGTGGGATCCTTGGAGACCAGTCTGAATTCCTGCTCTTCTAAAGCTAAGTTTTCTGCTCGGCTTTTTGCATTTGTGCTTTGACTTGGTTTTGCTTTGTTTTTCTGGATTTCTGCCATTCCCTGCTGGGGTGAGCTGAATTCCTTTAGCTCTGTCTTCTGAAAATACCTGAGTGCTGGTTTAGTTTTTGAAGCCTAGCTGCTTCAGGGTCTTTTTCCATATCAGCTTGTTGGCTTATGTTTTTGATAGGGTTTTGGCAGATTGCAGACAGCAACCTTCCTTTCCTGTCCTGTTTAGTTAGCTTGGGCCCCATCGTTTGCTCAGCCTATCTTTCTATCTGTGTGAGTGTTTTTTCATCTTGCTTCACCGTCATTATATGTTGGGGGCTATCTTTTACTTTGGGGTCTGCTCTGGGGCAGTTTAGGTTTCCTTTTCTGTCTTTAGGCTATTTAGCTCTCCGGCTGTGATCGAGGGGTCTAGGGCACCGTAGGAACCCCCCACGGCTACTGCTAGCTGTGTTGATAGGTTCAGGGGTCTGCAATCTGATAGTTGCCAACTTCTCTGGTTTTCTGGACGTAGCTTCTATTTTTGTGTCTGCCTCCTACGGTGACTCAATCATAACAGAATCACCCGCCATACCGCAGATCCTAGGGTACTCAATAGCAGGAAAGAATTGTAAAAAAAAAAAAAAAATGTGTGTATATTTTTTCCTCTATATCTCTGAGGCTGTAGGGGGAATTTTTTTTTTCTCTCTCAATGGAGATAAAGCAATTGTCTGATCGTGTGGAGCAGCTCGCTGTGGAAGTGCGGGGAATTTCCGCCTACCTTGCTCATTCACATGCTGCTGAACCAAAGATTCCTACACCTGATGTATTTTTTGGGGATCGGTCTAAATTTTTGAATTTCAAAAATAATTGTAAATTATTTTTTGCCTTGAAGCCTAACTCGTCAGGGAGCTCTGCGCAGCAGGTTAAAATTGTCATCTCTTTGCTGCGTGGCGATCCCCAGGATTGGGCGTTTTCTTTGAAACCAGATGATCCTATTCTGACTAATGTGAACGCATTTTTTCAAGCCTTGGGGTTGTTGTATGACGAACCTAATGCCATTGATCAGGCTGAAAAGACCCTGCTGGCATTGAACCAGGGTAGAGATTCTGCAGAATTGTACTGTCAAAAATTCCAAAAATGGGCAGTACTTACTACCTGGAATGATAATGCCTTGGCTGCTCTCTTTCGGAAGGGGTTGTCAGAAGCCGTAAAAGATACTATGGTGGGATTTCCTGTTCCCTCTGGTCTTGACGATTCTATGTCATTAGCTATTCAGGTTGATCGGCGTTTGCGCGAACGCAAAACTGCACGAGAGGTGTTGCCACCTGTTGAACAAATGTCTGAACCTATGCAATGTGATAGAGTTTTGTCCAGAGAGCAGCGTCAGGAGTTCAGAAGGCGTAATAAGTTGTGTTTTTTCTGTGGAGATGCCTCGCATATTATTTCTGTCTGTCCTAAACGAGAGAAACGCTTTGCACACACGTTTTCTGTTGGTGGTGTTCAACCTAAGTTTCTTCTGGCTATTACTCTGATCTGCTCCCTGTCCACATTTTCCGCTAAGGCTTTTGTGGATTCGGGAGCAGCCCTAAACCTAATGGACTTGGATTTTGCTAAACGTTGTGGCTTTCCGATGACACCTCTGCAGACGCCTATCTCTTTGAGGGGGATTGATGCTACTCCTTTGGCTAAAAATAAACCTCAGTTTTGGACCCAGGTGGTAATGCGGGTCGCCCCAGACCATCAAGAAAATTGCAGATTTTTGGTGTTGCATAATCTGCATGATACTATTGTTCTGGGGTTTCCCTGGTCACAAATTCATAATCCAGTTTTGGATTGGAAATCTGTGTCTGTGGTGAGTTGGGGTTGTTGGTGTGCCTTTAGTGAGGCTCCGGTGTTTTCTACCTCTCCTCAGTCGCATGATGTTCCTGATTATTTGGCGGACTTTTATGATGTATTTAGTGAGAATGAGTCTGCGTCTCTGCCTCCTCATAGGAGTTATGACTGTGCAATTGAACTGAGCCCGGGGTGTAAATTTCCCAAGGGTCGGCTCTTCAATTTATCTGTACCCGAGCACGAGGCTATGCGATCCTATATTAAGGAGGCGTTGGAGAAGGGTCATATTAGACCATCCTCGTCACCCTTAGGTGCAAGTGCCAGCTCACTGTCTGATGTGTAACATCACCATCTCTTCTTCTTAAGTTCGAAAGGTCATCTAAAATGGTGCCATACCAGAAGGCCATTGTGGAAAATATGTTGAAAAAATTCTCATCAGATAATGCTAGCGGCAGTGGGAAAGCTTCCTTGCCCAACCAAGGTAGAGAAGCCAGGGCAACACACTGCAGAAGCAGGGGTACTTTGTCAAAGGCGGGGGGCAATTTTATGACACCAGCCCAGCCCTGATGACCGGGTATTTTTGAAAAGGAGGGAAAAGTTTTTAAAGATAGCCAAGCAATACCTGGCCAACCACGCTAGTGTAATCCCTAATTCCATTGCAACTTTCATCTATTGGGTTGGGCACATGGCATGAGCTGCCCCTCCATGTCTTGGAGGTGTCGTGCTCAATCATCTTGGGTGCATTTAGTTGCTATATAAGCATCAAAAAAAATTTCAAAATTGTATCGCTATTTTATTGCTCACTCATAGGGTATTACATCTTCTTGGGTGCCTTTCGTTAGTGCATAATCCTCCAAAAACTTGTTCAAAATATATCGGTATCATATTACTCACTAATAGAGTGTTACATCCTCTTGAGTACATTTTGTTGGTATAAAAGCCTCAAAAACGCGGTCAAAAATTTATTGATATTATATTACTCATTCATAGACTATTCCGTGATCTTTAGTCCATATCATTGGTATATAACCCTCAAAAAAGTCTTTGAACATTTAGGCTGTGTGCACACAATGTATATTTAGTGCGCTTTGTCTCCTATTTTTCTGCGTGGATTTGTGACAAGTCCTGAAGTAAAATCTGATGGCAGCAAAGTGAATGAGAAACCTGATGCACACAGAGAATTTTTGACTTTCAGATTTGGTGCAGAAAATAATCTGCTTCATGTGAATTCATTGTGTGTTTTTCCCTACGATTTTCACCATTGACTTCACTCCATTCAATCAAAAATGCAGGCAAAATTGCACCATAAATGTGGCAAAAACGCACCAAAAACACGCGTTTTGCAGCTGCATTTTTCCTACCAAGAGATGCAGAAATAGTTCAGAAATTTGACTCAACGTGTGCACAAACCCTTATCAGTATTATATTGATTACCCATAGACTGTTCCATGGTCTGGAGTACATTTCGCTGGTATATAAGCCTCAATAAACTTGTTCAAAAATGTATTGGTATTATGGTGCTGACCCTTTTTTTTTAAATAAAAATCAATTTTGGTTTACTTAACCCCTTCACCCCCAAGGGTGGTTTGCACGTTCATGACCGGGCCAATTTTTACAATTCTGACCACTGTACCTTTATGGGGTCATAACTCTGGAACGCTTCCATGGATCCCGGTGATTCAGACATTGTTTTCTCGTGACATATTGTACTTCATGTTAGTGGTAAAATTTCATTCAAATAACTTGCGTTTATTTGTGAGAAAAACGGAAATTTGGCGAAAATTTTGAAAATTTCGCAATTTTCCAACTTTGAATTTTTATGCCCTTAAATCACAGAGATACGGCACACAAAAAACTTGATAACTAACATTTCCCACATGTTTACTTTACATCAGCACAATTTTGGAACCAAATTTTTTTTTGTTAGGAAGTTATAAGGGTTAAAAGTTGACCAGTGATTTCTCATTTTTACAACACCATTTTATTTTTAGGACCACATCACATTTGAAGCCACTTTGAGGGGTCTATATGATAGAAAATACCCAAAAGTGACACCATTCTAAAAACTGCACCCCTTAAGGTGCTCAAAACCACATTCAAGAAGTTTATTAACCCTTTAGTTGCGTCACAGAAATTTTTTTGAATATTTAAAAAAAAATGAACATCTAACTTTTTTTCACAAAAAAAATTCTTCAGGTTCAATTTTTTTTATTTTACCAAGGGTAACAGGAGAAATTGGACTGCAAAAGTTATTGTGCAATTTGTCCTGAGTACGCTGATACCTTATATGTGGGGGGAAATGACTGTTTCGGCGCATGACAGAGCTCAGAATGGAAGGAGCGCCATTTGACTTTTTCAATGCAAAATTAGCTGGAATTCAGATCGGACGCCATGTCACCTTTGGAGAGTCCCTGATGTACCTAACCAGTGGAAACCCCCTACAAGTGACCCCATTTTGGAAACTAGACCCCCCAAGGAACTTATCTAGATATGTGGTGAGAACTTTGAACCCACAAGGGCTTTACAGAAGTTTATAATGTACAGTGGTACAATTAAAAAATCATATTTTTTCCACAAAAATGATCTTTTCACCACAATTTTTATTTTCCCAAGGGTAACATGACCCTAAAAGTTATTGTGCAATTTGTCCTGAGTACGCTGATACCCCACATGTGGGGGTAAACCACTATTTGGGCGCATGGCAGAGCTCGGAAGGGAAGCAGCGCCATTTGACGTTTTTGGCTGGAATTGAGATCGGACATCATGTCGCGATTGGAAAACCCCTGATGTACCAAAACAGTGGAAACCCCCCACAAATGACACCATTTTGGAAACTAGACCCCCTAAGGAACTTATCTAGATGTGTGGGGAGAACTTTGAACCCCCAAGGGCTTAACAGAAGTTTATAACATACAGCCGTACAATTAAAAAATCATATTTTTTCCACAAAAATGATCTTTTCACCCTCAATTCTTATTTTTCCAAGGGTAACAGGACCCTAAAAGTTATTGTGCAATTTGTCCTGAGTACGCTGATACCCCACATGTGGGGGTAAACCACTATTTGGGCGCATGGCAGAGCTCGGAAGGGAAGCAGCGCCATTTGACGTTTTTGGCTGGAATTGAGATCGGACACCATGTCGCGATTGGAAAACCCCTGATGTACCTAAACAGTGGAAACCCCCCACAAATGACACCATTTTGTAAACTAGACCCCACAAGGAACTTATCTACATGTGTGGTGAGCACTTTGAACCCCCCAGTGCTTCACAGAAGTTTATAATGCCCGGGCGTGAAAATAAAAAATTTGTATTTTTTCCACAAACATGATCTTTTAGTCACCATTTTTTTATTTTCCCAAGGGTACAGGAGAAATTGGACCCCAAAAGTTGTTGTCCAATTTGTCCTGAGCATGCTGATACCCAATATGTGGGAGAAAACTACTGTATGGGCACACGTCGGGGCTCGGAAGGGAAGTAGTGATGTTTTGGAATGCAGACTTTGATGGAATGGTCTGCGGGTGTCATGTTGCCTTTGGAGAGCCCCTAATGTACCTAAACAGTGGAAACCCCCCACAAATGACCCCATTTTGGAAACGAGACCCCCTAAGGAACTTATCTAGATGTGTGGTGAGCACTTTGAACCCCCAAGGGCTTCACAGAAGTTTATAATGCCCGGGCATGAAAAGAAAAAAATCGTATTTTTTCCACAAACATGATCAATTAGTCCCCAATTTTTTCATTTTCCCAAGGGTAACAGGAGAAATTGGACCCCAAAAGTTGTTGTCCAATTTGTCCTGAGTACGCTGACACCCCATATGTGGGAGAAAACTACTGTATGGACACACGTCAGGGTTCGGAAGGGAAGTAGTGACGTTTTGGAATGCAGACTTTGATGGAATGGTCTGCGGATGTCATGTTACCTTTGGAGAGCCCCTAATGTACCTAAACAGTGGAAACCCCCACAAATGACCCCATTTTGGAAACGAGACCCCCTAAGGAACTTATCTAGATGTGTGGTGAGCACTTTGAACCCCCAAGGGCTTCACAGAAGTTTATAATGCCCGGGCATGAAAAGAAAAAAATCGTATATTTTTTCCACAAACATGATCAATTAGTCCCCAATTTTTTCATTTTCCCAAGGGTAACAGGAGAAATTGGACCCCAAAAGTTGTTGTCCAATTTGTCATGAGTACGCTGACACCCCATATGTGGGAGAAAACTACTGTATGGACACACGTCAGGGCTCGGAAGGGAAGCAGTGACGTTTTGGAATGCAGACTTTGATGGAATGGTCTGCGGGTGTCATGTGCATTTGGAGAGCCCCTGATGTACCTAAACTATTGAAACTCCCCACAAGTGACCCCATTTTGGACACTAGATCCCCCAAGGAACTTATCTAGATGTGTGGTGAGCACTTTGAACCCCCAAGTGCTTCACAGAAGTTTATAACGCTCAGACGTGAAAATAAAAAAATCATTTTTTTCCACAAAAATGATATTTTTGCCCCCAATTTTTTATTTTCTTAAGGGTAACAGGAGAAATTGGACCCCAAAAGTTGTTTTGCAATTTGTCCTGAGTAGGCTGACACCCTACATGTGGGGGTAAAACACTGTTTGGGCGCATGGCAGAGCTTGGAAGGGAAGGAGCACCATTTGACTTTTTCAACTCAGAATTGGCTGGAATTGAGATCAGATGCCATGTTGCATTTGGATAGCCCCTGATGTGCCCAAACAGTGGAAACCCCCAATTCTAACTCCAACCCGAACCCCAACACACCCCTAACCCTAATCTCAGCCCTAACCCTAGCCCTAACCCTAACCCTAACCCTAACCCTAGCCCTAACCCTAACCCTAACACTAACCCTAGCCCTAACCCTAACCCTAGCCCTAGCTCTAACCCTAACCCTAATGGAAAAATGGAAATAAATACATTTTTTTTATTTTATTATTTTTCCCTAACTAAGGGGGTGATAACGGGGGGGTTTCATTTACTATTTATGGCGGTTTTTATTTTTGGCAGCTGTCGCACGCTAAAATACGCTTTTTATTGTAAAAATAGTTTTTGCATCACCACATATTGAGAGCTGTAATTTTTCCGTATTTTGAACAACCGAGTTATGTGAGGTCTTATTTTTTGCGGGACGAGTTGACGTTTTTATTGGTACCATTTTCGGGCATGTGACATTTTTTGATCGCTTTTTATTCCGATTTTTGGGACGCAGAATGAACAAAAACCAGCGTTTCATGAATTTCTTTTGGGGGGGTGTGTTTACACCATTCCGCGTGCGATAAAATTGATAAAGCGGTTTTATTCTTCGGGTCAGTACGGTTACAGCGATACCTCATTTAGGTCATTTTTTTATGTTTTGTCGGTTTTATGCAATGAAAACTATTTTATATAAAAAATAATTATTTTTGCATTGCTTTATTCTGCGAGCTATAACTTTTTTATTTTTTCGCTGATGATGCTGTATGGTGGCTCATTTTTTGTGGGACAAGATGACATTTTCAGCGGTACCATGGATATTTATATGCGTCTTTTTGATCGCGTGTTATTACACTTTTTGTTTGGTGGTGTGATAATAAATCATTATTTTTTGCTTCGTTTTTTATTTTTATTTTTTAAGAGGTTCGCTAAAAGGGTTAACTAATGGGACAGTTTTATAGGGCGGGTCGTTACGGATGCGGCGATACCTAATATGTGTACTTTTATGTTTTGTTTTTTTTTATTTCCAAAAAATGGATTTATTTGGGGGAATATTTTTTTTTTTCTAATTTATTTGGCGATTTTTTTAAATTTATTTTAACACTTTTTTTATTTTTTTTTAACTTTATTAAATAGTCCCAGGTGGGACATCACTGTCCTGTGACAGATCGCTGATCTGTCACATCACAGATCACTGTGACAGATCAGCAATCTGTCACAGGCAGTGCAGAAGGCTTCCTCATGCCTGCGCTTTGCAGGCACTGAGGAAGCCAGCTTCCTGCAGGAAAGGAGCCCCCCGCAGCAGCGCTGCACATTGCGCTGCCGTGGGGGGCTCAGGGAAGCACGGATAGAGCCCCCTCCCTGCCGATGCTTCCCTTTAACCTCTGGTACACCGCGATCATGTTTGATCGCGGTGTGCAAGGGGTTAACGTGTCGGGGGCGGTCCGTGACCGCCCCTGACACATTGTGCCGGGTGTCAGCTGTGATAATCAGCTGACACCCGGCCGCGATCAGCGGCGCTCACCACGTGGGCGCCGCTGATCTCGGTAGACGTACTATCCCGTCCATGGGCATAGGGGCCCGGGTCCCATGGACGGGATAGTACGTCTGATGTCAGGAAGGGGTTAAATTATATATTTTTTTTGTAAATCATTTTTACATTTTACTTTATATACATGTCTTTATACAGGAAAAACTATTTCTTAACATTTTTCTTCCTGTAAAATGCATTTTTTCATTGGTTTGGAATGTTTTATTGTCACTCTTTAAAATGGTGTAAAAGTGTGACATCATTGTTCTCAGCAGAGATCTGGGAGTCAGACATACTTCCAGGGGTCTTCTCCATGCTATTCTATTGCCATTCAGCACTTTTCCCACCCATTTCAACATTTTCACTGAATCCCCAGACCTCTTTATAGGGTCTACCAGAAAAAAAGCTTGGTTTTCCCATTGACTACATTTATATTCTTTATTAAAAACGGGCATGATAGTATTAGGAATTGCTCAATTTTATCAACGAGCTCCGGAGCATTTTAGTGCTCGCTCATACCTAGTTGTTACCCTTCTGATAAAGTTAAAAAAAAAGCACAAACGGTCACTGAAATAACTTGAAACTTTTAAGTAATTTCTAAGTTACTGAAGATCAACTAATGAAAATCAGACATTGCTTTTGAATTGTGGTTAAACAGAAATTAAAAACAAAACAAAACAAACTAATGAAAACTGCCTGGACAAAAATGATGGTACTCCTAGAAAAGAATGGAAATAATTTTATAGTAGTGACTAGTGATGAGCGAGTATACTCGCTACTCGAGATTTCCCGAGCATGCCCGGGTGATCTCCAAGTATTTGGATGTGCTCGGAGATTTAGTACTGTGAAGGGTTAAAACTAAAATCAGAGCTGAAGTTTCATTTTCTCCATTCTCTGAAGGGTTAGTTTGTCCATTTTTGTTGCTGTAAGATAAATTTTTGTAATTAGGATGAAAAAGTTCAGGCTGTCATGAAACCAGACTGTTCCCATCAGGTGCAAGATAAGGGAACCGGGGGAGTAGAACTCTGAAGAATATGCCATTATACTACTTTCTATGCTATTTGGATACGGACATATATGCAGTTTCCGGTTTTCTTGCAATATTATTGGCTTATAAAGTGAAATGATGCTATTGGTAGTTAAGAACTTTGCATAATTAAGCAAAATATTATAAAAGAAGTGACTAAAATAAAGGGTAATAGTGATCTGTCTCAATCCTCCCGTACAGAGACACCCGTCTCCGTGTGGTCATTCCCAGTTGCTAGCAACGCCCTTTGGATTAATTTGGAAATCACTGGATCAACCGTGAAGGGTTAATTTAGCCCTCCCTAAATAGCTACCTCCACAGTTTCTGTCGCCATAGCTGCATGATATGTGGCTGCTAGACAGCCCGAATACATGTGGGAATTTCCTAACAAACAGGCAATCCCCACATGTATTCAGGCTGACTAGCAGCCGCGAATCATGCAGCTACTTCGATAGAAACTAAATCTCCGAGCACATCCAAATACTTGGAGATCACCCGGGCATGCTCGGGAAATCTCGAGTAACGAGTATACTCGCACATCACTAGTAGTGACATGTGAAACTAAAGGCCACGTCTCACTAAGCAATCTCGGTAGCGAGATCGCTGCTGAGTCACAACTTTTGTGACGTAACAGCGATCTCACCAGCGAGATCACTGTGTGTGACAGCGATCAGCGAGCGGCCCCCCTGCCGGTATCGCTGATCGCTGCAAGAAATCTCTGGACATTTCTTTGGTCGCTGGTCTCCCTCTGGCCAGCACGCATCGCTGTGTGTAACAGGCGGGAGACCAGCGATCAGGTGTAAAAAATAATAAAAAAAATAAAAAATATAGTTATTCTCACCTTCCGACGTCGCGTTCAGCCATCCTGCCTCTCTCCACGCTCCGGTCCCAGTGATCCTTTGCACGAATGACCGCGAGACTTTGTTATCCCGTGAGACCGTGACATCTCGCGGTCATTCTCGCAAAGGATCACTGGGACCGGAGCGTGGAGAGAGGCAGGATGGCTGCGCGGGACATCGGAAGGTGAGAATAACTATATTTTTTTATTTTGATTCTATTTTTTACAGGATGGCCATCGATGCCGGGCGCTCGGCATCGCTGTGCTGATCGCTGGTGAAGCTGTCTGTGTGACAGCTCACCAGCGATCACATAGCGACTTACTAGCGATCCTGACACCTTGATATCGGTGTCGGGATCGCTGGTAAGTCGCTTAGTGAGACGGGGCCTTAAGGTTTGTCCTGTAATTAGCTTCACAGGTGTCTACAAATGTGTAATCAGTCTGCTTATTTGTAGGACGAAAAGTAGTCACTGTGCTGTTTGGTATCATAGTCTGTACCACACTGAATATGGACCAAAGAAAACTAAGACAGTAGATTAGAATGCAAATTATAGACAAACATGTTAAAGATAAAACCTATAAGAGCTTGATGTTCCTGTTATTACTGCTGCACGCATTAGTCAGAAGTTTCTAGTCTATGGGACTGTTGTCAAACTCCCTGGACAAGAAGAAATTTGCTCACATATTGAAGAAACGGATCATATGAATGTTAAACAAAGAGGCCAAAATAACTTTCAAAGAGATTAGAAGTGAACTACCAGGGTCAAAGTACATCAGTGTCAGATCGCACTATTTGTTGCTGTCCTGATCAAAGTGGAACACGATCGAGGAGGAAACTACTGTTGAAAGCAAATCGTAAAAAAGAGAGACTAAAATTTGCCAAAATGCATATTGACAAGCCACAAAGCCTCGGGGAGAATATCCTTTGGATAGATGAGAAAATCATGGCAAATCATATCAGCTCCATGTTCACAAACTCAAAAATGAAGTATAGAAAAGAAAAAAACATTGTGTCTACTGAAGAATATGGAGGAGGATTGCTTATGTATTCGAGCTGCTTTATTGCATCTGGCAAAATTATGTGCAGGGTGCAGTGAAAGATTGCTGCCAAAAAAGTGACACCCGCTTATCAAATTCCAAATCCATGGGGAATGGTGGCGTTCATTATGTCACTAAACTTACTCCACCAGGGGCTAAAGTAGGATTTGTGGCATACAGAGGTGCACGCCACACTCTCCCAAGACCTCTGCAATAATTAGTAGCTTCTGACTACAGCACACATCCTTACTACGCGCCTAGCCTAATTTATGTAGAGACATGCACCTCCAAATGAATCAGGAGCATCTCCTCCAACACACTTCCTCATCATGACCGGCCAGTGAATCGCCAGTCTTGATGAATCGCCCCTGTGACAACACATCATTTTATCTTAATTAACCGGATGTCTATTTTCAGCAAGACAGGAGGAATAGCCTTTTATCTATATGTTGACTTTTGAATTTCTTTCTTTCTTTCTTTGGTTGGTCAAGAGTCTGAAAAGTTTACTCTTCTTGGAGGTTAAATTGATATTTGTAAATTGATGAATGGTTGTTATTTACCTCTTATATCATCTCCTAAAGTTCATTTTTGCAAAACAGGCGTGCAGGGTCACGTAAGTTAGTTTTGAGTTCAGTTTTGAGTTCATTTTAGAAGGAGTGCTGCAGCTGCCTCAGTGATCTGAGCCAGCTGGCAAGGGAAAGAGAAGGAGAAAGACGTGGAACTGCAACCTAAGCTTCCATAAGAGAGAATAGGAACAGCGCGGTACGAAGGAGTAGGAGAACAGAGAGGAGTTGTAGGTTGGAAGAGGAATCCTGCCTATAGGTTCTCAGCGCAAGGCTGGGGCCCGGTTCCCGAGGTTGTATGGACACTTATGGTTCTGCAGCAGACACCGGTGGAGTAGTTGGCTGTAAATGCACTACTCCAATCAAAGACTTGGGACACAACAGCAACTGGAGAGAGCCAGGACTTCTGAGAAGGGAGTCCCCGATAGAGGCTACAGCTGTCTGTCATACAAGAAGTGTTGTTAGGTACATCTGACAGGAGGAACTTCAGAGTACCATGGTACTGGAGCTCTTCACACTAAAGGCGCAATAGAGGAGTCGTTCAAGAAAGGCACATGTTGGCGGAGTGTTGGAGAGGAGAACCCTGACTTGCCTGGGAGGTTGATTGAGTCTCTACCCCGGAGTACACGGCACGGAGGCAGGCACCAGTGGGTACCACGAACTGTGAGTAAAGCTTTGAAACTGCAAGCCCTGGTGTCCTCCATTCGTTCACCACTAACACCTTCAGCACCGCTACATATGGGTACCAGCATCTATACCATTCTGCGCCTCTCCTCATCCATTGCACCCACACTGCCCTGGGACTACAGCTCCACCTGTGGGGAGCTACACCATCTTGGCTGCACCACACCATCAGTCCCAGCGGATCTGCATGCAGCGTTGGCTCAGCATCTTATTTGCCAAACACCACGGGTGGCATCACGAACTATCCATATAAACTATACTATTAACATCACCGCCATTGATATTGGGCGCCCAGGGCCACGCACCGGGTCACTGCTGCTGTGACTCATCCTCCTGACACCGGCCCGGTACTGGATACCCGGCTGCCCTGGGTGTGAGGGCGACCCAAGGGCATACCAGAGCATATACAACATTCCGGGATTTGAAATTGACATAATTCTGTGTGGTAATCTGAAATGGGAGAAAGGGCAAGGTGAAAATATTTGTCATCCCCTGAGGAAGAAGTGGTGTTCACTTTGAAACGGGTTGGGAATAAATGATTAATATTCAATCCTAATTGGAATCGTGTATTTTGTCGAGCAGTGCACAGAAAGTCCAAAAATTAATTCCGTAAGAATTGATAATGTGAAAATACTGGCACATATGGTAAATGGGCATATATTACAATTGCCACAAGGAAAGGTGCTTGTCAATCGTGTACCTCTGTTGAGCCTGGTGACCGGTCGTTTAAAATGACTATGGCTCAAACAATCTGTGTATGTCACATGAGTGACGAATTTTAATGTTTTAAATTTTTGTGTGTCTGTTATTTGTGTCTCAATAAAGATTAACATGCTATATTTTTGCTAAATCTCGCCTTGGGTGATCCCCTATACACTGTGTTCCAAATTATTATGCAAATTGGTGTCCTAAAGATGTAATTTTTTGTTTTTCAAATAAACTCATAGATGGTATTGTGTATCAGGGCTCTTTGGATCACTGAAATCTCAAACGCCTGTGATAATTAGTTTACAAGATGAGCTCAATTAAAGGAAAACTACTTAAGAATGATGTTCCACATTATTAAGCAGGGCACAGGTTTCAAGGAATTTAGGAAAGAAAAAGGATCTCTCTGCTGCTGAAAAGCATCAAATAGTGCAATGCCTTGGTCAAGAGATGAAAACATTAGATATTTCCCAAAAACTTAAACGTGACCATCGTACTGTTAAGAGATTTGTGGTTGATTCTGAGCACAGACATGTTGTGCTGATAAAGGCAGAATGAGGAAGGTTTCTGCCTGGCAAGTTCATTGGATTAAGAGAGCGGCTGCTAAAAAGCCATTACAAACCAGCAAACAGATATTTAAAGCTGCTGGTGCCTCTGGAGTCCCTCGAGCCTCAAGGTGTAGGATCCTTCAAAGGCTTGCTGTGGTACATAAATCTACTATTCGGCCACCCCTAAACAGTGTTCACAAGCAGAAATGGTTGCAGTGGGCCCAGACATACATGAAGACTAATTTTCAAACAGTCTTGTTTACTGATAAGTGTCGAGCAACCCTGGATGGTCCAGATGGATGGAGTAGTGGATGGTTGGTGGATGGCCACTATGTCCCAACAAGGCTGCGACGTCAGCAAGGAGGTGGAGGAGTCATGTTTTGGGCTGAAATCATGGGGAAACAGCTGGTAGGGCTCTTTAAGGTTCCTGAAGGTGTGAAAATGACCTCTGCAAAGTATATAGAGTTTCTGTCTGATAGCTGTCTTCCATGGTATAAAAAGCAGAAATGTGCCTTCAGGAGCAAAATCCTCTTCATGCATGACAATGCCCCATCTCATGCGGCAAAGTATACCTCTGAGTCATTGGCTGCTATGGGCATAAATGGAGATAAACTTATGGTGTGGCCACCATCTTCCCCTGACCTCAACCCTATGGAGAACCTTTGGAGTATCATCAAGCAAAAGATCTATGAGGGTAGGAGGCAGTTCACATCAAGACAGCAGCTCTGGGAGGTTATTCTGACTTCATGCAAAGAAATACAAGCAGTAACTGTCCAAAAACTCATAATTTCAATGGATGCAAGAACTATGAAGGTGATATCAAAGAAGGGTTCCTATGTTAACATGTAACTTGGCCTATTAGGAATGTTTTGAAGTTAAATAGCTTTTTTGTTCAGTGAATGTGACCTCCTAATGCTGCAAATTCCACAAATGAACATTTTCAGTTCTTTAAAACAGATCAAATGTTTAGAAATTCTAATGTGCCTAATAATTTGGAACAGTGCAATTTGAGTTTTTATTCATTTTGGAGATTATACTGTTATCATTGGGAGGTTTCTTCAATAAAATTTGATGTATACTCTAACCGGTGATGACCTTTATTAGACTGACTGTCATTTGTACCGACTATTTAGGAAAATCAGAGAAAAATATAATTTGCTTAATAATTTGGAACACAGTGTATGTGACCTATTCTTTCCTTTCACATTATACAGCTTCTCATATATAAGCTTTTTTCCTTTCAGGCCATTGGGGGTTAATATTAGTTTTTCCCCCCCGGGTGGCCGCTGGTGTAATTGCATGGCTAGTCTATCTGTTGAGGCAGGTGGAAACCACTCCCACCTTCCTATATAACAGTGATGGCGAACCTATGGCACGCAGAGCCCTCTCAGCTGGCATGCGGCCTCGCCTCACTGCTCAGGAGCTGCAGCTTCCTTCCTCTCACACATTGAGCTGCGCGGAGCTGAATGATGATGTCATACGGCCGCGCTGCTCAATGTGTGAGAGGAAGAAAGCTGCCGAGTGTGGCCGCTGGTGTGTGTGTGTGGCTCCTGGTGTGTGTGTGGCTGCTGGTGTTTGTTTGTGGCCGCTGGTGTGTGTGTGTGGCCGTTGGTGTGTGTGTGTTGAGTGTAGCCACTGGTGTGTGTGTGGCCACTGGTGTGTGTGTGTATGGCCGCTGGTGTGTGTGGCCGCTGGTGTGTGTGTGTGTATGGCCGCTGGTGTGCGTGTGTGGCCACTGGTGTGTGTGTGTGACCGCTGGTGTGTGTGTGTGGCAGCTGGTGTGTGTGTGACGGCTGGTGTGTGTGTGTGGCCGCTGGTGTGTGTGTGGCCGTTGGTGTGTGTGTGTTGAGTGTGGCCGCTGGTGTGACCGCTGGTGTGTGTGGCCGCTGGTGTGTGTGGCCGCTGGTTTGTGTGTATGGCCGCTGGTGTGTGCTGAGTGTGGCCACTGGTGTGTGTGGCCGCTGGTGTGTGGCCGCTGGTGTGTGTGTGTGGTCACTGGTGTGTATGTGTGTGGCCTCTGGTGTCTGTGTGTGTGGCCGCTGGGGTGTGTGTGTGGCCGCTGGGGTGTGTGTGTGGCCGCTGGTGTGTGTGGCCGCTGGTGTCTGTGTGGCCGCTGGTGTGTGTGTGTGGCTGCTGGTGTGTGTGTGTGTCCGCTGGTGTGTAGCCGCTGGTGTGTGTGGCAGCTGGTGTGTGTGGCAGCTGGTGTGTGTGTGTGGTCACTGGTGTGTATGTGTGTGGCCGCTGGTGTGTGTGTGTGTGGCCGCTGGGGTGTGTGTGTGTGGCCGCTGGTGTGTGTCTGTGTGTGTGGCCGCTGGGGTGTGTGTGTGGCCGCTGGGGTGTGTGTGTGGCCGCTGGTGTGTGTGGCCGCTGGTGTCTGTGTGGCCGCTGGTGTGTGTGTGTGGCTGCTGGTGTGTGTGTGTGTCCGCTGGTGTGTAGCCGCTGGTGTGTGTGGCAGCTGGTGTGTGTGGCAGCTGGTGTGTGTGTGTGTGGCCGCTGGTGTGTGTGTTGCCACTGGTGTGTGTGTGGCTGTGGGTGTGTGTGTGTGGCCGCTGGTGTATGTGTGTGTGGCCGCTGGTGTGTGTGTGGCCGCAGGTGTGTGTGTGGCCACTGGTGTGTGTGTGTGCCGCTGCTGGTGTGTGTGTGGCCGCTGGTGTGTGTGCATGTTAAGGAAAGTCAGGGCACCTCCTTAGCCTGAGGGGCAGTTCAGGGGCCCTGGTTCCTTCCCTTGTTTACCTGCTACTGCCCTGTGACATTATCACCAACCGTCCTATTTTGTCTGGTGAGCCATGGCCCAAATGCAGGCCTTTGCCCAACTGCTTGGGTCCCTCACTGATGAGCTTAAGGTGCTGCGGGGTGAGGTGGTGCAGCAGCTGCAGCAGTTAGTGGGGTTCTGGGTCTCGACTCAGGTGCAGGCTCAACCAGAACGCAAGATATCTCTCCCTGACAGGTTTTCTGGAGGGAGAGAGAAATTTCTTGTGTTTCAGGAGGCCTGTAAATTATATTTCAGGCTCCATCCCCATTCATCAGGGACTGAGGAACAGCATGTGGGGATAATTGTCTCCCTTCTTAATTAAGGGTGATCCCCAATCCTGGGCCTTCTCCCTGCCGACTGATTCACCATTGTTACGGTCAGTGGATGAGTTTTTGGCGGCTCTGGCACTGGTGTATGGAGATCCTAATGGCGTCTCCCTGGCGGAAACCCGACTCTGTAAGATCAAAAGGGGGGTTGGCCTTCTGAGGAGTACTGCTCAGAGTTCAGGAGGTGGGCCACTGACATACAGTGGAACGACCCTGCCCTTAGGAGTCACTTTGTGCAGGGTCTGTCCCCTAAGTTGTAGGATACGCTGGTGCAGTACGCCACCCCCAGGTCGTTGGAGGCCGCCATGTCCCTTGCCATCTGGGTGGATAGACGCTTCAGGGAGAGACATGCCCCAAATGTGCACCCTGTAGTCCTTGTTAGAGAGAAGGACACACCAGAGCTGATGGACGAACCCATGCAAGTGGGAGGAGTTAGTTCCCAAACGCTGTCACCTGCGGTTCATCGTGGTGTGGGAGCATGTTTTCACTGTGGGCAGACTGGTCATTTTATCGGGGTCTGCCCAGGACACTCCAAATCATCTGTACCAGCTAAGAAGCCACGTCCCCCTGGTCGTATGGAGGCAGGCAACCAGGGAGTGTATATTTCCTCCATTTTCTCCCGTCGGTGTACCCTGTCTGCGGAAGTGGTGCTTGGCGGGGAAACTATCGGTGCTTGTGGACAGTGGAGCAGGAGTCAGTCTGGTAGATGCTCACTTTGTCCAGACCCGTGGCCTGAGGCGTAGGACGCTAGCCAATCCCCTAAGCATCCAGGCCATTGACTCTGTCCTACTTAGCCAGGGAAGGCTGACCCAAGTCGTGGATAATATAATTCTGTGAATAGGGACTCATCATGAAGAGTCACTGTCATGCTATGTCTTGGAAGGAATGCCATCACCTATCGTTTTAGGCCTGCCATGGTTGAAAAGACACAACCTGGTAATAGATTGGTGGTCTAGGGAAGTAATCGGCTGGGGTCAGTCGTGTGAGGGCTGCTGCCTGGGGGCTACTGTCTTTGCCATCATTCTACAACCATCCCCTTCTTCTCCAGTGGGGGCAGCAGAGGTGCTGCCAGGGAGTAGGGGCAAGTCTCAGGAGGAGAGGTCGGAGGAGGGTGGTGGTTCCCTCTCTGAATTGTGGGGGTGTGAGTGTTGTGACACAGGGGGACGCCTCTGTAGTCAGTTCCGTGAGTAGTTCACTGTCTTGTGACAAACGTGTGTTTGGCAATAAACGTTCAGGTCCGAACCTGTTTGTGAATGAGTACGTATGGGTGTCCACCAAAAACATCCAGTGGAAATGTTCTGCTGGGGTCTGGAGTTCTCGTTTGATCGGGCCGTATCGGGTGTCAGCCATTCTTGGCCCGGGGACTTACCAGCTGGAGTTACCCCCCGGTAATGCCCGCACACAACTCATTCCCCAGGTCGGCGCTCTGGAGATTTGCGGCGCCTCCAGAGCATACGTTGCCACATCCATCAGTCCACGTTTGCCATGACCCTGAGAGTCAGGTGGTTGCTGAGGTGAATTCTGGTTGATCTAGGCATCCTCACTGTAGGTGGTTTTCTGGTGAGGTGCGGTGTTGAGGGTCCAGGGGCCCCTCATTGTAAGGGGGGTATTGTCATGATCCATTTCTGGATCTGTGTCAGTGTGGTCTTCTCATATATAAGCTTTTTTCCTTTCAGAGCATCGGGGGTTAACAATAGTTTTTTCCCCCCGGTGGCCGCTGGTGTAATTGCATGGCTAGTCTATCTGTTGAGGCAGGTGGAAACCACTCCCACCTTCCTATATAAGCTCACCAGGTGCACCAGCTAACTGTTGGTGATATTATTCCTCTTTGGAGACCAACCAAGCTGGAGTCAGGAGCAGGCTGTGTTGCAGTGGAGCTCCAGCTATTTCCTTGTTTTGGTGCCTTACTCTGCTGTTCGGTGCTTAGCAGCAGATAAAGCTAAGTTTTGTTTTTCAGTTGATATAACCTTGTGGTGTCTGTTTTATATTTCCTTTGGTTTGTGGTGTAGTTCACTATTTTCCCTGTCTCACCTCCTGGGGAGGGGGTTGGGGGTTTAGCTCAGGGCTAAACAGGAGATAGGGACAGGTCGGGGACTTGGGCCTCACTACCATCAAGTGTACCACCGAGTTAAGGAAAGTCAGGGCACCTCCTTAGCCTGAGGGGCAGTTCAGGGGCCCTGGTTCATCATCAGTTGTTCCACATACTTAAACAAAAATACACTTTCTATGTAAGTGTAAGCAACTGCTTAGCTTCCCCTATTGGTCTCTTGCTTGATTGTTGCTGCTTTGACCTTACTTCCTTCTGTATTTTACAAAAAGCGTTTCACAATGTTTGGTGATTGCTAAACTATGTGAATCTGAGGATGTTAAAATTTGCACCCTTGCAGCGGTCTTTTTGCTTCATGGTAAATGTTCCTCTATAAAATATTGTGCATTCTACATAATAAGGAACTAACCTGAGAATTTGGCACGCAACATGTCCACAACTGTCCCATGGGACCATCTGCAGGTCTACAGAAGTTCTTTGGAGTTTCCAGAGACAACGGGCTTTCATTTCTCCATTTGCTCCTTATGACCCAACATGTCAGTAAGAGGGATCAAGAAACAGTCAGAAAAGCTGCATGTGTATAACTAATACAAGTATAGGCATGTACTAGTTTAGAATAGACAAAAATTATAGTTTTCTTCAAGATTAGTGTATTAAGGACTCATCCAGACCAGTTTTTTTTGCATACGAGTGCTATCTATGGTTTTGCCGATAGTGCTCGTACCTATAGTAGATAATGGGGCCATTACATGTTCATGATTTTTTGCTCAGTAAAAATATTCAACATTCAATTTGTGAACAGCTGTGAAAACATGTCCGATTTTGATCTGAGTGTAAGTCTATAGGTCGGTGGAAAAAAAATCGGACAACAGTAAGATGCTAGGGGAAGAGAGGAGATCATTTGCATATCCCCAGTGACTTCTGGGATAAGTGAAGAGTCTCCGCGAGCTCAACGATCACTGGATTTTGGCCGTTGCAGCTAAAAAGAGGAAATCGGTAAACCAGGGGAAGAGTCCTGAGGAGATCATTTGCATATCCCCAGTGCCTTCTGGGATAAGTGAAGAGGAAATCGGAAAACTGCGCGCCGAATTTTGGCTCATTTTTCATTGTTTTGAAATCTCTATAACTATAACAATATGGTAGAGGCAAGGAGCCATTTGGTGAGCTGCATTTCTTGCTACATGTTCACAGACTTACCAGTGGAAAAGCCAAACTTCACATGCCACAAATGCAAGCTTGTGTCCCTGTTGGAGGAAAAGTTGCAAAATCTCGAAGAGAGGTTAGCTACGTTGAAGATTATTAAGGAAGGTGAAGAGTTCTTGGACAGAGCAGAATTATCATTCCATGTTACAGAAAGAGAAGAAATTCGAAGTGCACCTGAAGAAACAGAGAAATGGAAGCATGTGACCCAGAGAAGTAGGAGGATCGGGAGGCAGTCAGCACCCATACTGCTCAGGAACCAGTACCAGGCTCTCACGCAGGACAACGATGAAGAAATACATCAGGATAAGACTTTGCCCACAAACAGCAACCTTGTACGCTCTCAGAGTCCCCCTGCATGGAGAAAGAAAAATTTTGTGAAGAAACGGAGAGTGGTGGTCATGGGGGATTCCCTGTTGAGAGGAAAAGAGGCCGCTATTTGCAGACCGGATATAACTTCAAGAGAAATGTGCTGTCTTCCAGGTGCAAAAATTAAAGATGTGTCTGACAGGATATCAGGACTCTTCAGACCTACAGATGACTACCCATTCCTGCTAATACATGTGGGGACAAATGACACAGCAAGAAACGACCTGGAAACCATCTGCAGTGACTTTGAAAACTTAGGCAAGAAAGTGAAAGAACTGGGAGCACAGGTCTTCCATCCTCCCAGTGGATGGCCATGGAACAAGGAGGTGGAATAAGATTCTGCAGGTGAACAACTGGCTAAGTCGATGGTGCCGTCAGCAAGGATTTGGATTTCTGGATCATGGAGTGAATTACCTATACGATGGACTACTTGCTAGAGATGGGGTGCACCTTACGAAGACTGGAAAACATGTATTTGGAAGTCGCCTTGCTACACTCATCAGGAG
The DNA here is from genome assembly GCF_039654945.1 of Dendrobates tinctorius. Taxonomy (NCBI): domain Eukaryota; kingdom Metazoa; phylum Chordata; class Amphibia; order Anura; family Dendrobatidae; genus Dendrobates; species Dendrobates tinctorius. Next base: position 10,179,837 of record NW_027361772.1, on the reverse strand, counting down.
AGCTTTAAACTAGAGCAATGTGGGAAGGGAAGCAAAAGGCCAGAAAAAGCCATACACCTGGCAAATGGCATTGAGAACTCTGCTATTAGAAGTGGAAAGGAAGAACAAAGACGAAAGAATCTAAATAATAAAAATATTGGAGAAAGAGAAACCAATCACAAACTAAAATGTTTCTACACTAATGCACAAAGCATGGGCAACAAACAAGGAGAACTGGAACTACTAACACAGGAAAAGAAATATGATGTCATTGGAATCACTGAAACTTGGTGGGACGATACACATGATTGGAATACAAGACTAGAAGGATACAACTTATTTGCAAGAAACAGACTTGATAAACGAGGAGGAGGTGTCGCATTGTATGTTAGAAATGTGTATATCTGCATAGAGATTGAAGCTTCAGAGACTCGGACTTCTGTGGAAACTGTTTGGGTAAGAATACAAGGACAGAACAATGGAAAGGACACCATTGTAGGCATTTACTGCAGGCCGCCTATGCAAGCTGAAGATATGGATGAACTCTTAATGCATCAAATGGCCAAGTTCTCCAAAAAATATGACATAGTTGTCATGGGAGATTTCAACTATCCAGACATTTGTTGGGAATCTCTCTCAGGCAAAACTAACAGGTCAAGGAAATTCTTATCCTCTCTTGCTGACAACTTTATCTTCCAAAAGGTAGGGGAGAAAACAAGGGGAATTGCTACCTTGCATCTAATCCTTATAAACAGGGAGGAAGTGGTTGAGGAGGTAAAAGTGACTGGGACCCTAGGAGGTAGCGACCATGCTATTTTAGAATTTTGGATAACTAGAGGAGGAAGACCTGTGAAGACTCAGACATCAAGGTTAGATTTCAGAAAGGCAGATTTTAAGGGATTCAGAAAGAGAATTGGAGGGAACCAATGGCTGGATATCCTTAAGGACAAAAATGTCCAGGAAGGATGGGAAATCTTGAAAAATGAAATTCTCAAAGCACAATTGTTAACAATTCCGAAAAGAGGGAAGAATAGGAAGCATTTAAGGAAACCAGGATGGATGAACACAGAACTTAAGCACATGCTAAAAAGGAAGAAAAAAATGTTTATAAAATGGAAAGAGGGAGGCATATCTAAAGAAGAATATAATGCTGTCTGCAGAACCTGCAGGGCACAAATCAGATTATCTAAAGCTGACAATGAATTGAGACTTGCAAGAGACATCAAAAGCAATAATAAAGGATTTTGGGGATATGTCAAAAGTAAAAGAAAAGTCAAAGATGCTATAGGATTTTTACAGGATGAAAGTGATGAAATGGTAAGACAGGATGTTGAGAAGGCCGAACTTTTAAATTCCTATTTTGCATCTGTTTTCTCTCAGAAAGGAAATGTAACATCAACTGTTCTTCACAGTCCTATTAAGGGAATAGAAGAATCCAGGATATCTATAAACAGAAAGATAGTGAGGAAACACTTAGCTAAACTAAAAGAATTCAAGTCTCCAGGTCCAGATGAAATACACCCCAGAGTACTGAAAGAGATAGCAGAATAAATTTTTGAACCCCTCTCCATAATCTTTTAAAATTCTTAGAGAACAGGAGAAGTCCCAGAAGACTGGAGAAGAGCAATTGTTGTTCCTATCTTCAAAAAGGGGAAGAAGGTGGACCCAGGCAACTATAGGCCGGTGAGTCTGAATTCTATACCAGGAAAGATCTTTGAACAAATTATTAAACAACAAATATGTCAGTACCTGGATAAGAATGAAGTGATTAAACAGAGTCAGCATGGGTTTGTAACTAATAAGTCATGCCAGACTAACTTAATTTCCTTCTATGATGGAATCACGGATTGGGTGGATCAGGGAAATGCTGTAGATACAGTATATCTTGACTTCAGCAAAGCATTTGACAAAGTATCTCACACAATCCTTATTGAAAAAATGACTAGGTATGGAATGGACAAGGCAACTGTTAGGTGGATTCATAACTGGTTTAGTGATCGGACCCAAAGAGTGGTCGTAAAAGGCTGCACATCCAGTTGGAAGAATGTCTCAAGTGGGGTACCACAGGGCTCTGTCCTGGGCCCTGTATTGTTCAACATCTTTATCAATGATTTAGATGAAGGAATTGAGGGTAAACTGCTTAAATTTGCTGATGACACAAAGCTAGATGGGATAGCTAATACTAGAGAAGAGAGAGAGGATTCAAAAAGATATAAATAAACTGGAGCAGTGGGCAGCAACTAACAGAATGGTTTTTAACAGGGAAAAATGCAAAGTACTACATCTGGGCAATAAAAATGAAAAAATCATATACAGAATGGGAGGAATAGAGCTAAGCAGCAGCACATGTGAAAAAGACTTGGGTATACTAATAGATCACAGACTGAATATGAGTCAACAGTGTGATGCAGCAGCAAAAAAGGCAAATGCAATTCTAGGATGTATAAACAGAAGCATACAGTCTAGATCACGTGAAGTCATTATTGCCCTCTACTCCTCTTTGGTCAGACATCATCTGGAATACTGTGTCCAGTTTTGGGTGCCACATTTTAAAAAAGACATCAACAAACTGGAGCAAGTTCAGAAAAGAGCGACCAGAATGGTGACCGGTCTGAAAACCCTGTCTTATGAGGAAAGGTTGCAAGATTTGGGAATGTTTAGCTTGCAAAAGAGAAGATTGAAAGGAGACTTAATAGCTGTCTACAAATATCTCAAGGGCTGTCACATTGTAGAAGGATCATCTTATTCTCATTTGCACAAGGAAAGACTAGAAGCAATGGGATGAAACTGAATGGGAGGAGACACAGATTAGATATTAGAAAAACCTTTTTGACAGTTAGAGTGATCAATAAGTGGAACAGGCTGCCACGAGAGGTGGTGAGTTCTCCTTCAATGGAAGTCTTCAAACAGAGGCTGGACAGACATCTGTCTGGGATGATTTAGCGAATCCTGCTTTGAGCAGGGGCTTGGACTAGATGGCCCAGGAGGTCCCGTCCAACTCTATGATTCTATGATTCTATGATTCTAGTACCAAAGTATTGAAATATCTGCCTAAGTTTTTGGGTCTCAATAAATCAAACAGGGAAGTCTGGGACCCCAATTTTAAAAAACAATTTCACCAGAATTCTGGCATAAATTGCTTTGAAAAGTCATAACATTTTTGTACTCAAATTTTGCAACTTTTGTGGTTTTCATGCCAATTTCTCTCAACTTTGTGAAAATGGGCAGAGCATGGGTGGTAAGGGGGAATCAACAGGGGCTGGATACCACAGCATATTTAATTCACAATAAGCTGTTGAATTCAGGAACTGGAGTAATTAATGAGGAGTGTCTGATTCTAACATACGTACCTTCAAATCAAGACTGGTGAAAAAAGTTTTGATGAATTGGGGCCTTGGTGTTTTGTCTTAATTGATCACATTACATAATTCTAGAACTTTATCGGACCAATTCATCAAAACTGATGTAGCGCATGCTCGCGCCACAACAGTTATGACTGAGTAGAAGAAGTGCATACCACTTAATGAATTTGGCACCTCTTCAGAGTAACGTGTGCAACATTTTTAGCAAAAATTTTGAAACCTTTTATGCCACTTTTGTGGAGTAAAAGCTTTCATGAATGGGCCCCTATATGTCGCAACTTCCCAACTTTTTTCGCATGTCTTTGCCAGCTGGAGCCTCCATGAACATTAAACTTGAGGTGGTATTTTGCATATTAAATTGATGATAGAAAGCTCGTAGAACAATTCAATTCTAGAAAATTGCTGCAGAGTGGCCCAGAAATTATACATTGACTGGATAACATCATGTCCCCCTCCATGTTTTTAATAGTTTTGATATTCAGCATAGCACAGTCCTGTCTTCAATATTATCCACGACAGGTGGCACTTCATTTGTTCTAAAATGTAGCTACCACTACTTTATACCGCCATAATATTAAATATGCTGCAATTTGCATGCTTGCTTGCCATTCGGAGTGCATAGGAATAAACTTCTGATATGAAATGTTCATTGATTTATGGTAATGAGTGGTATATTGAGAATTGATTGTTCCCTACAATTTTAAATTGCGTTTTTAAACATCTTCTCACCAAGTCATATAGAGTCAACAGCGGGTGGCACTAGTTTGCAAAAATGCCATTTTTGTCCAAGAACATGGCGGACTGTAGTTTTATATATTTATGATTCATTAATACCTGCCAACTTTAAATGGTAAGAAAGAGGGACACACAGTGTAGTGTGCGTAGAATGTCGTGACAATTTTTATTTTACACTAAGCCACCTTTTCTGATGACCCCTCCTTACACAATTCTGCTACATAACGACACACGACTCTACTACATTAACACACACAACTCTACTACATTAACACACACACAGCTCTGCTACATTACTACACACAGTTCAGCAACATCAACAGACACACAAGTCTGCTACAGTGTCATACAAAGATCTGAAACATCAACACTGTAGCAAAGCCAGGTAAGCTAGGTTGAAATCGTAGCTCTACAGGCTCTTAGTATTTTCACCTGGTTGGCTCTTCATGTAACCAGGCTGAGTGTTCATCTTAGTTAATCAGAAGAGAGAGACAAGCCAGAGTCTCTCTCTGAGAAGAGTATGAACAGGCAGTATGCACCAAAACAGCATGTATCAGTGGTTGCTATGGATGATAGCTGTTTTGTATGGACGGATTAGGACTGGCTCATCCATTGAGAGCAAAAGGTGGTAAACATAGCACATATAGGTGACAAATTTCACAAAGAGTAGAAGGCAAATTGCCAGTAACCACACAAATATGTGTCTAATATACGGACATAAGACAGACCAGCTGCAAAAAGCATGCTAAGGAAAAACAAAGGGCAGCCATAGGATCCCATAAAATGAATATTTTATTGCAAACAATATTAAAAGTACACAGGGTACAATGGCAGGGGCAGGAAGAAATATTGTGCACTAAAGTTGAGCATACAAATAATATAGGCATAAAGACCAAATCCTGAGCAGATACATATATATACCAAGTTATTCAAACCATGGTGCGGACAATAATGAAAATAACCTAACGAACATCTATCAAAGAGAGTTCAATTATATAAATGGAAGACAGATGTTCATATGGCTCCAAGACTAATCAAATGGAGGCATATTGCCAGTCATATAGATAAAGAGCGCATAATATGGCGCAGAATAAGTGTGGACAAATTTATTTACCGTCACACGGACTGTACATGGAAAATTACATTATAATTTAGAGACAGTGCTCATAACATAGCAAACAATGTTTGCATATTATAAATAGGAGCCATGCCGTCTACATAATGTCCAACACACAAGATGGAGATTCACTATAGTGCTATAAACTAGGTCAGCATAAAGAAGAGCCATACACCAAGGACAATACCTGATTGGTAGAAGGGCACTGCGGAGGCTAAGGCCGTCAGCCCTCCCCGACGCGCGTTTCGGAGCGCTCACGCTCCTTCCTCAGGGGGCACAAAGTACTGCAGTGCACAGGCACTGGGCCTCTCTGACCTTTTCTAGCACCTGCTCTCTGCAGTACTTTGCTCTGAATGCTGAAGATAAGCCCTGAAAGACAGTGGTCGCATCTTATAGCGGCTAAAACAGGTGACAGGTTCCCTTTAACACAGTCCCTTAGTATATAGTATACTCACTTGTTATACATAGCACAGGCCCTTAGTATATAGTGTACTTGTAAAACCACTGTCGGGGGGTAGACACGTCAGCACACTCTGGGGTTGAGGTACACAACTCCTCAGGTTTGGCTGCTCCGCTCAAGTTGTCTCTCAGCTCCCACAGGTATTGGTGCATGTGAGAGGCCAGGGTCTCCACTGGCTCGATTGCCCACTCCTGCCGGGCGGGCTCCATCGTCTCGCCGTCACTACAGGAACTGACTTCTGGGGTGCACTGGGGTTCTTCTCCTGCTGTCCAGCAGGAACAACTTCCGGGCTCATGCAGGCAGATGCATCTCCGGTCTATCATCTGGCTCCGGTTCAGCAGGCCTAGCTGTCATGGGCTCCATCTCCTGCCACGGGTCATCACCTCGGGTGAGTGCCTGGTATTCTTTCTTCTGCTCCCAACTGCGGGTAAGACATCTGGCCTCTTCTTCACGCCACCAGCGCCACTCCGTTCGCCCGATGCCTCTGCAGACGCACCGTTACATCGTGTCTGACGTCCTGCGTCTTACTGACGCCAGACAGCTGCAGTCAGCACTTTCTGCAGGGTCACTCCCATTCCAGGGTGAGGCTCTTGCCAGCAGCTCCACCCATTTTCGGGCATTAGGTGGGAAAGGGCAAATGTCCGTCTGCACATACCACTCCTTCCAGGGGCGGACCCGATATTGTTGACAGCTCACGTTTGGCGCCATCCAGACGCTGTGAGGCCCACGAAGCAAACCTTGTTGACAGGGACAGCCCATTTTGGCGCCACAGCTCTCCATCTTGGTGGTCGCCATCTTGGGGTCCACAGGATCACTCTCTAGTTCCTCTTCAGTCACATCCGGTACTTTAGTCACGTCCACTATGAAATATTTTTCATCACATTCTTCAATCTGTACATTACGGGTCACTGCATTCAGTTTCGCTCTTCCCATATACTTCATCTCCGCTGTGGTCTCACTGCCATATGGGTCAGTGAGATCTTGCCGACTACGCCACTTGTAAAACCACTGTTGGGGGGTAGACACATCAGCACTGTACTGTCTGCTGCTTATTCCCTGGTGCGTCCCACATTCTTCCTGGGGTTCAAAGGACTAGAGGCAGAGCCCAGGATACCTTCATCCAGGATCCAGGAACTCATTAATAGCAACAGGAAGCGACTAGAGGCTGTTATTTTTGCAAAAGGAGGATCTACGAAATATTAATGTCACTTTTATGTTGTGGTGCCCATACTTTTGCACCGGTCAAATTTTGTTTAAATGCAGATTGCACATTTTCTGTTAGTACAAAAAACCTCATTTGAATCCAGAAATATAACTGAGTCCATCAGTTATTAGATATATGAAACTGAAATAGCTGTTGCAAAAACCAAAATTGTTATAAAGAAAAAAGGTTAACATTAATAGGGGTGCCCAAACTTTAACATATGACTGTAGTTTCTACTGCTGTTATGTACAGTGCTGTCTCTTACATAGTGTATTCTTGTTATTTTTGTTATTCATAGTGCCCTATTTTATTAGGCTGGTTTCACATTGGCGTTTCACAGACCTGCGTCGGTCTGCGCACGGCCGCCGCTAAGCTCTGCCCCCTGCCACGCCTCCTCCGGTTAGCTCCGCCTATGGGTGCAGGACGCTGCATGTGACCTGCATCCCATATCTTTAGCATTGGGGACGCAGGCCGTGCGCAGGTATGCGTTTAGCGGCGCAAGCGTCCTTTTGAAGGTGCGCCAAAAGCAACCTGTTGCATTTTGGTGCGCTCGGCGCACCGTCAAAAGGACGCATGCACCGCCAAATGCATAAACGCGCACGGCCTGCATCCCCAATGCTAAAGATAGGGGACGCAGGTCGCATGCAGCGTCCTGCGCCCATAGGCGGAGCTAACCGGAGGAGGCGTGGCAGCGGGGTGGAGCTTAGCGCCGGCCATGCGCAGACTGACGCAGGTCTGTGAAATGCCAATGTGAAACCAGACTTACATAGTCTGCTCTCTTGTTTGATATAAAATGACTGCTGATGGAGGAGCCGGTGACCAGACTACAAGTCCATCAGCTCCTCCATTAAAAAAGAAGCTTTACCTTGATCCATCATCCATCATTGCATTATCTATCTAACAAGAGAGGGTGATATGTAATAAAACACAGGGCTATATATAATCCAATATGTAAGGGACGGTGCTGTACATAGCAAGAGAGGGCACTGTATAAGAGGCGGCAATATACATAATAAAGGAGACTATGTAATATATATAGACATGTATGTGTGTGTGGATATATATATATGTACACTGCTCAAAAAAATAAAGGGAACACTTAAACAAAAGAAAATAACTCTAAGTAAATCAAACATCTGTGAAATCAAACTGTCCACTTAGGAAGCAACACTGATTGACAATCAATTTCACATGCTGTTGTGCAAATGGAATAGGCAACATATGGAAATTATTGGCAATCATCAAGACACCCTCAATAAAGGAGTGGTTCTGCAGGTGGGGACCACAGACCACATCTCAGTACCAATGCTTTCTGGCTGATGTTTTGGTCACTTTTGAATGTTGGTTGTGTTTTCACGCTCATGGTAGCATGAGATGGACTCTACAACCCACACAAGTGGCTCAGGTAGTGCAGCTCATCCAGGATGGCACATCAATGGGAGCTGTGGCAAGAAGGTTTGCTGTGTGTGTTAGCGTAGTGTCCAGAGGCTGGTGGTGCCACCAGGAGACAGGCCAGTACACCAGGAGATGTGGAGGGGGCCGTAGGAAGGCAACAACCCAGCAGCAGGTCTGCTACCTCAGCCTTTGTGCAAGGAGGAGAAGGGGGAGCACTGCCAGAGCCCTGCAAAATGACCTCCAGCAGGCCACAAATGTGCATGTGTCTGCACAAACGGTTAGAAACCAACTCCATGACGATGGTCTGAGTGCCCGACGTCCACAGATGGGTGTTGAGCTCACAGCCCAACACCGTGCAGGATGCTTGGCATTTGCCACAGAACACCAGGATTGGCAAATTCGCCATTGGCGCCCTGTGCTCTTCACAGATGAAAGCAGGTTCACACTGAGCACATATGACAGACGTGGAGTCTGGAGACGCCGTGGAGAGCGATCTGCCTGCAACATCCTTCAGCATGACCAGTTTGGCAGTGGGTCAGCATTGGTGTGAGGTGATATTTCTTTGAAGGGCCACATAGCCCTCTATGTGCTCGCCAGAGGTAGCCTGACTGCCATTAGGTACCGAGATGAGATCCTCAGACCCCTTGGGAGACCATATGCTGGTGCGGTTGACCCTGGGTTCCTCCTAATGCAGGACAATGCCAGACCTCATGTGGCTGGAGTTGTGTCAGCAGTTCCTGCAAGATGAAGGCATTGAAGCTATGGACTGGCCCGCCCGTTCCCCAGACATGAATCCGATTGAACACATCTGGGACATCATATCTTGCTCCATCCACCAACGTCACGTTGCACCACAGACTGTCCAGGAGTTGGCGGATGCTTTAGTCCAGGTCTGGGAGGAGATCCCTCATGACAACATCCACCGACTCATCAGGAGCATGCCCAGGTGTCGTAGGGAGGTCAAACAGGCACGTGGAGGCCACACACACTACTGAGCAATATTTACTTGTCTTGAGTAGAGTTGAGCGACTTTAGTCAGATCGGGTTTCATGAAACAAAATTTGTTTCAGATGAAACTGGTCCGACTAGGGCAAAAAAAGTCGGAGTTTCGTCCGAAACCCGACCCCAATGCAAGTCAATGGGGAATAAAAGTCGGCATTGAGTGGATGACTAAAGTCGCTCAACTCTAGTCTTGAGGCATTTCCACTGAAGTTGGATCAGTCTGTAATTTGATTTTCCTCTTGATTTTGAGTATTAGTCCAAATCCAGACCTCCAAGGGATATTAATTTTGATTTATATTGATCATGTTTATGTTTTCTTGTTCTCAACGCATGCCACTATGTAATGAATAAAGATTTGCAGCTGCGATATTTCATTCAGTAATATCTACGATGTGGTTCCCTTTATTTCTTTGAGCAGTGTATATATATATATATATATATATAAAATGTAGATTTGTCGCTATAAAAGGAGGGGGGCCCAGACACATTTCTTGCACAGGGGCCCCAAGCTGTCAGTGTCCGACCCTGATGGGTGGATAAGCACATATTATTTATACAACCAATGCAGTCCTAGAGACTTGGGAGCCCACCAGTAACAGCACCTCTTACTGTCTTTTAGATTGGATGCATGGGATTAGCTGTTACATTAGTGAAACACTGACTGCCCGTTTACTGTCAATATCCATGCCCATCTGGCATACAGTGGGGGATAAAGGTTTTGATACCTTGTTGATTTTGTAAGTTTGCCCGCTGACAAAGACATGAACAGTCTATAATTTTAAGGGTAGGTTAATTTTAATATCGAGAGATAGAATATCAAAAAATAAAATCAAGAAAATCTTATTTTCATCATCTCTAGTAGTTATTTGACTGCTGATCACACAATTTATGCCCACACTGCTGACGCTCCCCTATCACAGAGAATCTGATTTTGACACATCATTGTTGCATAGGAGGAAACGGCACTGATAAGTTTATTTATAACATGACTCATAATGATTATTAAAGTATAGTGAATCGAAATTTTCTAAGGAAATACTACACGATTTTATAGATAATTTAATTTCTATCACATATTCAGGACTAGAGTTGAGCGAAACGGGTCGAAAAAATTCAAAAGTCGCCGACTTTTGGCAAAGTCGGGTTTCATGAAACGAAACCCGACCCTAGGATGAGGTCGGCCACGAGGTCGGCGACTTACGCGCCAAAGTCGAGTTTCAAAAGTTTGTTTTTTCGCTCTTTTTCAGCCAATCAGGATCCACGGACACTGTGGGCAACGTGATGACATAGGCACGGGTCACCACCATCTTTCAGAAGGGCATGCAAGTGATTGGCTTGCTTTGGTGGGCGTCACAGGGGGTATAAAAGGGTGTGCACGCCGACCGCCATCTTACTTCTGCCGATCTTAGTATAGGGAGAGGTTGCTGCTGATTCTGTAGGGAGAGCGTTAGGCAGGGAAGAAGACAAAAAAACTGCTTCTGCTGCTAGCGATTTGGCCTGCACAACACACAAGTCACTGTGTGTGCAGTGCAAGGGGAGGCTATATTGTGGTGTATCAGTGGTGTTGGTTGTTGGGCTGCCTTCTAAGGCTTCCTGACACGCTGGCATTGCTGTTTACCCACTGCTCCGCAAACTGCTTTTTTAAAAGCAATCCAATCTCCCTTATCCTCTCGTCACTTTGGTCACAGGCAGCTGTGCCATCGAGCGTGTCACATAGCGCTCAGATATCAGTGGGCCGCACACAATCCACAAGTGTCCACTGTCCACAAGTGTACGCAGAGATTCAAAATCTCCATTATCCTCTCGTCACTTTGGTCACAGGCAGCTGTGCCATCGAGCGTGTCACATAGCGCTCAGATATCAGTGGGCCGCACACAATCCACAAGTGTCCACTGTCCACAAGTGTACGCAGAGATTCAAAATCTCCATTATCCTCTCGTCACTTTGGTCACAGGCAGCTGTGCCATCGAGCGTGTCACATAGCGTTCAGATATCAGTGGGCCGCACACAATCCACAAGTGTCCATTGTCCAAAAGTGTACACAGAGATTCAAAATCTCCATTATCCTCTCGTCACTTTGGTCACAGGCAGCTGTGCCATCGAGCGTGTCACATAGCGCTCAGATATCAGTGGGCCGCACACAATCCACAAGTGTCCAGTGTCCAAAAGTGTACGCAGAGATTCAAAATCTCCATTATCCTCTCGTCACTTTGGTCACAGGCAGCTGTGCCATCGAGCGTGTCACATAGCGCTCAGATATCAGTGGGCCGCACACAATCTACAAGTGTCCAGTGTCCAAAAGTGTACGCAGAGATTCAAAATCTCCATTATCCTCTCGTCACTTTGGTCACAGGCAGCTGTGCCATCGAGCGTGTCACATAGCGCTCAGATATCAGTGGGCCGCACACAATCCACAAGTGTCCACTGTCCACAAGTGTGTGCAGAAATTCTAAAACTCCCCTGTCCTATAGACACCTTGTACCTTGTTTTACATTACTATATAGTTTGTTGGATTTTGTCTACATTTCTACCAAAAATGAGGAAGGCTGGTGGAAGAGGCCGTGGAATTGGGCGGGGGTTGGCAGCTGGTAATGATGGTGTTGGTGGTGGATCTGATGGTAGTGGCAAGAGCAAAATAGGACCAAATGCAGGAGGTGCTGACCCTGCGTCATCGTCTGTCTACATAAGGCCTCGAACGCTTAGTTTTCTAGGAGTTGGCAAACCGCTTTTAAAGGCAGAGCATCAGGAAAAAGTTTTGTCTTACATTGCTGACTCAGCCTCCAGCTCTATCGCCTCCTCTTCTTCAGTTGTAAAAAGTAAAAGCACTGAGTCGTCATTGGAGGCTCATGTTCATGAACCACACCTTTCCTTGTGTCCTTCACCCCAACCAAGATTGAAGGATGACGCAGGCCATACTACTGATTACGCCATGGAGCTGTTTTCACATACCATGCCTGGATTATCAAGTCAAATGGTGAATTACCCAGGCCAAGATGAATCTGACATGGAGTGCACTGATGCACAGCCGCTGAAGGGTGATTCTGCTGGTACATTCACTCAGAGCACTACATTGTCCTCGCAGTGTACAGAGCCAGATTTTGACCCTGATGAGACTCAGGTGCCCCTTCCCGCACACTATACCACAATACACGGTGACACAGAGAAAGGTGCACATGACATAGAAGAGGAGGTGATGGATGACCCAGTTGTTGACCCAGATTGGCATCCATTGGGGGAAGAGGGTGCTGCTTCCAATAGCTCAGATGAGGAGCATCCACAGCAGACATCGACATCGCAACAGCTGTTATCTGGCAGGCCCGGAGCACTCCAAAGACAGGTTCCAAACATCAAAAGAGTTGCTGGACAGCTTGTCCAGAGGGTCAAAAGATCACAGCGTGCTAGGCCGCAAAATGTCTGCCAAAGTAGGAAGAGTGCAGTGTGGCAGTTTTTTTAACAAAATCCTCATGATCAGGCCAAGGTTATCTGTAAGAAGTGCGCAAAGACCTTTAGCCGAGGGAAAAATCTGAAAAATTTGAATACCAGTTGCATGCTTAGACATTTAACCAGCATGCACTTGCAAGCGTGGACACAACACCAAACCTCAAGTGCCACATGTGCAACTGATCACAACGAAGGTAGTCAGCAACGCTACATTGTTTCCCCCACTGTAAGCACACCGGTTAGCACAGCAGCAAATGTTGAGGTGTCGTTGCAAGGCCACAGCAGTCAGGGAATCCCACTGTTATATCAACGAAAGACTGATTCTAGGCCATCAGAAAGAACACCAACTCCATCACCATCATCAACCCTCTCTCAGTCCGCCCTGTCCACCGCTACTTCCACCATATGCAGCTCTCAAGTCCAGCTCACCCTCCCAGACACTATGAGTAGGTCAAGAAAGTACTCAGTCTCTCATCCGCGTACACTGGGTTTGAACGCCCACATTGCCAAACTAATCTCGTTTGAGATGATGCCCTTTCGGTTGGTGGAAAGCACAGCTTTCCGCGAACTCATGGCCTATGCAGTACCACGCTATGACCTACCCAGTCGCCACTTCTTCTCTCGCAAAGCCATCCCAGCCCTCCACCATCATGTGAAAGACCGCATTGTCCATGCACTCAAGCAGTCAGTGAGCGGAAAGGTGCACCTCACAACTGATGCATGGTCCAGTCGGCATGGCCAGGGCCGTTACGTGTCCATCACTGCGCACTGAGTTAATGTGGTGGATGCAGGGTCCACAGGGGACAGCGGTGGTGGGACAGTGCTGCCTAGCCCACGGTCTAGGAAACAGTTGGCTGTAGGCGTTCGACCCTCCTCCTCCTCCTCCAGAAGCGACAGCTCGTCCACAGAGCGCAGTCGTACGAGCACTCCATCTGCAGCTGCCACTGTTGCACACGATGTGTCCCCCTATCGAGCAGCTAGTGGAAAGCGTCAGCAGGCTGTGTTGCAGATGATGTGTTTGGGCGACAGACACACCGCCGAGGTGCTGGCCGAGTACTTGAAGCGACAAACTGAGTCATGGCTGGGCAGTGTACATCTTGAGGCAGGCAAGGTAGTTAGTGATAACAGCCGTAATTTTGTGGCAGCCATAGCCCTTTCAAAACTCAGCCACATACCTTGCTTGGCTCACACCTTGAACCTGGTGGTGCAGTGCTTCCTCAAAAATTATCCGGAGTTAACAGCCCTGCTCCAGAAGGTGCGAAGACTGTGCGCGCACATCGGCCGGTCGCCTGTACACTCCGTTCGTATGCAGAAGCTGCAGCGATTGCTCCACCTTCCCAACCACCGCCTCATTATCGACATTGCAACAAGGTGGAACTCCACCCTGCACATGGTGGAGCGGCTGTGCGAGCAGAGGCAGGCCATAATGCATTTGTGGGAGGATACACGGCCAGGCACTTTGAGAGCAGACATGGAGTTGACAGGCGTGCAGTGGTCGAAGCTGAAAGACCTTTGTAAAGTCCTTCAGTGTTTTGAGGAATGCATCCCACTTATGCATCTGCTCATGCAAACTTTGACGCACCTTAAGGAGCAGGCGTCTGCAGCCAATGTTGATGAGGAGGAAGAGGAGGAGGGAATCCTTGATGACATTCAGCCATTGTCTGCTCAGGGACCTCTCCTGGACGAGGTGGAGGAAGAAGAGGAGGAGGAGGAGGAGGATGATGGGGATGATTACTTAGGGGAGGAGGATGCATCTCGTGGGGCAAGTGAAAATGTTGGCGTGGCAAGGTCTGGTACAGGGTTTGTGCGTGACTGGAGGGATGTGGATTTGCCAGAAAGTGCTCCTCCACCCAGCACTCACAGTGCATCATTGACACCGGGAACATTGGCCCACATGTCAGATTATGCCTTGCGGATCCTAAAAAGGGACCCCCGCATTGCCAAAATGATGAACGATGACGACTACTGGTTGGCCAGCATCCTGGATCCACGCTATAAAGGCAAATTACAAAACATCATGCCACAGGAGAACCTTGACCTAATATTGGCTAATAAACAAGCAACTCTGGTAAATCGGTTGCTTGAGGCATTCCCAGCACACAGCAGCGGTGATGGTTCTCACATGAGCCGTACGGGCCGGGGGCAGCTTGGCAGAGGTGTTCGTGGTGCACACAGCAGAAGTGGCGTTGGAGACAGGGGTTTCATGACAATGTTGTGGACTGATTTTTCAAATACCGCTCACACAACTGGTAATACTGCATCGATGGAAAGTGACAGGAGACAGCAGTTGTCAACTATGGTAACAAACTACTTTTCCTCCCATATCGATGTTCTCCCACACAGGTCATTCCCCTTTGACTATTGGGCCGCTAAACTGGACACCTGGCCTGAATTGGCCCAATATGCCTTACAGGAGCTCGCTTGCCCAGCTGCAAGTGTGCTATCGGAAAGAGTCTTCAGTGCAACTGGATCAATCCTGACAGAAAAAAGGACCCGTCTGTCAACCCAAAATGTGGATGATCTAACCTTCATTAAAATGAACCATGCATGGGTTTCCAAGGATTTTGTCCCACCTTCCCCTGATGACACATAGGGTGACAGAAAAATGGCTTGCTTTGGTCCACCTCTTCCTGGTACTTCACCTATTTCGCCTTTTGCATCAGTTGAATGTCCAACATCAACATATGCCACTTTCTAAAACTCCCTAACTGTGCTGCCTCCCCCCCATGGCCGGGGTCACCACCTAGCGCACGACACCGTGCGAGTGCCGTTGCCCTGGACAGGTGGGTAGGCCGACTCTTGGGCGCGGGCACTGGCACAGGGTCCCTCATAGTGCAATCAAGTGTCTCTGATGGTGGTGGTGCACACCCGCCGTCAGACACACCGCTGTACTATGAGGGGCCCAGTGCCAGTACCAACGCCCACGAGTGGGCCCCCCTTGCTTGGCCAGGGCCCCAGCATTTGCAATCTTTACCTCTCCCTGCTCCTCCGCTGTGTAATCTGGGCCGTCAAATCCATACTGTGCCTGACACCGTCTGAGCCTGCCTCCTGATGTATAGACATATATTTTGAATGTGTACGCTATCCATACATGTTATCCGGGGATACGGTACCCCTTCTAACCTTTGTGCAATGACGTGCAATCCATACTGGGCCTAACACCGTCTGAGCCTGCCTCATGCTGTATAGACATATATTTTGAATGTGTACGCTAGCCATACATGTTATCCGGGGATACGGTACCCCTTCTAACCTTTGTGCAATGACGTGCAATCCATACTGGGCCTAACACCGTCTGAGCCTGCCTCATGCTGTATAGACATATATTTTGAATGTGTACGCTATCCATACATGTTATCCGGGGATACGGTACCCCTTCTAACCTTTGTGCAATGACGTGCAATCCATACTGGGCCTAACACCGTCTGAGCCTGCCTCATGCTGTATAGACATATATTTTGAATGTGTACGCTATCCATACATGTTATCCGGGGATACGGTACCCTTTCTAACCTTTGTGCAATGACGTGCAATCCATACTGGGCCTAACACCGTCTGAGCCTGCCTCATGCTGTATAGACATATATTTTGAATGTGTACGCTATCCATACATGTTATCCAGGGATACGGTACCCCTTCTAACCTTTGTGCAATGACGTGCAATCCATACTGGGCCTAACACCGTCTGAGCCTGCCTCATGCTGTATAGACATATATTTTGAATGTGTACGCTATCCATACATGTTATCCGGGGAAACGGTACCCTTTCTAACCTTTGTGCAATGACGTGCAATCCTTACTGGGCCTAACACCGTCTGAGCCTGCCTCATGCTGTATAGACATATATTTTGAATGTGTACGCTATCCATACATGTTATCCGGGGATACGGTACCCCTTCTAACCTTTGTGCAATGACGTGCAATCCATACTGGGCCTAACACCGTCTGAGCCTGCCTCATGCTTTATAGACATATATTTTGAATGTGTACGCTAGCCATACATGTTATCCGGGGATACGGTACCCCTTCTAACCTTTGTGCAATGACGTGCAATCCATACTGGGCCTAACACCGTCTGAGCCTGCCTCATGCTGTATAGACATATATTTTGAATGTGTACGCTATCCATACATGTTATCCGGGGATACGGTACCCCTTCTAACCTTTGTGCAATGACGTGCAATCCATACTGGGCCTAACACCGTCTGAGCCTGCCTCATGCTGTATAGACATATATTTTGAATGTGTACGCTATCCATACATGTTATCCAGGGATACGGTACCCTTTCTAACCTTTGTGCAATGACGTGCAATCCATACTGGGCCTAACACCGTCTGAGCCTGCCTCATGTTGTATAGACATATATTTTGAATGTGTACGCTATCCATACATGTTATCCAGGGATACGGTACCCTTTCTAACCTTTGTGCAATGACGTGCAATCCATACTGGGCCTAACACCGTCTGAGCCTGCCTCATGCTGTATAGACATATATTTTGAATGTGTACGCTATCCATACATGTTATCCGGGGATACGGTACCCCTTCTAACCTTTGTGCAATGACGTGCAATCCATACTGGGCCTAACACCGTCTGAGCCTGCCTCATACTGTATAGACATATATTTTGAATGTGTACGCTATCCATACATGTTATCCAGGGATACGGTACCCTTTCTAACCTTTGTGCAATCACGTGCAATCCATACTGGGCGTGAGAACGGCTGGCGAGCTGTTAAGCAAGCTACAGCACCTGTCCAGACAAGTACAGGGATTCCCTAGCGAGGAGACTTATTTGATTGTTTTCTATGTTGGGACAGCAATTTTTGGGGAGCACTATACTCTGGAGAATGATAGATGGGGCCCACCATACACTGGAACATTCCAAAGGTGGACATCAGACACTGGAGCAGCATTTACAGGGCCCATTATACACTAGAGCATTAGAAATGGGGCCCATTATGTTTGGAGCATTATTTGGGCCCATAAGACAGTGGAGCTTCATCCATGGGGACCAACATATACTGTAGCATTATGTGGAGCTCATCATATACTGTTTCAAACATTATATGGGACCAATGATTTTGTATGGAGAAATAGATGGGCCTCGTCATGAGATGTAAAAAGTGAGGTATTTTTCATTGTACTATACCGCTATTTCTCTGCCGTATCGGAGCATGATGAGTTGTGGTATGTGTTAAAGGGGCGCTCTTTCGCCCAGGGCACATGAAAACCTGCAGCCAGCCCTCCCCCCCCACAACTTTAGCCAAATAACCCCCATTTTTCAGTGCGTAACTTGTATTATGAAGTTAATTAAGGTTGACAAGCTTAAGTAAGAAGAATTGATGCTTTTGGCATTCAAATGGGCACTGTAGGTGTGTTTCCTGTCCTCCTCTCACTGCCGACTTTTATTCCCCATTGACTTACATTGGGTTTCGTGTTTCGGGACGACCCCGACTTTTCCCTATAATCGGACGATCTTGCTCGACCCGACTTTTGGAAAAGTCGGGTTTCACGAAACGAAACGCGACCCTAAAAAAGCAAAAGTCGCTCAACTCTATTCAGGACGCATCTTCTTTCCTAGACAGTTGTTAAAAGTGTTTATTTTCTAGGATGGGTAGGGTTCAACTGGTGCATCCTATTGCCAGAGGGCACTCTTGATGGGGCCTAAATCGGTTTCCCAGTTTCAGAAACCTTTTTGGAGCCGGTTGCTTTAAGGGAAAAAAATAGCTTTATTCACCCTTACCAGGTCCAGCACAAAATCTCCACCAATACTCCTGGTGTCTGTAATTGTCTGCAGCACTGACATCACAACAACAGAGCTGCAGTCAATCAGTAAGCTCAGCTGCTCTGTGCACCTTGGACTGTCTATTCAGGCAGAGCCAGAGAGCTCAGTGATTGGTTGCAGTGCTGTGAAAATGAGGAAGTGGTGAAGACTTAGTGCTGGACCCGGGATTGTTGAGTAAAGCACACTTTGTTTTTTTTAACAAGCTGTGCCTGGGGAAAAGGTTTTCTGAAACCCGGAAAACACCTTTACTATATTAGATGTAACAGAGGATTTGTACTGTGTGGATGTGTACATGTGATGTATAGATGGAGATTTGGCACAAGATTTGAGTATGCAGCGCTATAATATTGTCCTAAAACTTTAATTCCTTTTGGCAAAAGTGAAATGGTCACTGTTGGTTTAATAAAATATGACTCATCTAAAGACTAATGAAATTACTAACAAAATTGAAAAGTACTTTATTTTCAGACAAAAAAAAATGCTGTCCACTAGCAGTCATTTCTGTGTAACTTGCAGAACACTGCTTGTTATCAATTGTAATAGTCTCTGGTAGCAAAGACGCAATTATATTGTCACGCTCACGCCCTGACTGGTGGACGTGAGCCAGGGGGTTGTGGCCCCACTGTGCCACAAACCAGACTACCCTGGAAGGGGCGTGACTAGGACAGCTGTCTTGGTTTTCACTGGAGCCTCTGATGCCAGGTGCCACTCCAGGGTGGTGTCTGGCTGTGGCTGCTGATCCCACTTGTGGAGACGGTGGCAGGGCTGAGACACTGGCAGGCAGGCATGGCAGAGACACGAGCAGGCGGGCACGACTTGAGACACAGGGCAGGCTGGCACGGCAGAGACACGGGGCAGGCTGGCACGGCAGAGACACAGGGCAGGCTGGCACGGCAGAGACACGGGGTAGGCTGGCACGGCAGAGACACAGGGCAGGCTGGCACGGCAGAGACACGGGGTAGGCTGGCACGGCAGAGACACAGGGCAGGCTGGCACGGCAGAGACACGGGGCAGGCTGGCACGGCAGAGACACGGGGCAGGCTGGCACGGCAGAGACACAGGGCAGGCTGGCACGGCAGAGACACGGGGTAGGCTGGCACGGCAGAGACACAGGGCAGGCTGGCACGGCAGAGACACGGGGTAGGCTGGCACGGCAGAGACACAGGGCAGGCTGGCACGGCAGAGACACGGGGCAGGCTGGCACGGCAGAGACACGGGGCAGGCTGGCACGGCAGAGACACGGGGTAGGCTGGCACGGCAGAGACACAGGGCAGGCTGGCACGGCAGAGACACGGGGTAGGCTGGCACGGCAGAGACACAGGGCAGGCTGGCACGGCAGAGACACGGGGAAGGCTGGCACGGCAGAGACACGGGGCAGGCTGGCACGGCAGAGACACGGGGCAGGCTGGCACGGCAGAGACACGGGGCAGGCTGGCACGGCAGAGACACAGGGCAGGCTGGCATTGTGTATGAAGGGACAGGTAGAGACCTGTTCACACAGCGGATGCAGAAACTGGTACAGGCAGGAAGGAACAGGTAGAGACCTGTTCACACAGGAGGAGCAAGTACGGATACAGGCAGGAAGGAGAGGATTGTGATGGAACAGGTTTGGACCTGTTCACACAGGAGGAGCAAGTGCGCATACAGGCAGGAAGGAGTGGACTCTGACGGAACAGGTTTGGACCTGTTCACACAGGAGCATCAAGTACAGATACAGGCAGGAAGGAGTGGAGTGTGACGAAACAGATTTGGACCTGTTCACACAGGAGGAGCAAGTACGGATACAGGCAGGAAGGAGTGGAGTATGACGGAACAGGTTTGGACCTGTTCACACAGGAGCATCAAGTACAGATACAGGCAGGAAGGAGTGGAGTGTGACGGAACAGATTTGGACCTGTTCACACAGGAGGAGCAAGTACGGATACAGGCAGGAAGGAGTGGAGTATGACGGAACAGGTTTGGACCTGTTCACAGATACAGGCAGGAAGGAGTGGAGTGTGACGGAACAGATTTGGACCTGTTCACACAGGAGGAGCAAGTACGGATACAGGCAGGAAGGAGTGGAGTATGACGGAACAGGTTTGGACCTGTTCACACAGGAGCATCAAGTACGGATACAGGCAGGAAGGAGTGGAGTATGACGGAACAGGTTTGGACCTGTTCACACAGTAGGGGAACCACAAGGCTGCGGAGAAGAGCAGGACAGCAGCAAGAGGTTCTGCAGCAGAAGAACCAAGCAGAATTGCAAGAGTATAGAGAACAGGCAGAGCCTATAGAGCAGGCAGAGTCACGAGAGAGCGGAGCACGAACAGAGCCGCAAGAGTGTGGAACATAAGCAGGCAGGGAGGACACAAGGAGAGACATAGCAGGGTAAGAAGCCAAAGACAAGGAGACAGACAGACATACAGACGGACATAGGACAGAGTTCAGACAGGGTATTAGTACAAGACAAGGCACAAGACCAAGGACCCAGTGAACAGAGTACACACAGATACAAAGCAAGGCTAGGAGCTACAGCACAGGGACCGGGAAATACTTTCTCCTGGAGGGCGGCAAGGCAGGTACAAGGCAAGGCTAGGACAAAGACACAGAAACCAGGATATTCTGCCTCCTGGAGGGCAGACAGAGAGTACCCAGCAAAGCTAGGAGTAAGATCTCCAGGGAAGGAGAAACACAGAGCAAGACCTGGCAGCTCAGTAGCAAGACACTAACTGAGTTAACACATTGCACAGGCCAGGTTCCAGTGGGTGGAGCTGCCCTAAATACTAGAGGGCTCTTGGTAATTGGTCAGGAACAGATTAGACAGGTGCACCCTGACTCCATAAGAACCAGAGAGTTCTGGCACCGCCCCCTATACACACAGCCAGGAAACATGCACAGAGCAGACAGGAGACAAGAGGCACAGAGCATGGAGCTGGCAGCAGACAGAAATCACAGCATGACCTGGAGCAGTGAGTTAGTTGGTGTGCGGGGGATGGGAGGCCATGCAGTGATGCCAACAGGATTGTTACATACATGTTACAGAAAGTATAAGTAGGGGTGGGTCTTCTTTGACTCTCTTCAGAAAGCGGGGGCGGGTCTTTGACTCTCCTCAGAAAGCAGGGGTGGGTCTTTGTCTCTCTGCTTCTCCTTTCAGTTCAGGGCAGGTAAGCAATTGGACAATGGCAGGGGGAGTGTTGTTGGGAAGTGAGAAAAAGAAAATTCAAGTACCTTTAGTGCTGACAAAATTGAAGAGCAACAACCCACCCAAAAGTGAGGATTCATGAGCATGAGTATTAGGACAGGTTCCTGGGCATATTAGACTGGTATGTGCATCAAAAGTAATTTAAAGAGTTTTGGGGATTAGAACAAAAAGACTATGAATTTACTGTTAATGACAGGAAAACCAATTAATAGTGCAGGGACACTTTGTAGATAGGTGGGTTGATGTTGCTTCTTTCTCTTTATAGGCTTTTCTTCCTTTGAACTGGATTGCCCGCCAGGGCAGTGGGGTTACTCGGTACCGGGCCGGTGTCTCAGAGGGATGTGTCACGGTGGCGGTGACCTGGTCCGTGGCCCTGGGTGTCCATTCAAAAGGGGTGAAACGTGGCTGAATAAAGTTTATAGGTGGATGATACGTGACGCCACCTGTGGTGCTCGGCAATGAAGGGGTTAAGCCGACGCTGCAAGCAGATCATCTGGGACAGATGGTATAAGGCAGCAAGATGTAAGAGCTCCCGACAGGTAGAGCTGTAGTCCCAGGGCAGTAGTAATGGGTGTTGAGGAAGAGGGTGCAGTGTTAGGCACAGAGATGTAGCAGTGCTGAAGGGGTTGCAGGAAGAATGTGGGTCGCCCTCCCAGGGCTGTGGGGTACTCGTTACCGTGCCGATGTCAGGGGAATGTGTCACAGCAGTGGTGACCCGGTCCGTGGCCCTGGGCGCCCAAGCAATGGGGGAATATAGCTAATGGAATGGAATAGTTTGTGATGCCACCTGTGGTGCTCGGCAAGGGAGATGTTAAGCCGACGCTGCAGACAGATCCGCTGGGACTGATGGTAGGGTGCAGCAAAGATGTAATAGCTTCCCACAGGTGAAGCTATAGTCCCAGGGCAGTGTAGATGTGGTTGGCATGGGGATGTAGCAGTGTCGGAAAGGTAGGAAGCAGACAAGACACAGCGGGGTGCAATTTCTGTACCTTTACTTGATAACTGCAGTCCAAGGTCCTGATTACAGATGGTAACGGAGCAGGCTAGCCTGGAAGCAACTCAGGGATTCTCTCTCAGCAGACGGGCTGTGCAGTCTCCTTCCTAATGCTGGTTTGAATGAAGCACTCCAGTACTAAGTTACTCTGAAGTTCCTCCTGTCAGATGTTCCCAAGAACCTTACTTGCACGGCAGACAGCTGTAGCCTCTCTCGGGGACTCCTCTTTCTCTCAGTCCTGGCTCTCTATCCAAGCTGCTGTTGTACCTCAAGTCTTAGATGGAAGTAGGGCATTTACAGCCTCCTACTCCTCTGGTATCTGCTGTAGGACCGTTAGTATCCGTACAGCCGTGGAGACCAGACTCCAGTTCGTGCGCTCTGAAGCTGAGGGAGCTCTCCTTCCTAGCTCAACCTCCAGCTTCTCTCTACATGTCTGTACACTTCACCCTCCGCAGACTAACTCCCCTTCCTCCTGGCCCTCAGAGGCCACTCCTCCCCTTAATCCTGGTTCAGAGTTCCCCCTGCTGGCCTGGAGTGGAACTGTGTTGCATGTATGGATTGACTGCGAGAGAGACCCATCATTGCCTCCAAGCCCGGCACCACCCTCCCCTGGAGGAAGGCAAAGCCACTGTGGCGGCTATACTTCTGGGGGCGCCACATTCCCCCCTAGTGCAAGTCAGCACTCCTGGGCTGAACAAAAGAAAACATGAATAACATATAAACAGTTAAACAATAATTGTACAAGATTTAAAAATGAAAAATGTACAAAAACCAAGTGCTTCAAAAATGGTCCTATGATGATAAGTCCAGCATCAATGTCCATGGTCCATTCCTGGGCAAATGGTAAAAGTTTTTGACCACACACAAGTCCTGTGGTTCAGTGTCCATAAAACAAATTCCAATGGAAACTCTTACAGGTTACCTGTAGGCACAAAACATGAAAAACTGTTACATATTTACACACACACAATTTCAACATTTACATTTTTCTATATGCGATATCTAAGGGGTGGTATACCTTGTGTGGTGAGGGTAGACCTGCGTAACTCTAGTGTGGGCAAACTGGGTAGCATTCTCCTACCGACTCTTAGACTCACCAGGGATATGGCAGATTCACCACTGGCAGGGCAAGGGTTCTCTGGCTCCACTGCTGGTGTGGCATCTGCTACCTGATTTTCTTGAGTCACTTCTTCTTGAAATCTCAACACTGGCACCACTATAGCATCATTTATGTTAGTCCAATTCGCAGGGAATTCTCCAAGCACTGTGCTGACCTTCTCTTCTTCCACTATGGGTTGGATGTTATCTGGTTCCTCTTTCCTTTCCTTCAACTGGTCAGGACACAACTTCAAATGATCTCTTGATACCGCTGCTGAGGTCTCTCCTTCATCTTTACTCACAAGACATACCTTAGTATTATCAAAGTTCGAGGGCAGAATGGTATAAGGTTCAGCCTCCCATTGATCATCCAACTTGTGCAATCTTCTCTTCCTTTTCAAGACTTGTTCCCCCGTCGACAAAGGAATGGCAGGTGCATTTTGATTGTAAAGCTTCTCCTGCTTTTGCCTTGCCTGAGCCAGACTCCTTTCCACGCATTCTTGAACTCTCCGGTACTGTTGCTGCCTCTCCGTGTCCCAATCAGCATCTGGTGACGCGACTTCAGGTGTCAGGACTCCCATGTCTAAGTCAATAGGCAGCTTACCAGGTCTGGCTCTCATTAAATAGGCTGGGGTACAGTTGGTGGAGTTCACTGGGATATGGTTGTAGAGGTCCACCAGATTGGGCAACTTCTCTGGCCACAGATTCCTCTCCTCCAAGGGCAAAGTCTTCACGAGGTCAATCACTATCTGGTTCATCTTCTCGCACATGCCATTGGTCTGTGGGTGATACGGCATTGTCCGTATCTTCTTACAACCATACAGGTTGCAGAATTCTTGGAACACTTCTGCCTCGAAAGCTGGACCTTGATCTGTCAGCACTCTTTCAGGATACCCATGTGGTCTACAGAAGTGCTGTTGGAATGCTCTGGCTGCTGTCCTGGCAGTTTGATCTTTGACAGGCACAACTACCAGGAATCTTGAGTAGTGGTCCACAATGGTAAGTGCATAGATGTAGCATGACAGGCTTGGAACCAGCTTCACATGGTCCAGGGCTACCAACTCAAGGGGCTGTATGGTGATGATTGGCTGTAGGGGAGCTCTCTGGCTGTCTCGATCCTTTCTGCGCAGGTTACACTGTCCACACTCCCGGTACCACCTCTCAATGGCTTTCCTCATACCAGCCCAGTAGAAACTCTCTCGGAGCAATACTTCCAACTTCTTCCATCCGAAGTGTCCAGCTCCATTGTGGTATGCTTCCAGGACCATTGATGCCTCACTCTTTGGGACTACCACCTGCCAAACCAGCTCATGAGTGCGGGCATTGATACTCCTCCGACACAGCTTCCCTTCATAATTGAACAACCGGCCTCTCTCCTTCCACAACTGCTGAGTTTCTTCAGGAGCATCCGACTCTGGACGTGAGTCAGCTCGTGTCAGCAGCTCTTTCACCAGGCGGCCTGCAGGGTCACTATCTTGCGTTTCTGCCCAGTCATGATGGGGCAACGGATTCAGGGTGACCTCCTTCAAGCCAGACCATCTGTTTCTCATTCCTTGAGCACGCTGGGCCGCAAGTGGCCGGTGGAAGGGAGGTAGCTCTATCTCTTCAAGAGCCTCAGGGTCTTCTCCAGCATCTGGTAGGTTAGGCATTCTGGACAGCGCATCAGCATTGGCATTCTTGTGCCCAGCCCGGTACTTGATGGTAAACTCATAATTCGATAGCCGAGCCATCCATCGCTGTTCCAGTGCACCTAGTTTTGCTGTATCCAAATGCATCAACGGGTTATTGTCCATGAAGATAGTGAACTTGGCAGAGGCTAACCTTTCAGTGAAAGCCCAGACTATGGCAAGGAACTCCAGGTTGAAAGAACTGTAATTATCAGGGTTCCTTTCCATGGGGCGCAGCTTCCTGCTGGCATAGGAGATCACTCTTTCTTTCCCATTCTGTACCTGCGACAGTACTGCTCCTAGTCCCACGTTGCTGGCATCTGTGTACAGCACAAAGGGTTTGTCAAAATCTGGGTAGGCCAGAACTTCGTCTCCTGTGAGAGCCATCTTCAATCTGGTGAAGGACCTTTCCAACTCTTCAGTCCATTCAAAGGTTGAATTTTTCTGTTTGGTCTTCTTGGACTGCCCCACCAGAAGGTTTTGCATAGGGGTGGCTATTTCAGTAAATCCCTTGATGAATCTTCGGTAGTAGCCTACCAGTCCAAGGAATTGGCGTATTTCATGAAGGTTGCTGGGCTTCGGCCAGTCCCGGATGACTGTGACCTTATCAGGATCTGTTGCCACACCTTCTGCACTGATCACATGACCGAGGTACTGCACCTTGGGCTTCAGGAGGTGGCACTTGGAGGGCTTCAACAAGACAATAACCTCGGACAGACAGTTTTCAATTACATTTGTACCAAGAGTCATCATGGGATTACATTCACGTCGGTCAATATCAACAACTATTAAACCTTGAGACTTTAGCTCTACCCGTCCCACTTTGACAGTAATTTCTTTACATCCTATCTGCGGTAAAGACTGACCATTACTAGCAACTGCTGTCAGTTCATCAGTTGGGCCACGGGTAAGCTCTGAATCAGCCCAATACCTCTTGTACAGAATGTACGGCATCGTGGTCACCTGGGAGCCAGTGTCCAGCAAAGCGTTCATGGGGATGCCGTCAATCACCACAGGAAGGATTGGTCTCCCTCCCACATACTTGGCTCTCCAGTTCTTTGGGCCTGGGGATCCTACTCCTGGGGGTTGGCCCTTTGCCCCAGGGGTTGCTCATTTAAAGGACAGTACCTGGCAAGATGACCTGCCTTGTAGCAGCGACGACAGATGGGATGTCCGTCCTGGTCATAGCGATCGTTGTTCCTTCCTCGAAGTGGCGGGGCTCTCCTCCTCTGGAGCCATGGGACATCCTCTGGACTGGCAGCAGGCTGGATCTTTTCTTTGGAGGACACTTGTAGGGACTGCACGGTTTTGGTAAGTGCAGCCATCCCTTTGGTCAGCTCCTGGACTTGAAGACGCAGCTCCTCAGTTGGATCTTTATCCAGAGTCTGTGCATCAGCCTCCACAGGGATGGAAGGAAAAGATGTTGCTTCCTGATGGTAGGTGTCAGTGGACTCCTGCAGTACCCGAATAGCCCTGTCCTTAAAATCAGTAAAGTCCAGATCAGGGTTTTGCAGGGTTATAATACGCAACTGTCCTCTGTGGGTACTAGATAGGAGTCCTTCAATGAACTGCTCCTTTAACAGTTTATCTTCTTCCTTTACACTGTCAGGATCAACTTGCTTAACTGCTCACAGCACCTCCTTCAGGTTGAGAGCATAATCCCTGATACTGTCCTGCGCCTTTTGTTTACAGCCAAAGAACCTCATCTTGATTTCAGCTGCAGTGTGGGTGTCAAAAGTGCTACTCAGCTTGACCAGGATCTTTGCAACAGTCTCTTTATCAGTGTCCTGCCAGTCTTTCACCGCTCTCTGTGCTGCACCCGTTAGCTGTCCAATCAGGATATTCACTTTCTGGCTTTCAGACAGAGGGTATACTTTAAACAAACTGCACAGTCTCTCTTTAAATTCACTCAGGGTATGCGACTCACCCGAGTACTGCGGTAGCCAGGCCGCTCCCGGTATGTAGGGCATAGACAGCGGCATTATGGAGACCGCTGCTGCAGGCGCTCCTCCTGGCGGTGCTGCGGGGTTCACAATGGCGCCTGCCGCTGCATCGCCATTTGGCGCGGACATCCTCTTTCCCCCCTAGTTAACGTTAGCCAGGGCCGGGGGTTGTGTGAGCTCACCGGTGGCCGCTTCACAGGCCCGACGCTCCGGGCTGTAGGCCGCAGCTCCTCCTCCTCTCGCACGCTGTCCTCTCTTCCCGCGCGGCACTTCACTTCTTCGTGCTCTGTGGCAGGCTCCGCCCACGAAGGCCCGCCTCTTTCTTCCCGCGCGCTCCAAGCAGCGTGGCAATGGTGGCAACTGGCGCCAATTTCACACAGTCTGTTACACAAACACAGTCTATGGCACACAGGACCCGGGGGGTAGCGGGCTCCATAATCCTGTTAGTGACGCCAAATTGGGTCGCCCTCCCAGGGCTGTGGGGTACTCGGTACCGGGCCGGTGTCAGGGGAATGTGTCACAGCAGCAGTGACCTGGTCCGTGGCCCTGAGCGCCCAAGCAATGGGGGAATATAGCTAATGGAATGGAATAGTTGGTGACGCCATCTGTGGTGCTCAGCAAGGGAGATGTTAAGCCGACGCTGCAGACAGATCCGCTGGGACTGATGGTAGGGTGCAGCAAAGATGTAATAGCTTCCCACAGGTGAAGCTATAGTCCCAGGGCAGTGTAGATGTGGTTGGCACGGGAATGTAGCAGTGTTGGAAAGGTAGGAAGCAGACAAGACACAGCGGGGTGCAATTTCTGTACCTTTACTTGATAACTGCAGTCCAGGGTCCTGATTACAGATGGTAACGGAGCAGGCTAGCCTGGAAGCAACTCAGGGATTCTCTCTCAGCAGACGGGCTGTGCAGTCTCCTTCCTAACGCTGGTTTGAATGAAGCACTCCAGTACTAAGTTACTCTGAAGTTCCTCCTGTCAGATGTTCCCAAGAACCTTACTTGCACGGCAGACAGCTGTAGCCTCTCTCGGGGACTCCTCTTTCTCTCAGTCCTGGCTCTCTATCCAAGCTGCTGTTGTGCCTCAAGTCTTAGATGGTAGTAGGGCATTTACAGCCTCCTACTCCTCTGGTATCTGCTGTAGGACCGTTAGTATCCGTACAGCCGTGGAGACCAGACTCCAGTTCGTGAGCTCTGAAGCTGAGGGAGCTTTCCTTCCTAGCTCAACCTCCAGCTTCTCTCTACACGTCTGCACACTTCACCCTCCGCAGACTAACTCCCCTTCCTCCTGGCCCTCAGAGGCCACTCCTCCCCTTAATCCTGGTTAAGAGTTCCCCCTGCTGGCCTGGAGTGGAACTGTGTTGCATGTATGGATTGACTGTGAGAGAGACCCATCATTGCCTCCAAGCCCGGCACCACCCTCCCCTGGAGGAAGGCAAAGCCACTGTGGCGGCCATACTCCTGGGGGAGCCACAAAGGCAATGACACAACAGGGTGCAGTTTCCTTTACCTTTTTACTTTGCTTTGTAAGAGCAGTCCAGGATCCAGATTACAGATGGAGCAGGAGTTGATCAGCCTGGGAGCAACTTAGGAATCTCTCTATGCAGATGGGTTGCGTAGTCTCCTTTCTAGCGCTTATCTGAGGTACTTGCAGTACACTGAAGTTCCTCTTGCTGGCTCTCTTTAGAACTCCCCTCGTATGGCAGACAGCCATAGCCTCCTTTTTCTGGCTCACACAAGTTGCTGCTGTGCCTCCGAGTCTTAGTTGGGAAAAGAGCATTTACAGCTTCTCATTCCTCCGGTTTCTGCTGCAGGACCATCAGCATTCATACAACCTCGGATGTCGGACTCCGGACCATGCGCTACAGTTAGAAGTGAGCCTGAATTCTGCTCAATCCTCCAGCTCCTCTCTCCATGTCTGCACACTTCACCTTCTTCACACGAACTCCCTTAACTACCCTTTCCTAGCCCCAGAGAGCAGCTCCTCCCCCAGTTTGGTTCAGAGCTCCATCTACTGGCCTGAAGTGGGAACTGTGCTGTGTGCTGATTTACCTGACAGAGAGATCCTTCATTGCTTCCAAGCATGACATCACACTCCCTAGGAGGAAGGTAATGCCACTGTGGTGACCATACTCGTGGGGGCGCCACAGAATGATTAGAAAATTAGGAAGGGGAAAGGGAAATTTGTGCTCACCAAAATAGTCCTGCAAGCCGGTCGTGCCTAGGGATCAAATGGCTGACCACCATGTGTTGCAAACATGAAGAGAGAAGGAAGATTCGGCACTGGAGACTTGATAAAATCCACGATAAGTTTTATTCACATAATTTCATGATAAAACCATAAAGGGGAAAACAGACCCCCACGCCTGACGCGTTTCGAACCTTACACCAGTTTCTTCCTCAGAGACATGAAACAAAACAGTTCACAAAATGATTATAAACATTCCTAATCGGCAGAGGGACTCCACACATGTGTATAATCAAAGAGGCAGACAACTAAGCCCTCAAATCACTGGGGGAGTCACTCCCTTGCAAGAAGAAAGGAAAAAAAAAGGAAAAGACCTAAACAACAATGGACAAGACATAGAATTTATAAAAAATATGTGCAATACACACGTATAAATGCATAAATACATAGCAACTATCAAATAACAAAAAAAAAAACCAAAATCTCAGCACTCATTAGAAATACATAAGATAATTTCTATAATTTAAACCTTGCGGATATCGTGCATCAAGCGCAAGTATCCAGAAGGCTTCCCGACAGTGTAGTAAATGTTCCCAGTCACCCCCTCTGGGGGGTTTCAATACCCGTTCTATTCCCTTAACTTTAAGACTGCATAAATTACCCTTGTGTATTTCAAGGAAATGTTTCGACAGGCCAGACACATTCCTACGACTGGACATAGACTCTGGATTAGAAGCGGTGATGTGCTCACTTAGTCTCCTCTTCAGGCTGCGTGTGGTACAGCCAATGTAATATAAACTGCACAATGTGCACTCTGCCATATACACTAAGTGTGTGGTGTTACAATTCATGTAGGTTTTAATTTTGTAGGTTTGTTGTGTACTAAAATTAACAAATTTATCTGTAATATCCATATAGCGGCACAAACCACACAATTTTTCACCACACTTATAATTGCCCAAGTAATTTAACCACGTAGGTTTAGTGCAATCAGACAAATACAATGAGGGGGACAAAAGATGACTCAAATTTTTAGCTCTCTTTGGAACACACCTATGTCCACCAGCCAATATCTGCGATAAGACTGGATCTTGATGCAGTAAGGGAAGATGTTTATTTATGATTTTAATAACACCCTTGTAATCTGAACTGAAAGCGGTAGAAAAAGTGGGAATATTTTTATTTTGATTAGTGTGTACCATGTCATTTTGCAATAAACTACTCCTAGTTTTGTTATCCACTTTCTTAATAGCCCTATTTAACATCCAGTTCTTATAACCCCTTTTTGATAGCCTGGTGCAAATTTTACGACGCTCGGATTCATAAAGAGCGTCATTAGAGCATGATCTTTTGGCACGGATTAATTCACCCAACGGTAAATTTCGTATCACATGTGGCGGGTGACAACTATCCGCATGCAATATGGCATTACCACTGGTATCTTTTCTATATAGGGAAGTATATATATTCCCTGTTTTGACATCTCCCATAATTTTAACATCTAGATATGTGGCACAAATGCCATGTATTTCGTGGGTGAATTTAATATTCAAAGAATTAGTCCCAATATACTCAAAAAACTTAAGCATGCCAGGAGAGGGAGATACATCACAACGATCAAACCACAATAGGATCACGTCATCAATGTATCTCCCCCACCACAATACATTGTCTAAATAGGGATTATCCATAGTATATATATATTTGTTCTCCCAAAAGGACATATATAAGTTGGCCAGAGTAGGAGAGAATTTTGACCCCATCGGGCAGCCACACACCTGAAGATAGTACTTAGTGTCAAATTTGAAAGAATTGGTGTTCAAAAGATGTTGTAACGCCATAATGATAAATTTTTTAAGATCAGAACTGAAATTACTTTCTTCAGTCAAAATGGTGGAAACAGCAGATAATGCCAAATCATGAGGTATACATGAATATAGAGCAACAACATCACATGTTATCCATGTGTGGTGAGGCCCCCATGCAACCTCCTGAAGTGCCTGCAGAAGCTGTTTGGTGTCTCTAATGTGACCTGGTGTTTTCAAAACCAAAGGTTGTAATTGTCTATCTATCCACTCGGAGAGTTTTTCATTAACCCCTCCAATACCGGCCACTATGGGCCTGAAAGGTGGAGGAAACACGCCTTTATGAATTTTGGGTAAGGCGTGAAATACAGGACACACTGGTTTATCCACATATAAAAAATCAGCCATGCGCTTGTCCAATACTCCCAAAGCAAGACCCTCCTGCAAAATCACAGATAAACCCTGCTGAATACAGCTTGTAGGATCATTGTTGAGAGGATGATATGTATTAATATCAGATAACATGGATAAAATTTCATTGCGATATAGTAGTGAGTCTAGAATCACCACTGACCCCCCTTTGTCTGATTGGCAGACCACTATATGTTGGTTCTTACTTAGTAGATGAAGCGCATGCTGTTCAATTGCAGATAAATTCATACAAGACTGCACATCTGAATCCAACAGAGATTTAACATCACGTTCTATTGCCCTCTGGAAAGTATCCATAATGGGCACTCTAGATATCAGGGGATAAAAAGTGGGGTTAGATATCTGTACATTTGTGTCACATTGTACTGCTGTATGTTGATTTGTGTTCTCCAAACTAGACAACATGTCAAACAAAATTTGATCTCTAACAGGAGCAGCAAGTGGCAACAAATCAACATTGTTTGAACTCAAGGATGATATATCAGAAAATTGATTACCAATACCAGACTCAGGAGTAAAGAAATGTCTCTTAACTGTTAATAATCGCACGAATCGATTGACATCACATAATGTTTGAAACAAATCCCCTCTACATGTAGGAACAAAGGAAAGTCCTCTCTTCAAAACGCTCAGCTGAGCTTCACTCAGTATGGTAGCTGAAATGTTAATAACTGTAAACTCATCAGACGCAGCAATGTTACCGTTTATTTCCTCCAATGATTCACATTCCGCAGACCATATTGATGCTTTCTTCTTACGTCGACGTCCACCTCGCCTTGTTTTCTTTGATCGTTTTTTGCATGTGATGTTAAAGGTAACACCCGATTAGAGTCCATTGAACCCTCAGAAGTAGTAGGTGAGTTAAAAGACTGTTCACATGAGGAAAAACTGACGTTGTTACTACGGAATGATTGATTCCTCTTGAGAATAGATCTAGGCTTATACGGAGTGAATTGTTTCCAAGCATAAACCATATTAGAGTCATAGTCCCTGCGATCACGCAGGAACTTATTTTTCTTGGACTTGGTAATGCCGCTTTCCGAATTATCAATATTAGCATGTAATCGTTCATAGCTCCTAGAAAATGTCATATGATCAGAAAATACATCCAACTTAGACTCCAAATCTTTGATGGAAGCTTCAATGTTGGTCAATTTGACAGATTCTTCCTCCACAATAAGAGACATTAGTTTCAAAGAGCATTCACTCAAAATATCATTCCACTTCTGTAGAAAGGTATCATTATAAATCACAGTCGGTACCTTTTTTAATCTCAAACCTCGCGGTATCATCTTATGACTAACGTATTTCTCAAGAGTCACTGAGTCC
Organism: Dendrobates tinctorius; assembly: GCF_039654945.1. Taxonomy (NCBI): domain Eukaryota; kingdom Metazoa; phylum Chordata; class Amphibia; order Anura; family Dendrobatidae; genus Dendrobates; species Dendrobates tinctorius. The sequence goes on along the minus strand of NW_027361772.1, from coordinate 10,146,717 downwards.
CACCAGGTTTTAAGGTGAGAAGTCATCTTTCTCTCCAACTCAGAGAAAAGTGAATGCATGTCCATACTAATCTTATCCTCATTATCAGAGGAAATGCCAAATAATTCATCAGCTTTTTTTCTTCTTAACAAGCAAGTTGCTGTAATATTTTTAGTCCCGGCTTGCATGTTAACAAATGTGCGGCTTGATGGGAGCACAGTTAGTCAGTATATTTAGAAAATTAGGAAGGGGAAAGGGAAATTTGTGCTCACCAAAATAGTCCTGCAAGCCGGTCGTGCCTAGGGATCAAATGGCTGACCACCATGTGTTGCAAACATGAAGAGAGAAGGAAGATTCGGCACTGGAGACTTGATAAAATCCACGATAAGTTTTATTCACATAATTTCATGATAAAACCATAAAGGGGAAAACAGACCCCCACGCCTGACGCGTTTCGAACCTTACACCAGGTTCTTCCTCAGAGACATGAAACAAAACAGTTCACAAAATGATTATAAACATTCCTAATCAGCAGAGGGACTCCACACATGTGTATAATCAAAGAGGCAGACAACTAAGCCCTCAAATCACTGGGGGAGTCACTCCCTTGCAAGAAGAAAGAAAAAAAAAAAGGAAAAGACCTAAACAACAATGGACAAGACATAGAATATATAAAAACATGTGCAATACACACGTATAAATGCATAAATACATAGCAATTATCAAATAACAAAAAAAAAAAAAAAAAAAAGAAAAAAAAAACCAAAATCTCAGCACTCAATAGAAATACATAAGATCATTTCTATAATTTAAACCTTGCGGATATCGTGCATCAAGCGCAAGTATCCAGAAGGCTTCCCGACAGTGTAGTAAATGTTCCCAGTCAGTCCAAACATTTCCTTGAAATACACAAGGGTAATTTATGCAGTCTTAAAGTTAAGGGAATAGAACGGGTATTGAAACCCCCCAGAGGGGGTGACTGGGAACATTTACTACACTGTCGGGAAGCCTTCTGGATACTTGCGCTTGATGCACGATATCCGCAAGGTTTAAATTATAGAAATGATCTTATGTATTTCTATTGAGTGCTGAGATTTTGGTTTGTTTTTTTTTGTTATTTGATAGTTGCTATGTATTTATGCATTTATACGTGTGTATTGCACATGTTTTTATTTATTCTATGTCTTGTCCATTGTTGTTTAGGTCTTTTCCTTTTTTTTTTTCTTTCTTCTTGCAAGGGAGTGACTCCCCCAGTGATTTGACGGCTTAGTTGTCTGCCTCTTTGATTATACACATGTGTGGAGTCCCTCTGCTGATTAGGAATGTTTATAATCATTTTGTGAACTGTTTTGTTTCATGTCTCTGAGGAAGAACCTGGTGTAAGGTTCGAAACGCGTCAGGCGTGGGGGTCTGTTTTCCCCTTTATGGTTTTATCATGAAATTATGTGAATAAAACTTATCGTGGATTTTATCAAGTCTCCAGTGCCGGATCTTCCTTCTCTCTTCATGCCACAGAATGATTGCAACCTTTTGTTCAGTTTACCTTTTTTTTTCTTTTTTTTTAACAATTTTTCTAATTTTACATGATGAAAACAAATCATTTATTGTTTATCAGGCTCGGGAATGCTTCAAGTTATTTCCATAAGAGTTGTAGATCCATATAATCCGGAAGTTGTCTGAGCATGCCCAACCCATCTTAAATCAGAGGTCTGTGTCAGGATGTCTCGCTGGAGAATAGACGATAATAGTAAATTGGAAAACATTGGGACTAAAGAAGCAGCGGATTGGAAAGTAAGTGTGACTTCTTTTCCTACTTTATAACATTTAAGCACTTTAAAAAAAATAATATTTGGACAACCCCTTTAACTGATCAACTGTAAATGATGGTATTATGTAGGTGAAACAGTAGCATTAGGCAAGGATGCTCTCATAGATTGAGGACAACTGGTACCGAAGGATGTAAAAATCTAGTTCCAAACAATTCTGAAAGCGACATTCATACAGAAGTTTATTGTGAGTTTTATGGATTGTGTTTCCAATGTTCAGAAGCTCCAATCATGCCGGAGCTTACAATTGTGACAGGATCACTGGCACTCTGTGTGAGAGGAGATATGCATCACGAATAGTGTTGAGCATTCCGATACCGCAAGTATCGGGTATCGGCCGATACTTGCTGTATCGGAATTCCGATACCGACTTCCGATATTTTTTCAATATCGGAAGTCGGCATCGGAATCGGAAGTTCAAAGTTGATTGACAGCCTGACGTCATCATGATGCGCGGTGTGTGCGCATCATGATGCGCCGTCATTTCGGGCCTTCCGGGGGTCTCTGCCAGCCTGCCGGGGGGCTGTGCCGGCCTGCTGGGGGGCTGTGTGGACTGCCCGGGGTCTGTACCGGCCTGCCGGTGGTCTGTGCACCCTGTGGGGGTCTGTGCCGGCCTGCCGGGGGGCTGTGCCGGCCTGCCGGGGGGCTGTGCTGATGTCTGGGGGTCTGTGCAAGCATCGTCCGATGGGACTACAAGTCCCATCTGGCGATGCCTGCTACCATGACAGTGATTGACACATTAGCCAATGATGGGACAGTAGTAGTCCCATCATCCGGCTAATGTGTTAAATGTTAAAAAAAAAATAAAAAAAAAAATACTACATACATACTACATGCATGCTACATACATACTACATGCTACATACATACTACATACATACTACATACATACCACATATATACTACATACATACTACATACATACTACATACATAACACATATATACTACATACATACTACATACATGCTACATACATACTACATATATACTACATGCATGCTACATACATACTACATGCTACATACATACTACATATATACTACATACATACTACATATATGCTACATACATACTACATATATACTACATGCATGCTACATACATACTGCATGCTACATACATACTACATGCTACATACATACTACATATATGCTACATACATACTACATATATACTACATGCATGCTACATACATACTGCATGCTACATACATACTACATACATACTACATGCTACATACATACCACATATATACTACATACATACTACATACAATACATTCATACAATACATACATAGACATACAGTACATATAACATAGAGTAACATACTTACCAATACTTGTCACATTGTTCCCCGAAGCCATTGTCTTTTACGGAATAAATATTAACATAACAAACCACAAAAATACTCACCCACGATCCGAAGCAGTCCACGAGTGTGTCCCACGACGATCTTGGGTAGAGAACTGCAGCATCAGCTGTTGCTGCCGTTCTCTACGGGCTGCAGGAATCCAATGACGGAAGGTAGGTATCCTTCCGCACTGTATTCCTCCGCCACTTAAAAAAAAAAAAAGTCCCTAGTCTCACTTTATGCCATTGCTGCGTGGGAATTTCCCACACAGCAATGGCATAAAGTGAGACTAGGGACTTTTTTTTTTTAAGTGGCGGAGGAATACAGTGCGGAAGGATACCTACCTTCCGTCATTGGATTCCTGCAGCCCGTAGAGAACGGCAGCAACAGCTGATGCTGCAGTTCTCTACCCAAGATCGTCGTGGGACACACTCGTGGACTGCTTCGGATCGTGGGTGAGTATTTTTGTGGTTTGTTATGTTAATATTTATTCCGTAAAAGACAATGGCTTCGGGGAACAATGTGACAAGTATTGGTAAGTATGTTACTCTATGTTATATGTACTGTATGTCTATGTATGTATTTTATGAATGTATTGTATGTAGTATGTATGTAGTATATATGTGGTATGTACGTAGCATGTAGTATGTATGTAGTATGTATGTAGCATGCATGTAGCATGCAGTATGTATGTAGCATGCATGTAGTATATATGTAGTATGTATGTAGCATGTAGTATGTATGTAGCATGCATGTAGTATATATGTAGTATGTATGTAGCATGTAGTATGTATGTAGTATGTATGTAGTATGTATGTGGTATGTATGTAGCATGTAGCATGCATGTAGTATGTATGTAGTATTTATGTGGTATGTATGTAGCATGTAGTATGTATGTAGCATGCAGTATGTATGTAGCATGCATGTAGTATATATGTAGTATGTATGTAGCATATATGTAGTATGTATGTAGCATGTAGTATGTATGTAGCATGCAGTATGTATGTAGCATGCATGTAGTATATATGTAGTATGTATGTAGCATATATGTAGTATGTATGTAGTATGTATGTAGCATGCATGTAGTATATATGTAGTATGTATGTAGCATATATGTAGTATGTATGTAGCATGTAGTATATATGTAGTATGCATGTTGCATGCATGTAGTATATATGTAGTATGCATGTTGCATGCATGTAGTATATATGTAGTATGTATGTTGCATGTAGTATATATGTAGTATGTATGTTGCATGTAGTATATATGTAGTATGCATGTTGCATGCATGTAGTATATATGTAGTATGTATGTTGCATGTAGTATATATGTAGTATGTATGTTGCATGTAGTATATATGTAGTATGAATGTAGCATGTATGTAGTATGTAGTATGAATGTAGCATGTATGTAGTATGCATGTTGTATGTATGTAGCATGTAATTTTTTATTTTTTTTTTACATTCAACACATTAGCCGGATGATGGGACTATTACTGTCCCATCATTGGCTAGTGTGTCAATCACTGTCATGGTAGCAGGCATCGCCCGATGGGACTTGTAGTCCCATCGGACGATGCCTGCACAGACCCCCGAAGCCTGCACAGCCCCCCGGCAGGCCGGCACAGCCCCCCGGAGCCTGCACAGCCCCCCGGCAGGCCGGCACAGCCCCCCGGCAGGCCGGCACAGCCCACCGGAGCCTGCACAGCCCCCCTGGCAGGCCGGCACAGCCCCCCGGCAGGCCGGCACAGACCACCGGAGCCTGCACAGACCCCCTGGCAGGCCGGCACAGCCCCCCGAAAGGCCCGTACAGACCCCAGAGAGGCTGTACAAGGGAAAAACAGGATTTTTCTTATTCCGATACCGGAAGTCCCATAGACTTGAATGGGACTTCCGGTATCGGAATCGGTGATACCGATACTTTTTTTTAAGATCGGCCGATCCATTCCGATCCGATACTTTGAAGTATCGGACGGTATCGCTCAACTCTAATCACGAAGATTGCTTTCTTCTGTGATCTGAAACCCATTGTTAGGATTGGCGGATTGCACTAAATAAAATAAATAAAGTGCAATCGCAACCCGAGGTCCACCGTGCAGAGATGTTACCTGCTGCTAGTATGAACGATGATGGAACAAAACAGCAAGCGTTCCCTTAAACACACTGTGGTAGCACCACACAGTGAGAAAGGAACACCGAGTACCAAGCTCGGTTAATTCACCAAGAGGTACTGCACTAAGTGTGCTAAGTGCTAAACCCTGATCACATCACATGGACATTAGCATGTGGATAAGGCTTGCTCTGCAACTAAACTGTGCTAACCGCACACATGACTAAAGCAGATGCTAAGCCAATAGAAAGAACTCTTATGACGCTAGGTCCATTACCCTGTCGCTTTCACTAAGAAGTATAGAACTATGATTCTATGATAGCATTAGGGTTGAGCTTGCTCTGTAACTGGACTGGGCTAACCACACACAAGACCGAAACACATGCTAAGTCAATCGGCTAGTTATCCCAGGCCTGACAATACTGTACCCATGCCTGACTGGCACCGAAAAATGTAGCAGACTAGAGACTCAGGCGGAGAGCCATGGGTACAAAACTGCATAAGTGTGCCACCAGCCTGCCAACATGTACAAACTCAAGCAAAAGTAGACACTCAAACGTGCGGACTGAGTGGTAAGGTATCCACCCACACACACCAAATGTAGATGACACTATCGTGCCCACGTGCGCCGCTGAGAGCCTTTTATATCCTAGGTTCTACCCCAAATAATCACACCCAGTTGGTTGAGGTGTCACCCGTGGGCCAATCCGGAGCTACCACCTCACCAGAGCAGCTAACGTCCGACCACCAATGGGAGGACGCCACATCACAGACATGCTCAGTAAGGTGATCTCTGGACTTAGACTCCAGTGTGCAAGGCTGCACCTGTATATCACCGGTTACCATAGACTTGGCTGGAGAGTCAGCAGTAACCAAACGTATACCATGAGCCTGAGTGAGACGCTTGGACTGTGTTTGCTCAGCAGCAAACGCAACAGCCGGACTTGAAAGGGAGACCGCAGGAGCAGATAACGCTTGGGATCTATCCCATGCAGCGGGGAAATCCTGACACCTAACACCCATAAGTTTCTCTCAAGCATCCTATGTGCTGAAGGGGTTAAACCAGTCATTACAAGGGTCTGGGTTTTTGGTGAGTAGGTGAGAGATGAGTGGAACGCCTGCTCACCATATCTCCACCTCCAGGGTATGGCTGGCAAAGATATTCAGTGACTGTGTTTTTTTCTCTGTTGTATATTTGGAGGAAGGCAGTCTCCAGATGCAAGCTCTGGTGGGAATTGGTGGGTTGTATCCCAGAAGGCTGGAGGCATACTGGGAAGAACTGTTTGCATGAAGTTTTTATTTTCATTTGTGCCAGAAAGGCTGTTTTTGTGTTATTACTTTGCTTTGTGGTTTATGAATCAATAAACCACCCAGAGACTTTAATATCAAGCGTTCCTGTATCTACCTTGGAGAGCAGCTGAGTGAGGCGACTTACCACACGATGAACAATGCAAATCATAGTCATGTAGATATTGGACACGAAAAGGACATGAGTAGTGATGAGCAAGCCTATTCATTACTATTCGCTATTCGCACGGATAGTACAGTATTCGGATTACTCGTTACATTGCGATTATTTGTGTACTCGCCTCACTATATTCGGATGTACCGCCCTGCAGTTTTGGCACCTCTTTTGCAACCACTAAACATGCTGGACTTCTTAAGCAATCATAGTAATACCACAGACATCTTTTTTGTGGCATTACTGTGACTGGCTGGCCGCCCAGGGTCAAAGGGTCTATTAAAGCCCTATGCATCTACAAGCATAGAGAGAGATTGCTCCGCTACTAGGGGGAGTCTTTAGGCCTCTTGATAACACAAAAGCCCTTTTCAGGGCTACCTGCAGTGTATACTAGGTCAGTGTAGAGGAGGGAGAGAGAGATACTCGAGCAGGTGTAGTAGGGTTGAGGAAGTCAACCTGAATCCCTAAACATATTCCAATGTATAGTGTATATTTATATGTATACTAGCTGAAGAGCCCGGCGCTGCCCGGGCATAGTAACGAACTGTGGTTAGTTATAACAAATTATAATTATCCTCCATCCCATAGTCCCGTGCCCGTATACCCATCACACATCCTCCATCCCATAGGCCCGTGCCAATATACCCATCACACATCCTCCATCCCATAGTCCCATGCCCATATACCCATCATACATATTCGCCATCCCATAGTCGAGTGCCCATATACCCATCATACATATCCGCTATCCCATAGTCCCGTGCCCATATACCCGTCATAGATATCCTCCATCCCATAGCCCAGTGCCCATATACCCATCACACATCCTCCATCCCATAGTCCCGTGCCCATATACCGGTCATACATATTGTCCATCCCATAGTCGAGTGCCCATATACCCATCACACATCTTCCATCCCATAGTCCCATGCCCATATACCCATCACACATCCTCCATCCCATAGTCCCATGCCCAAATACCCATCACACATCCTCCATCCCATAGTCGAGTGCCCATATACCCATCATACATATCCGCCATCCCATAGTCTCGTGCCCATATACCCGTCATACATATCCTCCATCCCATAGTCCAGTGCCCATATACCCATCACACATCCTCCATCCCATAGTCCCGTGTTCATATACATATCCGCCATCCCATAGTCCCGTGCCCATATACCCGTCAAACATATCCTCCATCCCATAGTCAAGTGCCCATATACCAATCACACATCCTCCATCCCATAGTCCTGTGCCCATATACATATCCGCCATCCCATAGTCCCGTGCCCATATACCCATCATACATAGCCTCCATTCCATAGTCCAGTGCCCATATACCCATCACACATCCTCCATCCCATAGTCAACCATTATGACATCATAATTAGCGGCGGCAGTGCTTGCAACCTATGATGACATCAGCGTCGCCATGGCAACCATTGTGACATCATAATGAGGGGCGGGGATTGATACACACACACTGTTTCCCCAGTATGCAAATAGGGGCGTTACGACATCATAATGAGGGGCGGGGCTTGACACGCACACACTTTTCCCCTAGTATGTAGATGGGGCAAATTTGTTTGGTGAATTGGAACACGCGGAGTTAAAATTTCGCCTCACAACATAGCTTAGGACGCTCTCGGGGTCCAGACATGTGACTGTGCCAAATCTTGCGGCTGTAGCTGCGACGGCACGGATGCCTATCCCGGACATACACACACACATACATACACACACATACATACATACATACACACTTTGAACTTTATATATTAGACTAGCTGAAGAGCCCGGCGCTGCCCGGGCATAGTAACTAACTGTGGTTAGTTATAGCAAATTATAATTATCCTCCATCCCATAGTCCTGTGCCCATATACCCATCATACATATCCACGATCCCTTAGGCCCATGCCCATATACCCAACATACATATCCTCCATCCCATAGTCCCATGCCCATATGCCCATCATACATATCCACCATCCCATAGGCCCGTGCCCATATATCCAGCATACATATCCTCCATCCCATAGTCCCGTGCCCATATACCCATCATACATATTCACCATCCCATAGTCGAGTGCCCATATACCCATCACACATCCTTCATCTCATAGTCCAGTGCCCATATACCCATCATACATATCCACCATCCCATAGGCCCGTGACCATATATCCAGCATACATATCCTCCATCCCATAGTCCCGTGCCCATATACCCATCATACATATTCACCATCCCATAGTCGAGTGCCCATATACCCATCACACATCCTTCATCTCATAGTCCAGTGCCTATATACCCATCATACATATCCACCATCCCATAGGCCCGTGCCCATATACCCATCATACATATCCTCCATCCCATAGTCGATTGCCCATATACCCATCATACATATTCTCCATCCCATAGTCCCATGCCCATATACCCATCATACATATTCTCCATCCCATAGTCCCATGCCCATATACCCATCATACATATTCTCCATCCCATAGTCGAGTGCCCATATACCCATCACACAGCCTTCATCTCATAGTCCCATGCCCATTTACCCATCATACATATCCTCCATCCCATAGTCCCGTGCCCATATACCCATCATACATATCCTCCATCCCATAGTCCAGTGCCCTTATACCATCACACATCCTCCATCCCATAGTCCCGTGCCCATATACATATCCGCCATCCCATAGTCCCGTGCCCATATACCCGTCATACATATCCTCCATCCCATAGTCCAGTGCCCATATACCCATCACCCATCCTCCATTCCATAGTCAACCATTATGACATCATAATGAGCGGCGGCAGGGCTTGCAACCTATGATGACATCAGCGTCGCCATGGCAACCATTGTGACATCATAATGAGGGGCGGGGCTTGATATGCACACACTGTTTCCCCCGTATGCAAATAGGGGCATTATGACATCATAATGAGGGGCAGGGCTTGACACGCACACACTTTTTCCCCAGTATGTAGATAGGGGCAAAATTGTTTGGTGAATTGGAACGCGCGGGGTTAAAATTTCGCCTCACAGCATAGCTTAGGACGCTCTCGGGGTCCTGACGTGTGACTGTGCCAAATTTTGTGGCTGTAGCTGCGACGGCGCGGATGCCTATCCCGGACATACACAAACACATACATACACACACATACATACATACATACACACTTTGAGCTTTATATATTAGATTTATAATGTTGATTCATAGTGACGTTAGAATGTGTAAATAATGTTCCTATATATGCTGTATAAAGGGAGAGTGCAGCATTAGTAACTGGCCACTAGACAGTGATATATTAGTGTACATAGTATAGTACAGGAGTTCAGTAGCATATATGGTTAATGTAGGAGGGGTCACATAAGTTAGAGGAAGGGATCTTCCTGGATTTACAGCAGAGGATGCTGAGCGCCCATAGGGCTCAGACGGGCTTAGGAGCCCATGTATGGAATAGATACCCTGCAACGTTGAAGCATGTGCCCAGCTACCCAGGGTTCATGGGGAAAAGATTGTATGGCAGCAGCTCCGACAGACAGAGCAGCAACACAAAGGACGGAAGCAGAGAAACACAGAGAGGTCACAGCAGAAGAGTGCAAAAAGGTCGCTCATAATGTGGCGGATCACCTCCTGGGCTGAATCTCTCCTGACCGGGGTGAAACGGGCAGGGGAGCACTTTACTGAGGTGACGCTGAATGGGGAGGATGCTGAGGGGCCATCTGGGACGTGCCGTCCTGTGCAATCGTTAAGTGACTCAGGGAAGAGAGAAGGGAAAGACCAAGGGATGTGCTGTGTGAACTGTGAACAAAATGCCATATCAGAACTGGATATGCTGTGTTCTGAAGCAATAAAAGTTGTTCAGTTAAGATTTGCGGTGGACTGTATGTTTGTTCAACTGAAACCTGTAGCTACAGGACACCAGCGAGACAGAGAGGATTCTACCAGCACCGTGAATACAGATCGTGCCATGCAGAATAAGAGGCAACCTACTTATGTAGAAGGAGGCCAGGGCAAACAAAGCCAGTTAAGCTCAGCCACGATTACTGCCCTCGCCGACTCCTACACAGGGACAGTTTAAAGGAGCCTGTTACTAGCTTCCTAATACCACCAAAATATAGCTCTTTACAGTACAGGGAGGGAAAGATTGTGTATTAGGTAGGGAGAGGTTAAAGTGTTATTCCAGTGTCCATCTTAAAACAGTTTTTGTTAGAGGCAAAGCAATATTTTTCTAGCACACAGGCATTTTGTTCTGCCTTTTTTTTAAAGCATCGGTCTATTTTCCACGCTGTTTTTGGGTTAATGCCCTATGCAAAGCAGTAGTCCAAACATTTCCTACTGCCTGCCACCAAGCACGCACCAGGCCATTTTCCCCACTGTTTTTGTGGTCACAGCCAATGTCCGTCCAAGCTGCCTGTCAAGCTAGGGCAGCTTTTATCCACCCAACCGGGGAATCCTCTGTCGTTGCTATGGTGCATGTCATACCCTGGTCAAGCCTGCCTGGGCTCTGCTTGAAGGCAGGAAGTCCTTTCCCTAAGGCTGTGTGCCCATGTAAGCATTTTTTCACATTTTTGAAGCATTTGTCCCAGTCAAAGCGCTTCAAAAACGCATAAAAGAAGCATCCCATTCATTTTAAATGAATTCCGCACTTTTTGTGCATATTGACGCGCTCTTTTCCACGAAAAAAAACACTTTGCGGTAAAAAACGCAGCATGCTCATTAATTTTGTGGAAAAGTCTGCGTTTCTAGCTATTTTCTATGAGTCAGAAAAAACGCATCAAAAGCATACGGTTTTTGCGCAGAAAAAACGCGCGTTTTCTGGGAAGGAGTCCACTTTTCATGGAGAAATTTTCTGCATACGTGGGCACATAGCCTAAGACTGATTTCACATTTGCGGACGGAGGGCTGCGGACTTCCTCCATGAAGCCCCGCCTCCTGCCACACCTCCTCAGGTCAGCTCCGCCTATTTCTGCATGCGGCTTTATGCGGCCTGCGTACGGTGTGGTGCCCACATAAAATTCCAACATGATGCGTTCTATGCAGGTCACCGCACCATCAAAATGACGCATTTGGCGGCATCCGCATACTGCAGCTCAGCCTGTGTACCCAATGTTAAAGATAGGGTATGCAGGCCGCATGAAGCCGCATGCAGAAATAGGCGGAGCTGACCGGAGGAGGCTAGGCAGGGGATGGGGCTTCACGGAGGAAGTCCGCAGCCCTCCGTCCGCAAATGTGAAACCAGCCTTAGGGAAATCACTTCCTGCCTTCAAGCAGAGCCCGGGCAGGCCTGACCAGGGCCTGACATGCGCCATAGCAATGACAGAGGATTCCCTAGTCGAGTGGATAAAAGCTGCCCTAGCTTGACGGGCAGCATGGACGGACATTGGCTCTGCGGGATTGACCCCAGGAGATATATGGGTTTATTGACCAGGACAGGAACTGGTGTCGTGCAGCCTATTGAATTTGCAGGGAAAGCGCATTGCCTTATTTGTACCGTGTTCAGTAGAGTTGAGCGACTTTTGGTTTTTTAGGGTCGAGTTTCGTTTCGTGGAACCTGACTTTTCCAAAAGTCGGGTCGAGCAAGATCGGCCGATTATAGGGAAAAGTCGGGGTCGTCCCGAAACACGAAACCCAATGTAAGTCAATGGGGAATAAAAGTCGGCAGTGAGAGGAGGACTGGAAACACACCTACAGTGCCCATTTGAATGCCAAAAACATCAATTCTTCTTACTTAAGCTTGTCAACCTTAATTAACTTCATAATACAAGTTACGCACGGAAAAATGTAGGTTATTTGGCTAAAGTTGTGGGGGGTAGGGCTGGCTCCAGGTTTTCATGTGCCCTGGGCGAAAGAGCGCCCCTTTAACACATACCACAACTCATGATGCTCCGATACGGCAGAGAAATAGCGGTATAGTACAATGAAAAATACTTCACTTTTTACATCTCATGACGAGGCCCATCTATTTCTCCATACAGAATCATTGGTCCCATATAATGTTTGAAACAGTATATGATGAGCTCCACATAATGCTACAGTATATGTTGGTCCCCATGGATGAAGCTCCACTGTCTTATGGGCCCAAATAATGCTCCAAACATAATTGGCCCCATTTCTAATGCTCTAGTGTATAATGGGCCCTGTAAATGCTGCTCCAGTGTCTGATGTCCACCTTTGGAATGTTCCAGTGTATGGTGGGCCCCATCTATCATTCTCCAGAGTATAGTGCTCCCCAAAAATTGCTGTCCCAACATTGAAAACAATCAAATAAGTCTCCTCACTAGGGAATCCCTGTACTAGTCTGGACTCCTCGTCGTCCCCATCTTCCATCTCACTGCACAGTATTTCAACCTTGCAAGTGCTGTGATCCTGAGCAAGCAGGGGGGGCCCACTCGTTGGCGACGGCACTGGCACAGGGCCCCTGATAGTACGGTGGTGTGTCTGATGGCGGGTGGGCCCGAACCTGCACTTTCATCTGCAGCTTCCTCTTTGTCACCGTGTAAGATGGAACTGTATATGGGAAGGGTAACCTGAGTTTCATCAGGGTCAGATTCAGGCCATGTAGCGTGCGAGGGGAATGTAGTGGTCTGGGTCAATGTACCAGCAGATTCATTGAGCAGTGGCTGGGCATCAGTGCACTTGTGTCGCCCCCAGGAGTACGGTCGCCACAGTGGCATTACCTTCTTCCTAGGGAGTGTGATGTCATGCTTGGGAGCAACGAAGGATCTCTCTAGCAGGTTAACTGATTGGGCGGCGTTATTCCCACGAGTCATGACCCTCCAAACAGCGTTCATGAAGGCAAAGTGTTTGTTTTACGTGGGCAGTATGGTTGCAAAGCTGAACCTTAAAGGAATGTCCAGAAGGGCACCACCAGGAGTGGAGCCTACTGTTATATTCGAATCCACCTGGGAAACCTCAACCATGCCAGCTACAGAACAGATGCACACATTGCAAGCTTAATTCCGTTATCGAACGAGACTCCGTCATGCCTCGCGGTCCGAGTCCGGCTTACTAGAGGGACACGTGAGGCTCTGGCACATGAGATTGGACAATAACTGGTGTGTCATGCCCTTACATGTCCGTGGCTGCATGTGCGCTACACTGAAAAGGCCAGCGTTTGTCGCTTACAGGTGCAAATAACCCGCTGAACAACGTTAGTGATGGGGATCACTGATTACAATTATTACCCGCGAACGATGATTTCCCAGTAAGTGCAGGTCAACCGCAGTTCCGGAATTATGCCTAACCGTCATTCCTGAAAAAATGAAAAACTTACGTGTGCAAACCACAGGTGCTGTAGCTTGCTTAACAGCTCGCCAGCCGTTCTCACGCCCAGTATGGATTACACGTGATTGCACAAAGGTGAGAAAGGGTACCGTATCCCCGGATAACATGTATGGATAGCGTACACATTCAAAATATATGTCTATACATCAGGAGGCAGGCTCAGACGGTGTTAGACCCAGTATGGATTGCACGTGATTGCACAAAGGTGAGAAAGGGTACCGTATCCCCGGATAACATGTATGGATAGCGTACACATTCAAAATATATGTCTATACATCAGGAGGCAGGCTCAGACGGTGTTAGGCCCAGTATGGCTTGCACGTGATTGCACAAAGGTGAGAAAGGGTACCGTATCCCCGGATAACATGTATGGATAGCGTACACATTCAAAATATATGTCTATACATCAGGAGGCAGGCTCAGACCGTGTTAGGCCCAGTATGGATTGCACGTGATTGCACAAAGGTGAGAAAGGGTACCGTATCCCCGGATAACATGTATGGATAGCGTACACATTCAAAATATATGTCTATACAGTACATCAGGAGGCAGGCTCAGACGGTGTTAGGCCCAGTATGGCTTGCACGTGATTGCACAAAGGTGAGAAAGGGTACCGTATCCCCGGATAACATGTATGGATAGCGTACACATTCAAAATATATGTCTATACATCAGGAGGCAGGCTCAGACGGTGTTAGGCCCAGTATGGATTGCACGTGATTGCACAAAGGTGAGAAAGGGTACCGTATCCCCGGATAACATGTATGGATAGCGTACACATTCAAAATATATGTCTATACATCAGGAGGCAGGCTCAGACGGTGTTAGGCCCAGTATGGCTTGCACGTGATTGCACAAAGGTGAGAAAGGGTACCGTATCCCCGGATAACATGTATGGATAGCGTACACATTCAAAATATATGTCTATACATCAGGAGGCAGGCTCAGACGGTGTTAGGCCCAGTATGGATTGCACGTGATTGCACAAAGGTGAGAAAGGGTACCGTATCCCCGGATAACATGTATGGATAGCGTACACATTCAAAATATATGTCTATACATCAGGAGGCAGGCTCAGACGGTGTCAGGCACAGTATGGATTTGACGGCCCAGACTACACAGCGGAGGAGCAGGGAGAGGTAAAGATAGCAAATGCTGGGGCCCTGCCCAAGCAAGGGGGGCCCACTCGTGGGCGTCGGTACTGGCACTGGGCCCCTCATAGTACGGCGGTGTGTCTGACGGCGGGTGTGCACCACCACCGTCAGAGACACTTGATTGCACTATGAGGGACCCTGTGCCAGTGACCGCGCCCAAGAGTTGGCCTACCCACCTGTCCAGGGCAACGGCACTCGCACGGTGTCGTGCGCTAGGTGATGACCCCGGCCATTGGGGGGGAGGCAGCACAGTTAGGGAGTTTTAGAAAGTGGCATATGTTGATTTTGGACATTCAGCTGATGCAAAAGGCGAAATAGGTCAAGTCCCAGGAAGAGGTGGACCAAAGCAAGCCATTTTTCTGTCACCTTATGTGTCATCAGGGGAAGGTGGGACAAAATCCTTGGAAACCCATGCATGGTTCATTTTAATGAAGGTTAGATCATCCACATTTTGGGTTGACAGACGGGTCCTTTTTTCTGTCAGGATTGATCCAGCTGCACTGAAGACTCTTTCCGATAGCACACTTGCAGCTGGGCAAGCGAGCTCCTGTAAGGCATATTGTGCCAATTCAGGCCAGGTGTCCAGTTTAGCGGCCCAATAGTCAAAGGGGAATGACCTGTGTGGGAGAACATCGATATGGGAGGAAAAGTAGTTTGTAACCATAGTTGACAACTGCTGTCTCCTGTCACTTTCCATCGATGCTGTATTACCAGTTGTGTGAGCGGTACTTGAAAAATCAGTCCACAACATTGTCATGAAACCCCTGTCTCCAAAGCCACTTCTGCTGTGTACACCATGAACACCTCTGCCAAGCTGCCCCCGGCCCGTACGGCTCGTGTGAGAACCATCACCGCTGCTGTGTGCTGGGAATGCCTCAAGCAACCGATTTACCAGAGTTGCTTGTTTATTAGCCAATATTATGTCAAGGTTCTCCTGTGGCATGATGTTTTGTAATTTGCCTTTATAGCGTGGATCCAGGATGCTGGCCAACCAGTAGTCGTCATCGTTCATCATTTTGGCAATGCGGGGGTCCCTTTTTAGGACCTGCAAGGCATAATCTGACATGTGGGCCAATGTTCCCGGTGTCAATGATGCACTGCGAGTGCTGGTTGGAGGAGCACTTTCTGGCAAATCCACATCCCTCCAGTCACGCACAAACCCTGTACCAGACCTTGCCACGCCAACATTTTCACTTGCCCCACGAGATGCATCCTCCTCCCCTAAGTAATCATCCCCATCATCCTCCTCCTCTTCTTCCTCCACCTCGTCCAGGAGAGGTCCCTGAGCAGACAATGGCTGAATGTCATCAAGGATTCCCTCCTCCTCTTCCTCCTCATCAACATTGGCTGCAGAAGCCTGCTCCTTAAGGTGCGTCAAAGTTTGCATGAGCAGACGCATAAGTGATGCTCATGCTTATTATGGCATCGTCTGCTCTTACCAGCCGTGTGCATTCCTCAAAACACTGAAGGACTTTACAGAGGTCTTTCAGCTTCGACCACTGCACACCTGTCAACTCCATGTCTGCTCTCAAAGTGCCTGGCCGTGTATCCTCCCACAAATACATTATGGCCTGCCTCTGCTCGCACAGCCGCTCCACCATGTGCAGGGTGGAGTTCCACCTTGTTGCAATGTCGATAATGAGGTGGTGGTTGGGAAGGTGGAGCAATCGCTGCAGCTTCTGCATACGAACGGAGTGTACAGGCGACCGGCGGATGTGCGCGCACAGTCTTCGCACCTTCTGGAGCAGGGCTGTTAACTCCGGATAATTTTTGAAGAAGCACTGCACCACCAGGTTCAAGGTGTGAGCCAAGCAAGGTATGTGGCTGAGTTTTGAAAGGGCTATGGCTGCCACAAAATTACGGCCGTTATCACTAACTACCTTGCCTGCCTCAAGATGTACACTGCCCAGCCATGACTCAGTTTGTCGCTTCAAGTACTCGGCCAGCACCTCGGCGGTGTGTCTGTTGCCCAAACTCATCATCTGCAACACAGCCTGCTGACGCTTTCCACTAGCTGCTCGATAGGGGGACACCTCGTGGGCAACAGTGGCAGCTACAGATGGAGTGCTCGTACGACTGCGCTCTGTGGACGAGCTTTCACTTCTGGAGGAGGAGGAGGAGGGTCGAACGCCTACAGCCAACTGTTTCCTATACCGTGGGCTAGGCAGTACTGTCCCACCACCACTGTCCCCTGTGGACCCTGCATCCACCACATTAACCCAGTGCGCAGTGATGGACACGTAACGGCCCTGGCCATGCCGACTGGACCATGCATCAGTTGTGAGGTGCACCTTTCCACTCACTGACTGCTTGAGTGCATGGACAATGCGGTCTTTTACATGATGGTGTAGGGCTGGGATGGCTTTGTGAGAGAAGAAGTGGCGACTGGGTAGGTCATAGCGTTGTACTGCATAGGCCATGAGTTCGCGGAAAGCTGCGCTTTCCACCAACCGATAGGGCATCATCTCAAACGAGATTAGTTTGGCAATGTGGGCGTTCAAACTCAGTGTACGCGGATGAGAGACTGAGTACTTTCTTGACCTACTCATAGTGTCTGGGAGGGTGAGCTGGACTTGAGAGCTGCATATGGTGGAAGTAGCGGTGGACAGGGCGGACTGAGAGAGGGTTGATGATGGTGATGGAGTTGGTGTTCTTTCTGATGGCCTAGATTCAGTATTTCGTTGATATAACAGTGGGATTCCCAGACTGCTGTGGCCTTGCACCGACACCTCAACATTTGCTGCTGTGCTAACCGGTGGGCTTACAGTGGGGGAAACAATGTAGCGTTGCTGACTACCTTCTTTGTGATCAGTTGCACATGTGGCACTTGAGGTTTGGTGTTGTGTCCACGCTTGCAAGTGCATGCTGGTTAAATGTCTAAGCATGCAACTGGTATTCAAATTTTTCAGATTTTTCCCTCGGCTAAAGGTCTTTGCGCACTTCTTACAGATAACCTTGGCCTGATCATGAAGATTTTGTTCAAAAAAGTGCCACACTGCACTCTTCCTACTTTGGCAGACATTTTGCGGCCTAGCACGCTGTGATCTTTTGACCCTCTGGACAAGCTGTCCAGCAACTCTTTTGATTTTTGGAACCTGTCTTTGGAGTGCTCCGGGCCTGCCAGATAACAGCTGTTGCGATGTCGATGTCTGCTGTGGATGCTCCTCATCTGAGCTATTGGAAGCAGCACCCTCTTCCCCCAATGGATGCCAATCTGGGTCAACAACTGGGTCATCCATCACCTCCTCTTCAATGTCATGTGCACCTTCCTCTGTGTCACCGTGTATGGTGGTATAGTGTGCGGGAAGGGGCACCTGAGTCTCATCAGGGTCAGAATCTGGCTCTGTACACTGCGAGGACAATGTAGTGCTCTGAGTGAATGTACCAGCAGAATCATCTGTCAGCGGCTGTGCATCAGTGCACTCCATGTCAGATTCATCTTGGCCTGGGTAATTCACCATTTCACTTGATAATCCAGGCATGGTATGTGAAAACAGCTCCATGGAGTAATCAGTAGTATGGCCTGCGTCATCCTTCAATCTTGGTTGGGGTGAAGGACACAAGGAAAGGTGTGGTTTATGAACATGAGCCTCCAATGACGACTCAGTGCTTTTATTTTTTACAACTTCAGAAGAGGAGGCGATAGAGCTGGAGGCTGAGTCAGCAATGTAAGACAATACTTTTTTCTGAAGCTCTGGCTTTAAAAGCGGTTGGCCAACTCCTAGAAAACTAAGCCTTCGAGGCCTTGTGGAGCCAGACGATGACGCAGGCTCAACACCTCCTGCATTCGGTCCTATTTTGCTTTTGCCACTACCATCAGATCCACCACCAACACCATCATTACCAGCTGCCGACCCCCGCCCAATTCCACGGCCTCTTCCACCAGCCTTCCTCATTTTTGGTAGAAATGTAGACAAAATCCAACAAACTATATAGTAATGTAAAACAAGGTACAAGGTGTCTATAGGACAGGGGAGATTTTGAATTTCTGCAGACACTTGTGGACACTGGACACTTTTGGATTGTGTGAGGCCCACTGAATATCAGAGCGCTATGTCACAGGCTCGATGGCACTGGTGTGAAAAAAGTGACTACAGGATAAGGGAGATTTTGAATTTCTGCACACACTAGTGGACACTGGACACTTTTGGATTGTGTGAGGCCCACTGAATATCAGAGCGCTATGTCACAGGCTCGATGGCACAGGTGTGAAAAAAGTGACTACAGGATAAGGGAGATTTTGAATTTCTGCACACACTAGTGGACACTGGACACTTTTGGATTATGTGAGGCCCACTGAATATCAGAGTGCTATGTCACAGGCAGAAATTGGCTAGTGTATCACAAACTACAAGGTGTATGTAGAATTGGGCAGAATAGGAATCTCCCTAGAGTGTAGGTCTGTAAGAACGGAACATGTCCTCGACTTATTCTCACAGAGTGACACACAGATAGCTTCACTGTGGCCGTGATAACAGCCGTTACACGGTACTGAGAGGAGCATGCACGTACGCTGCTGTCCGGTGTACGTAAAATTGTCAAGCTCCGTGTTTTTTAAGTATACGGACTGACACACGCTGTCTCTGTATAGTTTTGAATGTGATCAAACAGCAAATATATTTAACTGTTTGAAAGCTAGACAAAACTAGTAGGTGCAGGTCTGTAAGAACGGAACATGTCCTCGACTTATTCTCACAGAGTGACACACAGATAGCTTCACTGTGGCTGTGATAACAGCCGTTACACAGTACTGTGTGAGGAGCGTACACCGCTGTATGGTGTGAAAAAATGCACGCTCAGTACCTCAGCAGGACAAAAAAAAAATTGGGATTGCTTTTAAAAAAGCTGTTTGCAGAGCAGTGGATAAACAGCAATGCAGCTGTCAGGAAGCCTTAGAAGGCAGCCTAACAACCAACACCGCTGATCCACCACAATATAGCCTCCCCTTGCACTGCACACACAGTGACTGGTGTGTTGTACAGGCAAAATCGCTAGCAGCAGAAGCAGTTTTTTTTTCTTCTTCCCTGCCTAATGCTCTCCCTACAGAATCAGCAGCAGCAACCTCTCCCTATGCTAAGATCGGCAGAAGTAAGATGGCGGTCGGCATGCACGCCCTTTTATAACCCCTGTGACGCCCACCAAAGCAAGCCAATCACTTGCATGCCCTTCTGAAAGATGGTGGTGACCCCTGCCTATGTCATCACGTTACCCACAGTGTCCGTGGATCCTGATTGGCTGAAAAAGAGCGCAAAGCAAACTTTTGAAACGCGACTTTGGCGCGTAAGTCGCCGACCTCATGGCCGACCTCATCCTAGGGTCGGGTTTCGTTTCATGAAACCCGACTTTGCCAAAAGTCGGAGACTTTTGAAATTTTTCGACCCGTTTCGCTCAACTCTAGTGTTCAGTAAAGTTTACCATTGAAACAGAACTTTGGCTTGTGGTGTTCCCTGAGACCTCGTCCCCTGCAACCAAAGTGAACATGTGCTGAAGGTAACTAACTGTACCGCAGGACTGGGACTTCACCTGTCTTTTCATGTACAATATTCCAGGGTGCTCAATGACTGTGGCTTATTAAACTTGCCCACGGCTACCACCCTGTGCCAGCTTGTTACACATGCACCAGGCCATTTTCCCTGTTGTTTTTGTGGTCACAGCCTGCCTTCTGTTGTCCATATGAGTCCACATAAAAAGGCGTTTAGTGCCGTACACAAAAATCAGTCCACAACATTGTCATGAAACCCCTGTCTCCAAAGCCACTTCTGCTGTGTACACCATGAACACCTCTGCCAAGCTGCCCCCGGCCCGTACGGCTCGTGTGAGAACCATCACCGCTGCTGTGTGCTGGGAATGCCTCAAGCAACCGATTTACCAGAGTTGCTTGTTTATTAGCCAATATTATGTCAAGGTTCTCCTGTGGCATGATGTTTTGTAATTTGCCTTTATAGCGTGGATCCAGGATGCTGGCCAACCAGTAGTCGTCATCGTTCATCATTTTGGCAATGCGGGGGTCCCTTTTTAGGATCTGCAAGGCATAATCTGACATGTGGGCCAATGTTCCCGGTGTCAATGATGCACTGCGAGTGCTGGTTGGAGGAGCACTTTCTGGCAAATCCACATCCCTCCAGTCACGCACAAACCCTGTACCAGACCTTGCCACGCCAACATTTTCACTTGCCCCACGAGATGCATCCTCCTCCCCTAAGTAATCATCCCCATCATCCTCCTCCTCTTCTTCCTCCACCTCGTCCAGGAGAGGTCCCTGAGCAGACAATGGCTGAATGTCATCAAGGATTCCCTCCTCCTCTTCCTCCTCATCAACATTGGCTGCAGAAGCGTTTAGTGCCGTACACAAAGCAGTAATCCAAACGTTTCCTACTGCCTGTGGATCGCCCTCCCATGGCTGTGGGGTACTCGGTACTGGGCCGCTGTCAGGGGGATGTGTCACAGCAGCGATGACCTGGTCCATGGCCCTGGGCGCCCAAGTAATGGGGAGATGTAGTTATTGGTAGAATAGTTTGTGACGCCGCCCGTGGTGTTTGGCAAATGTGGTGTTAGGCCAACGCTGCATACAGATCCGCTGGGACTGATGGTAGGTGCAGCTTAGATGGTAAAGCTCCCCACAGGTGGAGCTGTAGTCTCAGGGCAGTGTAGATGTAGCTGGCACAGGGATGTAGCAGTGCCGAAAGCATAGGGAACAGACAAGACACAGCGGTTGTAGTTTCTGTACCTTTACTGAGTATATGCAGTCCAGAGTCCTGATTACAGATGGTATTGGAGCAGGTTAGCCTGGAAGCAGATCAGGATTCTCCCTCAGCAGAAGGGCTGTGCAGTCTCCTTCCTAGCGCTTTGTAGTGTGAAGCACTCCAGTACTTAGCTACTCTGAAATGCCTCTCTTCAGATGTTCCTAGAACTATACTTGTATGACAGACAGCTGTAGCCTCTCTCGGGGACTCCTCTCCTGAGTCCTGGCTCACTAGTCAATTGCTGTTGTGTCCCAAGTCTTTGCTGAGAGCAGGGCATTTACAGCCTCCTACTCCTCTGGTATCTGTGGTAGGACCGTCAGTATCCGTACCACCGTGGAGACCAGGCTCCAGTTCTGTGCGCTCTCAAGCTGAGGGAGCTCGCCTTCTGCAGCTCAACCTCTCAGCTTCGCACCTCCCGTCTGTACACTTCACCCTCCACAGACTATCTGATCCTTTTCCCTCCTGGCCCTCAGAGGACACCCCTTTCCAGAATCCTGGTTCAGAGTTCCTCCTGCTGGCCCGGAGTGGAACTGTGTTGCATGCATTAGGCTAACTGCTGGAGAGACCCATCACTGCTTCCAAGCCTGGCATTACCCTCCCCTGGAGGAAGGCAAAGCCAGTGTGGCGACCATACCCCTGGGGGCGCCACATTCCCCCCTAGTGAAAGTCAGCACTCCTGGGCTGAACAAAAACATGAAAAACAACATATAAACATTTAAACAACAATAATTGTACAAGATTTGAAAAAGGGAAAAATGTACAAAAACAAAGAGCTCAAAAATGGTCATATGATGATAAGTCCAGCATCAATATCCATGGTCCATCCCTGGGCAAATGGTAAAAGTTTTTGACCACACACAAGTCCTGTGGTTCAGTGTCCATAAAACAAACCAAAGAGAACTCTTACAGGTCACCTGTAGGTACAAAACTTGAAAAAGTTACATATTTAAATAATTTCAACATTTACATCTATTTTGCTATATGCCATATCTAACTGGTAGTATGCCTTGTGTGGTGCGAGTGGACCTGCGTAACCCTAGTGTAGGCAAACTAGGTAGCACTTTCCTATGGACTCTTGGACTCACCATGGGTGCAACAGGTTCACCACTGGCAGGGCGAGGGTTCTCTGGCTCCACTGCTGGTGTGGCAACTGCTGCCTGATTTTCCTGATTCTCAGAATTTTCTTGAGTCCCGTCTTCCGGTGCTACCACTTGGGGGAATAACAACATTGGCACCACTATTGCATCATTAACTCTAGTCCAATTTGCAGGGAACTCTCCCAGCACGGTACTGACTGTCTTTTCTTCCTCTGTAGGTGGGATGTTATCTGATCCTCCCGCTTTTTCTTTCAACTAGTCAGGGCATAACTTCAAGTGATCCCTGGATACCGCTGCTGAGGTCTCTCCTCCATCTATGCTAACATGGCATACTTTGGCATTATCAAAGTTCGAGGGCAGAATTGTATAGGGCTCCTCTTCCCATTGATCATCCAGCTTATGCAGTCTTCTTTTTCTCTTGAGAACTTGTTCTCCCGGCGAAAAAGGAACAGCAGGTGCATTTTGGTTATAAAGTCTCTCCTGCTTCTGCCTTTCCTGAGCCAGACTCTTCTCCACACACTCCTGTAACCTTCTGTACTGCTGCTGCCTCTCCTTGTCCCAGTCAGCATCTAGTGACATTACTTCAGGCGTCAGGACTCCCATGTCCAAGTCAATAGGCAGCTTACCAGGCCTTGCTCTCATCAGGTACGCTGGAGTACAATTGGTAGAGTTCACTGGGATATGGTTGTAGAGATCTACCAGATCGGGTAACTTTTCTGGCCACAGATTTCTCTCCTCCAAGGGCAATATCTTCAGTAAATCAATCACTACCTGGTTGATCTTCTCGCACATGCCGTTGGTCTGTGGGTGATAAGGTGTTGTCCTGATCTTCTTACAGCCATACAAGTTGCAGAACTCATGGAATACTTCTGCCTCGAAAGCTGGACCTTGATCTGTGAGTACTCTTTCAGGATACCCATGTGGCCTACTGAATTGCTGTTGGAAGGCTCTAGCCGCTGTCCTGGCCGTTAGATCTTTGACGGGCACAACCACCAGGAATCTTGAATAGTGGTCCATAATGGTAAGGGCATAGAGGTAGCCTGACCAGCTTGGAACCAGCTTCACATGGTCCAGGGCTACCAACTCCAGGGGCTGTTTGGTGATGATTGGCTGTAAGGGAGCTCTCTGGCTGTCTCGATCCTTTCTGCGCAGGTTACACTGTCCACACTCCCAGCACCACCTCTCAATGGCCTTCCGCATGCCAGTCCAGTAGAACCTCTCTCGGAGCAATGTTTCCAACTTCTTCCAACCAAAGTGTCCAGCTCCATTGTGGTATGCTCCTAGGACCATTGATGCATCTCTCTTTGGGACCACCACTTGCCAGACCAGCTCATGTGTGCGGGCATTGATACTCCTCCGACACAGCTTCCCTTCATAAATGAACAGCCGACCTGTTTTCTTCCACAACTGATGAGTTTCTTTAGGAGCATTCAACTCTGGGCGTGAGTCACCTTGTGTCAGCAGCTCTTTCACCAGGCGGACTGCAGGGTCATTATCTTGCGCTTCTGCCCAATCATGATGGGGCAACGGATTTAGAGTGACTTCCTTCAAGCCTGGCTGCCTGTTTCTCACTCCTTGAGCACGTTGGGCTGCCAGTGGCTGGTGGAAGGGAGGCAATTCTACCTCTTCCAGAGCCTCAGGGTCTTCTCCTGCATCAGGCAGATTAGGCATCCTGGATAGCGCATCAGCATTGGCATTCTTGTGACCTGCCCGGTACTTGAAACTCATAATTGGATAACCGAGCCATCCATCGCTGCTCCAATGCTCCTAGCTTGGCAGCGTCCAAGTGGGTCAACGGGTTGTTGTCCGTGAAGATTGTAGATTTGGCGGAAGCTAGGTAATGCTTGAACCTTTTGGTGACAGCCCAGACTATGGCAAGGAACTCCAGCTTGAAAGAACTGTAATTATCCGGGTTCCTCTCAGTGGGACGCAGCTTCCTGCTGGCTTAGGAGATCACTCTCTCTTTTCCATTCTGTACCTGCGACAGTACTGCTCCTAATCCCACGTTGCTGGCATCCATGTACAGTACAAAGGGTTTGTCATAACCTGGGTAGGCCAGAACTTCGTCACCTGTGAGAGCCATCTTCAATCTGGTGAAAGACCTCTCCAACTCTTCAGTCCATTCAAATGTGGAATTCTTCTGCTTGCCTTTCTTGGACTGCCCCACCAGAAGGTTTTGCATCGGGGTGGCTATTTCAGTAAAGCCTTTGATGAATCTCCGGTAATAACCTACCAGTCCAAGGAATTGGCGTACCTCATGGAGGTTGCTGGGCTTCGTCCAGTCCCAGATGACCGTGACCTTGTCAGGATCTGGTGCCACACCTTCTGCACTGACCACATGACCGAGGTACTGTACCTTAGGCTTCAGGAGGTGGCATTTTGAAGGCTTCACTTTCAGGCCAAAATTGGGCAAAGCTTCAAACACGTCGGCCAGGTGTTCCAGATGCTCTTCATAGGTCTTGGAGAAAACAATGACATCATCCAGGTACAACAGGACTGTTTCAAAGTTCATGTGTCCAAGGCAACACTCCATCAGTCGTTGAAAGGTTCCTGGAGCAGTACAGAGCCCAAAGGGCATATAATTGAACTCACAGAGACCCATTGGAGTGGTAAATGCAGTTTTCTCCTTGTCTGCCTCTGCCACGGGAACCTGCCAATACCCACTGGTGAGATCCAAGGTGGAAAAGTAGTTAGCAGTTTTAAGTGCAGCTAATGACTCTTCAATTCTAGGCAATGGGTAGGCATCTTTATGTGTGATACTGTTAATTTTCCTGTAATCAACACACATTCTCATAGTACCATCCTTTTTCTTTACAAACACTATTGAAGCTGCCCATGGGCTACAACTGTCCCTAATGACCCCAGCTTCCTTCATCTCTTTCAACATACTCTTAGCACATTGGTACTGTGTTGGGGGTATAGATCTGTACCTCTCCTTTATGGGCGGATGGTCTCCGGTGGGGATATGATGCTGGACCCCTTTTGCCTGCCCAAAATCTAGTGGGTGTTTGCTGAATACCCGCTCATACTCTTGTGTCACTCTGTAAACCCCATTTCTCTGGTATGAAGGTGTAGAGTCAGTTCCCACCTGCAGTTGCTGGCACCACTCTTCTAGCTGCTTCACAGGGCCATTGTCCTCCACCGGATCGGATGAGACCAAAGGCTCTGCTGCCTGCAATGAGTTGTTATTAACAGTGAGCAGTCTAACAACTGTGGTGTACCGAGGTATTGTGGCTTCCTCCTCCCCACAATTCAGAAGGCGTACAGGTACTCTCCCCTTTCGTACATCAACCACCCCTCTGGCTGTCAGGACAGTGGGCCTGCTATCTGAATATACTGGCTCTACCAATGCCTGGTAATCCTGCCCTCTAAGTCCTATGGCTGCCCGACACCAAACCAACATTTCACATCTGGGGGGTATTACAATGGGAAAAGCATCACTCACTCTGATGCTGCCAATCTCTCCACCAGAGAGTTCTATCTGTTGCCTTTGCATCAGGGCTCGGATCTCCTTCTGCAGGACTCTTTGTTCTCCGGAACCAGCAGTCTCAGCCACCTGTTGCAACAAGACAATAACCTCGGACAGACAGTTTTCAATTACATTTGTACCAAGAGTCATCATGGGATTACATTCACGTCGATCAATATCAACAATTATCAGACCTTGTGATTTTAGCTCCACCCGGTCCACTTTAACAGTAATTTCCTTGCATCCAATCTGTGGCAAGGTATGCCCATTACTAGCAACTACTGTTAGTTCATCAGTTGGGCCATGGGTGAGTTCAGAATCAGCCCAATACCTCTTGTACAAAATATACGGCATAGTGGTCACCTGGGAGCCAGTGTCCAGCAAAGCATTCATGGGGATGCCGTCAATCACCACAGGAAGGATCTGTCTCCCTCCCACATACTTGGCTCTCCATTTCTTTGGGCCTGCTGAACCTACTCCTGGGGGTTGACCCTTTGCCCCAGGGGTTGCTTGTTTAAAGGACAGTACCTGGCCAGATGACCTGCCTTGCAGCAGCGCAGACAGATGGGACGTCCGAACTGGTCATAGTGATCGTTGTTCCTTCCTCGAAGTGGCGGGGTTCTCCTCCTCCGGAGCCACGGGACATCCTCTGGACTGGAAGCAAGCTGGACCTTTTCTTTGGGGCAATCCTGCAGGGACTGCACGGTTCTGATGAGTGCAGCTATCCCTTTGGTCAGCTCCTGGACTTGAAGACGCAGCTCCTCAGTTGGATCTTTATCCAGGGTCTGGGCATCAGCCTCCACAGGGATGGAAGGAAAGGATGTAGCTTCCTGATGGTAGGTGATCGCTGGGTGCCTAGGGGGCGCTGGACGGCTGTCAGAGGATTCCTGCAGTACCAGGATAGCCCTGTCCTTAAACTCAGCAAAGTTCAAATCAGGGTTTTGCAGGGTAATGATGCGTAACTGTCCTCTGTGGGTACTGCACAGGAGTCCTTCGATGAACTGTTCCTTCAACAATTTGTCTTCTTCTTTCACACTATCAGAGTCAACTTGCTTAACTGCTCGCAGTGCTTCCTGCAGGTTGAGGGCATAGTCCCTGATACTATCCTGCGCCCTCTGTTTACAGCCAAAGAACCGCATCTTAATTTCAGCTGCAGTGCGAGTGTCAAAAGTGCTCTTCAGCTTGGCCAGGACCTTTGCAACAGTCTCTTTATCAGTGTCCTGCCAGGCTTTCACCTCCCTCAGTGCTGCACCCGTTAGCTGTCCAATCAGGATATTCACTTTCTGGCTTTCAGACAGGGGGTAAACTTTAAACAAGCTGCACAGTCTCTCTTTAAATTCACTCAGGGAATGTGACTCACCCGAATACTGCGGTAGCCAGGCCGCTCCCGGTATGTAGGGCATGGATAGCGGCATTATGGGGACCGCTGCGGCGGGTGCTCCTCCTGGCGGTACTGCGGGGTGGGCAGCAGCGTCCGCCGCTGCATTGGCTTGTGGCGCAGACATTCTCTCCCCCCCTAGTTAACGTTAACCAGGGCCAGGGGTTGCGGGAGCTCACCGGTGGCTGCTTCGCAGGCCCGACGCTCAGGGCTTTAGGCCTCAGCTCCTCCTCCTCTCACGCGCTGTCCTCTCTTCCCACGTGGCACTTTTCTTCTTCGCGCTCTGCGGCAGGCTCCGCCCACGAAGGATGCCCCTCTTTCTTCCCGTGCGCGCCAAGCAGCGCGGCAATGGCGGTTTCTGGCGCCAAATACAGAGTTCACAATCACAGTCTATGGTACACAGGACCCAGGGATACCAGGCTCCTTAATTCTGTTCGTGACGCCAAATTGGATAGCCCTCCCAGGGCTGTGGGGTACTCGGTACTGGGCCGGTGTCAGGGGGATGTGTCACAGCAGCGATGACCCGGTCCATGGCCCTGGGCACCCAAGTAATGGGGAGATGTAGTTATTGGTAGAATAGTTTGTGACGCCACCCGTGGTGTTTGGCAAATGTGGTGTTAGGCCAACGCTGCATACAGATCCGCTGGGACTGATGGTAGGTGCAGCTTAGATGGTAAAGCTCCCCACAGGTGGAGCTGTAGTCCCAGGGCAGTGTAGATGTAGCTGGAACAGGGATGTAGCAGTGCCGAAAGCGTAGGGAACAGAAAAGACACAGCGGTTGTAGTTTCTGTACCTTTACTGAGTATATGCAGTCGAGTCCTGATTACAGATGGTATTGGAGCAGGTTAGCCTGGAAGCAGATCAGGATTCTCCCTCAGCAGAAGGGCTGTGCAGTCTCCTTCCTAGCGCTTTGTAGTGTGAAGCACTCCAGTACTTAGTTACTCTGAAATGCCTCTCTTCTGATGTTCCTAGAACTATACTTGTATGACAGACAGCTGTAGCCTCTCTCGGGTACTCCTCTCCTGAGTCCTGGCTCACTAGTCACTTGCTGTTGTGTCCCAAGTCTTTGCTGGGAGCAGGGCATTTACAGCCTCCTACTCCTCTGGTATCTGTGGTAGGACCGTCAGTATCCGTACCACCATGGAGACCAGGCTCCAGTTCTGTGCGCTCTCAAGCTGAGGGAGCTCGCCTTCTGCAGCTCAACCTCTCAGCTTCGCACCTCCCATCTGCACACTTCACCCTCCGCAGACTATCTGATCCTTTTCTCTCCTGACCCTCATAGGACACCCCTTTCCAGAATCCTGGTTCAGAGTTCCCCCTGCTGGCCCGGAGTGGAACTGTGTTGCATGCATTAGGTTAACTGCTGGAGAGACCCATCACTGCTTCCAAGCCTGGCATTACCCTCCCCTGGAGGAAGGCAAAGCCAGTGTGGCGACCATACCCCTGGGGGCGCCACACCTGCTACCAAGCACGTACCAGGCCATTTTCTCCACTGTTTTTGTGGTCACGGCCTGCCCTTTGCTGTCCATATTAGTTGACTTCAAAAGGCGTTTAGTGCCCTATGCAAAGCAGTAGTCCAAACATCCCCTACTGCCTGCTGCCAAGCACACACCTGGCCATTTTTGTGGTCACAGCCTGCCTTCTGCTCTCCTTATTAGTCCACTTAAATAGGAGTTTAGTGCCCTACGCAAAGCAATAGTCCAAACATTTCCTACTGCCTGATACCAAGCACGCACAAGGCAATTTTTCCTGCTGTTTTTGTGGTCACAGCCTGCCTTCTGCTGTCCACATTAGTCCACTTAAATTTATTGCCCTATGCAAAGCAGTAGTCCAAGCAGTAGTCAGAGCTGTGGCAAGCTTTAAAACAACAGATCAAACAGTGATTCTCCACGCTGCACCTCAAACCTGGTCTGGTCGTCTGCGATAATTGGCGTATCCTGGTGGTGGCTTTAAAGGTCAGCATGCTGATACACATGCCATGCATGGCTCACATGCTGAACCTAGTTGAACAGAAGTTTCTGAAAAGTTACCCTGCTTGCCGTACCTACTTGAGAAGGTGTGCCGTATTAGTGCCTATTTTTGCCATTCCTCTACCACTTTTGTTGGTCTTACAGTGCTGCAAAAGCGCTTGAATTTGCCAAGTCACTGACTCATTTGCGACCTGCCCACGCAGTGGAACTCAACCTATCATATGTCGGTGAGGATTAGTGAGCAGGAGAGGGCAGTAGCTGAATACCAGCTTCAACATGCCCGTCAGACTGAGAGTCAGCCACCACACATAACAGCTGTCGAGAGGGTGTGGATCGCTGACATTTGTGAGGTCCTTGAGAACTTTGAGCACTCCACCAAAGTCGTGAGCAGTGATCAGGCTATTATCAGCGTAATCATCCCACTGCTGTGTCTCTTGAAACAGTCACTGCATAATCTCAAAGAGGAGTGGAGTGCCCAGCATGTTGGTATGGAGCCAGATTTCACAATGGATGATTCTACTGAGTGCACATGCCTCCCCACGGAAAATGCAGGTAGACTTACTCTGATTAAATTCAACAAAGACTGGATATCTCCACAGTTTGAAATCCCTCCAGATGACAGCAAACCAACCTAAATTCACCCAAAATGTTGATTCATGCTACTGCTGTTAACGTCAACTTTTTCCTATAAAAACCCGTTTCCTTCCTTTGTCAACCATGACTCAGCCCATAGGGCTAATTTTTACAAACCCTATGCTTATTGTGCAGTGGCCAAACCAGGACAGTATTCCACTCCAGCCTAACTACCATTTGTGATTGGAGGCCCTTGGGATGGTGGCTTTCTACGTCAACCGTGACTCAGCCCATAGGGCTAATTTTTACAAACACTATGCACATTGTGGAGTGGCCAAACCAGGACAGTATTCCCGCTCCAGCCTAACTACTATTTATGATTGGATTCGCTTGGGATGGTGGCTTCCTGTGTCAACCATGACTCAGCCCATAGGGCTAATTTTTACAAACCCTATGCACATTTTGCAGTGGACAAATCTTGAATGTAGAGTGGTCCTACCAAACTAATATTTGTCATTGGAGGCCTTTGTGACAGGTTGTCCCACATTGTGATTGACATAGGGGATACATATTCAATTGAAATCTAGGTTTGGTAGTTGTTCTTGTGTATCGGTAAAAGTGGCGTAATACTGCGACAAACTTATTCACAGAAACCATATGTGAGTCAGAAATGCATGCAGGCATATTCTCCAGGCTCTTCCCATTCTGTGTCATCACTTTCCCATCCATTTCAGCCTTTTCCTCAGGCCCCCAGACCCCTTTGTAGGGTTTAGCAGAAAATTACTCGCATTTCCCATTGACTTGCATTGTGCTCGCTACAAGTATAGCTATTACGAATATTACGGTACTCGTTCATCTCTAGACATGAGTCTATGAATCCAAGTTCTAAAAAGTAAAGAAAAACCATCACAGAGGAGTAGCGGACCCTTACCACCCCCACATCAATGTTCATGCTGCATATGAATGGGAGGTTCGACCGTCCCCCATCTACATACTTTAAACCATTTAGGGTATATACAATACATTCCATGCATTTTATGTAGAAATATTGCTGGAGAAAAAAGTGATTCGAGCTCCAAGCAGGTTATAATTAAGGCATTTTGCATAGTGACACAGCAAAAATGAATGTCTTCATACTCACCCAATGTCGTCCTCCTTACATTGTAGCTTAATTTGGTATCATCCATGCATAACGTAATCTCAATTTAGAATGCTTGGCACAACGGCTGGCACAAAATTTAGTCTAAATCATTATGCAGAAGAATCATCTTCCTCATAAGAGAACCATCTAGAACAAACATTTGAACATTCACAAAAGCCTTTTCTTTCGCGAAACCATATGCGGATGCATAGGAGAACACAACGTGTAGATAAGTATACGGCTTTATTGTTAAAATTAAATTGTGTAAATGACCCTCTAATTCTGGATTTCTGTAGTAATAAAACACAGAAACTTCATAGATTACGAAAAAAAATGGACTATGAGGCCATTGACTCATTGACGGCTGATAAAGGTCCAATCAAGGACACAACGCCAAGACCTCTAACCGTTTATCAAAATCAGAGCACTACTCTTAAATGACAGTAATTCTTATCTGAAATTTGATTTTCTTTTTGGTGGTACATTACAAGTTTCTTTAATATGTTTTTATACAAAACCGTAAAAAAGAAGCTACCATTAGAAAATGGTCTATTGTTTAGAACGGCTTTTGTGTTATATGCATTTTTTTAATATCAGGATGTGTATTAAAAAATATTTGAAATCTTGCAATTTTCACACGCTGTCCACCCGAGCTACATATTAAACTCTTATGTTCTGTTCTTTCAGGAAGTGTTTTCAGCAGGCTCCTTATCATCAGAGGCAGGATTATAATGGCAGGTAACTCCGTTGATAATCCACCATTCACAATAGGTGAGGTCACAGCTGACACTGATACTTCTCCCTTTTCACCCGCTCATTAGATGCTTCAGTACAAAAGATGGGGTCTGAGTCCATCTATTGTTGCTAATGTACATGTAAAATTCCTGAAAGAACAGAGTACAACTGTGAAAGATGACCTGACTAAATCCGGAATGGAAGTAGATCATCGCATGGATGTGACCATAGACTGTTTGGCAAGATGTGTCTACTATTCTGAACAGGGACATTTGGAAAAGCGGGAAGATGTAACTGTATATAAACGGTGAAGGAAACATTTATGGGAAAACAACATTTGGGCATCAGGACCTCTCAGATATCTAAAGCAGAGCTTGTAAGGAGCCAAGAAAAATGGGAAAGATCATAAAAACAGAAGAAAAAAAGTACAATCGATAGTACAGATGGCATCAATGATAAGCACTACATGGAATCAAGATTTTTTTTTTTTTTTAAATCTGGTTTCTTTATTTCTGTAAAGTTACACAACCACTTTAAAAGGGTTTTCTGGTCTTTGGAAATGATGTGCAGATGGTTTAAATCTAGTGAAATTTGCCACTAATTTCTGTGTGTTACTGAAATGCCTCTATGAGTAGATGTAGCTACATGACCATGTTATTGATGCTTGCTTACCTTCTCCTTTGGGCTCGTGCACATGGCCATTTTAATCTGTGGTTATGACGGACAGCACTCGTACCCATGTTATTCTATGGGGCTGCTCACATGTCTATTTTTTTTCTCGGACCGAGTGGTACAAGGGAAAAAATAACAGCGTGCACAATTTGCCTCCAAGAATCTGACAGCATTCCCCCAGTCATGTCTGTAAAAAACAATTGGACCACCCTCGGGTTACATCAATTTTCATTGACTGCCGTAATGGAGAAGGGGGAGAAATTGTTTTTATTTTTCTCTCAAACTATGATCAGAGGGTGATTAGCATTATTCTCAGATGAGATAATAGCCTTTCTAAGATGTCCTGTACCAGTTTTTTCTCCCATCCCTTGAGGTCTGTGGTTTCACACATTCAGTTTTATTCTCTGCTTGCTGTTTATAGTGCTCCTGCTCCATGGCTTCCCCTTCCTTCCGATCTCATCTCTGTCTCTAAAAGGATTGTGTCTCACATGCTGGGCATCAGACCGTGCAGTCTCAGTCAGCAGCAGGGCAGTGTTGCAGTAGTAGATCTATGTTGCCTTATACCTTGTATGGAGGGACGTGCAAACAGGTATATTTAGGGGCAATGTTTGTGAGGATGCAAAGGAATAAATTGATAATTTTGCCCACTGTCAACTCTTGCAGCATGAAAACAAACTGTGCTACACAGCACTGTACAAGATGGTGAAGCAGCACCCCGTGCACCAAGAATATGCAAACATAAGAAATGTAAACTGCATCACTGCCTTTTAGAACATTGGCCAATTCATGTGTGCTCACCAGTCACAAGAAAGTATGCTTTTCTTTAACGGGACACTTTTTTTTAGACATACCTCACCTGGGCCAACAACCTACAAATTTAAAGGGAATGTAGAATCTGAGAAAAAAAGCCCATGGACTCGTTCAGACATCTGTTTTTCAGATATGGGTTCTATCCAAATTTTTCAATGGTAGAACCTCTACCCATTATAGTCTATGTCAGGGGTCCTCAAACTTTTTAAACAGGGGGCCAGTTGACGGTCCCTCAGACCATTGGAGGGCCGGAATATAATTTTAAAAAAATATGAACAAATTCCTCTGCACACTGCACATATCTTATTTTGAAGTAAAAAGTAAGAAAATAACAAAACAGGAACAAGTACAATATTTAAAATGACGAACAAGTAAAGTTAAATCAACTTTTGGCTAATGAGATGGTCAATATCCGATTCCATATTTGTCACTGTTAGTCATAGCAAGTGAAGCAATTGTTCTCTTTCTTGATATCATGGTATCCTAGGTAGTCCAAATTGCTTTCAGTAAAATACCAATATATATACAGCGCTACAAAAACAATATACCAGCAATAAAATTTCCCACACAGAGATATACAGACTGCTCTGCCCATCAATGCCGTCTGATCAGTTCCCATCAATGCAGCCTTGCCAGTCCATATAATTTCAGGTTCACCAGTGCCCATATTGGTGGAACTCCGCTTTTACCTCAGGCTCAGACAGGTGTGGTGCGAGAGTCCCCAATAGGCAGGTAAATGTCCCCAGTAGGCAGGTAAATGTCCCCAATAGGCAGGTAATGTCTTTAATTAAACAGGTAAATGTCCCCAATAGGCAGCATAGGTGTTAAGGGCTAGCGGAACGCACCAGATAAAGAAGATGGTATATGGAGCGTTCGCAGCCCAGGGTCCACCATGCAAAGATGGAAACTGCTGCTAGACAATGACGGATACAATAACACAGGTGGAAGCCGGACACCGGTGGGCAACCACTGACCCTTGCAAGAGCGGACTCTGTTACCACACGGAGTCCGTACTAGCCGGCATATAACCTTGCCCTGTTAAGCATCACAGGACACGAGAGGGAGTAGTACACCGCACAGAGCGGGTGCTACGACTACCCTGGTGGTCACCACTAACCAGCGTAAGGACCGTGCTGGAAAGCGCTAGTAACTGCGCACGGCGCTGCACGGATAGCCGCTGCGGTAACTGCGGAGTTGTGGTGTCTGCATTGTCTGACGCCCACTGGTGCTAATGGAACCTGAGCTAACTGCACTGCGGCGCTAAGCAGTTCTAGTGCTAGCTGCTGAGACTAACTCTAAGACCGTAACTCATATACAACCGAGGAAGGGGGATCATAATGAGTCAGTCACCAGAATCACACATCCATCTTCAGACACACCACTAAAGCAAAAGTCTCAATGTCTATCATAGCGCATGGCAGGGCGGCCATGCGAACCTTTTATAGCCACGACCTTCCGGGACCTTCCTGATGATCCAATCCGAGCTGGAGAAGGACCTGAACATGTGAGCTCCGATCTCCAAAGGGAGATCATCCCACGAGCATGCTCAGTGGACCGAAAGAAGGACTTAGTCCCTGGAATCATTCGGTGCTGACCAGCATGCGTTGCTATAGCTGGACCAGAGGTGGCAGTAGCAACCAAACCCACAGTGCTGGTGTGAGCAGAGCGCCGGGATCGACGAGCCTGCTGAGCAGGCTCCACTGCGGCTGGAGAGGAATGGGAGACCGCAGAAGGCAAAGCTTGGGAATCCTGCTGTGCAGCGCCAGGAACCTGACACCTAACAATAGGTTCCCAATAGGCAGGTAAATGTCCCCAATAGGCAGCATAGGTCCCCAAGAAGCATGATAGACCAGGTCCGGCGTTAAAAAAAAAATACCAGTACTCGACTCTGTCTTCCTTTGTCACAGGAGGCGTGACATCATCAGGCTTCGTAGGCGGTGCGATGACAATCATTTTGTCTGTGCTGCATACAGAGGGCCGCAAGTCATCTGGATTGGCAGCGCATTGCCTTTCCTCGATGCCTTGTCATTCTGCCTGAGATTAAAGGGCCTGCCGGTGTTGAACTGTAGTGAAGTTCAATGTCGGCAGGGCCAAGGAGCCGGTGTAGCTAAGGTAGGTGGAAAAGCTGCTCTGGCCTCTTGTCCTCAGCGAGCCACATGTAGCCAGAGGGCTGTAGCTTGAGGATCCCTGATCTATGTAGCTGTTCACATGTCCACTTGTTCTGCATCAAAAACTCAGTACTCAAAACTTTGTGTACTGAAAATAATAAAACTAATGAGCAAAATAAAAAAACTGATGGAAATCTGATCCAAAACAATGTTGAAAATTGGTTCGCTTTTTTTGTGTACAAGAAATTTCAATGTCATGTGAATGAGGTCTTAGACTGATGGGAGGAGTGTTCACCAGTGTAGCATGGGGAACTTTCATCTATGTTAGAAAGGAGAGTCAATGCGCATGTTTGAAAGACACTCCATTAATTCCCTATGATGCTGCCAAGTGTGGTGCCCCGTGTCTTTGTCGCCACAAAATGGTTAAATATGTACTGTTTTGTATGTGTTTTGTAAGCAATGGGAGTTATGCTTTCTCTGCTAGAGACCACTGCACACACAATTTTACCTCCCTCCCTTACTTCCCTGATGCTTAGAGCTTTGGAGACGTACCCTAACTGGGAGGGGGAGGAATCAAGTTGTTGTTTTCTGTGAAGAAGTCGGTGGAGGAAAATGGAGAACGTTCCTGGAAGCCATAACATGTGCTCCCTCCAGGAGCAAAGCTAAGAAGAATCAGGGAATCAGCCCCTAGGCCTTACATGCTTTTAGAGCAGGGTGGTAAGCTGAGAGACTGTGTGGATTTTTTACAACCAAGAGCAGAGTGTTTTCCCCCAGGAAGACTACAGCAACCTAGGATCAGTGAAGGATCGTGCAAGGAGAAACTTGTGCTTCACACAGGATCCAAGCTGCAAGTTGCCAAGGGGAAAAAACACAGTGAGTAAGTGGCTGTACTGGAAGTTCCAAACTCCGGGAAGCCTTTGTCCCTGAAGGGACTATAATAGCAGGAATTTTACACCGAGTCTCAGCAGAGGACCAGCGTCTGCACTTGCCAGTTCCCTAGTAAGGGATAGGTGCAGGGTAAGTGAGGGACCAAGGTATCCAGTTCGGCAACAGGTTGAAAGAACCTGTATAGGGAATGTTAGGAGAGTTCAGGGCACTTCCTTAGGAGAGTGCAGGAGGTGTCCATTTTCCCGGTCCCTATTGCAGGGCCCACCGTTGTAATTGTGTCCCCGGTATCCCCTTGTTTGTCTTTGTTGGTTTTGTGACCGACCGATCATCGGGTCGCGTCACGCAGGGCCAGTCACATCATGACAAGCAGACTTTAAACCTGGTGAGAGTTGTAATATCTCCTCTGAACTGCATCTGGACTACAGTAAATGATAAAGTGACTTTCCTTGTCTCCTGCCTTATTACTCTGTTATGAATGAGACACCGAAGGAGGAAAAAACAAAAATACAAGCTAAGTCCAGAAAACCAGAGAGGTTGGTAGCTATCGGATTGCAGACCCCTGATCCTATCCACAACATCTAACAGTAGCCGTGGGGGGTTCCTACGATGCCCTAGACCCCTCGATCACAGCCCGAGAACTAAATAGGCCTAAAGAAAGAAAGGGGAAATCTAAACTGCCCCAGAGCAGACCCCAAAGCAAAAGGCAGCCCCAACATATAATGACGGTGAAGCAAGATGAAAACACTAACACAGATAGAAAGATAGGTTGAGCAAACGATGGGGCCCAAGCTAACTAAAAAGGACAGGATAGAAAAGCTGCTGTCTGCAATCCGTAAAAAACCCGACCAAAAAATGTCCCAACCGTCTGATAGGAAAAACAGGCCCTGAAGTCGCTAGGACTTCAAAAAGACTATATCAGCACTCAGGTAAATTCTGAAGACAGAGCAAAGAGACAAACTGATCAGAGACAAAAATGGAACTCAGCACACCCCCGACCGGGGATGGCTGAACTCCAGAAAACAAGGTAAACAAAACTAATAAGTTCAATAGCAGAGCAAAAACTTATCTTTGGGAAGCAGGAATCAGACTGGTCTCCAAGAATCCAGCAGAGAAATCACCAGCGACTCAGAAGGGCGTCGGCTGCCTTATATCCAGTCAGAATTTCCTGTTACCCAGTCATTATCTACCAGATCAGGTGTTTGGTAATCAGCCTCACTACTTTCCTTCACCAGAAGAGGGAGTTCATCAGACATCGACGGTGAAGGGGAAAATGAACTCACAACAGTACCTCCCCCTTGAGGAGGAGGGGTCACCGAACCCTCATCCACGCCACCAGGGCGATCAGGATGGGCCCGATGAAAGGCACAAACCAATCTTTCGGCATGATTATCGGATGCAGGGACCCAAGAATTATCCTCCTGGCCATAACCCTTCCATTTAACCAAATACTGGAGTCTCCTTCTAGCCAGGCGAGAATCCAGTATCTTCTCAACCTCATATTCCACATTACCTTCAACCAATACCGGGTCGGGAGGTGCCACCACAGGAACTACTGGCTCAACAAACCTCTTTAACAGAGACTTATGAAACACGTTATGGATCTTAAATGTAACAGGAAGAGCCAATCGAAAAGAGACCGGATTAAGAATCTCCAAAATCTTGTAAGGTCCAATAAATCTAGGTTTAAACTTTGGAGAAGCCACCTTCATAGTGATATTCTTTGATGACAACCAAACCATATCACCCACCTTAAACTGGGGACCAATGGTCCTATGCCGGTTGGAAAACCGCTGGGCCTTTTCCTGGGAGAGAGACAACTTATCCACCACTTGGTCCCAGATCTGGTGCATTCTCTCCACCACAGTGTCAACACCTGGGCAGGCAGAAGGCTCCACCTGCCCTGAAGAGAATCGAGGATGAAACCCAAAGTTACAAAAAAAAGGTGACATCAAAGTGGCAGAACTAGCTCTATTATTTAAAGCAAATTCGGCCAAGGGCAAAAATGAAACCCAATCATCCTGATCAGCAGAAATAAAACATCTCAAATACGACTCCAAAGTCTGGTTTGTTCTCTCCATCTGCCCATTGGTCTGAGGGTGAAACGCAGAGGAGAAGGACAACTGAATTCCCAGCTTGGAACAGAAAGTCCTCCAAAATCTAGACACAAACTGAACTCCTCTGTCAGATACAATGTTCTCAGGAATCCCGTGCAAGCGAACCACTTGTTGCAAAAACAAGGGCACCAACTCTGAGGAAGATGGCACCTTAGGGAGTGGTACAAGATGGACCATCTTAAAGAATCTATCACAAATCACCCAAATAACAGTCATTCTCTGAGAGACAGGCATATCAGAGATAAAATCCATTGAAATATGGGTCCATGGCCTCCTGGGCACCGGCAAAGGCATCAACAACCCACTAGAGCGAGAACAAGGTTTAGACCGAGAGCAAGTCCCACAGGACTGCACAAAATTCCTGACATCACGAGACAAGGCGGGCCACCAAAAAGACTGACTCACCAAATCTCTAGTACCAAAAATACTTTGATGACCAGCCAATGCAGAGCAATGAACTTCAGACATCACTCTCTTCCTCCACTGGTCAGGAACATACAATTTTCCAATGGGACAACTCTCAGGTTTGTCCTCCTGAAACTCTTCCAGAGCACGTCTCAAATTGGGCGAGATGGCAGAAAGAACTACCCCCTCACCTAAGATGGTAGCAGGCTTGGTCACAACAGGAGAATCAGCAAAGAAACTCCTAGAGAGGGCGTCTGCCTTGACATTCTTAGTGCCCGGAAGAAAAGAGACCACAAAATCAAAACGTGTGAAAAACAAGGCCCACCTAGCCTGTCTAGGATTCAAGCATTTGGCCTTCTCCAGTTAAATCAAATTCTTGTGGTCAGTAAGGACCACGACTTGGTGTTTGGCTCCCTCCAACCAATGTTTCCACTCCTCAAATGCCCATTTCATGGCCACCAGTTCCCGATTCCCCACATCATAGTTACGTTCGGATGGGGAGAACTTTCGAGAAAAGAAAGCACAGGGATTCATTTTAGATGTTACAGGATCTTTTTGGGACAAAACAGCTCCTGCACAAATCTCAGAAGCGTCCACATCTACCTGAAACGGGAGTGAGACATCAGGTTGCCGCAAAACCGGAGCAGAAGTGAACCTTCGCTTCAGCTCCTGAAAGGAAGAAACAGCCTCCGGAGACCAATTCAGCACATCAGCACCCTTCTTAGTCAAATCAGTCAATGGTTTGGCAATACCAGAAAAATTAGCTATAAATTTACGATAAAAATTAGCAAAACCCCAAAATTTCTGGAGGGCCTTCAAAGAAGTGGGCTGAACCCAATCATAAATGGCCTGTACCTTGGCCGGGTCCATTTCAATAGTTGACGGAGACAAAATAAATCCCAAAAATGAAATCATCTGTACACCAAAAAGGCATTTCGATCCCTTGACATACAGGGAATTCTCCCTCAAAATCCGGAACACAGTCCGAACATGTTCCACATGAGAGTCCCAATCCTTGGAAAAGATCAAAATATCATCCAGATAGATGATCAAAAATTTATCCACCAAGTCTCGGAAAATATCATTCATGAAGCACTGGAAGACAGAAGGGGCATTAGTGAGCCCAAAAGGCATCACCTGGTACTCAAAATGTCCCTCCGGAGTATTAAACGCCGTCTTCCATTCATCCCCATACTTAATGCGAATAAGATTATACGCGCCCCCCTGAGGTCAAGCTTTGTAAACCAGCAAGCACCTTTAACTCTGGAGAATAGATCAGAAATCAGGGGTAACGGATACTGATATTCAACAGTAATTTTGTTGAGGGAACGATAGTCAATACAAGGTCTTAATGACCCATCTTTCTTAGCCACGAAAAAAAACCCAGCACCTAAGGGTGAAGAGGATGGTCTAATATGACCCTTCTCCATCGACTCCTTATTATAGGATCGCATAGCCTCGTGTTCGGGTACAGATAAATTGAAAAGTCGACCCTTGGGAAATTTACACCCAGGGCTCAGCTCAATTGCACAGTCATAACTCCTATGAGGAGGCAAAGACGCAGACTCATTCTCACTAAATACATCAGGGCAGCACGGTGGCTCAGTGGTTAGCGCTGCAGCCTTGTAGCGCTGGAGTCCTGGGTTCGAATCCCGCAGAGGACAACATCTGCAAGGAGCTTGTATGTTCTCCCCGTGTTTGCGTGGGTTTCCTCCGGGTACTCCGGTTTCCTCCCACAGTCCAAAGACATACTGCTAGGGAATTTAGATTGTGAGCCCCATCGGGGACAGTGATGATAATGTGTGCAAACTGTAAAGCGCTGCGGAATATGTTAGCGCTATATAAAAATAAAGATTATTATTATTATTATTATAATCAGCCAAATAGTCAGGAACATCATGCGAATGGGGAGAGGTGGAGAAAACAGGAGCATCACTAAGGGCACACCGACAACCCCAACTCACCACAGACACAGATTTCCAATCCAAAACTGGATTATGAATTTGCAACCAGGGAAACCCCAGAACAATGGTATCATGCAAATTATGCAACACCAAAAATCTGCAATTTTCTTGATGGTCTGGGGCGACCCGCATTACCACCTGGGTCCAAAACTGAGGTTTATTCTTCGCCAAAGGAGTAGCATCAATACCTCTCAAAGGGATAGGCGTCCGCAGGGGTGTCATAGGAAACCCACAACGTTTAGCAAAATCCAAGTCCATCAGGTTCAGAGCTGCTCCCGAATCCACAAAAGCCTTATCGGAAAATGTGGACAGGGAGCAGATCAGAGTAATTGCCAGAAGAAATTTAGGTTGAACACCATCCACAGCAAATGTGTGTGCAAAAAGTTTCTCTCGTTTAGGGCAGACAGAAATATGCGAGGCATCACCACAGAAGAAACACAGCTTATTACGCCTTCTGAACTCCTGACGTTGCGCCCTAGACAAAACTCTATCACATTGCATAGGTTCAGACATTTGTTCAACAGGTGGCAACACCTCTTGTGCGGTTTTGCATTCACGCAAACGCCGATCAACCTGAATGGCTAATGACATAGAATTGTCAAGACCAGAGGGAACAGGAAATCCCACCATAGTATATTTTATGGTTTCTGACAAACCCTTCCGAAAGAGAGCTGCCAAGGCACCATCATTCCTGGTAGTAAGTACCGCTCACTTTCGGAATTTTTGACAGTACAACTCTGCAGAATCCCGACCCTATCTCAATGCCAACAGGGCCTTTTCAGCCTGATCAATAGCATTAGGTTCATCATACAACAACCCCAAGGCCTGAAAAAATGCATTCACAACAGTCAGAATAGGATCATCAGGTTTCAAAGAAAATGCCCAATCCTGGGGATCGCCGCGCAGCAAAGAGATGACAATTTTAACCTGCTGCGCGGAGCTCCCCGATGAGTTAGGCTTCAAGGCAAAAAATAATTTACAATTCTTAAAATTCAAAAATTTAGACCCATCCCCAAAAAACACATCAGGAGTAGGGATCTTTGGTTCATCAGCATGTGAATGAGCAATATAGGTGGAAATTCCCCGCACTTCAGCAGTGAGCTGCTCCACATGATCAGACAATTGCTTAATCTCCATTGAGAAAAAAACTCCTCCTACGGCCTCAGAGAAATAGAGGAAAAAATATACACAAAAAAAAGAATTCTGACA
This sequence comes from Dendrobates tinctorius, assembly GCF_039654945.1. NCBI lineage: Eukaryota > Metazoa > Chordata > Amphibia > Anura > Dendrobatidae > Dendrobates > Dendrobates tinctorius. Next base: position 10,104,251 of record NW_027361772.1, on the reverse strand, counting down.
CTTTTTTCTTTTTTTTTTTACAATTCTTTCCTGCTATTGAGTACCCTAGAATCTGCGGTATGGCTGGTGATTCTGTTATGAATGAGTCACCGAAGGAGGAAAAAACAAAAATACAAGCTAAGTCCAGAAAACCGGAGAGGTTGGTAGCTATCGGATTGCAGACCCCTGATCCTATCCACAACAGCTAACAGTAGCCGTGGGGGGTTCCTACGATGCCCTAGACCCCTCGATCACAGCCGGAGAACTAAATAGGCCTAAAGAAAGAAAGGGGAAATCTAAACTGCCCCAGAGCAGGCACCAAAGCAAAAGGCAGCCCCCAACATATAATGACGGTGAAGCAAGATGAAAACACTAACACAGATAGAAAGATAGGTTGAGCAAACGATGGGGCCCAAGCTAACTAAAAAGGACAGGATAGAAAAGCTGCTGTCCGCAATCCGTAAAAAACCCGACCAAAAAATGTCCCAACCGTCTGATAGGAAAAACAGGCCCTGAAGTCGCTAGGACTTCAAAAAGACTATATCAGCACTCAGGTAAATTCTGAAGACAGAGCAAAGAGACAAACTGATCAGAGACAAAAATGGAACTCAGCACACCCCCGACCTGGGATGGCTGAACTACAAAAAACAAGGTAAACAAAACAAAACTAATAAGTTCAATAGCAGAGCAAAAACTTATCTTTGGGAAGCAGGAATCAGACTGGTCTCCAAGAATCCAGCAGAGAAATCACCAGCGACTCAGAAGGGCGTCGGCTGCCTTATATCCAGTCAGAATTTCCTGTTACCCAGTCATCATCTAGCAGATCAGGTGTTTGGTAATCAGCCTCACTACCTTCCTTCACCAGAAGAGGGAGTTCATCAGACATCGACGGTAAAGGGGAAAATGAACTCACAACTAGAGTTGAGCGAAACGGGTCGAAAAAATTCAAAAGTCGCCGACTTTTGGCAAAGTCGGGTTTCATGAAATGAAACCCGACCCTAGGATGAGGTCGGCCACGAGGTCGGCGACTTACGCGCCAAAGTCGCGTTTCAAAAGTTTGTTTTGCGCTCTTTTTCAGCCAATCAGGATCCACGGACACTGTGGGCAACGTGATGACATAGGCACGGGTCACCACCATCTTTCAGAAGGGCATGCAAGTGATTGGCTTGCTTTGGCGGGCATCACAGGGGGTATAAAAGGGCGTGCACGCCGACCGCCATCTTACTTCTGCCGATCTTAGTATAGGGAGAGGTTGCTGCTGATTCTGTAGGGAGAGCGTTAGGCAGGGAAGAAGACAAAAAAACTGCTTCTGCTGCTAGCGATTTGGCCTGCACAACACACCAGTCACTGTGTGTGCAGTGCAAGGGGAGGCTATATAGTGGTGTATCAGTGGTGTTGGTTGTTGGGCTGCCTTTTAAGGCTTCCTGACAGGCTGGCATTGCTGTTTACCCACTGCTCCGCAAACTGCTTTTTTAAAAGCAATCCCAATTTTTTTTTTTGTCCTGCTGAGAAGAAAAAAAAACTGCTTCTGCTGCTAGCAATTTGGCCTGCACAACACACCAGTCACTGTGTGTGCAGTGCAAGGGGAGGCTATATAGTGGTGTATCAGTGGTGTTGGTTGTTGGGCTGCCTTCTAAGGCTTCCTGACAGGCTGGCATTGCTGTTTACCCACTGCTCCGCAAACTGCTTTTTTAAAAGCAATCCAATCTCCCTTATCCTCTAGTCACTTTTGTCACAGCTGTGCCATCGAGCCTGTCACATAGCGCTCAGATATTCATTGGGCCTCACACAATCCAAAAGTGTCCAGTGTCCAAAAGTGTGTGCAGAGATTCAAAATCTCCCTTATCCTCTAGTCACTTTTGTCACAGCAGTGCCATCGAGCCTGTCACATAGCGCTCAGATATCAGTGGGCCTCACACAATCCAAAAGTGTCCAGTGTCCAAAAGTGTGTGCAGATATTCAAAATCTCCCTTATCCTCTAGTCACTTTTGTCACAGCAGTGCCATCGAGCCTGTCACATAGCGCTCAGATATCAGTGGGCCTCACACAATCCAAAAGTGTCCAGTGTCCAAAAGTGTGTGCAAATATTCAAAATCTCCCTTATCCTCTAGTCACTTTTGTCACAGCAGTGCCATCGAGCCTGTCACATAGCGCTCAGATATCAGTGGGCCTCACACAATCCAAAAGTGTCCAGTGTCCAAAAGTGTGTGCAGAAATTCAAAATCTCCCTTATCCTCTAGTCACTTTTGTCACAGCTGTGCCATCGAGCCTGTCACATAGCGCTCAGATATCAGTGGGCCTCACACAATCCAAAAGTGTCCAGTGTCCAAAAGTGTGTGCAGATATTCAAAATCTCCCTTATCCTCTAGTCACTTTTGTCACAGCAGTGCCATCGAGCCTGTCACATAGCGCTCAGATATCAGTGGGCCTCACACAATCCAAAAGTGTCCAGTGTCCAAAAGTGTGTGCAGATATTCAAAATCTCCCTTATCCTCTAGTCACTTTTGTCACAGCAGTGCCATCGAGCCTGTCACATAGCGCTCAGATATCAGTGGGCCTCACACAATCCAAAAGTGTCCACTGTCCTCAAGTGTGTGCAGAAATTCAAAATCTTCCTTATCCTCTAGTCACTTTTGTCACAGCTGTGCCATCGAGCCTGTCACATAGCGCTCAGATATCAGTGGGCCTCACACAATCCAAAAGTGTCCAGTGTCCAAAAGTGTGTGCAGATATTCAAAATCTCCCTTATCCTCTAGTCACTTTTGTCACAGCAGTGCCATCGAGCCTGTCACATAGCGCTCAGATATCAGTGGGCCTCACACAATCCAAAAGTGTCCAGTGTCCAAAAGTGTGTGCAGATATTCAAAATCTCCCTTATCCTCTAGTCACTTTTGTCACAGCAGTGCCATCGAGCCTGTCACATAGCGCTCAGATATCAGTGGGCCTCACACAATCCAAAAGTGTCCAGTGTCCAAAAGTGTGTGCAGATATTCAAAATCTCCCTTATCCTCTAGTCACTTTTGTCACAGCAGTGCCATCGAGCCTGTCACATAGCGCTCAGATATCAGTGGGCCTCACACAATCCAAAAGTGTCCAGTGTCCAAAAGTGTGTGCAGATATTCAAAATCTCCCTTATCCTCTAGTCACTTTTGTCACAGCAGTGCCATCGAGCCTGTCACATAGCGCTCAGATATCAGTGGGCCTCACACAATCCAAAAGTGTCCAGTGTCCAAAAGTGTGTGCAGATATTCAAAATCTCCCTTATCCTCTAGTCACTTTTGTCACAGCAGTGCCATCGAGCCTGTCACATAGCGCTCAGATATCAGTGGGCCTCACACAATCCAAAAGTGTCCAGTGTCCAAAAGTGTGTGCAGAAATTCAAAATCTCCCTTATCCTCTAGTCACTTTTGTCACAGCTGTGCCATCGAGCCTGTCACATAGCGCTCAGATATCAGTGGGCCTCACACAATCCAAAAGTGTCCAGTGTCCAAAAGTGTGTGCAGATATTCAAAATCTCCCTTATCCTCTAGTCACTTTTGTCACAGCAGTGCCATCGAGCCTGTCACATAGCGCTCATATATCAGTGGGTCTCACACAATCCAAAAGTGTCCAGTGTCCAAAAGTGTGTGCAGATATTCAAAATCTCCCTTATCCTCTAGTCACTTTTGTCACAGCAGTGCCATCGAGCCTGTCACATAGCGCTCAGATATCAGTGGGCCTCACACAATCCAAAAGTGTCCAGTGTCCAAAAGTGTGTGCAGATATTCAAAATCTCCCTTATCCTCTAGTCACTTTTGTCACAGCTGTGCCATCGAGCCTGTCACATAGCGCTCAGATATCAGTGGGCCTCACACAATCCAAAAGTGTCCAGTGTCCAAAAGTGTGTGCAGATATTCAAAATCTCCCTTATCCTCTAGTCACTTTTGTCACAGCAGTGCCATCGAGCCTGTCACATAGCGCTCAGATATCAGTGGGCCTCACACAATCCAAAAGTGTCCACTGTCCACAAGTGTGTGCAGAAATTCAAAATCTCCCCTGCCCTATATGCGGTACATAAATATGCATAAATGGTGCATAAATATGTGACTTCAGATTTTGTATTAGTCTAGCCTGATGAAGAGACCTGAGTAGTCTCGAAAGCTTGCAATGTATTACCATCTTTTCAGTTGGCCATTAAAAGGTATCAACTACTGAGGACTCTCAATCCTGAATATTTTTCCCTGCCCTATAGACACCTTGTACCTTGTTTTACATTACTATATAGTTTGTTGGATTTTGTCTACATTTCTACCAAAAATGAGGAAGGCTGGTGGAAGAGGCCGTGGAATTGGGCGGGGGTTGGCAGCTGGTAATGATGGTGTTGGTGGTGGATCTGATGGTAGTGGCAAGAGCAAAATAGGACCGAATGCAGGAGGTGCTGACCCTGCGTCATCGTCTGGCTACATAAGGCCTCGAACGCTTAGTTTTCTAGGAGTTGGCAAACCGCTTTTAAAGCCAGAGCATCAGGAAAAAGTTTTGTCTTACATTGCTGACTCAGCCTCCAGCTCTATCGCCTCCTCTTCTTCAGTTGTAAAAAGTAAAAGCACTGAGTCGTCATTGGAGGCTCATGTTCATGAACCACACCTTTCCTTGTGTCCTTCACCCCAACCAAGATTGAAGGATGACGCAGGCCATACTACTGATTACTCCATGGAGCTGTTTTCACATACCATGCCTGGATTATCAAGTCAAATGGTGAATTACCCAGGCCAAGATGAATCTGACATGGAGTGCACTGATGCACAGCCGCTGATGGATGATTCTGCTGGTACATTCACTCAGAGCACTACATTGTCCTCGCAGTGTACAGAGCCAGATTCTGACCCTGATGAGACTCAGGTGCCCCTTCCCGCACACTATACCACCATACACGGTGACACAGAGGAAGGTGCACATGACATAGAAGAGGAGGTGATGGATGACCCAGTTGTTGACCCAGATTGGCATCCATTGGGGGAAGAGGGTGCTGCTTCCAATAGCTCAGATGAGGAGCATTCACAGCAGACATCGACATCGCAACAGCTGTTATCTGGCAGGCCCGGAGCACTCCAAAGACAGGTTCCAAACATCAAAAGAGTTGCTGGACAGCTTGTCCAGAGGGTCAAAAGATCACAGCGTGCTAGGCCGCAAAATGTCTGCCAAAGTAGGAAGAGTGCAGTGTGGCACTTTTTTGAACAAAATCCTCATGATCAGGCCAAGGTTATCTGTAAGAAGTGCGCAAAGACCTTTAGCCGAGGGAAAAATCTGAAAAATTTGAATACCAGTTGCATGCTTAGACATTTAACCAGCATGCACTTGCAAGCGTGGACACAACACCAAACCTCAAGTGCCACATGTGCAACTGATCACAACGAAGGTAGTCAGCAACGCTACATTGTTTCCCCCACTGTAAGCCCACCGGTTAGCACAGCAGCAAATGTTGAGGTGTCGTTGCAAGACCACAGCAGTCAGGGAATCCCACTGTTATATCAACGAAATACTGATTCTAGGCCATCAGAAAGAACACCAACTCCATCACCATCATCAACCCTCTCTCAGTCCGCCCTGTCCACCGCTACTTCCACCATATGCAGCTCTCAAGTCCAGCTCACCCTCCCAGACACTATGAGTAGGTCAAGAAAGTACTCAGTCTGTCATCCGCGTACACTGGGTTTGAACGCCCACATTGCCAAACTAATCTCGTTTGAGATGATGCCCTTTCGGTTGGTGGAAAGCACAGCTTTCCGCGAACTCATGGCCTATGCAGTACCACGCTATGACCTACCCAGTTGACACTTCTTCTCTCGCAAAGCCATCCCAGCCTTCCACCATCATGTGAAAGACCGCATTGTCCATGCACTCAAGCAGTCAGTGAGCGGAAAGGTGCACCTCACAACTGATGCATGGTCCAGTCGGCATGGCCAGGGCCGTTACGTGTCCATCACTGCGCACTGGGTTAATGTGGTGGATGCAGGGTCCACAGGGGACAGCGGTGGTGGGACAGTGCTGCCTAGCCCACGGTATAGGAAACAGTTGGCTGTAGGCGTTCGACCCTCCTCCTCCTCCTCCTCCTCCAGAAGCGAAAGCTCGTCCACAGAGCGCAGTCGTACGGCACTCCATCTGCAGCTGCCACTGTTGCACACGATGTGTCCCCCTATCGAGCAGCTAGTGGAAAGCGTCAGCAGGCTGTGTTGCAGATGATGTGATTGGGCGACAGACACACCGCCGAGGTGCTGGCCGAGTACTTGAAGCGACAAACTGAGTCATGGCTGGGCAGTGTACATCTTGAGGCAGGCAAGGTAGTTAGTGATAACGGCCGTAATTTTGTGGCAGCCATAGCCCTTTCAAAACTCAGCCACATACCTTGCTTGGCTCACACCTTGAACCTGGTGGTGCAGTGCTTCCTCAAAAATTATCCGGAGTTAACAGCCCTGCCCCAGAAGGTGCGAAGACTGTGCGCGCACATCCGCCGGTCGCCTGTACACTCCGTTCGTATGCAGAAGCTGCAGCGATTGCTCCACCTTCCCAACCACCGCCTCATTATCGACATTGCAACAAGGTGTAACTCCACCCTGCACATGGTGGAGCGGCTGTGCGAGCAGAGGCAGGCCATAATGCATTTGTGGGAGGATACACGGCCAGGCACTTTGAGAGCAGACATGGAGTTGACAGGTGTGCAGTGGTCGAAGCTGAAAGACCTTTGTAAAGTCCTTCAGTGTTTTGAGGAATGCACACGGCTGGTAAGCGCAGACGACGCCATCCTAAGCATGAGCATCCCACTTATGCGTCTGCTCGTGCAAACTTTGACGCACCTTAAGGAGCAGGCGTCTGCAGCCAATGTTGATGAGGAGGAAGAGGAGGAGGGAATCCTTGATGACATTCAGCCATTGTCTGCTCAGGGACCTCTCCTGGACGAGGTGGAGGAAGAAGAGGAGGAGGAGGAGGATCATGGGGATGATTACTTAGGGGAGGAGGATGCGTCTCGTGGGGCAAGTGAAAATGTTGGCATGGCAAGGTCTGGTACAGGGTTTGTGCGTGACTGGAGGGATGTGGATTTGCCAGAAAGTGCTCCTCCACCCAGCACTCGCAGTGCATCATTGACACCGGGAACATTGGCCCACATGTCAGATTATGCCTTGCGGATCCTAAAAAGGGACCCCCGCATTGCCAAAATGATGAACGATGACGACTACTGGTTGGCCAGCATCCTGGATCCACGCTATAAAGGCAAATTACAAAACATCATGCCACAGGAGAACCTTGACCTAATATTGGCTAATAAACAAGCAACTCTGGTAAATCGGTTGCTTGAGGCATTCCCAGCACACAGCAGCGGTGATGGTTCTCACACGAGCCGTACGGGCCGGGGGCAGCTTGGCAGAGGTGTTCGTGGTGCACACAGCAGAAGTGGCGTTGGAGACAGGGGTTTCATGACAATGTTGTGGACTGATTTTTCAAATACCGCTCACACAACTGGTAATACTGCATCGATGGAAAGTGACAGGAGACAGCAGTTGTCAACTATGGTAACAAACTACTTTTCCTCCCATATCGATGTTCTCCCACACAGGTCATTCCCCTTTGACTATTGGGCCGCTAAACTGGACACCTGGCCTGAATTGGCCCAATATGCCTTACAGGAGCTCGCTTGCCCAGCTGCAAGTGTGCTATCGGAAAGAGTCTTCAGTGCAGCTGGATCAATCCTGACAGAAAAAAGGACCCATCTGTCAACCCAAAATGTGGATGATCTAACCTTCATTAAAATGAACCACGCATGGGTTTCCAAGGATTTTGTCCCACCTTCCCCTAATGACACATAGGGTGACAGAAAAATGGCTTGCTTTGGTCCACCTCTTCCTGGTACTTCACCTACTTCGCCTTTTGCATCAGCTGAATGTCCAACATCAACATATGCCACTTTCTAAAATTCCCTAACTGTGCTGCCTCCCCCCCCATGGCCGGGGTCACCACCTACCGCACGACACCGTGCGAGTGCCGTTGCCCTGGACAGGTGGGTAGGCCGACTCTTGGGCGCGGGCACTGGCACAGGGTCCCTCATAGTGCAATCAAGTGTCTCTGACGGTGGTGGTGCACACCCGCCGTCAGACACACCGCTGTACTATGAGGGGCCCAGTGCCAGTACCGATGCCCACGAGTGGGCCCCCCTTGCTTGGGCAGGGCCCCAGCATTTGCAATCTTTACCTCTCCCTGCTCCTCCGCTGTGTAATCTGGGCTGTCAAATCCATACTGTGCCTGACACCGTCTGAGCCTGCCTCCTGAGACATATATTTTGTATGTGTACGCTATCCATACATGTTATCCAGGGATACGGTACCCTTTCTAACCTTTGTGCAATCACGTGCAATCCATACTGGGCCTAACACCGTCTGAGCCTGCCTCATGCTGTTTAGACATATATTTTGAATGTGTACGCTATCCATACATGTTATCCAGGGATACGGTATCCTTTCTAACCTTTGTGCAATCACGTGCAATCCATACTGGGCCTAACACCGTCTGAGCCTGCCTCATGCTGTATAGACATATATTTTGAATGTGTACGCTATCCATACATGTTATCCAGGGATACGGTACCCTTTCTAACCTTTGTGCAATCACGTGCAATCCATACTGGGCCTAACACCGTCTGAGCCTGCCTCATGCTGTATAGACATATATTTTGAATGTGTACGCTATCCATACATGTTATCCGGGGATACGGTACCCTTTCTAACCTTTGTGCAATCACGTGCAATCCATACTGGGCCTAACACCGTCTGAGCCTGCCTCCTGAGACATATATTTTGAATGTGTACGCTATCCATACATGTTATCTGGGGATACGGTACCCTTTCTCACCTTTGTGCAATCACGTGTAATCCATACTGGGCGTGAGAACGGCTGGCGAGCTGTTAAGCAAGCTACAGCACCTGTCCAGACAAGTACAGGGATTCCCTAGCGAGGAGACTTATTTGATTGTTTTCAATGTTGGGACAGCAATTTTTGGGGAGCACTATACTCTGGAGAATGATAGATGGGGCCCACCATACACTGGAACATTCCAAAGGTGGACATCAGACACTGGAGCAGCATTTACAGGGCCCATTATACACTAGAGCATTAGAAATGGGGCCCATTATGTTTGGAGCATTATTTGGGCCCATAAGACAGTGGAGCTTCATCCATGGGGACCAACATATACTGTAGCATTATGTGGAGCTCATCATATACTGTTTCAAACATTATATGGGACCAATGATTCTGTATGGAGAAATAGATGGGCCTCGTCATGAGATGTAAAAAGTGAGGTATTTTTCATTGTACTATACCGCTATTTCTCTGCCGTATCGGAGCATGATGAGTTGTGGTATGTGTTAAAGGGGCGCTCTTTCGCCCAGGGCACATGAAAACCTGGAGCCAGCCCCCCCCCCCCACAGTTTGTAGCCAAATAACCCCCATTTTTCAGTGCGTAACTTGTATTATGAAGTTAATTAAGGTTGACAAGCTTAAGAAAGAAGAATTGATGCTTTTGGCATTCAAATGGGCACTGTAGGTGTGTTTCCTGTCCTCCTCTCACTGCCGACTTTTATTCCCCATTGACTTACATTGGGTTTCGTGTTTCGGGACGACCCCGACTTTTCCCTATAATCGGACGATCTTGCTCGACCCGACTTTTGGAAAAGTCGGGTTTCACGAAACGAAACGCGACCCTAAAAAACCAAAAGTCGCTCAACTCTACTCACAACTAGTGTTGAGCATTCCGATACCGCAAGTATCGGGTATCGGCCGATATTAGCGGTATCGGAATTCCGATACTTAATTCCGATACTTTTGTCATATCGGATTCCGGAATCGGAATCGGAATAGGAAGTTCCCATCATGCTATGAGCCTGCTTGCTTTGATTAAGCCAATGGGAATCCTCCGAAGTGTGGGCACATCCTGTTAGGCATGTAGGCATGTTAACTATTGGCATGGCTGTGATTGGCTGCCGAAATGATGTCATGATGCACTATAAAAGCCACCGCAGCCGTCATTTCTGGTCACTCTGCTGTGAATTCAGTTAGGGACAGGCTGCTGTAGAAGACTGTGAGGGACAGTTAGAAATAGCGATTCCACCAAACATCTAGTGCTTTACCCAGGCTACATAAACCACCACTGTAGCCTTCTTTGCCCTAGCAGCAGTGTTCACAGCTGTCTGCAAGGGCTGTGTGAGTGCAGCTCACGCTGTGGAGTGGGTCCTGCAGCCACGTCAGGCTGTAGGCCACCCAGTGTGATCACTGCTGCCTCATACATCTTTTATTTTTTGAGCTGCATTTTTTACATAATTTCAATCTAGTGTGCTTCCATCCGTATCCATATACGTTGGTTGCAAACACTAGTAGTAGACAGCGGAGCCTTTCTGCAGCCTTTCAGTGCTAGTGTCCACTTTGCTGCACTGTTCACGGCTGTCTGAGAGGTCTCTGACTGTGTGTGAGTGCAGCTCACGCTGAGTAGTGTGTCCTGCAGCTACGTCTGGCTGTAGGACGCTCAGCGTGCGTCAGTGCCTCACACATATTTTTATTTGAGTGTAGCTCATTTTTTCTTCTATTAGTGTGCATCCATCCGTCTCCATCTACGGTGGTTGCAAACACTATAAAGGAGTACACAGCGGAGCCTTTCTGCAGCCTGTCAGTGCCAGTGCCCACTTAGCTGCACTGTTGACGGCTGTCTGAGAGGCCTCTGACTGTGTGTGAGTGCAGCTCACGCTGAGTAGAGTGTCCTGCAGCTACGTCTGGTTGTAGGACGCTCAACGTGCGTCACTGCCTCACACATATTTGTCTTTGAGTGCAGCTCATTTTTTCTTCTCCTATTAGTGTGCATCCATCCGTATCCATCAACATTGGTTGGTTGCAAACACTATATAGGAGTAGATAGAGGAGCCTTTTTTTCTGGCTTGTGCCCTGCCAGCGCAGCCAGATTAGTATTACCCAATTTTTTTGGAGCCTCATCTTTTGCATTGTAGGTTACCTGCCTGCATTGTAATAGCTCCAAAAAGTTGGTGATACTATCAGTTTCAATTCTTTGTTCACATACTTTGAGTTTGTTTCCAACAAAGAAACCACAAAAAAAGTTCACCAAACACTACATTTTGAACTTGTGTAGGCCACATCAGCTCCTATTAAAGTCTAGTCCACACACACACACACTTCATAAAATTAGTGTTTCTTGTACCTGTAACCAGCTGTTCAGGAATAAGCACACTAAGGCCCCCCTTTGTACTTTTTTGCCTATCTTAAGCAGTCTTGCAAGATGAAGAAGGCAGGGAGTAAGGCGCGTGGGCGTGGGCGTGGGCGTGGAGTTTCAGCAGGGAGAGGACGTGGGGATTCTGCAGGGAGAGGACGTGGGGATTCTACAGGTAGAGGACGTGGGGATTCTGGGCCTGCTGCGGGCACCAGTGGATCAGCATCCCCCAGTTTTAGCAGGCAACAGTCCTTTATGCGCAGCTTTGTAGGACCTCAACGTACCCCACTGCTGCGGGAGGAACAAATTGAAGCCGTTGTCGGATGGATGGCAGCTAACGCATCGACTTCAATTACTTCCGCATCCTCTCAGGGTCAGAGCACCGAAGAGCAACCATCTGTCTCTTCACCACCTGCCAAAGTGCCCAGGCAGTCAGAGAGACATGGACAGGAGCCATCACAGTCTCTACTTCTGTTCTCGGAATCTGTTGGCTTGGAAAGAGGGGGCCAGCCAAGCAGCATTCCTGAATGTGAAGAAGAGGGAGTATGCAGTGATGCGCAACTTCTTTGTCCCTCTGAATCTGAAGAGGCGAGTGGGCCAGTGCCTATGGTCAGCACACCTCAGTACGCATCAGATGATGACGAGACTCAGTTGCCACTTTCTGGTGCGTACGGTGCTGGCGAGACAACCCCGGAGAAGCAGCTGTTTGAAGAGGGGAGGGAAGATGATGAGGTTCTTGACCCATCATGGCGTGAGCAACAGGAAGGTGGTGGGAGCAGCTCGGAGGAAGAGATTCCCCTACCGGCCAAAACAGGAGGCAGAGGGAGGGGGAAGACTTGGTTGCCTGTACCCTCCACTTCGGCACCCGTTAGGAGCATTCCTCCTTCCAAAGGCAAACCGGGCGCTCACAAGAGTTGCAGTGCGTGGTCCTTTTTTGACACAGTTGCAGATGACATTTGCTTTGTCAAATGCAAGCTGTGTCATCAGAGAGTCAAAAGAGGGAGAAATGTCAGCAACCTCAATACCACAAATATGTGGAAACATGTGCGCACCAAGCACGAGTTGGAGTTGCAGAGACACCCTGAAGACGTAGGCCAACGTACAGCACCACCTACCACCTCTTCAGTTCGTGTTGGGCCCTCTTCCTCCAGCTCACACACTGCTGGTTCGGCTTCCTCACAGGATCGCCAAGGAAGAACCTCTGCCACTGTTGTCCGGAGACCCTGTCAGATTACACCCATAGCAGCACGTTCCCATCCATCACAGCCATCGGTAGCACAGGCATGGGATAAAAGGCGCCCTTACTCGGCAAACCATCCCCGAGCACAGTCTCGGAATGCTGGCATTGCCAAACTTCTGGCAGTTGAAATGCTGTCATTCAGGCTGGTGGACACTGACACCTTCCGGGACTTAATGGCATTGGCAGTCCCCCAATACAACGTGCCCAGCCGCTTTTATTTCAGCAGGCGAGCCGTCCCTGCCCTGCAGAAACATGTTGAGGGCAAAATAAAACATGCGCTACTAAACGCCGTTAGTAGCAAGGTCCACCTGACCACCGATGCGTGGACCAGTAACCATGGACAGGGACGATACCTTTCCCTCACTGCCCACTGAGTCAATGTTGTGGAGCCGGGTACAGATCTGGAGAGTGGAGCTGTACGTGTTCTTCCAACGCCACGGATTGCAGGACTCCAGTCTGTACACATAGACTCCTCCTCCTACTCAAGTTCCTCAGAAACAGCAGAGCAGGAGCCTGTTACGACCGATATGAGCACAGCCGTGGCCAAACGTCAACAGGCTGTACTCAAATTAATTTCTTTGGGGAATCGAAGCCACACAGCGCAGGAGCTCTGGAATGCTATCAAGCTGGAGAGCGATGTGTGGTTTGGGCCAGCGAATCTCCAGCTGGGCTTGGTAGTGTGTGACAATGGCCGAAATCTGGTGGCAGCTCTTGGCCTAGGCAACCTCACACACATCCCATGTCTGGCACATGTTCTTAACTTGGTCGTGCAGAGCTTTCTGAGGGACTATCCGGATCTTGCTGCACTGTTGCACAAGGTCCGCATAGAGTGCGCTCACTTGCGACGTTCCAGCACGGCAAGATCGCGCCTCGCTGCTCTGCAGCGACGATTTGGCCTTCCGGAACATCGCATCATATGTGACCTACCCACCCGGTGGAATTCAACGTTACATATGTTGGAGCGGTTGTGTGAGCAGCAGGCAGCAGTCATGGAGTACCAGCTGCATCAGGCGCAAACAAGTCGCACTGTGCGCCGTTCACACTTCAGCACCATTGAGTGGGCCTCTATGAAGGACATCTGCCTCGTTTTGCGTGCCTTCGATGAATCCACGCGGATGGCGAGTGCAGATGATGCACTAGTCAGCATGACTGTCCCCCTTATCTGCCTGCTTCAACAAACACTGCAAGCACTAAGGGATGAGGTTTCAGAAGAGGTGGAGGATGAGGAGTCCCAAATGCCATCTGCTTCTGGACAGTCTGCGCTACGTGTTTCCTCACAAAGGCCTAGGCAGGGGACACTTTGTGAGGAGGATGAGGAGGAGTCGATGGAGGAGGAAGACATCTCTCCAGAGGAGGGAGGTACACAAACCTCTACTCAGTATGTACAGCGAGGGTGGGGTGATGCAGAGCAGGCCGAGGTCACGCCTCAAACAGGGGACAGCGGTTCTTTGGCAGTTGGGAGTCTGCAGCACATGGTTGATTTCATGCTGCAGTGCCTGAGAAACGACCGCCGCATCGCCCACATTCTCGTCTCGGCTGATTATTGGGTGTACACCCTCCTAGATCCTCGCTACCGGGACAGCGTACAAAGGCTCATACCAACGTTGAACCGGGAGCGTAAAATGCGGGAGTACGAAGAGTCACTGGTGCAGTCCATAATGTTTTCCATTCCACCCGACAGCATTGTTGCTAGTGCTTTACAAAGCAGCTCTGTGCGTCGAGGCAGTGGAGGAAACTCTGCACAAAGAGGGAGCAGAGGCAGCGCCGCAGCACAAGGCAAGACCACTATGGCCCAAATGTGGCAAAGTTTTGTGTGTCCACCACAATTGTCTACACCATCAGCGACGCCTCGAGTCAGCAGGAGGCAACGCTTCCGTCAGATGGTGTCAGACTACATGTCTTGCCCTGTCGCTGTACTCCCAGATGGCTCTTCCCCCTTCAAGTTTTGGGTCTCTAAGCTGGATACATGGCCAGAGCTTAGCCAGTATGCATTGGAGGTGCTGGCTTGCCCTGCTGCCAGTGTATTATCGGAACGTGTCTTTAGTGCCGCAGGTGGTGTACTAACAGACCGTCGCACGCGACTATCTTCCGATAATGTTGACCGGCTGACTTTTCTGAAAATGAACAAGGCCTGGATCTCCAAAGACTTTGCCATTCCTCTTACAGACTAAATTAGTGGTTGGCAACTGTATCCAGGTCTGCTGGTGTGTTCATTTTTCTACCACCTGAACTATAATCCCTTTGCTTCAACACAGCCAGTTGTCGCTCAGATGTGTCGTCTGCACAGAGAAACACACTAGCTCCTGTGTTAGTGGGGTTCAGTAATGCCAGCTGATCCCCTGCTGTGTGGACGGCAAAGTCACCAGCTCCATCAACATTCAAACCACTACTGATTTTTAACCGTGCCCAACTTAGGTCTCTGGCTCCACTGTCTCTACTATTTCCCCTGACCTCCAACCCCGCCATCTACATCTCTGAAGTGGCGTCAGCACAATCTACACTTGTTCCTGTGTTCCTGTGGCTCAGTCCCATCAGTTTATCCCCTGATGTGTGTCCGGCAAGGTCTCCTGCTCTGTCCACATTCCCATAACCAGTAGTGGGAATGAGGACAGAGCTGGCGAACTTGCCGGACAAACATCAGGGGATCAACTGACGGGACTGAGCACCAGTAACACAGGAACAAGTGTAGATTGTGCTGACGCCACTTCAGAGATGTAGCTGGCGGGGTTGGAGGCCAGGGTAAATAGTAGAGACAGTGGAGCCAGAGGCCTAAGTGGAGCATGGTTAGAATCAGTAGTAGTCCACAACCTCCATAAAAACCGCTGCCCATTGGCCTCTGCATGCGGCATGCGTAATCCTGGGCTCCAACAGCTTCAGTTGGTGTTCAGAAGTGTCGTCTCCACAGAGCCAAACACATTCGTTAGAGTGTTAGTGGGGTTCAGCACTGCCAGCTGTTCCCCTGCTGTGGAGATGGCAAGTCTCCTGCTGCCTTCACCTGCCAAAATCCAGTAGGCCCCAGCCTGCTCCTCGCCTAATCCTGGGCTCCAACAGCGTCAGTTGGTGTTCAGAAGTGTCGTCTCCACAGAGCCAAACACCTTCGTTAGAGTGTTAGTGGGGTTCAGCACTGCCAGCTGTTCCCCTGCTGTGGAGATGGCAAGTCTCCTGCTGCCTTCACCTGCCAAAATCCAGTAGGCCACAGCCTGCTCCTCGCCTAATCCTGGGCTCCAACAGCGTCAGTTGGTGTTCAGAAGTGTCGTCTCCACAGAGCCAAACACCTTCGTTAGAGTGTTAGTGGGGTTTCAGCACTGCCAGCTGTTCCCCTGCTGTGGAGATGGCAAGTCTCCTGCTGCCTTCACGTGCCAAAATCCAGTAGGCCCCAGCCTGCTCCTCGCCTAATCCTGGGCTCCAACAGCGTCAGTTGGTGTTCAGAAGTGTCGTCTCCACAGAGCCAAACACCTTCGTTAGAGTGTTAGTGGGGTTCAGCACTGCCAGCTGTTCCCCTGCTGTGGAGATGGCAAGTCTCCTGCTGCCTTCACCTGCCAAAATCCAGTAGGCCACAGCCTGCTCCTCGCCTAATCCTGGGCTCCAACAGCGTCAGTTGGTGTTCAGAAGTGTCGTCTCCACAGAGCCAAACACATTCGTTAGAGTGTTAGTGGGGTTCAGCACTGCCAGCTGTTCCCCTGCTGTGGAGATGGCAAGTCTCCTGCTGTCTTCACCTGCCAAAATCCAGTAGGCCCCAGCCTGCTCCTCGCCTAATCCTGGGCTCCAACAGCGTCAGTTGGTGTTCAGAAGTGTCGTCTCCACAGAGCCAAACACCTTCGTTAGAGTGTTAGTGGGGTTCAGCACTGCCAGCTGTTCCCCTGCTGTGGAGATGGCAAGTCTCCTGCTGCCTTCACCTGCCAAAATCCAGTAGGCCCCAGCCTGCTCCTCGCCTAATCCTGGGCTCCAACAGCGTCAGTTGGTGTTCAGAAGTGTCGTCTCCACAGAGCCAAACACATTCGTTAGAGTGTTAGTGGGGTTCAGCACTGCCAGCTGTTCCCCTGCTGTGGAGATGGCAAGTCTCCTGCTGCCTTCACCTGCCAAAATCCAGTAGGCCCCAGCCTGCTCCTCGCCTAATCCTGGGCTCCAACAGCGTCAGTTGGTGTTCAGAAGTGTCGTCTCCACAGAGCCAAACACCTTCGTTAGAGTGTTAATGGGGTTCAGCACTGCCAGCTGTTCCCCTGCTGTGGAGATGGCAAGTCTCCTGCTGCCTTCACGTGCCAAAATCCGGTAGGCCCCAGCCTGCTCCTCGCCTAATCCTGGGCTCCAACAGCGTCAGTTGGTGTTCAGAAGTGTCGTCTCCACAGAGCCAAACACCTTCGTTAGAGTGTTAGTGGGGTTCAGCACTGCCAGCTGTTCCCCTGCTGTGGAGATGGCAAGTCTCCTGCTGCCTTCACCTGCCAAAATCCAGTAGGCCACAGCCTGCTCCTCGCCTAATCCTGGGCTCCAACAGCGTCAGTTGGTGTTCAGAAGTGTCGTCTCCACAGAGCCAAACACATTCGTTAGAGTGTTAGTGGGGTTCAGCACTGCCAGCTGTTCCCCTGCTGTGGAGATGGCAAGTCTCCTGCTGCCTTCACCTGCCAAAATCCAGTTGGCCCCAGCCTGCTCCTCGCCTAATCCTGGGCTCCAACAGCGTCAGTTGGTGTTCAGAAGTGTCGTCTCCACAGAGCCAAACACCTTCGTTAGAGTGTTAGTGGGGTTCAGCACTGCCAGCTGTTCCCCTGCTGTGGAGATGGCAAGTCTCCTGCTGCCTTCACGTGCCAAAATCCAGTAGGCCACAGCCTGCTCCTCGCCTAATCCTGGGCTCCAACAGCGTCAGTTGGTGTTCAGAAGTGTCGTCTCCACAGAGCCAAACACATTCGTTAGAGTGTTAGTGGGGTTCATCATTGCCAGCTGATCCCCTGCTGTGGAGATGGCAGTCTCTCCTGCTGTCTCCGCATTACAAAGACAGTAGGCCTCTGCCTACACCCTCCTATTTCCTGGGCTTCAACACAGCCAGTTGTAGTTCGGAAGTGCCGTCCACACGGAAAGAGATACTTGCTCCCGTGTCTCAGTGGGGTTCAGTAACGTCAGCTGATCCCCTGCTGTGTGGATGGCAGTCTCTCCTGCTGTCACCTCATTCAAAATACAGTAGGCCTCTGCCTACACCCTCCTATTTCCTGGGCTTCAACACAGCCAGTTGTAGTTCGGAAGTGCCGTCCACACGGAAAGAGATACTTGCTCCCGTGTCTCAGTGGGGTTCAGTAATGTCAGCTGATCCCCTGCTGTGTGGATGGCAGTCTCTCCTGCTGTAAACTCATTCAAAATACAGTAGGCCTCTGCCTACACCCTCCTATTTCCTGGGCTTCAACACAGCCAGTTGTAGTTCGGAAGTGCCGTCCACACGGAAAGAGATACTTGCTCCCGTGTCTCAGTGGGGTTCAGTAACGTCAGCTGATCCCCTGCTGTGTGGATGGCAGTCTCTCCTGCTGTCACCTCATTCAAAATACAGTAGGCCTCTGCCTACACCCTCCTATTTCCTGGGCTTCAACACAGTCAGTTGTAGTTCGGAAGTGCCGTCCACACGGAAAGAGATACTTGCTCCCGTGTCTCAGTGGGGTTCAGTAATGTCAGCTGATCCCCTGCTGTGTGGATGGCAGTCTCTCCTGCTGTAAACTCATTCAAAATACAGTAGGCCTCTGCCTACACCCTCCTATTTCCTGGGCTTCAACACAGCCAGTTGTAGTTCGGAAGTGCCGTCCACACGGAAAGAGATACTTGCTCCCGTGTCTCAGTGGGGTTCAGTAACGTCAGCTGATCCCCTGCTGTGTGGATGGCAGTCTCTCCTGCTGTCACCTCAATCAAAATACAGTAGGCCTCTGCCTACACCCTCCTATTTCCTGGGCTTCAACACAGCCAGTTGTAGTTCGGAAGTGCCGTCCACACGGAAAGAGATACTTGCTCCCGTGTCTCAGTGGGGTTCAGTTAAGTCAGCTGATCCCCTGCTGTGTGGATGGCAGTCTCTCCTGCTGTAAACTCATTCAAAATACAGTAGGCCTCTGCCTACACCCTCCTATTTCCTGGGCTTCAACACAGCCAGTTGTAGTTCGGAAGTGCCGTCCACACGGAAAGAGATACTTGCTCCCGTGTCTCAGTGGGGTTCAGTAATGTCAGCTGATCCCCTGCTGTGTGGATGGCAGTCTCTCCTGCTGTCACCTCATTCAAAATACAGTAGGCCTCTGCCTACACCCTCCTATTTCCTGGGCTTCAACACAGCCAGTTGTAGTTCGGAAGTGCCGTCCACACGGAAAGAGATACTTGCTCCCGTGTCTCAGTGGGGTTCAGTAACGTCAGCTGATCCCCTGCTGTGTGGATGGCAGTCTCTCCTGCTGTCACCTCAATCAAAATACAGTAGGCCTCTGCCTACACCCTCCTATTTCCTGGGCTTCAACACAGCCAGTTGTAGTTCGGAAGTGCTGTCCACACGGAAAGAGATACTTGCTCCCGTGTCTCAGTGGGGTTCAGTTAAGTCAGCTGATCCCCTGCTGTGTGGATGGCAGTCTCTCCTGCTGTCACCTCATTCAAAATACAGTAGGCCTCTGCCTACACCCTCCTATTTCCTGGGCTTCAACACAGCCAGTTGTAGTTCGGAAGTGCCGTCCACACGGAAAGAGATACTTGCTCCCGTGTCTCAGTGGGGTTCAGTAACGTCAGCTGATCCCCTGCTGTGTGGATGGCAGTCTCTCCTGCTGTCACCTCATTCAAAATACAGTAGGCCTCTGCCTACACCCTCCTATTTCCTGGGCTTCAACACAGCCAGTTGTAGTTCGGAAGTGCCGTCCACACGGAAAGAGATACTTGCTCCCGTGTCTCAGTGGGGTTCAGTAATGTCAGCTGATCCCCTGCTGTGTGGATGGCAAAGTCTCCTGCTGCCTACACAGTCGTACCACTACTGATTTTTAACCGTGCTCCAATTAGGCCTGTGGCTCCACTGTCTCTCGTATTTCCCCTGTCCTCCAACCCTGCCAGTTACAGCTCCGAAGTGGCGTCTGCACAATCCACACTTGTTCCTGTGTTACAGGTGTTCAGTCCGGTCAGTTAATCCCCTGATGTGTGTCCGGCAATGTCGCCTGCTCTGTCCACATTCCCATTATGGGAATGTGGACAGAGCAGGCGACATTGCCGGACACACATCAGGGGATTAACTGACCGGACTGAACACCTGTAACACAGGAACAAGTGTGGATTGTGCAGACGCCACTTCGGAGCTGTAACTGGCGGGGTTGGAGGACAGGGGAAATACGAAAATCAGTGAAGCCACAGGCCTAAGTGGAGCTTGGTTCAAATTAGTAGTCTACAACCGATCTTAAAATTTCTTCAATGCAGCCTAAGCCTGCTCCGTGCTTGTCCCTGGGCTTCAACACAGCCAGTTGTTGCTCGGAAGTGCCGTCTTCACAGAGTAAAACACTAGCTCCTGTGTTTGTGGGGTTCAGTAACGTCAGCTGTTCCCCTGCTGTTTTGATGGCAATCTGTCCTGCTGCCTCCCAATTGACAGCACATCAGGCCTCAGCCTGCTAAGTGCTTGTCCTGGGCTCCAACATCGCCAGTTGCTGCTCATAACTGACTTTGGCACGGGTACTCCCTCCTGCCCAGCTTGGTTCCAGCCCTGCCTGCTGTTTCCGGGAAGTGTCAATGTCAGTTTGCCACCCCAAGTTGCCATGTCGTGTTGCGGTTGGGTTAGCCGAGGCTAGGGTGCCAGCAGTTTAGGTGCTTCCTATGTGGACTGCGGGTTCTGGTAAGAAAGGTTTGTTCCATAGTGCCAGTAGGACAAGCACCCCCTGTAGGACTGTGTGATTCGGTAACTGCGGCCAGCTTGCGGCATGCCAACTTTGCTTTTCAGGGGTAACTTCTGATACCCCTCCGGGTTCCAGCACCGTCAGCTGGTTCTCATCAGATACTTTGGCCTAGGTGCCTCCATCTCGGTATCCGAGTTCCGGCAACGTCTGCTGGTCCTTGGTAGTGCTTTGTAGCACAGGTACCTCCTGCTTAGTAACCGGGTTCCAGCACCGTCAGCTGGTCCTCGGTTGTGCCTTTGGCTCTTATTCCTTCTGCTGCCCCTCCGGGTGCCAGCACTGTCAGCTGGTCCTCGCTATTTCCATTTGCTCTTGCAGCTTATGCTACCCCTCCGGGTTCCAGCACCGTCAGCTGGTTCTCGTCAGAGCCTTTGGCCTAGGTGTCTCCATCTCGGTATCCGAGTTCCGGCAACGTCTGCTGGTCCTTGGTAGTGCTTTGTAGCACAGGTACCTCCTGCTTAGTAACCGGGTTCCAGCACCGTCAGCTGGTCCTCGGTTGTGCCATTGGCTCTTATTCCTTCTGCTGCCCCTCCGGGTGCCAGCACTGTCAGCTGGTCCTCGCTATTTCCATTTGCTCTTGCAGCTTATGCTACCCCTCCGGGTTCCAGCACCGTCAGCTGGTTCTCGTCAGAGCCTTTGGCCTAGGTGCCTCCATCTCGGTATCCGAGTTCCGGCAACGTCTGCTGGTCCTTGGTAGTGCTTTGTAGCACAGGTACCTCCTGCTTAGTAACCGGGTTCCAGCACCGTCAGCTGGTCCTCGGTTGTGCCATTGGCTCTTATTCCTTCTGCTGCCCCTCCGGGTGCCAGCACTGTCAGCTGGTCCTCGCTATTTCCATTTGCTCTTGCAGCTTATGCTACCCCTCCGGGTTCCAGCACCGTCAGCTGGTTCTCGTCAGAGCCTTTGGCCTAGGTGCCTCCATCTCGGTATCCGAGTTCCGGCAACGTCTGCTGGTCCTTGGTAGTGCTTTGTAGCACAGGTACCTCCTGCTTAGTAACCGGGTTCCAGCACCGTCAGCTGGTCCTCGGTAGTGCCATTGGCTCTTGTTCCTTCTGCTGCCCCTCCGGGTGCCAGTACCGTCAGCTGGTTCAAGAGGACAAAGAACAGGAAGACAACCACCAAGATGCAGAACAACAAGAGAGAGAAGACAAAGAAGCATAAAAAAAACAAAGCAGAAGAACATTAAGCATAAGACTAATACTCTGAGCAAATGATATTATCTTATTTATAAGCAGAAGAAGACTAAGCAGTGTATGGGGGTGAGTCCGTTCCTCCTCGTGGTGCCCCTGGAAAAGGCCTGCTTCTGCAGGCCAAACTGAACGCGGACAAATCCTGTTGTAAATCTTTTGTGACAGGCAGAACGGAAGGTGTAAACTTCTAACTTTTCTAGATAACAACTACAGGAATGCCTGACACAAACAAGAATATGATGAAGAAGAATAGGAAGAAGATGAAGAAGCTGAATATGTAGAATAATAATTGTTGAATAAGAAGAATATGAAGAATGTAAGAAAAGGAAGAAGAAGAAGAAGAAGAAGAAGAAGAAGAAGAATGTAAAAAAAGGAAGAAGAAGAAGAAGAAGAATGTAAAAAAAGGAAGTAGAAGAAGAAGAAGAAGAATGTAAAAAAAGGAATAAGAAGAAGAATGTAAAAAAAGGAAGTAGAAGAAGAAGAAGAAGAATGTAAAAAAAGGAAGTAGAAGAAGAAGAAGAAGAATGTAAAAAAAGGAAGTAGAAGAAGAAGAAGAAGAATGTAAAAAAAGGAAGTAGAAGAAGAAGACATACATGTCTGGCAAAATATAAATGAGGCTAACATAGTCAATATCTTTGTAACTCCTAACATCTTTAAAAAAAAAGTTTAATTCCTGCTATTCCATTTGATTGGGCTAAACCTCTATGGCTTTAATGTCTCCTCCACCTCCCACAATACATTCTACATTATTCTTAGTTGTTTTTCTTCATGTAGAATTAACCTACAAGGAAAGAAAGGGTTTTTTTTAATTCCGATATTTTGGCCCCATTGACTTGCATTGGTTCCCGGTATCGGAATCGGCGATACCGATACTTTTTTTTAAGATCGGCCGATCCATTCCGATCCGATATTTTCAAGTATCGGCTGGTATCGCTCAACTCTACTCACAACATTACTCTGTGGCTTCTACTTCCATCACAATCTCTGGAGGTCAGCCCTGGTTGGAGGAGGTTAAATATCTGCACTACCATCACCATCTACCCCCCCAGGGATCATCTGCAGTGCTGGCTATCCTACAGTCGAACACTCCAACTGGCGTCACGTACTCTTTTTCAAATTTCTTTTATTTTAAGTTTTATTTTTCAACCCTCATTTCACTGTCCCTGGAGCACAGGCACCGGGCATGACTGCCACCCCCGGGACCTCCTGAATCTAATACTGCCCGGCGACCTGAGTACCCCGCCCTGGGTGAAACACCAGCGCTGCACTCTTTTTTACAACAGCCCCATATAGAATGAATGGAGCATCGGTCAGGCAGTCGATCTGTCAGCACAAACTTTTAACGGGGAAATAAGTGACCCAAACAGGTATAAAAATACCCTTTCTGCCTATCGGTGCAGGATAGGTGAAACCTTGTTTTCACCAAACACCCCCTTTAAAACACATACTGATGTTACAGAACTGAATTTGTAGTGTAATAGTTTATTTTATGTGCAAGATGTCTAATTGCCTAAGACTTTACTCATATGTCCGTGTGTAAACACGTGAGTGAAAAAATGGTACTGGAGTCATCAGCGTTTTGCATCAGTGTGTCATCGGTGTTTAGTCCATGTGTCTGTTTTTACCATGAGTGTATCATTTGTGTGGAAGTTTTGACCATCTGTGTGTCCACTTTACGTTTAGTGTATCATCAGTGTTTTTCAAGGATGGATAAAGAAAAATAAATGACAACGCTTCTCCTATACTTCGTTAAACACAGACAGCACATGGATGGTACACTGATGGCTTCCGTGCGCTGTGTGTGTTTTTCATGAACCGAAAGACTTGTATTGGACCTTGTCTTCTGTGCTGCCGTAAAAAACGGACATGTCTCCCTGTGGTTTGCACAGACACACGGTCTGTGAAAAAAACAAGGACATGTGAATAGCCCCAGAGATTATAATGGGTCTGTTAAAAAACGGATCCACATCTCGTACATGCAACACGGAAGTCTGAATGAAGACTAAAAGTGTTATTCTGGGTTAAAGCCAAGTCTATTTTAGTAAATAAGTGGACTACTCTCAGTATAACATTTCTGAAGCGTCCTTTCTTACTCCATTCTATTGTACCGTTCCTCTGTCTTTCCTCCCAAAAAATGTAGAAATAAATTAGGTGCCAGTTGGGGGTTCTCAATACACGCTATGATACTGCCCAATCGCTGCAGACTCTGTAGGGACACTCCTCTTTGACGAGTAAGATGGAAACACCCAGTTGTCAATTCATTAATAAACTTATAGAAGGAATAACAGAGGAACGGCATAACCTAGAGTTCTGGCAATAGAGGCTCCAGAATTGGTACATCAGGGGGAATACAAACTATTGCTAAAACAGACATGTCAGGAGAAGTGAGTGGTCCTCACTGAGTAAACTACATACTTTTATGCCTCCAAACTTTTGTCCTCCCTGCTGCCGAGAAATCCATCAAAGCATTGACACTTTTGATTGTATGTTCAAACATGGAGGCTTTCCTCTCCCTCCTGGCTGGTGTTCATTTCTGATCCTATTACCCGAGTCAGTGGCTTAGTGGTAATATATGGGGATTGTTTTGTGAATGTCTCTTTTCCTACATGTGAGTCTACCTTAGTCTAATCCCTTGTTCAGCCAGCTGGGTTCCTCTTCTATTTCTCTGTCATTTACATAAGCATTAACCTTATGTTGAGAATTAGCAGTTAAATAGCTCTCTCCATTGTTGCACTTGTACCTGAAATACCCACACAGGATCATCAGTAAAACCTCACTGGTTAATCCCCTTTCTCGGTGAATGATCAGCAGCTGGTAGAAAGCTGTCATTCACGTCTCAAGGATTAGTTACCACTGTGCGAGGTATTGTCACACACACTAAACAGCGTCGCTTTGTCCCCAGCGCAAAACCAGCACTATTTATTGTCCGGGACCCCTGCCGGTCTCTCCGCGTGATATCTAATTTATAGATTGACTTACAAATCCTACAATACAAGTTGCCTCATATTGAAGAGTTATTAACAATACCCCCTCCGGTATCGACAAGAAAGAGTAAAAACAATGGACGTAAGAAAGGGAAATTTCTATTCATTTTTTTTTATTCTTAGTAACTTCTATAAAAAAAATTATGCAAGGGGTTTTGTCCGTAATTAAATGGTGACTTTAAGAGAAGAACCACCCTCCCCCCCTAGGTTTATTACTGAAGGAAATAAGCTACATAGAATTTAAATGTAAAATGACAAATATACACTGGCGCTTCCTGATTAAAAATAAAATGGATATGATGTGGAGAAAAGAAAACCAAGATAGCAGCTGCTGGTATACGTACTGAGACTGTGCACACCCAGAGGAAATAAAAAATGACTGAGGCAAATGAATACCTGCGCTAACTATCTGTATCAAGATGCAACATTGCCAATCCCCTAGAGGAATAATAGTGAAGAAGACATATGAATGACCTGAAATGTGAACAATTGGACTGAACATGTAGTGACATGAATCACTGTTTGTCAAAAAAGCCACCAATTAAAGTAGATGTAGGATGAGATAACACTTACTTCAATTGAAAATTGCAGAGCTGCAAAAATCATCCAACGTGGACCACGTATAATGAAAACTATACCGCATTGGTGAGGACAGAGGTGCAGCACCAAGGAGGCGTCCCTCCTTTGGAGTAATGGTGCGTTGACACCTCTGAAGCTGACCGCTGAAGCAGATGGACAATGGCGGCGTGCTCCGGCCGAGAGACACCTCCGACAAACAGCCAAACTGCGAGCCAACGCGTTTCTAAGGTACTCGGACCTTCTTCATCAGGGCTGTCAGACCCTGCTGCGCCCATCCCTAAATAGGACAAGAGCCACACCTCACCCCACCTGTCAGCATAAGAACACACCATAAAGCGGTGAAAGGTCCACATGCTAATTACTAGGATGTGGAGCTAAAATTATCAAGATCAGTGGCATATGGACAATGAGAAAAAAATGTATATAATAAAAAATGGAAGTGAAAATAAAAATAAAAACGTGCATTAAAAACAACGCTACAATTTGTGATTGATAAAAGGACGTCCAATTTGGACAAAACAAGTTGTCAGGTGGAAAAATTATAAGACCAACTAGAAAAATATAATCACCTGACTGATCTTCAAAATTTGGTTACCAATATTGTTTCCAGATTGAAGAATAGAGAAAGAGAGATTATCTCTAAAAAAATAAAAAAATTTCATAGAGATAATGTACCCAGTGAAAGCTACTCTGATTCCCCACTTTCTGTTTTTCCCTATTACTCCATTACCGTCTACAGGTACTCAATGCCAATCTGGGCAATTTTTGGTGCTAGATGATACTAGATTTCATCCATTATTGAATATGGAAGGTGAAGGGGAAACCTCGACTATGGGGGTTGATGAGGTACCCCCTAAAACTCATAACGATACACGTACAGATATAGAAGAAGCTACTAGAAAAGAGATGAGACAACCAAAAACTAATTCAAACAAAAATATACTTAAGCGACCAATGCAAGCCACTATATCTAACTATGTGCGTCCAAAAAAGAATCTAATGACTAGCAACACCCTTAAAAAGGGATCACTTACCCAGTTATCCAAAAAAGGTAAAGGTCCCGCTCACCAAATGAATCGGGATTTTTTCCGGGTAAAAACTATAGGACCAAAAGGGGTGAGCGAGGTGGGAAACTCACCCAAAAGAAAATAATACCCATACCCTCAGACTCCCAGACAATATTCAATTTGAGTTCCCATACCTTAACGTCTCATGAAGAATCCTTATTGAGAAAAGGTTTAAAATTTGCCCCTACAGCCACGGCTAAGCCTTTTAATCTTTATATTAGTCTTAAGAAGTTTTTACGCAATTTGGCCATCAAAAAATATTTTTTGAAGAAAGGGCCAGCGGTGACCTATATAAATCAACCGGACACATCCCAGTATGTACACACGAACCTGGCTAATCCTTCTAAATTTAACCCAATCCAGGAATATTCCAGCGCATTTTGCACTTTTGAAACTATGGTTACAGCAGATATTAGACGTATGAAGAAAAAGAGTTATAAATCACTATCTCATAATTTGAATGCACAGGAGCGTAAGGCCTCTTTCACACTTCAGTTTTTTTGCATCAGTTCAAATCCGCCAAAAAGTCAGAGAGGCGGATCCGTTCTCAACTGATGTGAACGGATGGCACAGGATCCGTTTTCAGACGGATCCAGAAAATGAGGAAATAAAGGAACTGCTGGCCGGGAAGGGAGAGAGAGAGAGAGAGAGAGAGAGAGAGAGAATTTTTTTTTCTTGTTTTGTCCGGCACCCAGAAAGAAATTCGGGTTAAATGAGTGTCTGGAGGATCCACCAGAGAAAAAAACGTTGCAAGCTCCGTTTTGAAATCTTTGAGGATGGTGACGGACAGCAACTTTAGGCGGATCCTCAAAAAAAACGGATGCAACGGACAGCAATCCGTCACAATCCGCCATTAATGCAAGTCAATGGGGGAAAAAACGGATCCTCAAAAGAAAATTGAGGATCTGTTTTTTTCAAAACCTGGCGGATTGTGACTGATTGTAAAAAACGGAAGTGTGAAAGAGGCCTAAGTCTATAATAGATCTTCAGAACAATAAAAACATCATCATACGGCCTGCTGATAAAGGGGGGGGCATTGTGATACTGGATCGCAAGATGTATCACCAGGAATCCTTAAGGTTATTGGGGATACAGTTACTTATAAGAAATTAAATGGGGATCCTACTACCCGATATATTAACAAATTAGGTATATTGGCAGAATGGGGTAAAGCTCATGGTCTAATAAATAAAAAATAAAAAAGAATTTCATTATATAATCAATAAATCCCCTAGTATATCCATTTTTTATCACATCCCAAAACTTCATAAGGATAAACTATGCCCCCCGGGAAGACCCATAATTTCTGGGATTAATTGTTTGACTTCCAACCTTTCTCGCTATGTCTTCATACACCTTCAAAAATGTATGTCTTTGGTGCTGGCTTATCTTAAAGACACCAGTCATACATTACAAATCGTTGAAAATATTCAATGGCAAAATGGATATGTTCTTGGGACTCTTTATATTAAATCCCTGTATACAGTTATTGACCATCGAAAAGGATGTGAAGCGGCTAGTTATTTCTTGAAAAAATTGGATCAATACACTGATACCCAGATAGATTTTCTGGTGGAGAGCATCCTCTTTATCCTCACGCATAATTATTTTTCGTATGAGGATCAATTTTATTTACAAACATGGGGTACAGCTATGGGCACTCGTTTTGTACCTAGCTACGCAAACTTGTATGTAGCCAAATGGGAGGAGTCCCACATTTTTCAATCTGGACATCTTCGACCTGGTTTAGTTATGTGGCGTCGCTTCATTGATGACTGTTTGTTCATTTGGAATGGGTCCACTAGGGACCTAGAGGTCTTTATTTCGAGTCTAAATTGCAATCTACTTGGTTTGGAGTTCACTGCTACCACCAGTACCGATAATATCAACTTCCTTGATCTTGAAATTTACATGGAGGATAACGAATTATATACAAAATGTTACCATAAAGAAGTTGATTCTAATAGTTTTATTGATTTAAACAGCTGTCATTTGCCAACGTGGTTCATAAATATCCCTAAAGGGCAATTCATGAGATTAAGACGGAATTGCTCTAAAATACAAGAGTATACTGTTGAGGCTATTAATCTAACTAAGCAATTTCTCGTTAAGGGTTACTCTGGAGATCGACTGGATGCAGCTAGAAAAGAAGTTGAGCTGTTATCTAGGCATGCTCTAATCCATAAGATTGACTCAAATGGCGCTCATCCACCAATTTTAACTGAACAAATCCACAATTTGCCTATCATTACCCAATACCATCATGGACATAAGGAATTTATGAACATAATTCGTAAACACTGGTTTATCCTTCAGGGTGATAAAACAATAGGGTATTTCTTACCGGAACATCCTAGATTTGTGTTCAGTAAGGCTCAAACCGTAGGAAACTTAGTAGCCCCCACTATTAAATCGTTTGTACACACATTATCAAGAGATCGCCCTAAGGGTTTTATACCTTGCGGTACGTGCTCCTGTTGTATCCGTACTAACTTTAAGAAAACAATACAGACCACATTTACAGATTCTCATAATAAAGTAGTATTCAGAATTAAGGACATTATCACATGTTCTACTACTGGTGTCATTTACCTAATTAGATGCCCTTGTAATAAAATCTATGTTGGTCGCACCAAACGGAAATTAATGGATCGGGTTAAAGAACATTTCAACAATATTGAGAAAGGCTATAGTGGTCATCCCCTTTCCAGACATTTTAAAGATTGTCATAATAAATCAACCAGGGGGATATTGTTTTGTGGTATTCAAGCAGTACGCAAAAACATGAGAGGTGGTGATTTTTTGAAAAAGATGTCGTGGGTAGAGTCACAGTGGATTTTCACTTTGGATTGTTTGGGCCCTAGGGCCTAGGGGCCTTAATCACGAGATTAAATTGTATGCTTTTTCGCGATAGGCACCACTCATTATGTTTTAAAATGTTTTATAAATATTCTAGTATATGTAAACATGCTTATTCATCAACCTAGTTTGAGGTCACCTTTTTCCAACAATTTTATATCACCCTCTTGAATTAGTTTTTTAAAATACACACATAACTTGTAGTGAGGTTCTATTATCTCACATTTTATTATTATATTTTTTAATCACGTATTTTTCCTATTTATTCATGTTTTTTAACTTACTTAAAAGTTGTTTTTAATGCACGTTTTTATTTTTATTTTCACTTCCATTTTTTATTATATAAATTTTTTTCTCATTGTCCATATGCCACTGATCTTGATAATTTTAGCTCCACATCCTAGTAATTAGCATGTGGACCATTCACCGCTTTATGGTGTGTTCTTATGCTGACAGGTGGGGGGAGGTGTGGCTCTTGTCCTATTTAGGGATGGCGCAGCAGTGTCTGACAGCCCTGATGAAGAAGGTCCGAGTACCTTGGAAACGCGTTGGCTTGCAGTTTGGCCCACACGCGCTCCCTTCCCTATCTCCCATCTGGTGACGTCACCTCGTTCCCCGCCTCCCCCTATTCCCTCCGCTGTTTGCCGGCGGCGTCTCTCGGCCGGAGCACGCCGCCATTGTCCATCTGCTTCAGCAGTCAGCTTCAGAGGTGCCAACGCACCATTACCCCAAAGGAGGGACGCCTCCTTGGTGCTGCACCTCTGTCCTCACCAATGCGGTATAGTTTTCATTATACGTGGTCCACATTGGATGATTTTTGCAGCTCTGCAACTTTCAATTGAAGTAAGTGTTATCTCATCCTATATCTACTTTAATTGGTGGCTTTTTTGACAAACAGTGATTCATGTCACTACATGTTTAGTCCAATTGTTCACATTTCAGGTTATTCATATGTCTTCTTCACTATTATTCCTCTAGGGGATTTGCAATGTTGCATCTTGATACAGATATTTAGCGCAGGTATTCCTTTGCCTTAGTTACATAGAATTTAACTTTTTTATAATGGTTTAAAGCTGATTAGAACTAAAAGTGAATTTTTGGACCACTGACGCCTAGGAACAAAAAATTGTCGGGCCCACCAGAGTATTCTTTGGGTGAATCTAGTTCTAATACAAAAATGGACCCTCTGATCACAGATCACTTAGAAGGGTTATCAAGGTCTATTTTATTCTTTTTACTACAGGGCTAAGAACTAACAGGCAGTTATTTGCTAACTGCCTACCTCTTGTGCCCGGTGCCAAAAAAGACCACTCCTGCCAGCGATTTATCAGCTTTCACTGATATGACGTCAACAAAGCAGCAACTTCTTTTCTCTGACTGCTGATGATTGACAGCCAACTTCCTAATACCTAACTTTGTTGGCATATGCAACAGAAATGGACTTTTTGTTTATGTAAATGAGGACTTTACACTAGCCTGACAGCAGATGGCAGTAGTGTGAACTTAAATGTTTGCTGTATTGTGGGGAGGGAAGCTCTCTTGTTGTTGTTTAGTTTTACTTTCGCTTTTGACTGTATTATACCAGCAGCACGGGCTGTGTGTTTCTGAATTCTTATTTCATGTTTACCCATAAGAAGTAAATGCGGTGTACTCAAGATAACTTGCTCAGTGAAGTTCTCCTGTGTACCAGTGAATTCTCAAAAGATACACTCTGCTAAAGGTTATGGGCCCAGGACACCGAAGTCCAGACACCTAGGAGATAGTCCAAGAACACAGAATCCCAGAAGATTATTACAAGCAATAAATCCAGACACCGGACAAGCAGATAAGATAAAACCCAGTGAACGGAGGCTGAAAAGAAAAAATCCAGATACATAGGGACAAAGGAATTTATGTTCCAGGAGCTGGAGGACCGCACACTGGAGATAATTACAGAGAATCACCACACACAGGATATACAGGAACTCTCAAGAAGAAAGATTAATATTTTCATAAAACAAGTAAGATTATATAAAAATGATGTGCAGCACTGAGCTGAAACTCACAGTAGCTAAGCTGAACAGTGAAAATTATCAGTTATGGAAATTCAAAGTTGAGATGTTGTTCTCTAAAGATGATTTATGGGAAGTAATCATTACAGATAGACCTGATGAAGATAATCAGACATAGAAATAATAGAA
The DNA here is from genome assembly GCF_039654945.1 of Dendrobates tinctorius. Classification (NCBI taxonomy): domain Eukaryota; kingdom Metazoa; phylum Chordata; class Amphibia; order Anura; family Dendrobatidae; genus Dendrobates; species Dendrobates tinctorius. Next base: position 10,073,065 of record NW_027361772.1, on the reverse strand, counting down.
AAGCTAGAGCCACCATTAGCTTATTAGTGGATGATGCTCAATTAATACACATAAGAAATGAGGATACAGCGAAAGGAATGTGGAATGCATTAAGAAAATTACATGAAAGATCCAGTTTAAATCACGAGTTATTTCTATTAAGAAAGCTTTACAGTATGAGATTGAGTGCAAATGACGATATGCAGAAGCACATATTCTCAGTGATGGAAGTAATATCACAGCTAAGGTCTATTGGTGAAGGCATTAAAGAAAGTCATGTAGCAGCAATATTATTGTGCAGTTTACCAGATTCGTATACAGCCTTGATAAATGCCCTAGAGACAAGACCTGAAAAAGACATCCCATTAGATTTTGTGAAAACCAGACTAATAGATGAATATCAGAGAAGAAAAGAACAGACAAATGATTCTTCTATTGAAAAGGACAGTGGAAACGCTCTTAAAGCTGCAGAATTTAAAAAACCCTATAATAAAGAGACAAGAGAATGTTTCAGATGTAAGAAAAAAGGTTATTTAAAGAAAGACTGTACCATGGAAAGCAGAACAACAAAAATTACAACATAAAGAGCATACACAGAAAGTGAAAAACACAATTTCCGATTCATGTGAGAATAGTTGGATTGGAACATTTAAAGTAACAGACAAGAAATCATCACTTAGTTGGTTTATTGATTCAGGAGCAACGAGTCATATGACAAGTGACAAGAATTTCTTCACTGATCTTGATTTAGATAAGAAAGAAGCTATTTATCTTTCAGATGGAAGCAAAATAACCGCAGAAGGTATAGAACAAAGTATGCTAAACTGTTCAAACAAAATTCAAAGATACTTGTACAGAATGTGTTGTATGTTCCAAAATTGGAAAGTGGATTGTTATCTGTGAAGTGTTTAACAGCCAATGGACTCACTGTAAAATTCAAAGACAATGAGTGTGCAATTCTAGCAGGAAACAAGGTGATAACCAATGTCAAGGCAGATGAACAATTATATCATCTCGACACACCAAAGGATCAGATGAAGGTATGTACACATGATCACAAGAACTGTGAATACTCAAAAGATACACTCTGCTAAACTTTAGGGGAATCGGCTGTCAATCAGCATGACGTAGTCAGTCATGCTCCATCAACAGAAAAGCCTGGGAAGAGAAGAGCTGCTATGTTTATGTGGAGCAGCTGAATCATGGGCAGGAGTGATCAGTGAATGCTCTTAACTGGCGCCAGTTATGTCAGAAAGGTTGTTAGTAGAGATGGGCAAATATGAGCAAAATTGTTCGAAGTTCATACCAGACATTAACTGCTCGAGTCAGAACATCGAACAAAGACTTTCTCCTGAAGTCCGATGAAGTGTTCGGGACTCGGGGTAAGTCAGTGGTGGCATAGAACATAGGATAGTGAGAGAGGAGAGAGATTTTTCCTTTCTTACTAGGTCGGGACTCCATTATTTTAAATGGAGTTCAGGTTCTGGTGGAAGTTCGATTATTGCTCTGGTACCCAAAACAAACTTTCTCAAAAGTTCAAGTCAGGTACAAGAACCTAAACTTCCACCAGTCCACCCATCCCTACTAGTTAGCAACTACCTGCCTATTAGTTTTTAAGCCCATAGTAGAAAAAAATTAAATAGTCTTGGATAACATCTTTAACCCCATCACTACATATGATGTATAATTACATTATATGTCATGTCCCTGCCTTTGATGCAGGCTATCAGGCATCTTTAAAAAAAAAACTCATTTAAAAGGTAACTCACCAAAAACCCTGACTGATGCACTGGCAGGATGCAGCAGAGCCCCATTGATAATGGCTGGGGCAGCACAGGTGCATTCCACTGATGAGGACAGCCAGTAACCCATTATGGTCTGGCAGCCTAGTGGAAAAAATGCACACATATAAGGCTTGCATAAGACATAAGTCACACAGATAAGTGAGATGCAAAGTTTCCGAGCAGCCTATTAATGACGCTCCTAGTATTAGCAGGCGGGCTGCTCAGCACCGTACATATGCATCACAGAAAAAACCAAGCCAACATGAAGAGTTCTAGTTGCATCCAGCAAAAATGATAAAAAGTGCAAAAAGATAAATAGATATGGGGTATTAGTTACTATTTTGGCCAAAGCAGATAAGCTCACAACCCAACGTCAAGGGTCCCCAGATATTGTGAGTCCCTAACACTAAGTCTGAACAGCGCACATAAGGGAAAAAAAAAATTCCAAAATTCAAAAAAACTCATTTAAACCAATTTGCATCGCACTTATCTGTGTGACTTATGTCTTATGCAAGCCTTATTTGTGTGCATTTTTTCCACTAGGCAGCCAGACCATAATGGGTTACTGGCTGTCCTCATCAGTGGAATGCACCTGTGCTGCCCCAGCCTTTATCAATGGGGCTCTGCTGCATCCTGCCAGTGCATCAGTCAGGGCTTTTGGTGAGTTATCAGGCATCTTTACCTTCACATAACTGATTCAATCAGCCGTCATGTACCTTTAACGGACGCGAGTAGATCACAGCTCCACCTTCCGCTGTTAACCAGTTAAATCGAATTGTCAATGTCTGACAGTGGGATTTAGCATACGATGGCCAAAAAAGTGTCATGAATCCTGGCCTTTTTCACCCCTGTCACATTATCGTGGGTGCCTATAGGTTGTCGTTACAGCCAGGGGTCTGCTGACAAACCCAATGCCTGTCATTACGATATACTAAATGCAAAATGCCGGCGTTCAAAGGAGATTTTGATCGGAAGATCCCAGCTTCATGTCTCCTATGGGGACTATTGAAAAAAGTAAAAAGTGAAAAAAAAAAGTTTCTAAAAATAGGAAAAAATAAAAAAAAAACACGAAGTTCAAATCACTACCCTGTTTTGCACCACTGAAAATAAAAGAATAAGAAAAATAAAGTAAATATACTGTATTTGGTATTACTGTGTTCAGAAATATCTGATCTATCAAAATGTAAAAACAAATAATCCGATTGGTAAACAGCATAACGAGATAAAAAATCGAAACACTAGTATTATGTTTTTTTGGTCACCGCGAAATTACAATAAAATGCAATAAGAGGAAATCCAAACATCGTCTCTACTCCCAATATCAATAAAAACGTCAGCTCAGGGCGCAAAAATAATCTCTCACCCAGCGCCAGATACCAAAAAATAGAAATGCTACGGATCTTGGAAAATGGCAACAAACGCAAAACCTTTTTTCAAACAAATTTCAATTTTGTTCACCATTTAAATAAAAATAAACTTTTCATCTTTGATATCTGCATACTCGTACTGACTTGGGGAACCTTATAGTCAGGTCAGTTTTACCATATAGTGAACATGGTAAACAAAACCACTTCAAAAAATATTGTGGAATTTCCCTTTTTTCAAGTCCACTATATGGTAAAATCAATGGTGACATTCAAAAGTACAACTTGTCTCACAAAAAAACAAGTCTTTATATGGCTATATTGACGGAAATATAAAAAGTTATTGCTCTTGGAAGAAGGGGAGGAAGGGAAAAACGAAAAGTAAAAAGACATAAAATGGCCCAGGGGTGAAGGGGCTAAGGGCCGTTTTGAAGCTATTATTGGGTGTTTTCTTTAGCCATGTGATTTCTGTGTGTACAATGATAACTATTGAAATTGTATGCATTGACACTAACGCTTCAAATTATTTCCTCTGATGGGTCCTAGACGTGACAAAAGACCCTATTCTGACATGGGATCCTTACATTGTTGGCATATGACAATGCTCCTTCGCAACACAGTCCTCAGTTCGTCACTAAATAAAATGTTCCACAGTGAATGTATGACTTTGATAGGATAGATACCGGTATGCAATACTTAAAATACCACAACTAGGAGCCATTACTATCCTGTCCCCGATTCCAACCCATCCACCTCCATGTGCCTTCTTCCCCTAAGAAAAGGCAGACCTCAATTTAGAATGATCTGGTAAAGGCAGACATTTTAAAGAGAATTAACAATAGAATATAAAGTTAAAGAGCTTTCCTCTGCTAAACAAACTCTTATAAATAACTGGACTATGCACGCTAAAATAATAAAAATGTCATACATTCCCCTGATGTCGGTGCTGTGGTCACTGATCGGCTGCAGCCCTCAGTGTTCTGCCAGAGCAGATGTCACAAGACTGCTGAAGTACGATGTCACATAGCCACTAGGGCACACATCAATGACTTCGGAGAAAGAGTGGACTTCTGATCTGATGGCTGCAACACCGATATCAGAGGAATGGCAACAGTCCCGTAAGGGACTGTTGAGCTAGTAATACACAGTTGAGCTATTAATACAGAGATCTCCAGTAGTAGACAATCTCTTCCAAATATCTGTTAACTTGTAATAATCAAAACACACCCATCATATCAACTGACATATGTAAAACCTCAAACCTTGGGAATTCCAGGTGGTACAAAGATTTGCCACCCAAAATTTCATCATAGGAGCTGCTGGACCACACGTCCGTTCGCTTCCTCCCCCTAAGGAGAATCTCTCTCACTTCCCCTTCTGCTCTCCCGCTTAGCCTACAAGCTCCGCCCACCTCCCAGCACCCATTCCTATCCAAACAGAGTAAGTCAATCCCTGTCTGGCCATAGTGTAAGTGTGAGGTGAGTGTCAGAGTACTTGTCAGGTGTTTTGAGCGTGGTTGGGTGTCTCTCCCTTACCTGGAAAGTGGGATACCACATCTCTGGGTGAGGTGCAGTACCTCTGTGGCTACAGAACCCTCAGGGGCACCACATACCCCCCCGTTAAACGCAGCACGTCCGTGGGCTGAAACAAAGTAAGAAAACATGATGTTGCTGGAACATACAAAAATATTTTTAACTTGTGTTATCAGATGAAACATTTTCAACTCAGCTTCCCTTTATGGGAGGCACTTTCTCTTGAACATTACATTTTAACAACAATCTATGTCCCATATACTATTTTACTTTATTTACGCTATGCCAATACCTATCCTATATTTCTTATCCCCTTAGTGTTATCTAACACTTGTCACATTGTCATTACTCTTAAAGTGCTACTGGGGCAACCACTTTCCTATCAGGTTCGCCACCAGATCTGGACACACTGTCCCTGCAACACTTTTTGCACTTTCCACTAAGTGCTGCTACTATCACTTCAAAAATTCTATACTATTATATGCATTATAACAGACGGCACTCTTTACTTCCTAGTGCTATACAATAGTCCAAATATATCAAAACATTCCTATTTTTCCCTATAAGACATTATCAATCCTATCTTACAATACTGTACACTATCAATTTACATCTACAGATATAATCACATTTTTATTGATTACAATAAGAAACGGTGATTAGCAATGGTAAATGGCAGATATTCTCCCAGCCGGGGTATCTTCTAATGTCCTTGTAGTGTGTGGAGGACCTGCTCCAAACCTCCAATGGTGGTCTTGGGTGGGCTGAAAGACATAACTGGCCATCCCCATTAGACCTCATCTTCAGCCACACCTAATGGGTTTTATCTTCAGGTCTGTCGTTGTTGTGCAATGATGGAATCTTATTTTCCTGGGGTTAACTATTTACAAGAATTTTGCAAAAAGAGTACAGTTCACTTTTTTGGGAAATGTGCAAAAACCCTCCTGGGTAACTTATGTACATTAGTGCAAGTCAGTTCAGTTCTCCTGATTAGCATTGCTCTATTGATCAGAAGCATCAGGTTTTGGTCGCTTACATGGTAAAACTTGGGTGCTGCCACTTGATGGCTGTGCAAGCACAGGACCATTTCTGTCCACAGGCACATTGCCTAGCACCAGGATCATGAATTCCACACCCGATGTCTGTGTGGCTGGTGTGCACTGTGTTGGTGGAGGTGTCAGGGGTTCCACCAGGGTGTCATCATCTGCAGCATTCGATTGCGACACCGCTGTCAGTTGCATCTGCAGCTCCTCAACTTCTCCTTCCAGGAGCGCCAGGTCAGCTACCGATGACCGGTTGTAGCCTCCATCTTGCTGGCTGGGGGAGCCTCCAGCTTCTACCCCACTCCCAGCAGGCATCTTCTCACCGCTCGCCATGGCGTCTTCCTGGTGCTCTCCCTTCTCTTCCGCCCTGTTTCCTGCCGTGGGGCCTATCTCCGCCCCCCCGTGGGTGGTGTCTCTTTTCTTTGCCGCCAGACCAGGCTAGGAGGCGGACCCCTCCGACTGTCGGCCATGATGCTGTCATGTAGAAGTAAAGGCAGGGGGCGTTCATATTGTTTCGCGCTCTTTCTTGGGTGCCACCCACGAAGGCACACCCTACTTCACCGCCATGGCAGCCATCTTTACAGTCAAAGTCACAGTTCAGTAAATCAATTCCTTTGCACATTTTAGGCTCAGCATTTCACAAATCAGTCAAATGTTCGGCACACAGGACCCGGTGGCACCGGGCTTCGTAAATCCTGTTTGTGACGCCAAAAATGGATCGCCCGCCAGGGCAGTGGGGTTACTCGGTACCGAGCCGGTGTCTCAGAGGGACGTGTTATGGTGGCTGTGACCCGGTCCGTGACCCTGGGTGTCCATGCAAAAGGGGTGAAACGTGGCTGAATATAGTTTATAGGGGGATGATATGTGACGCCACCTGTGGTACTCAGCAATGAAGGTGGTAAGCCGACGCTGCAGTGCAGATCCTCTGGGACAGATGGTATAAGGCAGCAGAGATGTAATAGCTCCCCACAGGTAGAGCTGTAGTCCCAGGGCAGTAATAGTAGGAGTTGAGGTAGATGGTGTAGTGTTAGGCACAGAGATGTAGCAGTGCTGAGTGGGTTGGCGCAGGAAGAAGGCAATGACACAGCTGAGTGCAGTTCCGATAGTTTACTCACAGTTGAGTTGCATGCAGATGCCCACTTGGTGCTGCGTCCTTCATGCCAGGAGTCCAGCAAACTTCCCAGATGGATAGAGTACACCTTTCCAGAACTCCCCTCAATATGTACCTTTCCTGGCCGTCTCACTGTGTTGCTTTTCCCGCCTTCTCCTACACAACACCTCACAGTCAGTGTCCCAGGCTAACAGCTGCGGATCCTGTCGGATAACGTGCACAATTCGTTTCCTTGATCCTACTCCTTGCTGCTTTTCCGGCGACATAACTGTGGATAGTGGCTGCGGCCCCTAAAGTGACTACAACTGTCGGCTTTGCTATTTAAGTCTTTAGTTCCACTCCACTAGTCGAAGAGGCCGAGTCCCTTCTGCGACCTGATTTCTCCACCTGATGGCTATCAGCATGGAACGAGCCCCATGGGTGTCCTCTGCCTATCCTGTGCCTCTAGAATCCCTTCCCTCTTCCAGGGAACCTTCCTTCCGTCCTTATCTTCCCCCAGCAGCTACTCCAGCATAGGAGCTCCTGGACCACACGTCCATTCACTTCCTCGCCCTAAGGAGAATCTCTCAAACTTCCCCTTCTGCTCGCCCGCTCAGCCTACAAGCTCCGCCCACCTCCCAGCACCCATTCCTATCCAAACTGGACATAGTGTAAGTGTGAGGTGAGTGTCAGAGTACTTGTCAGGTGTTCTGAGTGTGGTTGGGTGTCTCGCCCTTACCTGGGAAGTGGGATACCACACATCTGGGTGAGGTGCAGTACCTCTGTGGCGGCTGAACCCTCAGGGGTGCCACACAATAATAAACTCACAAACAGTTTTTAAACTGTATAAAGTCACAGAAAAAATAAAAAATATCGTATAGACGATGAAAACTTTTCATGGTATTTCCACGTAGCAAACAGTATATTCCTTACACACAGAAAACTCTTTCCCCAAAGTCTTGTTTTACTCCAGCACTGTGATGTCTCTTTAGACCTTCTGGCTCTTCCTTTAAAGTAATAGCCTTTACTGAGAAATCTCATAAAACCTTCCATCGGATTCCAGAGGCCTCATCAGCACACAGTTTTTTTCTCGTTGCGGGGAAGTCGTCCCTTAGTATATTAGATATCCATTGACTGTTATGGTAAATGAATGCTAGATGATAGCAATTTTCCTCTGCAGATTTGAAAGCAATTTTGGTATAAATAGTATTATTTACTGTCATATATACATCCAGACGCTTGAAGAGCAGCATTTTGTGCATGCAGGTGTGGACGGCTTATCTAGACTTAATGCATTTTAAATAGGGCTTCAAAAGATGCTGTAAACATGCCAAGTCTCAATACAGGGGTCAAAATAATACTAATACAGGATGAAAGACGTGTTCCAAAGAAAAGCATAGCTTTTCTTAGAATATTTACCTTGAATTTCACCCTCTTTGAATGTAGATAGGTGAAATCAGAAGTGCATTACATATGCAGAATTTCCTGTGTTACCGCCACAAATTTGCCTTGAATTTTTGGGACCTGTGTTGACGTACCCTAAATTATTTCCTTGATTTTGCCCTCTCATTTAAAATTCTACTAAGGAAAAATCCACGGGTTGCTATCTTACCACATACAAGAGTAGACCCATATCTGTGACAGCTACAGGCAATCAAAGTTTGGGTTGAACACATTCCGACAAGCCTACAGCCTGCAATGATCCTCGGTCTACTGAACCACCGCACGACCTGCTCTACCCTCTCCTACTGTATCCTCACCCATCCCTGTAGACTGTGAGCCCTCGCGGGCAGGGTCCCCTCTCCTCATGTACTTGTGTGTCCCTTGTCTTACACATGTTTATTATACTTGTCTATATTTCCCCTTTTCACATGTAAAGCGCCATGGAATAAATGGTGCTATATAAATGCATAATAATAATAATACATTACGGCCGAGTCATCACACAGTCTTCCTGGGGTGAAAGGAGCTAAATTATTTAAGATGCGCACATGACAATGAATTTGGCACCCTTTCAGAGTTTTTTGCGCCTGCGTGCACCTTGCCCTAAAATTGCTACTCCATTCATACACTAGAGTAGCATTTAAGGAGAGCTAAATGCCATCACATTTGTTGAATTTGATAGTTGGGCGAGTCATTGCCCTGTCCCGGCTATTTCCCAGCTTTGCCCATTTCAACGGAGCTGATTCAAACTGACATGAAACCACCAAAAGTCGCCAAATTTTTGAACAGTGGGAATTTTTTGTGACTTTTCAAATCTTTACCCCGCTTTGTTGGTGTAAAAGCTTTTTTGAATCAGACCCATAGGCTTGTATATCAAAGTACATAAGATGGGCTGGCGTTATCATTCCTTTTTTCACATTGCCACGCATGTTCAGCATATATCATACTTGTCAACAGGGGCGTAACCATAGTGGTCGCAAAGGGTGTGACTGCAACCAAGCCTAGGGGGAGAGAGGTCTGCCGACACCAGCCCATATTTCAGCTGGATATGCGTTCAAAGGTGCACTTCAGCTGTAATGCATTGTGGCGCAGAGATCTGCCGGTTCCCTGCACCACGCTTTAAGCTGCCAGCCAATCAGAGGCTGGCAGCTGATATCGGAGTGCAAATCACTGCCTGCCTGCTGCTCGCACACTGAAGTCAGCTGCTGGCTTCTACTCTGGCTATAGAGAAGGACGCAGTGCGGCATGAGAGCACGGAGAAGGTAAGTAGAATCAGGGCATAAATACTAGGATGGGGACCATATATACCAGGATGGGGGACCTATAGCATGGATAGGTCCAGGATGAGGGACATATATACCTGGAAGGGGGACATATATACCAGGAAGGGTACAAGATGGGGGACATATATACCCCTTGAAGGGACCCAGGATGGAGAACTTTAGTATAGGATGGTGGGCATTATTACATAATGTGGGAGGGGGGCAACACATATGTCCTTATAGGATTTAGAATACTACAAGGGCCCATCTGACCAACATGTGGATGGGGGGACCCATTTCCAAATTTTGCTATGGGGTACCACTGCTTGTCAACCCTGATGGAATGGCCAGGGAAGCTCTCAGGAGAAGGGTTTACTTTATGGAGGACTTTCAAAAGGGTTGGCAAATCTCCTGAGAGGTACCAAAACCTCCAGGAAACAGCATCTCTGCATGTAATGCCAAGATGCTTTAGAATTAGATTAACCCCCAGCAACTGCATGCACATTCAGGGCTTGGGTAATAGGGAAAGAAAGGCTGTATACTGGAGATGGCCAGGACTAGGAGGATAGTTATGAGAATATTGCAGCAGCACATTTTATATCCGGTAATCAAAGGCAACATTGTATATGAATGGGTTGTGGAATAGATGTGACAACAAGAAAAGTATGGCAGCACAGTCTGCACTCTGCAATTGTAGGCATCTCAGATAGACAATCAAGAATATTGGTAAGTATGGACTATAAAAGTGAATATAGGTAGTTGAGGAGTATCTCAGATGCCGTCTAACTAATGGTTGATTTCCTCTAAGAGGAGATACCCTTCCTTCGACAAACATGAGCAGCCTCCAACATCATTCATTATAATGAATGGTCAATGGCCATTTTAAAGGGGTGACCTGATACCTAAAATGTCCTTCATAAATATTTATCTTTAACCCCTAACCACTTTTGTAATTTGCTTTATTATAAAATATCCTACTCTTTTTCCTATCCGGGTAATACCTATGTGTGTTTTTTTTTTTATTTGACTTCCTGTGACGTTTTATTTTATGGAATTCTCAAACGAGACGTCATCAGGATTATGGCCCTACAGTAACTTCTTCCTTCTATCACTCCACCCGGAACAGGAAGTCATCTGGTGGCGGCGCTGCAGTCACGTACCACTGTTTCTTTCATCGCCGCCCTTTGATGACATAAAAAATCAATTGTGCTGATGGGAGAAGTGACCACAGCTTGTTTCTATGAAGGGTGAGTGACGCTGCTTCTATCACTGTCCCTCTGATGACATCTTATTGCAGAGAAACACACTGCGTGCCAGCGTGGACAGAAGTGTGGCGACACTGCAGTCATTTCTTCCACAGCACTATTGATTCTCTGGGTATCATCAAAGGACAGCAATGAAAGTAAACTGTGGTAAAGGCCTGAAGCGCCGCCGCCTAATGATGTCCTATACCACATGGGGGACAGAAGGGAGAAGTGAGTGCAGCCCCGGTCTCCTGTGACATTCCGTTTGAAACGCCACTCAAACAAAACTTTAAAGGAAGTAAAGTAAAAAAAACAAATAACAGATATATGGATTAGCTGGACATGGGAATCAGTATGGAATTTTTAAATAAAACAAATTAAAAAATTGTTTGTGGGTTAAAAATACATATTTATAAAGGACATTAAATGGATCATCCAACTTCTTTAACATAAGAAGATGCTGGAAACTGATATACAAAAATGAACAGATGTAACATCAATGTATAGTCAGTCTGTGCTTCAGAATACCTCTATATAGTGCTTTTTATGACAGGTTTAATTATTAACCTCACCTAGCTGTGAAAATTGCAATTTGTGCCACGTAAATAGTAAATTGAATTAATGCATCTAAATCTAATTATATTTGTTCCTGCATGTGGTGAATTGAAATGGATTTTTATGTCACAATCTTATTTACTTTTTTTTTAACCATCAGTATCTAATAATATAAAATGAATTATTACATCATTAGAACTAAAACTACAGAGAAAAAAAAGGATTGCTACAGACAGGTTCATATAATACTGACAATCCTTTATTATACTGTAAGTTGTGAGACTGTGACCGGCATTGTTGTAAATGGCCGGTATGTGTTGCAGAGGAGGAGAGCCTCTGCGCTGTAAGCCCAAAATGTTGCTCTGGGACCTGTAGTTCTATGAGCCTTGTTTTGTTTATAAGGGGGCTTACAGGGTTAGCCGGAGAGCTGGGCGGGACTGGATAATCACACACACACCTCTGACCTATGGGGGTGGTTTCAGCTACATAATGTGGCTGTGGTTTTTGTTAAATGGTCTGTGTACTAAGATCCTAAATAGTACAGGTCTCTGTGTTTAGAAGGTCCTGAGAGAGGACTGGATTCCTGAATAAGCACATGGTGAGACCATCTACCTGAACAGCCTGTGACAGCTAACTGTGGTGGGGAAGCTACCGTCCTTCTGAGGGTCTGGACTGTCAGGTTAGGCCTGTGGAACAAGTCAGTGTCTGGGACAGTGATCCCAGCTTGGCAGCTTCCCTAAAAGCCAGGACTGACAAGGAGTCAGCGTGTGGCGCGGAGCTCCAGGAAGGTAACCTCAGACAAAGGGGGTTGTAGAGACGGCAGAGAAGTATCTCCTTTTGGAACAGACTGTTGGTGCCTATTATGTTGCGTTGATGTTAAGCAATGGACTATTCTGTGTGCGGTTTATGATAGCTAAATAAACTGAATTGACTGTTTATGTGAGAAACTGCTCCTGTGTGCCTTAATCCCATTGCCAAGCGAGTGTCTCCCAACACAGGCAGTAAGCGCTGTCTTGCAAGGTCTACTGGTAACAATTAATGCGGCTGAATCCATCTGAAATCAAGGGTCATCTGGTGCTATGTCTAGCCTAGCAAAAAACAGTCCCACTTAAAGGGGTTATCCTGGATTTTTTTACATTTTTACTATGACCATAACAACTAACAGCCAGATGACTATGACTAACTGCTTACCTATTTTATCTGCCGCCGATCCCTCCCGGATGTAGAAAAAGGTCCTCTTTAAAGGGGTTCTCAAACAATAAAAATAAAATAACTAAAGGAAATGTAATTATAAATAAATTCCTTAATACATTAATCGCAATCATTGTCTGGGTAATCACTATACAGTTAAAATGGGCGCTGCCATGTTTCACTGCGAGAAACCTTTTCTAGAATGTGTGGCTAGGACGTGTGCCTGAGATTGTGAGCAGTAGGGAGCTCCTCCCTTCTTCATATGTAGGAAGATGTGCTGTACTATTCCTACTGAAGAAACCAAAGGTGCTAAGGTAATGTTATGTAAGGGGGTGAGATAGAATTACCTCCTTGCTTCCCTTCCTCTAATTGTCTTTTATCTGTAGTGTTGATGTTTACATATGCTAATGTGCTAATGTTGATAATGTGTATGATAAATATTTGCGGTACTGCAACATAGTAATATGTAGAGTTGAGCGAAACGGGTCGAAAAATTTCAAAAGTCCCCCAATTTTGGCAAAGTCGGGTTTCATGAAACGAAACCCGACCCTAGGATGAGGTCGGCCACGAGGTCGGCG